>NC_052554.1:4209951-4861900 GCF_016699485.2 Gallus gallus
CCCCGGGCCCTCAGAGCCACAGGGCATCCTCAGGAGATGCACCATGAAAACAAGGCTCCCCCACTGCCCCCTGTTATTCTAAGAGTGTCCATCACAGAATCATTGAGGTCGGAGAAACCTCTGGGATCCCCAAGTCCAACCACCCCCCATCCCATCCCCTCCATGCCCACTGACAGCGACCCTCAGCCCCCCCACAGCCACACAGGGATGGAGCCTTCGATCCATGTGGCCCCAGCATTGCCCCCCAGCTCCTGCTCTGGTCCACACCTGCCCTCACAACAACACCGGGCACGTTTCAAAGCAGCTCTTACAGCAGTGTGCTCCAACACAGACACACACTACGTGGGGCTGAGGCCGTTCTTCCAGGTGCACTATTCTGGAACTAAGATGGTACCAAAAAGTGCGTTTTCCTCCCAGCTCCAGCGCTCGCTCCTCGCCCGCAGTGCTGTGCAGCACCTTCAGTGAGCAGAGAGGAGGGCCTGGGAGAAGTCTGCCGAGTGGGAAACCATCCCTTCCCAGCGCCCACCCGGCACTTCTACATCGCAGCACACACGGAGCTGCACGAGGAGCGGAGGAGACGAGGAGAGCGGTGCGGTCCGGGGGTGGTCGGCAGCCCCCGCAGCGCTCAGCCCGCAGCTCCCGGAGCCGGGGTGCGTTCAGCAGAGGGCACTCACGGCCCAGGAATGCGCTCCGCCGGATCGCGGTGCGCGGCGCTTTCAGCCCACGGAGCTCCGTAACGGGAGCGCTGGGCAGCATCACTCGGCGCTGATCGCGGCTGTACGCGCATACATCCAAACATAACGCACGTGGGTGCCGCTGGGTCGCATCAAGCGGTTTAGACGGCGTTAGCGATGAAAAGAACCTCTTTTTTCTTCATTAGCACGGAAATGTGCGGCGGCTACTGAAGTATTTGTCTCTCCCTGAGGTCTGTGCCTCTTCTGAAGCACGGATATGAGTGAAGGAGCCCTTTGTCAAGCAGTATTTTCCCCAGATATTAACGAAATTGTTGCAACATTTTTTTCCCCACGTTGGCAAACAGTTCCCTTTCATATCCAACAGGGAGAAGCCTTGCACTAAATCCATCCTCTTTGGAACAACCGTAAGCCTGCAGCTCTATTTGTGGGCGAGAGAACCGAGATTTCATGCATATAAAGAATGTAAAGTGTAGATGAGTAACCTCCATGTGTGATATGCACGGCTCCAAATGCCACGAGCAGCACTGCAGGAGGAGAAACCCAACGGAGCTGAGCACCCTCATCCCCAACCGGGAGCATCCAAACAGTGCTGGTATCCTCAGTGCTGCACGGAGGGGCACACAGAGCCCAGAGCAGCAGATCTGCACCTGAGCTCACCCCTCCGAAACCCCACCGTGCTGTTACTGCAGAGGGGTGCAGGGTGCAAAGCAGCAGCTGGAGCCTCTCGTCAGCTGACAGCAAACATCACCCTGGCAGCTGCCGAACAGTTTACAGAATCACAACTTCTTGTCCTGAGTTACTGAAAACCAAACTCTTCTCTAAGTGTTACAGTCAGAAGAGCAAAGAAAGCTCTCTCTGTGGTCTTCCTCCCAAAAGCATTTTTCTAACTCCAGGTGCACAGATACACCAGATTGTGACATTTGATTTCACACGAAGCCCACAGCAACAGCTGCCCTTTGTTTAAGCACCGAGTGAAGAAAATTCCTCGCATGCACTTGTGCTGAATCCTATCCCTTTTGGTGCCCTGAGAGACAGAAGCACCCTGAGTGAGGCTGCTCTCCACTCCCCTGGCATTGCCAGGAGGTTTCTTGCAGGCACTCAACCCCCCAGAGCTTTTTCCAAGGCTCCACAACGACCACCGCTCCCTATGGCACAGCGTCGGCCCCACAGCAATGGATGCCCCGCGGGGGGGACTGCTTCGCTGCGCAGCCTTCAGTCGCACACAGACCCCAGGAGCTGCGCTCCGACTTTCGGAGCGATGGATATTTGCACACCTCCCCCTCCCCCCACGGGTGCACGGCGTCCGGGCGGAGCTGCGGCAGTGGGATGAGCTGCAGACAGAGCGAGGTCGGCTGCTCCTCCAGCGCCGAGCGATGAGACGGGCAGAATTAAAAGGATGAACAGATACGGACTAATAGTATGTTTGCAAGAATATTAAAGATTTGCTCTCGAGATGTTCCAGGCGATGTAGTTAGCAGACAGCTCGCAAATGGGAGCGATTGGAAATGATGGAATAGATCGAATTATTTAAATGAGAAAAAATAAATTCGCCCTCGCCGAGCCTCGCCGGTTGGCAACGCTGCCTCCTCCCCCGGCGCTCCGTCTCTGTCACCGCAGTCGTTCCGCTCCCCCATCGCGGGGCTCAGTGGTGGCACCGAAATGAAACCCATCCCCAGCCCGAGCCCACACCCAACCGCGCTGCTGTGTGCTGCCCCGCGCCCGGTGGGGCTGCCGGGGACACAGGGGACAGTGGGGACATCCGGGGACATAGGGGGACACAGGGGACCCTGGGAATCTCGGGAGACGGAGGGGATGGGGGAATTTCTGGGAGCTCTGGGGGACACAGGGGACAGTGCAGACCGCCAGGGACAGTGGCACCCTCAGGACCTCTGGGGATAGAGGGAACACCATTATCTCCAGCACAGAGGGGCGTTGGGGGCATAGGGAGACAGATTCCCAGGAGCTCTGGGGACACAGGGGACGGTGGGCACCTCTACGAGCATCGGAGACACTCGGGACACCGTTCTGGGTACATAGGGTGCCAACATCCCCGCGACACGGGGACAGAGGGGACACGGAGGGGACACGGCGGGGACACTGGAGACAGCGGGACGCCGGGGGTCGGGGCGCGGAGCTGCCGTCGGGGCGGGCCGTTCCCGCAGCCCCCCGGGGTGAGCGTGTCGGTGCGGGTGTGAGCGCGGGTGTGTGAGTGTGTGCGTGTGCGTGTGTGCACGCTCCACTCCGGGGCTTTGTGCGAGCCGCGCGCATCAGTGGTAGGAGGGGACAGAGCCTCTCCTGCGGGCGCACCGACAGCCCGGCTCCGCAGGTGCCGCCCGGCTCGGCACGGCTCGACACGGCACGGTTCGCTTTGGACCCGCACGGCTCGGCACGGCTCGGCTGGACACGGCTCGGCGCGGCTCGGCTCGGCACGACGCGAGCACTACGATGTGCCATGGGCGGCCGCTCCGGCTGAGCCCCGGGCCGCAGCCCCCCGCCCCGCTGCCCCTGGGGCCGTAGGGCCGCGGCCCCGCGCCCTGCCCGACGATGACCCAGCCGTGGCCGGCGCTCCGCGGCGTGCTCTGGGAATACTGCGCGGCTCTCCTGCTCGGCGGCTTCTGGGGACACTGCTCGCATGGGATGCCGCATGTCATCCGGATAGGTAAGCGGAGTGCGGCGAGAGGGGGTGCGGTGTGCTGCCCCGCCCGGGGACGGGATGCGAGGAGCGGGGCTGGAACCGGCGCGTCCCTGCACGGTGCCGGGAGGGAGACCGGAGCGGGGGCACGGGGCGGTGCGGGGCTGTGCCGTGGCAGGGGGAGATGGGCACGGCGCTGGAGAGGAAGGGGGATGTTGAGAATGGTACGAGGAGCGTCGCGGTGCCCGGTGCGAGAAGGGATGCTGCGCCGCGGAGAGGGGGATGCTTTGCTTTGGAGAGCGGGGTGCTGTGCCCCCGGGATAAAGGGATGCTGTGCTTTCAAAGGAGGAGATGCTGTACCCCAAAGAAGGGGATGCCGTGCCCCAGAAAGGGGGAACGCTTTGCTCCTGAAGAAGGAGATGTTGTGCTCTTGAAGGGGGGAATGCTGTGCCGCGGAGAGGAGGATGCTGTGTTTCAAGAGTGGGATGCTGTGCCCCAAGAAAAAGGGGATTCTGTGCCCTGGATAAGAGGATTTTGTACCCTGGAGAAGGGGATGCTGAGCCTCAGAGAGGGGGATGCTGTGCCGGCGCAAGGAGGGTGCTGTGTGGCTGTGAGCAGAGGTGTGAGCCTGCTGCAGGAGGAGCGTTGTTCGGAGGTGCTCTGACTCCGGCCAGGAGCAGCCCTCGGCTCAGGATGGGCAACGGGTGCTGCCGTGAGGCTGCGTAGGGCAGGAGGTGCCGGGAGCCGTGCTGAGCCCGCAGCCTGCAAGGTGCTGCGGGGGGCCGGGTGGTATTCATTAAATAGCTGAGGTTCTGGGGGAAATTAATTTTTAATGATGTTACATAAAGTAATTGCACAGATAACAGCTTGGGAAAGAGGCTATGATCTCTCTTTCTCTAATTAAACTAGATGCAGAAGTGTGTCGTGTAAAGAAAGTCTCTGATTCACTGCTACATCCCATGCACTTCGCCATCAGTTCACATCCGCAGGGATTTGCTGTGTGCCCATAACAGCAGTCAGGACGTGGTTACTGCCTGCTCGGGGACCAGAGTCCAAGCTGGAGAAACCACTGAAAACCGAATAGATTTGTGGATATTTTTTAGACTAAAAAAAAAAAACGGGACTTGTTTATGCTGACGTGAGTGCACAGCAGCCATGGGGAAGCCAGAAAGAGAAAAATGCCAGTCCTGAAGGGCAGCTGCCTTCTGAAATATTGCCACCTCCAGAAGGGCTGTGTGAGCGCATGGCCCTGACACGGACCGGGGCTCGAGTCCTGCAGGGCACACACTGCTCTCCTGTGCTGCTGTGAGCCACGCAGACGTGTCCTGTGTGTGCTGCAGCACCCCAAGCTGTGATGGGAGAGGCGGATGGGAGATACCCCGAGAGCATCAGCGCTGCTCATGGGGGTGTTTGGAGCCAGGAGCATCCCTGGGGCAGTGCTCAGCTCCGTCGGATTTTCTAGGCAGGGCTCAAAGCAATTGCACAAAGGGATACGGGAGATTCCAGCAGGGAAACTGTGCCAGCCCTTCCCGAAATGCTGTGGTTGGGCTGTGGCTCTGCTCCTCCTCCGCAGGCACCAAGCAGAGCAGTGCCAACACCGAGGCTGCCCCAGGAGCAGCGCCGTGCAGGGCTCTGTGCAGCCCCATACAGCCCCATACAGCCCCATGCAGTCCCATACAGCCCCATGCAGCCCCAGCTCCGTGGCCACACCACTGCTGCTCCAGCCACAACCAACAGCTCAGCCCCTCGCTCAGCCCTCCCTCCACCACTAAAACAGGAACAGAAGGGTCAGAAAGGAGCCGTAATGGGGCTGCAGGAAGATCTGCATTTACCTGTGCTCTCAGCTAGAACTGGAATAATTCCGGCCTCTTTCGCTGGGAAACTGCAGCTTCTCCCCCCTGCATTCATTTGTGCAAAGCTGCTCTGGCTTTCAAGTAATTATTTTAATTATTAGGCAATGCCAAGAAGTGGAGAACGCTTACATAAGTATTGTTTTAAAGCCAAAAATTGAAGCGGAGAAAACAGTTAACTTTCCGAAGCTCCCCTGTTTTCCCATGAAGCTGACAATTAAAATAAACACAGAAGGGCTTTGGTGCTTTTCTAGGAGGCATCCAGGAAAGGAAAGGAAGAGCTAAAAGCGCTCCTTCTCTCACATGTAGAACAGAAATATTTAATCTACACATCTAAACATAACCTACACAAATATGCATACAAAGAAAGCCTATCGCCGCGTTTTGTTGTTAGTGGGTAGGAGTTGGGATCTGAAGCTTCCCCAGCAGCTGTTTAATTATTATGCAGTGATAAATATTTGAAAATGCCGTATCAGAAAGCAGCCCAGCCATGTGCTCGGGGTGCTGCTGTGGCACTGGGCTGTCCCAGTGCAGGGATGGGTGGCCGGGGCTGTGAGCGCAGTGCGTCCCTTGGAGGTGGCAGGGCTGGCCTGGTGCTGGCTCACAGCCCAGGGGTCGGCGTGGGGCAGCAGAGCCCATTCCCAAAGCATCATCAGGATACAATCGGGATGGCTGTGCCAAAGGATGACCCATTAGCAAGACGTACAGGCTGAGATTAATAGGAGACGGTGCAAGCTGCAAGCGCAGGAGCGCTCAGCACGGCCCTGCTGCTCACATTGCTGGTGGCTGCTCCCACCTGCACCCAGCACTGCGGGGCTGCACAGCTGCAGCACAGCCCTGCATGGGGATGGCAGCGGTTGCAGCCCTGCAATGGCAGAGCCACCCCCGCCCCACTCCCTGCCCTCCTCTTTGTGGACGCATTCCATTTTTCTCTCTGGTTTTAGAAGCAGCCACCCGCACCGTTGGCTCTTGGCTCCGCTCCTGGTTTTGTGCTTTCTTCTATATATTTTTTTCCCTGGGATGGGAGCCCTGCGCTGCACGCAGCAGCAGTGCCCACGGGATGGGTGGGGACGGCGATGCTTTGGGAACGTGGGCTCCGTTCCTCAGAGCTGTGTGCACCCGGGGAAGGGCTGCACACCGACTGCGCGCTGTGCAGAACAGACAACCCAACGGGATCGGAATCGGTGCAGAAAAAAATAAGAAGCATTGATTATTTTATATAAATACACCGAAAACAAATTCCGGGGATAATTACCCTCCTCTGTGTGATTGGCTTTTTGGAGGCTCATTACGCCTGCCCGGAATTTAATTCTGCAATCACCTTCCCACACACTGCAGACGAAGTTGCCATCAGAAAGAAGGCAGCGATGGGGGGAACCGGGACCTGGGGGGCACAGAGCTCCCGGGCTCAGCACTGCACAGAGACCCCCCCAGGCTGTGTTCCTTTGGGGCTCTGCTGCTGCACTCTCCTTGCTGCCACTTAAAGGGCTTTGTGATGGCCTTCATGGCGGTTTCTCCTGCAACCCCACCTGCATTTGCATGGCTGTGCACCCACAGCTCGAGCACTGCGTGGCGGAGGGAGGTGTTGTGGGTCAGGAGATGCTCTGTGCGTCAGGCAGCGCATCCCGGTGCTGTAAACCGTTTGGTGGTAAATTAATTCTGAATACATTTGAATAACAATGTTACCTCTTTATGGCGGAATAGCCTAATTGTTTGATCTCGGCGTCCTCGTGGGAGCACGGTGCGGGAAATTAAGATCAAACCACAAAAATAATAAATAAATGAATAGGCAAAAAAAAGTAATCGACCCCACTCCGTCGTGGGGAAGGGGTGCCCCGAGATGAGCAGAGCTGCACGGTGCCCAAAGTCACAGCTGCGAGTGGGACCTCAGTGGGGCAATTGCACGGCCTGGGTCTGTGTGCACAGTGGGGTCTGTGGGCATGGAGGGGTCTGTGTGCATGGAGGGGTTTCCCTGCACCATTGCAGCCCCCACCCCCAGCTCTGCGCCATGGCTGTGCCGTACAGCTGCGCACTCACCGCGCGTTGCAGCCAGAGTTCTGCTCTACCACCAGCGGGTGCAAATCTGCCTTTACTACCTTCTGGATGCTCTTATTAGCGAGAGCAAACGGAGGCTGATGTTAGGAAAAGATTTTCCCAGAGCCTTCAAGACGCAGTCCTGCACAGAACGATAGCAAAAGCAAAACCTGCATGCCCTGGCACAGCCCACGGTGCTGCTGGGATGCAGCTGTGCTCCCACCCTGCCCCGCAGCAGCAGAGGGCACTGGTTCCTCGCCATCTCCCACTGCTGGGGGTGAAGCAGCAGCTCTGGCCACCTCCTCCCCCCCAGTGCTGCTGCAGTGCTGCATGGGACAGTGCTGCCTGAGGAGCTGCCATCGGAGTGCTCTGTGGGGACAAAGCTCCAACCAAACCCAGCGCTGCGCATCTGTCTGCAGCCCGCGTTAAAGCCTCCCAGTCCAATGTAGAGCATTTCTGCACCGGTTTTGCTGCGCAATCTTTATCCCCTCTTTTTGGCTAGAGGGTTAATGCAATGCCATCTAGACTGCTTTCCACTCCCTTTGCATGTTCTGAAGGTTCTGGGGAAGGCAGAGCCCACAGAGAGCACCTGAGCTCCATAGAGGTGAAGTCAGAGGGTGGGCACAGGCGGGGGCTGCAGTGAGGGTTGTGCAGGTGCTGCTGGTGGCAGTGGGACGATGTGCCACTGAGCACTGCAGCTTCCATGCCCCTGAGAAGGGGTTGGTGAGGCAGAGCTGCCTCATTTCGGATGGATGTAGCATGATGGGGCTGCGCAGCTCTACTGATGTTCACTACCAATAAAAACAGATAACGTGCTTGTTTTTAGCACTCATAATATAGCCCCAAATAGGCTCAGGTCGTTACCAAGAAGCAACAGCTCGCAGAGCAGGGCTCTGCTCTCAAGGAGCAGCCCCATCCCACAGGAAGGAGCATCCCCTCATGCACTGCATCTGCAGTGAGCACTGAGCACCACACAGCCACGGATGAGGCCATTCTGCTATGGCTGGGAGAGGAGATAACCTGCAGCACTCTGCTCTGATGCAGACATCGCTTCCCAGAGCCACGCAAGACGCAATCCACAGCACTGCTCTGAATTCTGCCATACATACACCAAACAGCTCCGGAGTCAGAGAAACATCCCCATTTAGAAAGTCTTTAAGCATACACATAGATCTGCCAGCACCGAGGGAACAAAACAAAGCCTTGAAATTCCAGAAGTGCACAGATTGAATTCTTGAATTTGCACTTTGCTCATTGCTGGGAAGTGGGCACCAGGGAGCCCAGTGCGGGGCGTGCAGAGCCAGTATGGAGAGCATTACAAAGACTTGAGAGTGCTGAGGGATTGAAATGAGCCTTCCATTCTCGACATCTGCAAACAGCAGCTTCGGGAGCATTCGCTGGTGCCACTGCAGCAGTTCAGACCATCACAGTGCTTCGGGTTTCCAATAGGAAATGGGAAAAGGCCACCGACTGCCTCACAGGAGCCACTGGATGCTCATCAGCTGGTGACGATATCTGATTGCAGAGGAGGGCTTCGAGGTGAGCAGGGCAGGGTGCTGAGCCCCCCAGGTGAGTGGGGACATCCGCGTTCCTAAACCAACAGCACCAGCACTGCAAAACCCAAATTGCATTAAAGATGGCCACGGATGGTGAGAAACCAGCGAGAGCTGTGGGCGGCTTTACTTTAATGAATAGATGGCTGTCATCTCCTCCTTATCTCCCAGGATGAAACAGTAAATAAAATCTGGTATAACCCACAAATTTAGCTGAGTTATGACTGTCTATTGGGACTGAAGTGTTAGACTGGGTGGTTGCTTTTGCAGTGAATGCAAAGCACTCAGATATCAGTGATTCTAACAGCAGGGATCCCAAATCAAACCCTCTGCAGGTGGGTGAGCACAGCTCAGGTGTCCCCAGCACAGCACAGGTTTGCTATGGATGAAGCAGTGGGAGCTGAGCAGAGGACCCAGAGATGGGGTGGGCAGAGCTGCAGCACTGGGAGCTGCACCCAATGCCTGGATTGCATTCTTACATCATATCGTAGAACGGCCTGAGTTGGAAGGGACCTCAATGATCATCTCATTCCAACTCCATGACAGCGTATCGGGTGCTCTGCTCCATGCTGTGGGCTCCATGCTCTATGCAGTCCCTCCCAGCTCAGGGTTCTCTGACCCTGTGACCCCGGGGTCCTCTTGGGGATACCCCATCACCCCAGGATCCCCCCCAGCTCCCCACTCAGCTTTCCATTCACCTGCACAAGACAGATCTATAATATTTTCTCTTTCTTTCCTAACACTGCATTCCTAGCACAGCTGGTGATTTATGGAATAATCCATTTAATACATTGAAGCGATCCATCAGTGGCGGATAATCAATCCAGCTCATGATTTTAAGTGTGCAAGAGTGTATGATGTGGACTTGTGTATATATTTTCACCCCGAATCGCACCATATCGTTGTCAGACCAAATAAAGTCTGCCTTGCCATCTTCCTTTCCCACTGACTTTTGTTTATGGTGTGTAAAAGAAAATCACAGCATTATATTACACCTTGTAAGTTTTACGGTGCTTGAGAGGTTTATGCAGTATGAATGTAAAGGGCAATGCAATAATGCAAAGGGCAGTGAGACATTTTTAAGCGCAGAAGGATACACAAGGAGCTGCAGAGATAAATCTGGGTGGATAATCATCCCAAAGTGTCTCTCCTATTTATGAGATAAAAAGACATTCACTGCAAATCATGCTCCGGGTCACTCCTGCCCCGCTCTCTGGCTCTGCTTTGCATTATGGGCAGCTCAATTGTTCCTAATGGTGCTCCTGCCCTGGCACACATCCCAGCTGTGCTGTGCCCGTGCCAGCTCACCCTGAAGGATGCTGCAGCCCCCGGTGCTGACGGGGCACGTCGGGCTTGCCCAGCTCAAGGACTTGCATACAAGGACCTCTTTGTTGCCCTCTGTGAATCAGAAAGGGTTCATCCAGAGAATGAACCGTGGGAAGAAGCAGAAGGAATCCCAATTAGCCAGGCTGCTGCTCGCAGATATGTGGGGTGAGCTGGGTGCTGGCTGCTGCGAGCCTGCTCTGAGCTGAGCTGGGTGCAGAGCTGCACACAGGAGCAGCTCCGGGCATCCAAGCAGTGATCTGTGCTGGGACAAACCCCACAGCACGGCACTGCTGTTAGGACTTTTAAACAGTGGCTCCATGAAACTTGCTCGGATTCGAATAGTCAGAATGCAGCATTCATAACTGCAAGCGGAGCCGAGGACAAAAAGCCATCAAAATCTCATTTGCTTTGTGAGCTCACGAGGACAGAAGTGCTGCGACCCCTCCGGGTCTGATCCACCCCTGTGTGCCACCACTCCTTCCTGAGCAGTGCTGCTACAGCTCCGAGCCAGAAGTGGGGCCCGTAAAAAAGGAACTTCTTCATTTCAATTTCTGGTCTATAAATTCTTAAAGACTCACTCTTCATTTACGGGGAAAGAAAACCATTTTCTTCCCTGTTTTACGCGCTTCCCTTCTTAGGAATTTTTATTTCTGCAAGATCAGTTTTTTGTCGTCTTTACTTTGAAGAAATTCAAAGTGAGTCCGTGGGCACTCAGCCCCGGGGTTTGGCTCATCGTGTTTGAATGGAAATGGGCTCTTAAATTTCCTTTCCTATTCACCTGCGTCGCGGGGAAAGGGCTGTCCACAAAGCGTGCTGCATCGGCTTGGATGGAGCTGCCACCATTTCACGTTCACACAGAGCCCACCTTTGCACAGCAGCACCTTCAATTGGGACAGAAGTTATAGATAAAAATACCAACTAGAAACAACCCTCTGCTCCTCTACCTGCAGCCCTGGTGATGTGTTTTAACAGGCAGGAGTGCTTCTGCACATACATACACCCATCTGCTGTAAACTGATCGGTAGCACAGTTATCTTCCATTGACTTCATTGCTCCATACATTAACACAGCGGCAGTGATTTGAGGAAAATCATGAAATATTTCCCCTTCTGCAGCACGACTTTATATCTCAAATGAGGCCATTTGAGTCGTTGGATCCATCTCTTCCAATTAGGAGGAGAGCAATGGCACACTAAAATCCGCAACCCAGCCTGATTTGCATGCCATTATCGTTACATGATGAACCCGCTTTTAATTTTCATACTTTTTGGAAGCGGTTCTGACCTGATCGACTTCCACTCCCTTTCTTTCCCTCCCTGTTCCTGCCTGGATCCAACACCCCCCGCTCACCCCCAGCTCCCATCCATGCAAAGCTCCCAGCACTGGTTGGGACCTCACCTTGCCACCTGCCCTTAGCCCTGCTGTCGGGGTTTCTGCTTATTGCCAATGCTGGGAAACAAAGTGCTCACTCGGTGCCCTTATTTCCTACAGACCCAGACCCCACTGGTGACACAGCACAGCCCAGCTCTGAGTTTTAGGGGGATGATTCCCCAATGCACGCAACCACATCACCCAGCAGTGCCATCTGTGGGTCTGGGCTGCATCACCGAGGTCACTCAATGTGCTCACACGCCAGTTGGTGCCTTGTGAGTTCGTGGGAAAACCTATTTTGCTCTGAAATATGGAAGTTTGTGCCAACAGGACCATAATTCCTAAACTGTTCTGACGGCTGCAGTTTGAGAGGAAGCACAGAGAAACGGAGCAATAAACCTTGCCATTGAGGGAGCGGACCTGGGAGTCCTGCAAAGAATTCTTACCCCAGGATTATTTATGATCCCTGCAAAACAAAAACGCATTTTTTGCATTTTATTGCTAGAAAATTACTCGTAAACCCAGTAGGGAACGAGTGATTTTTCCTGTGTGACCGTGATACTTCAGTCTGATTTTCCTATATACATCTCTGTGACCAGTTTAGCCATCGCTTTTGATTTATAGCAACAGTAATTATTTCTAAATAGCCGGGATGTTCTGGGGTTAACCACTGATTTCAGTCGGCAGAATGGAGGCACTGACAGTGATGGATTTCAAAGGGGATTGGCTGGCGGTGAGCTGCCGTTTTTCCTCTGGATTGCTTTAATGGTGCTAACGGCCTCTAATGGGGAGCACGGATTATTTATGTTCTTCAGTAGGTCCTCATTAATTTCACAGCGTACTTGGTTGGAGATTCCCAATTTCTTGGTTTCTTAATTAGCACTTCAGGTTCGACAATGCAGAGCGGTGGAAATGAATTCTGGAAGTACAGTGCATTCCGAGTCCCACTCAGAAGTAAGATGCTGCAGAGACTCTTTGTGCAGTCAGCACCTCATCTGCTCAGAGCAACAACACCGAGAGCAGGGGTGGATGCAGGGTCAGCAGCATGCACGGTGGCACCTCCCAGACTGACCCGCCTGGCACAGATGGGCATCCATTCATTGGGGAATACAAAGCCGTGAGGATTCCCTCGCCCCGTGTAGGACCCTTAGGGGTCATTGGCTCCAAGGAGAAGGGCAGGAGGGTGGCTGGTGGCAGCTCCAGGGCCAATCCTGTCCCCAGGGTGTGCTCCCAGCACCACGCATGCACCCAGCAGGGCAGCACCCATCCACTGCTTCACAGGAGAGTTCCTCGTAGCAGCACCACGGTGCAGGAAGCTGCAGGAGGCTCAAGATCAATCTTAACAGGGAGGTGAAGCCAGTCCTGAATTACCCATCGCCATGGTTACTGGGCTGGCTACGCCTGCAGGTTGTGGTGTGCTGCTCCAAACCCTTCTGGTGGATGCAGGGGGTCCGAGCATCCCTATTGCATGTCCTTCCCTTCTGCTGCGCCCCGGATATGAGCAACAGCCACCAGAACGTTCATCAGACATTACAGTGTCAGCCACAAAACCAGCACGTGACTAACTGCATTCGGGGTTGTAACACGGCCATTTGTTGGAGCCGTGTTTCCTTTACAGACTTTCAAAGCCTTATTTTTAGAGGAGTACTTTTTGATCTCTCGCCGGCTCCCGTTCTGCCCCGTATCAGATCCCCCGCCTGGCTTTGAACAAATGACTTTGCTCTTCCGTGCTTCAATTCCATACCCGCCAAACAGGGCTAAGCCCACCCCGTGCTGCTCTGGGCTGCGGTAATGGGGAGGGCTTTAAAGTGTGGGCATGGGCATGGGAAGAGCTGGGAGAGGCAGTGATGGTGGTCTGAGGCAGAGCAAAGAGGCAGAGCAGTCACAGCCCTACTGAACAGCACAGACTGCAGCCTGGGACTCTCTCATTGGATTTGTTTGGGGGAAAAAAAAAAGCACGTATCCTAAATACACTCAACTGCTTATTTATTTTTAAAGTTATTTATCGAAATGGAACAACTGTTTACTCAACACGGGACTGGAAAGCCTGAAAATGTACTCTTAATGATCCCGTGGTATTTAAGGGATGTACAATAGGCTGTGCTATTACGTCCCAATTATACAGCCCAGTATTACAGCCTACTTGAGACGTGTAATTAGCAAGGAGAAGGCTCGCAGTGCCCAGCTCCTGCTTGGGTCCATGCAGTGCTCTGCCCTGGTCATGGGTGCAGGGAGAGCCCCAAGGATGGCTGCTCTGCCTCTCAGAAATAGGAAAATCCCAAGCCCTGCAATGTCTGAAAGAGGAAGTGACGATAGCTCTGTGCGCCACGTCGCAATGGGACATTCATTCCTATAAGTGATTTTTTGTTGGTTTTAATTATCATCCGGAGAGTCAAAACTGAGCAACCTGGAGGTGTTCAAGAGCAGGTCGGATGGAGCCCTGGGCAGCCTGCTGTACCAGATTTGGAGGTTGGTGGTCCTGCCTGTGGCTGGGGGTTGGAGCTTGGTGATCCCTGGGGTCCCTTCCAACCCAAACCATCCTATGATTCTATGAAATGTGGGGACACGCACAACTGCTTCAAGGATGGGGTGTATTTGTCTATTCCAGTACTTAAATACAGCTCTTAATTGTGGGGCTGATGACTCTGTAGGTTCCCAAACCATGTCTGTCTCACCCAGAGGTGGAGGTCAGTGCTCTGGGGGCTGGGTATGGGGAGAGGAGAAGTTCCAAACTGAAAGGGGAACATCCACTCCTTTGCTGTTCCAACCCCTCTAAAATAATGTTTGGACTTCATGTATTGCTAATTACATACACTGCTGTTCTGTGCTACTTAATGCCAGCCAGTGATGGATGGACTATAATCTTATATAAGAGAGAGCACATTTGTTTTCTAAGGGTAGCTGCACACAATCTGTTATTGTATAACGCTGAATATTTTGTGGGTTGGTGCCTTTCAGCACTGAGCATAGAGCCAGGCCTCCCCGACAATAACCCCCATTAATCAGAGCCTCCCTGGGCTGCAGCGCTGCAGACCACGATGTCTTCTTTGCATGTCTAAGCCGGCCAGGATCGCGCTCCTAAAAGCCTCCCACCGTTCTCCCCTGCTTTTAGTTTGCTTTATTTGCTTTAAATGGGAAAGCACCCTCCCGGTGCTGCTCTCATCATTCCAGTCGTGGCTCCAATTTGTCAGCGTTTCCACTGCTTTTAAATGAACAGCTCGAAGGGGTGGGGACAGCTGCAACTCGCTGGGAGAACTTCACCAACAGAGGAAAAGGCTTCTTTGGTTTGCACAAGAGCTGCTGAGTGCCCAAAGCTTGAAAAAAATGCAGCCCTTTGTCCAGGTCCTGAGATGGATTTGGGGGAGAGGTGATCTGAAAGCACTGGGGAGATGGAGAAGTGCAGGTGAAGGTCGCACTGAGCTGTGCTGCACAGAGGATGGATTCCAGCAGGAACGTAACTTCTGCTGCTTCAGCTCGAGGATCCACCGCTGCGCTTCCATGTAGCTCAAACTCACAGCTGCTCTAAGCAGGTGGAAACAGGGCGAGCCCATCTCCCTTGGAGAGATGGAGGCTGTGGCCAGGTGGGGGTCACCCTCTGCTCCTGGGTAGCAGCTATAGGATAGAGGCGATGGCCTCAGCTTGCTCCAGGTGAGCGCCAGGTTGGGTATTTGAGCAGTGATGCTCTGACACAGGCTGTGGGTGGCAGTGACTTCGTGCCATTGCACCAGCATCATTTCAGCTCCGGCTGCTCAATCCTGCTTAGGAGGAGCAGTGCCTTCCTGCCCTGTGCCCGCACGGCTCTCCCAGGTTTCACCACGCACTGAAAGTTTTTGGGTGTCCTCTTTTTTTGCACGGTACGTTTCAAATGCTTCATTGTCAAACTGTTTAAAAGCCCTTATTTATAAAATGTGTGCGTCTCTTTCAGCTTAACTGAAAAGGCATTAAAATAACTGCAGCTGTGGAAAGAATAATTACAGCGAGTTTTGTCAAGGACTCTCTTGTCTGATGTTGCCATCTGTGACATGGTGAATGCAAAGATCATTTTAAACATAGGCAGTTAATGTAGAGAATAATTTGGGAGCTTTCGATATTTATGGTAAATTATTTAACTTTACAGTTCGGTTTTATGGCCTCATTGTTCCATGTAGGATGGATGCGCGGTTCTGCACTTTGATTTTCACTTTGTGATGGAAAAGTAAACTGCTGCAGAAGACACACTTTGCACATTGCAGAAGGGGACGTGGTGCTAATCAGATTATTCTCATGCTCTCCACCACCATCCTTGAGGCTTTTGAAAGAGTCTTTGGAGAGGAATGTCGTTATTGACCACAGGTTTTAATAGGCAGCCCTTCAAGCATGGGCAGCGCCAGGAGCTTTGTGAGCACCCTGATTTCACATCCATTTTCTCCCATCTCTCAGCATTTTGTTTTTAAGGCTCCCGCTATGAGGGTATTGCTGCATTATGTCCTTTACCAACCCACATGCCAAATTAAGAGCAGTGAATAACTGAATGCCAAAAGGAAGAGGGGAACTCAGCTTCCCCAGAGCTCTTGGCTTCCCCAGGGCCGGTTCCTGCTGGGGTGAATGTCACAGCAGAGCTCAGACTGTGGTTCTGACAGCTGAAGTTGCATCCATCCCCCTTTGGAATATGCACAGTATCAATGGGAAGGGAGAAGGACCTCCCCCTTGCTCTGACAGCCCCTTCCTGGCCGCTGCCTGTGACCATGCCTGCTCCAGCTGCTCAACATCTGGCCGTGCCCATGAGCTGCAGTGCATCCCCATGGCCAGCACACAGTTGAGAGAAGCAATGTCTGGAGAGTGGCATTGGCACGGCCCTGCAAGTCTGGCACTGCTGGGTGCATGAGGAGCAAAACGTACTCACAGTATTCCCCTTGCTTGGCGTCCCCCCGTGCACACAGGACATCACCCTTTGCCAGATGGGAGCCTCTCTGGGTACATCCACGTTGCAGATAGCAGTTCTCTGATGGACACACAGGGAAGCCAGGAGCCAGCAGTTGTTCCTCAGCTCAAAGGGCTCTTCTCTTCACCCTCCCACATTTTGTACATACGGAAGAAAGTCACGGAGCACTTGCTCTGCATTGGAGGGAGGTGGGCAGTGCAGGAGTGAGTGGGACCGGACTGTGCCAATGGGGTGGAAACATCCCCAGTCCCACACTGACGTCAGTTCCCATCTCATAAAGATACCATCAGCTGTTGGTAACACAATGGTCCTTAAAGATGTGTCGTATGGGGAAAGCCCTCCTCTGAAGACCACAGAAGCCTGTGCCAGCAGCGTGTGCTCCTTTTGTCCATACGTTCCCTTTCTGGGCACATAAAGGCACAGATGGCCGAGCCCTGCAGGCGGGCGTGCAGCCGGGAGGACACGTGTGTGTGTGCATGTGAATGCACACTTGTCTGGGTCTGAAGACCAGAGAGTAAGAGCAACTCTGCGCTCTCCCATTCCCACCACTGGCTCTGCCCTTGGGTCTACCGACAGCCCAGTCTGAGATACTTCCACGTTCTCTGAATGCAACTCTGCAGCTGAAAACAAATGAAAAGGAAATGAAAAGGAAATGGGGCAACCCATTGGGATCGGGCAGCTCTGGGATATGCACTGAAATGCCATGGGGCCAAAGCGCCCTGCACAACGTCCATCCAAATGCAGTGGATGGCAATGGGAGATGGGCTCAGGGGCTGCGCTCAGCGCCAGCAGTCCTTGCACTCTTTGGCTTCTTTTCCTCGAGCCACCATCCTCGTTAACTCAAATTAACGTTCGTACTGCCAGATCTATTGGGACATGCCTTCCAGACTCACAGACATTTCTGTTATGGTCAGGATTAATCACGAGGGATAATTAGAGTATTAAATGAAATAATTAGAACATTATGACTCTAATAACCAAATTCATGGATATTAGCTCCTGAGAGAAGACGAATATGGGAGCCTCACAAGTTCTGATGGATGCCTCCAGCTGCACTTATTTCTCTTTGCATTTTCAATTCCAGCACTCCCAAACATCAGCCACACCGCACGAACGTCAGCGCAGGGCTGGAGGGGTTGCAAGAAGCATTGATGGAGCAGCCATGCTTTGTAGCACCGATGCACGCGGGCTCCTGCCTGCGTTCTGTGTATGCCAAGGAAGAAATGGATGCACAGAAGCATTATGCAATTGCAAATGTGGAAAACCATGCATTCCGTGAGCCCACGCAGCAGTGCGTGCAGCGCTGCAATTGCTGCTGCAGCTGTCAGCAACCCAGACATGGGAATGCAGAGCTCCCAGTATGTGCTGGGCCTTGAAATGCAACAAAGTTTACGGAGCAGAATGAGCATTTTTATCACCTCAAGAAGTATGAACTGCTGGCAGTGGGCACGCAGAGCTCTGTGCCACACGCAGTGAGCCGTCCCCATGCAGCCCCCAGCTCTGCACTCCATCCCCTGCACAGAGAAAAGCAGCACTTCAGGTCCTGAATTCCATCACAATAGGCAGCGATAAGAAAAATTCTGCGTCATTCCAACAAAGCAGTCAAAATCCAGTTGCAAACGCTGTGCTGTTTATTGATAGCTCCATAATACAGGCAAGCTAGGTTGCCAGACAGCTGCATTTCCTGGCATTTAAAAAGAATTCACTGTAATGTATTGTAATACATTAGCATAATAATTGGTAAGCATTCGCAGATGAATAGTTTACTGACTGATAGATTTTGTACAGAAACTGTGAAGGTTACATGGAGGGTGAAAACATTTCACTGTGTCAATGAACATACTTAATTTTTCTGGAAGTGCTATTTAAATTGTGCAGCGCCGGGGCATTAGCATAACAAAGACATAATGCATGAGGCTGTGCTGTAATGGGGAACGCTGCCCCGCCGTCCCTTCATTGGGGGACCCATGAAGGAAGGGGTTGGGGCTGCTCATACCAGTGCAGGAATGGCTGCTCCCTGTGTGTGCTCATTGGGAGGGTGGGCAGCTCACAGTGAGCGTGTGGGATTTGGTGGACCACAAGTGATGCAGATGAAGCTTTTCCGTAGGTTTTCTGTACTTATCGTAGGATCAGAGAATGGTTTGGGTTGGAAGGGACCCTTCGAGGCTGCTTGGGGACCCCACGCCCCGCAATGCACAGAGACACCCACAGCTCCATCAGTGCTCGGAGCTCCATCCCCTGACCTGGGGGGCACCAACCCCTCTCAGTGCAACCTCTATTGGGCACCAAACAACTTCTCCCTTACATCCAGTCCAAATCTCCAGTCTATATCCAGTCTATATCAGGCATGTCTGTGTTTTACCAGACTCCCATCAGGACACGCTGTCACCTCCACCTGGCAAGGTTTGCCTTTTCTGCTTTACATTCGCTCCCAATGACACTCTGGATCTGGGCACCAACAGCCCTCACTGTGTCCCTGACGCCACTGAGCCCTCATCCTTGTCGGTCTGAAGCAGAACACCAACTTTGCCATTATCTCAGAGGAAGCAGAGAAGTGGACTGAAAGGGGCAGAGCTGAATCTTCCGGGCAGAATGCTTTTACGTTTGAAAGCATTTCAAGCCAAAATCTTGCTTGCCATTATATATGTTAATTCCATTGTCGTTTGGAATAAATTGGGGAAAACAGATGTGAGGAGGAATGCGATGTTCCTGCGGATGAGAAGACAAAGCTTTCATCTCCGCTGTGACCAAATGGAGAAGATCAGAGGGACGTGGAGGCTTTGCTGGTGGAGGGATCCCCAGTCGTTGTACCACATGGCTGACATTCATCTCCACATCAGGAATGTGCTTTAAAAATAAATCAAAGGAGCTTTTTGCCCGAGCGGCGGACCAAAAATACTTCCTTTCAGTGCAATTATCTGACCTGTGGTTTCAACCAGAAATGTACACATTTTACACATTCCAGGCTTTCATCTGAACAGCAAACTGTGGGGTTGGATGCGTTTCTTCCAGTGAGTGATGGAAGGATGAATCAAACCTCATTTGTGGAGATCTTTAATCTTCGATGGCATCTGTGCTTTTGCCTTTCAGAAGGTTCCTATGCACAGAGAGGGGAGGTCCAACCAGGTTTGGGCCTACCTTTAGGTCTGCTAACACATCTTCCTATGGCTTTTTCTACCAGAGTAATGTGATGCTTCCCAAAGGTAAATGCATTTCATTGCCAGAAGGAATGCTCCAGTTAAGAACGGAGCTCCAGAGGGCTGTGGGTAAAGAAATCCACTGATGGGATGTCCCCATAGGCAGACAGATAGACCCAAGCAGAGCTCTTCCTGATGCATCCCCACCCGAGGATGAGCCAACACACAGCTCCTGCTCCTGTGATTCCAGCCCTTTGGGGTTAACCTCATGCTTGTTGCTGCTGGCTGTACACAAACGTGACCTGGCTGGCGCTCCTCATCTAATTGGTAACAAGGAAATTGAAATGCAATTTATGGTAACAGATTTCTTCCTGCTTTACAGTTGCAACGTGTTTCATTAACACTTCCACAGCAATTTGCACTATTAGGGAGACATTTGCTTCCCGCGAGAAGAGAGAAAATTGAACAATACGGAGCATAATTGTGGGGTCAGTGTGACACGTGTGGGTCGTGCTGCCATGCTGAGCGCTCCTGCAGGGAAAGCTGCATGGAAAGCTGCAGGAATTGCTGCAGGAGTTGCATTGCTGCTCTCCGGGATCTGAGGAGCAGAGTGAGCCCAGGGCTCAGCAGGACCACCTTCACAGCCCGGCTGTTTTCAGGAAGGTTTTGTTCATATGGATGTGTTTATCTTCACCAGAAGAATCACACGAACTCCTTATTCTGTTTTGAAGAGGGATAGTGATAAAATTATACAAAACTGACCAAGAAGATGCACTGATTCCTAACAGGTTATCTTCAAAAGGAGGGCTTTGTCAGCACAGCACATAGACCCGCTCCTCTGCTCAGAGACAGAGCTGGGACAGCCCCACACAGAGCTTTGTACGCCCTCCTAGCACCACATCTATGGTACCTCAGGACATGCTCTAGTGGAGGGCGCACAGTGTAAGGCTGAGAGTCGCACCTGATGATCCTAAGGGTCTTTGCCAACCTAAATAGCATCGTGGTTCTACAGTATATGGAAGTCTGCTTCATCCTACACCCTGTATGTTAAGAGCACCAAGAAGGGGCATCCCATGGTGAGATGCTCTGTGAACCCAATGTCATCAGTGCTCCTAAACACAGCTCTTTGCAAGGGCACGGAGTCAGCTCAGCACAAGGACAGCGGTACCCAGAGGGCTGGGGCTGATGGGAGCACCAGGAGGAGCCCCAAACCCACCCTGAGCAACCCCACAGCGAGCAGCCACCAAAGCCAAAGGAGCAGCAGAAGGACCTGTGCAGAACAGCTCTGCTAATGCAGCTCTGCTGCCCTCCTGCAGCCCAGGGTGCACCGGGCTCCTGCAACTTGAAAGGGAACAGCACCGTGCAACACCAAACACTCATTAATTTTTACTTCTGCTGCTTTAAAAGATATCTATTATTTAGTTCTGCTCAGATATATTTGATAATTAGCACGAAAGAGAAATCGAGCAGCAGATGGGGACATTCCTGGGGAAAATTTCAGTGCTGAATATTTCATAAAGTGCAAATGTAACTTTCAGCCCTTTGCTTTACGTTGAGAGAGGTTTGCAGATAATCGGCGAAGCTGCAAATTAAAAACAAAACAAAACAAAAAATTGCTATTTGCCTAACGAACAAAGTGTGCTTTATTAAAAACATCCGTTTTTAAGTAGTCCCGGGGACCGCGTGGAGATTCGCTTTAATGCTTTGTGCCAGATGGTGGTGCCTTTCCTGATGGTCTCCATAGGAGCACTGGTGGCATTGGAGCCCTGAAGAAGCCCTGTGCCAACCCATGGCTTCATCCCATGCACCCAAAGCAGGGGCTGCAGCCATCTCTCTGGGGCAAAGCCCACGGCTACAGCATCACCTCGAGCCTGTGCTGAGCAGCGTCCTCACAGCACCTCCAGAGCCTCCATTGTATTGCCCTGGGGATGCCCTGCAGCAGTGCAGTGCTGCCATAAAGCAGTGCTCCAGCATTAGGTGTTCCATGTGCACAACGCTGGCCCATCTATACAAGGGCAGTAAACGCCCTTTGGGTACAAGGAGAGAGTATTATTTCATTGCAAAAGTGAAAAATACTAATGGGGGGCAGTGCTATCTCAGCTTGCTGCATAAGCAGCCACACCAAGCAGTGTGCCAGCATATCGTTTGGAACAGAGATTAATAATTCCTGCGCTGAGTGGCGGCACCGCCTGATTTATGGCAGGGATGGTATTATGGTCCCAGACTTTATTGTCCTCTAAATTATACTGCAGTCTATACAGGAGGCAGACAGGGATCTAAATCAAGGATTATAGCCTGTAAATTTGGAAACAAATAGTAGTTTTCCTCCCTCTAAATCACGGGGTTTGTGGCTTTTATAAGGTGAGCATTACGACTGTTCTGTGACCGCAGTGCTTGTTTCCTCCTGGCTTTTTCCACCCCACAGCTCTGCTCCCATCCCTGCTCCTATCTCTGCTCCCATCTCTGCTCCCATCCCTGCTCCCAGCCCTGCTCCCATCTCTGCTCCCATCCCTGCTCCCATCCCTGCTCCCATCTCTGCTCCCATCCCTGCTCCCATCCCTGCTCCCATCTCTGCTCCCATCTCTGCTCCCATCTCTGCTCCCAGCCCTGCTCCCAGCCCTTCTCTTGTTCCTTTTCCCATTCCTTTTCCCATCCCTGCTCCCATTCCTGATGCTTCATGCAGGGCCTGTGACTTTTCTGCTGTCTCTGTGCAGTCCACTTTGCAGCAGTAATTGAAAAGGAGATAAGAGGAGCTGTCGCTGCCAGCCCTGCTCACCCCGCTCTGCTTGCAGTGCATTTGCAGCCGCTCGCACTCTGTTTGTGCGTTGTCATCTCGTGTCTGAACGCCTGGACCCAGCTCCTTTATTCCTGCCCTGCTCTGTGTGCCATTGGTGTGCTCTCAGCCTCCCCAGTGGTTGTCCACTTTGATGGCACAGTGCAGCAATGGCAGCACAGAGCTGACAGTCCCTGCAGCTCTGCTTCCAGCCCAGTAGTCCGTGATTCTGTACAGCAGGAGGTACAGAGTAATACCTGTGGATTGCTGGTCAGGGTGGGGAGGAAGCAAGGGCAGGATCCTGCACCCACTGCTCCCAGCCCCATCTCTTCCCAGGAGGCTGCAGGCACCGACCTGCACTGCGTGCTGCCTTTCTAACCACGGCCACAGTGCTGCATCGCAGTGCTGTCCTCCACTCAGTGTAGTACAACACAAAGGACTACATGTGAACAGTTACCAGAAATGGCACAATTGCATACACAGCTTATAGCTGAGCACAATTTACACGCAGCAAGGAACGGCCTCGTCTGGAACAGTACGCTAAATCCCAGCCCAGGACCCCCTCCCTCCCTCCTTAAGAGCACAGTGCCCTCGCAGCACAAACAGCCTCAACGCTTCAGCACTCAGAGCTCCTCACAGCCCTCCCAGCATCCACAGTCCCTCCTGCTCTTCGCACTTCTGCTTTGTGCTGAAGTGGGGATCTGCACTCGAGAGATGCAAAAGAGGTGTAAAGTGCCACTTGGCAGAGGTACGGGCATCTGCAGTGCCCTCGTGTGGGGAACGGCACCGGGAAGAGCCCCAGCCCTGCAGCACTGCCCTGTGCCCCTGCAGACCCCCCCAGCGCTGTGCTCTGGCTCTGAGCGCTGACCCAGATGCAGTCCAAGCCCACACCAGGTGACAGAGCTGAGCTTTGAGCCCTGCTCCTTGAGCGGGCCCATCACCGGGGCATCACATGCTTCTTCCTGGTGGCTTTTTCTCCCCTTTTGTGATCTATAAAAAGCAGTGAAAGTGCTCCAGCGGGGCACCAGCACCGACGTCACCGTTGTGAGAGCCACTTCCCTCTGGCTCCTATTTTTAACCAACCTCCCGGCGTCCCCGCTGCCCACACGCTGCTGAGAGCTCTCCAAAGCTTAACAGCTTTGACATTTTCCTTTCTGTTTTCCTTCAAATCCATAACATCACCCGACTGAGCACTACAGCCTGTTTGCATCCTACTGCCTGCACGTACACATCCCCAGCCCTAAGGCATCAGTGGGCACCGAGGCATCCTGCTTCCATGGATGGCCGCAGATGAGCCCAACCCCAGCCCACCCCCCATACCCACTGACCACGTCCCCAAGTGCCACATCCCTCTGGTTCTGAACACCTGCAGGGATGGTGATCCATCACCCCCAGGGCAGTCAGTGCATCACAGCTCCTTTCTGTTCCCAAATCCTGACCGAAGACCTCAAAGACGTTCAGAGGGTTCATTCTTTGTGCTTCCCATCTCATGCACACCCACCCCTCTCGTGTCTGCTCAGCACAGTGTGCACAGAGCAGGGCTGGCATTACCACAACCACGCTTACTTCTTCCCCTCCTCTGGAGCCCAAAGCTCTGTGGGGTTCAAAGGCCCCTGGCAGCATGCTATCATCTCCGGGTGGAAGATTACAGCCAGTACCGAAAATTGCACAAAATGCCTTCCCAATGATGGAGATTGCAGGGAGCCTGGGAAAATTACCTTTTTCATTACAGCTTTAAAAACACCGCAATCTCAGCCTGAGATTCCAGGAACTGCTGAGCTGCTCAGAACAAGGAGAGCAGCAAAATGGAGCCAGGTGTGCCGGGACCCCGCGGCCGCTCCTCTTAAATCCCCACACTGTGGCTGCTGCTGAGCTTCCCACAGCACACACACAGCAGGGAGAGCTGCACGAGGAGCTGTGCATGGGGTCTGTGGGCTGCCTGGGCTCTGCTCTTATCCGGGTAAGGGAAAAGCTGCCCAGAAGTGCTGGGGAAGGAGCACAGCAGCAGGTGGCAGAGCGTGGGGCTCCAAAAGCAAGGTGCCTTTTGCCCAAAACCTTTGGGAAAATGTAGAAGGCGAACGGTGCAAGAAATGTGGGGGTTCTGAGAATTTACTCGACTATGGAAATACATTTTCTTTGGCAAATCAGAGAAGGAAGACAGCTTTGGCCCGCAGCCCATCCCGCTTTATTGCTGAACCGAAGCCAGTAATAAAATTAAAGAAACAGAGAAAAAAAAATACAGCACCAAAAGCATAAAGAAATGGGGAAAATATATATATATATGGAACCGGTAACAGTAAAGATAAATCAGAAGTTTGGCAAAGTAGAAAATGTATGTGAAATGCTAAATAGATCCTGGTAAAATGCTCATGGTCAGCAAGGCAGGTGGGAATGGGTGACGTCCCACCACGAGCCAATCCATCAGTGGGACACCGTGAGATGAACGCGGTGCAGCTGCTACCTGCGGAGGCAATATGCAGAATAGTACATATTTCCTGATCTGTACGTGAAAAACAACGTGCCATCCCTGCTAACCGGGCATAAAACACAGCTCAGCACATCTGAAAGCGCTCCATGCTGCTGCTGTAAGAAGGTGTTTGGATGCAATGTGCCTGCGTGGCACAGCTGCGCTGCTTCCTATGGCTGCTCCATCCATATTTCCTCTGCCCGGATCAATTTCTTCCCTCATATTTATCAGGCAGGGAATCTTATTTCTCGAAGCAGTATAATAGTGGGGTGCTAAATAATTTCATTAAGGTCGGTGGGAACAGATGCATCCTGGCTTTGAAAGCATTACTTCCAATTGAATCACCCGCGTGCATTCGCTCTCAGGCAGTCCATTCTATAGGGACACTTAATAACAACAGTTCCTCCTCTCTGCTTGCTCTCCTAGGGCACAAATCTAATACACTGCTTTCCAGCCCCGGTCCCTGTTGCATTGGCACTGAGTCTTTCCCAGCAGCATGGAGCCCAGTGCAGACGCTCCGTGTTGGCCATGCAGCATTCAGTGCTCTCCTGCTCAGCACCATGCAATGATCTGCTGGCACCCACAGCCAGCATCTTCCCCAGATGAAAGCAGAAAGTGCACGCAGGCACTGTGCCCATCAATAACAATTAACTGAAAAGAGCCCTCTCCCCACAAAGCGTTCCATTAAGAAAGATGTGCAAAGTGCCCTTCTGCTGCCACCTGACCCGTACCCATGTGCTCTGTCCCCTTTTATGGCACACCTGTAAGAAGGGATTTCACGCCCCGTCGCTTTGCAGACAGCTGTATTTACTGAGCTGTGCTGGGTGAGCACATTGCCACCTTCAGCTGCTCCCCCAGGTGTGGGGCAGGGAGGTACGGGGGTCTGGGATCTGCCCCTGGTGCTCCTGCATGCTGCAACTGCAGACAACCAGCAGTGGACCTGGGAAGCCCTCGGGACCTCTTTGTAGGGAATATCTTTGCTCTTCCTTTTGTCTGCTCGCTTTGTCAGAATGGATGAGTGCCAGCTGGAAGGGGCTGCACGGAGCTGTGTCTGCAGAGCACCGAACGCTGCCACCATCAGTGCAGCAGCACTGGGAGGGCTGCTTCCATGGGCACAGCAATGCCTGGTGCACACTGACACACCAGCCAGGCTCCCAAGGCCCCTTTGGAACACTGTCAGTGCAACCCCGTGCTCCTGCAGAGCCCACCTGCCCTGCCCTGCAGCCTCGCTTGCAGCCTGATGCTCCCATAATAGATCCAAAGCTCTGCAGGGTGTGACGTTGTCTGACCATGCGCCCACCTGAGTGGCTGAAACAATTAATAATATACGCCATCATCAGAATGCACCAATGTGGGACAAAAGGGAGCAGCGGGCACAAGTCCAACCCCAACCCACCCAACCACACCCACCAACCATGTACCCCTGTGCCACATCTCCATCTTCCTGGGCAGCAAAAGACACAGGAGGCCCTTTCTGCTGACTTTCTGAAGACGCTGCATGTGATGTTTGCATCCTCTAAGTCCGGTGGCAGCAGAATACCCGTGATGATGCATGCTCATTAGATGTTGGTGTTAATTGCGTATGCTGTTGAAAGCCGAGGTGTGGTGTTGTGCTGTAGCCTACATGACTCTCAGTGAGGGACGACCAAAGGAGCTTTCTCCTTTGAAGAGCTCAGGGAAGAGATGTCTGTCACTGCAGCTCATGGAAACTTTGCTGCATTATTATTACAGGAGCAGAGGGGATTTGGCACCATCGGTGCAGTCAGTGCTGCCCCCAGCTCAGCCACGTGCTATTCCTCTTCCACTTTCCATCCCCTTCCTAGTTAGCCCGACACGTGCAAAATGTACCTTTAAAAGCCATCTGATCCAAGTGCCTGCAGTGTGCAGGGACACCCACAGCTCCATCAGAGCCTCAGAGCCCCGTGCAGCCCTAAGGCCAGCTGCAGCTCAGCGAAGCTTCTCCCTCCTTGAGACGAATCCCCGAGCACCAGCAGGGAGGGCTGTGGGACACGCTGCTGTTTGCTTTGCACGGAGGTGGAGTGGATGTTCTTTTCTGGCAGGGGAGGCAAACAAAGCTCCTGCAGGCTCAGGTTGCTGCTGACTGCACGGTGCTGTAGGAGAAGTGCCAGCAGGCAGCGCGGGGTGCATCTGTTAGGGCAGCTTCAAGGGTAGACTTGAAAAATTAAGATACAAGAGAGCGTCTGCGGATCTGAAATACCACATCCGTGTCTGCGGATTTGGAGAACGGGCTCGACAGACAATGGAGCATCTGGTTTGCAAAACGCAGACAAAGCCAATAATCAGCCTGATGCTTATTTTTATATCATCATTCACTGCGGTCGCCGTGCCCTGCCTCCCGACAAGCAGCCGATGGGGGGAAGGAGGCAATGGCTGCGGGCAGCACGGGGAGCACGCAGCAAAACGCAGTGCTGTGGGAAAGGCAGCTGAGCTGCGTCCCTGCTGCACAACGTCAGTGCTGCCAGCAGTGCTGGGGCAGCCCCATGGCACGCAGGGTGCTTGCAGCACAGTGTTGACCGGGGCAGGGTGCTGAGATTCGCTGCAGTCGGCGTTGGCAGGGAGAAGCAAAACGACCCGAATGTAAGCGACAAGTGGTGCTCGAGCAGGAAACGGTGCCTCGCTGAACTCTGCACGTAAAATGAGTGGAGAGAGTGGAAACCGTCTGAAGCAATTTGAAGGAGTTTATTGAATCCCCGCAGGGAGCTCCAGATGGTCTGTGTGGCCAAAGCCGCGCTTGTTGCTCATGCAGAAGCTGCACTGAGTTTTCAAGAGCGTTTCTGACAGCAGCACTGTGCAAAGCCCCGCAGCCACACGTTTCCCCTCTTTCCCCACCGAAGCACTTCAGGGCCTCTCAGCAATGCCATGGGACCCCTCCTGCACAGCCCCACGGCGCCGTGCTCAGCTCACGGCCTCCCCATGCTGTGTTCTTTGGGAATCAGACCCGTCCTCAGCCCTGTGTTGCTGCTTTACGATGGCAATCTGTTGTCATTGAGCCGTAGGCTCTTCCATTTGGGTTCTCAGCCGTGTTCGGGCTGTGGCAGCAGATCCTCCAGCATTCTCCCTGAAGTAGGAAGAAAAGTATCCGGCGGCGGCGTTCCCCTATTTGCGCATTTTTAATTGGACCGTAAATCCCACTTTGTTGTGTTTTAGAAGGTTATTTCCCAATAGAACCGTCTCTCCTCTGATGAGGGCAGAGATTTATTACCCAATTTCTGAGCTTTATGTTTCCCTTTCGGTGTGTTGCTTTAGCAGCTCCCTGGTTACCCACACAGCCCCTTTTCCCCGTCGTTTTACAGCTGTATTTCCCCCAGCTCCTCCTCACAGTGTGGCTGTCCCAGCATCTCTCCAGGACTCAGTCTGGCCCTCCCATGCCCCATTCCCACCTTCTCTCTTTGAGATGCCCCTAACCAGGCACTGCTCTGCAGTACTGCAGTGCTTTTACAGCTCCGGCCCTCGGCGCTCTGCACAGCACCTCACAGAAAGGACATCTGAGGGTTTATTTTCATACCCCCACAGAGAACACAGGGGTGACCTTCAATCCAGCTGGTGGTCATTAATCAATGGGTACAGCCACCGCAGTGCCCTACAGGAACAGCCAGAAGCCCTCACCACTCAGCAGTGTTTGAACCAATGAGGAGCAATGGGAGCCACAGCTGATTTGGGTACCAACACCACGCAGCTCAGTGGTGAAGTCAGTTCCCCAGGTGTCCTCATGGTTGGTGCAGTCCCTCCTGGGAGCTGAGCTGCTTGCAGACCCCTCTGCACACCCTGGTGGCGTTTGTTCGAGGAAACATCTTGCTGCCACACACTGAAGAAGCCCCGTTCTCCACTGTTATATCAGCCTGCTTATACAAAATATCTCAGTGCAGACTTCGAAGGTGGCAGGGGAGCCCCAGGAGCTAATTGGCCCCGTTGTTTCCAGCACTGCTTCTGGCACAGCTCTGCAATCAGAGCAGGAGCAGCGTCAGCTGTTGGCGTGTGACGCTGCTCAAAAGAATGAGAGCTCACAGAATAATTCAGCACAGCTGAGAAAAATGGGCTTTCTTCACCCCTCGTGGAAAAGGCTGTGATGTTTCCACGGGTGCTGAGTGAGCACCGGGAGGACCACAGAATCACTGAGTCTGGAAAAGCCCACCCGGATCCCCCAGCACAACCCCAGCCCACCCCAATACCCACTGACCGTGTCCCCAGGTGCCACATCCCCATGGCTCTGAACACCTCCAGGGATGGAGAGCCACCTGGGCAGCTGTGCCACTGCATCACTGCTCTTCTGAGAAGCAATCTTTCCCAATATCCAACCTGACCCTCTCCTGGCACAACTTAATGCAGCTCAGACAGGATCCCGTGGGCTCAGAGAACTCAGCTGGAATGAAGAGCACGGCGTGTTAATCCCGTTAGGGCTTCCACACTCCTCCCGGAGCGTATTGCAGTGTCATTACTGCATTAAGGCTCAGCTACACAAAGCAGGAGCAGGGGCTGAACCAGCAGGATTTGGGGTTTCGTGAAGGCTGCTGTCTCCGAGATAATGCATTATTTTCATCTCCGTTTGAAAGCATTAACAAAAAATGTGTTAGCTCAGTGTGAACGCTTTAGGAAGAGCCTCCCCGAATGCAAAGTGCTGAGCGCACAAGCTTGAGTGCACCCAAATTGACTCACGTTTTTGGGGAAGCACACACTTAATTACTACCATATAGAGAAGGATTACAGCTATCAGAAGTGTGTGAGGTGAACGTGGGAGGGCACGGCCATGGGTGTGCTGGGAGATGGCAGTGAAGGGGACATGGATGGGGGGGATGGGTGCACACAGCCTGAACCCAGCAGCAGCACCACTGGCATGAAAAGACAACAATAGCCTCGAAACATCCGATGAAAATGGCAAGTTTTGACTAAGAAAGCATATATGGCTTCTCCTACCACCCCTATTGGTAATGCTTTACCCGTGCTTCGGCTCATGCTCCTAAATAATGTCAATATCAGGTTGGATATTAGGAGAAATTTCTGCTCAAATAGTGGTGATGAGTTGGCACAGCTGCCCAGGGAGTGGTGGGTCCCCATCCCCAGAGGTGTGCAGAACCACAGGGATGTGGCACTCAGGGATATGGTCAGTGAGCACGGGGGGGGGGGGGGGGGGGTCAGCTGGGGTTGGAGTTGGGGATCTGAGTGGGCTTTTCTGACCTCACTGATTCTATGCGTGTCCCCAAAAGGCAGGCTGCTCCTGCTGAGCAGGAAGGCACAAGGAATTCTGATCTCTGCTGCCCTGTGCACTTCTGTCCCGTCTGAGAGTTTGGCTCTTTGCCTGGGATTAAGCTCCAGAAGTTCTGATGCATTTTGCTGTAGCTCTCAGCTACAAACACAGCCACTTCCCCGGCTGCCCTGCTGCCTTCCAGCCCCATGGCTGTGCTCGCAAAGCAGCTGCTGTCTGAGCTCACACACCTGGAAGGACACACAGGCATTTGAAAACGTCACTGGAGAGAAAAGCTGCAAAGAGTTCCATACCAGAGGGCTCTGCTTGGCCAGTCAGGCCAATAATTCCCCTTCTTACCCTTTGCTTAATGCTTTCGGTGCCTGCCTGAAACCAGGAGCTCAATATCAAGCACCGCTTCTCCTTCCCTGCTCGGCTCTGCACTGCTTAGGGGCAACAAACACTCAAACCAGCAGAAGCTGTTGTCTAAAAATAAAGTGAGCAGCAGCCGAGCACCCCCAGCTCAGCCCCTCACCCCATCCCCAGCTGCATTTTAGGAGCAATAAGTGATCCCCCAGCTGCTCAAGTGCTAACACGGCAGTGGTTTGATTCCCCACTCCCATTGCTGTTCCACCTGAGAAAAGCAATTACAGCTGAGAGCTTGTCATGCTCTGCCTGGTGCTGTGGCCCCAGGGAGCCGGCACAGTGCTCAGCCCCAGCTGTGCTCAGCTGTGCTGCAGGTGATGGTGCTCTGAACGGAGCAGCCCCACAGCCCACCCGCAGCACTCAGGGCTGGTGGGCGCATGGATGCCAGTTGGATTCTTAGTTGCTGCCGGCAGGCAATGCACAGAAGGGAGTGAGATGTTGGCTGATAACTGGCACGGATTTCCACCCTGGGAATATCTGTCCTTTCGTCGGCTGAGGGTTTTCAGTGTGTAAAACAGCTTCACGGGAGCTCAAAGGCAGCACAGACCCCGGGGTTCCTGCAGGGTGAACCCGAGACCTTTTCCTCCCTGTGCATTTCTGAGTGCTTTCCTGGTGGCACAGCACTGCCAGGCCGTACCGCGCAGCTTTGTGCTGCTTGTTCCATTCGTTGTGCAGCCCACCAGGAGAGCACATAACAACAGTTCCCTTTCTTTTGAAAGGACAAATCAAGGGGGGGTGGCCCAGAGCAGCTGCACTGCCCCGGTGCTGCCATGGGTTGGGGGACAGCAGCGGAGCTCGTATGGACCGTGCTGAGCTGGGCTCAGTTCGGTGATCCTGAGTGCAGACCCATCCTTCTGAGCCACGATTCCACCACCTGCAAACAGACTTCAAACCCACTCCTTCCCCTCCTTGCCGTGGATAGCTGCTGTCGTTTTGTCTCTTTAAACTATAAAGCCACAGCGTTCTCTTTATAGTACAAAGCCCAGCGAAACGCTGAGCGGTGGGGTTATTCCAACTCATTGTCTGGTGAGATGAGATTGAGGTCAGGCCTTGAAGTATTTCCACAGACAGCATTTAAGAAGCAAAATAATTCACACCGCGCTTCCTGGGAGCGGCTGCATGAGAGGGAACCGCATCCCCGCCCACCCCTCCCTGCATGGGAAGTGGGGGTTGATGGGGCACCCGCAGGAGGATCCCTATGTCTGCTGTGCTCCCCCACGTAGTGCTGGGCTGGGAGATGCCAGAAGCACCTTTTCCAAACAGCCTTTAAGTGTACTGCACGCATGAAGAGTAAAGATGCTCCGTGTGACAACAGAACCGTCTCTCTCCGAATTTGCTTTCGCGTGGTCCGCTCTGTGCATTCATCTCAGGGTCTCTTGCTCAGCACTATGGGACTGGAGGCACCGTTTGGGCTTTGCAGTGATCTGCATGTGAGGGGATAAGAGGGGTTCAGGTCTCTGGGCTCAGCTCCACGTGCAGGAGGAGGAGGAGGAGCGTTTTGCCCAACGTTGCGTGCTTCCCACGCAGCCCACCGCGCACTGCAGGCACACCGTGGGGGGGAGAAGGCTCCTGGGCACTGCACATGGATGGGGTGGGCAGCGGGCAGCCTTCACTCCCAGCTTTCCTGTTTCTCAGAACCCTCTCCCTTGAATGCTGCTTAATTGAAGCCAAATTCAGCTCGCTGCACCCCACACTCCCTCTGCGCCTCCCACCCACATGCAGCCCTTCCTCCCGAGTTCACCCAACTCTCATCAATCCCCTTTCCCATTGAGCTCACTCCATTCTCAGCTCATCACTCCCTGCTTACCCCTTCGTGCCCAACAAATGGTACACAGGAAATAACGATTCTCCTAAAAGGAAGGGAATTGCAGCAAAAAAAGCCACTTTGGGAAAAGCAGGAGGCGGTCATCTCCTGTGCCAAGGCAGCCCCCCTCTCACCTGCAACGTCTGACCCTGTGTGTGCCCCACAGAGCTGCAGCCACACAGCGGTGCAGACCGCAGGTGGGCAATGCAGACCCCTACCCATCACAGCAGCTGTAACTCAGTGCATGGCCCTCACCCCAGTAACCCCCAGCCCTGCCCAGCCCTGCACAGCAGCTTGCTCCACACGACTCTCGTTACAGTGGCGCATTGCATCTCATTAATTAGCTCCACACGGATCAATATCATCCCTGGGAAGCCATCATGCAGCAATACACGACCAAGTGCCCACACAGCCCCCGGGCTTTGGGCTGGGGTCAGCACAGAGCAGCTCACCCACTGCCCTTCACGGTAAAGTTGGGAGCCCTCAGCAACAATGCCCCTTTTGCATTGCATATGAATCCTTTCATTAAGTTTTCCTCTCCCACCTCCTCTGTAAATGGAGCATTCTTGAAGTTTCCCCTTTTCTGAGCTACCAAACCCATAATTGACCCGCTTCAGTTTGCGAGCTGCTCGGTTGGCTCAGTGGCATTAATGAACACGCAGCTCCATGAGCTCTCACTGGGTGCAGTTCAGGCTCCGCTGCTCTCAGCTCTGCCCCCGTGGCAGTCGGATCCCTGCAGCCCCCCATTGCAGGGGGCACAGACGGCTCCTGGGCTCTGCCACCTGTTTTGTTCTCCTCTACCAGAGGGAAAGGTCTTCTTTTGGCCCATTCTGAATGTTTCTGGGACACTCAAGTTCTCCTGCAGCTCCAGGCGCATCCCTCCACTCCATGTGTGGTTTGTGAGCAGAGAGTGAGGGATGGGGAAATGAAATCTATTACAGAGCTTTCATCTCTTTCCCTGCAGAGGAGTTTGGGCAGAGGGACGCAGCAGAAACCACCTTTCCAGAGAACTCTGTGCTTTTTTCCCCTCTCTCAATGCTTTCTATTACAAAGAGTGGGGAGGGACAGACAGGACGCCAACCAGGAGGACCCCACTATGGGTTTGGGATTCTCAGCTCCATAACAGAGCTCTGTTTGCCAATCAAACCCCGTATCTATCAGGAGCGAATTCTCAGCAGGTGGCACAACAATCTTGCAAAACCGAACTGTTAAATATTTAGGGCAGATGACAAACAATATGTCATAATATTTGCAGAGCCTCGTTTGCTATTCCGCTCCTCATCTCGCCGTTTTTGGAGGCATCCACAGGAGAATGGGAAACAATTGAGTGCCACTATTTGGTTACGTTGTGAATGAAGTGTAGGATTTAATTTCGATTCCTTAAGCCTAATATTGCAATGCTGCACGCCAGGTGGATTTTAACATTTATTAGCTGGGGCCTCGCAATGAATATTTAAGAGGAATTTAATTAACATGCGGGAACTCTGATTTTAATTGGGTTTGGGGTTTTATTTCAGACTTCATTCCAGTGTGGGACACCTCTGCGTTCCACTCCCACTTCCAGGCAGTGCTGCCAGGACAGCTGCTGAGCATACACAGCCCCAGAAAGGCTCGGGGAGCAGAGCAGTGACAGTGTGGCAGGGCGCGACATAGGGAAACACTGTGGGTCAGTTCTGTATTGGTGGCAACCCCAGCAAAAACAGATCCAGATCTACATGCTCCTGTCTCATACACCCAGCTCTGCTCCCACCTGCACCCAGTTCTATCTCATGGACCCAGCTTTGCTATCCCATGCATCCAGCTCTATCCCATGCATCCATCTCTGCTATCCCCTGCACCCAGTGTTGCCCCCACCTGCACCCAGAGCTGCTGTGCCACACTGTGCATTGGGTAAGCCTGACTCTTCCTGGCATTTCCATCGCCCTTACCTTGATGGAATCTACTCCTAGGAGACCACGATGACACTTTTTTTAATTAATTAATTGAGCCTGCTTAAAAGAAAGAAAAAAAAAAAAAAAAAAAGCCCGTTCCATTTTAATCACGTTCTATGCAAATGAGAAATGTAAATATCATTAGGAGATCTGTTGCTCGCTTAATTCCTTTCTGCTGTAGCACTGCAGAAGGCCTTTGATCTCCGCTCGGCGCTTTGATCCGCTCTTGGCCGGGGCTGCTGCGAGGGCACAGAGCTCACCCCGTGCAAACGAGGAGCAGTGCCAGGAGCTGCAGCAGCCCCACCCCGACCCACAGTGCCCCCGCATTGCCCCGGTGCACCGGCAGCCCCCCACCCCTTCCGTCCCCCCACCACAACCCGGCAGTGGGGACACAGAGCCAGACCCTGTAGTTCCCTGCGGGTGTCCCATTGGGCACAGCCCCTCAGCCCGCCCTGATCTACTCCTCGTTACAGAACGAGCCGCCAAATTCCATTAATTTCTCATTTAGTGAGGCTAAAGTGCTGATACATACATTTTAGCTACAGTGCTCTTAATCAGTTAATTTAACCAGAAACATTAATAATGTATTTCTTTGCCACTTGACTGCTCATCCGTTAAACGGCTTATCCATAGGAGAAGGATGTCACCCCTCGCGACGTGGAGTACCTAATACAGTGCAAATGAAATAAGATTTTGCATATTTAATATGAGGATGAAGAAAGAGGGAGATGCCGTCTCCTGGGAGCTGCACTGCGCGGCTCGGCGCCGAGCTGGGCGTGCTGCCCTGGCAGGAGGAAATCCCTCCTTACGGGACATCAGCTGCACAGATTTCATTTTCTGCTCGGATTCATCTCCTTGGCGTTACTCAGCAAATACCTGGCTGTCCCTGTGCTGCTCAGTGGGGGCAGCTCTGATGCCGGCATCACCCCCACTCCCTCACCATGGGGTCACAGACTAAGGGAAGCTGTGTCCAGGGTTGGAGTGTTCTGTGGGAACAGCTTCTTAGGAAACGTAGAAGAATGTGGGGGGGGGGAATAAGTAGTTGTTGCTCTTCTTTTCCTCTGTAGCAATATTGCCTGTGCATTCTGTTGCCTCCATCGCATTTGGTACTATTGCAGTGGCCACGTGCTGAGCAGGCAGTCCTGGTAGTAGTCCTACACCAGGAGAGGGTCAGGTTGGATAGTAGGAGAAATTCCTTCTCCAAGAGTGGGGATGCATTGGCACAGGCTGTGCTGGGAGTGCTGGCATCACCATCCCTGGAGGTGTTCAGAACCGGAGGGATGTGGCAATGAGGGATGTATGGGCGTGGGGTTGGACTTTGGGATCTGAGAGGTCTTCTCCAGCCTGAATGATTCTGTGATTCTACGACTGGGCAGTGTTCACTCCGTCCTCTGGGCACAACTTCAGGGAGCCCTTTGCTCCCCACCGGTGCTTTCCCATTTCTCCCTGAGGGTTCACACACAGCCCTGGGGACACACAAAGCAAAGCAGTGCCGTCCCCTCACTGCACCACTCCCAGCAGTGGGAGCAAAGCCCCAAACCTCCCCTGGCGGATGCACAGGCAGGAGATGTGCAAGGCTCAGCCCCGTGCTCACACCATCCCCAAAACAGGGCACAGCAGAAGGGGACGAAGTGCCACCCCAGGGCGCAGGGCGAGGGGAGGCAGCAGCTCCTGCACTGCACCCAGCGAGAGCGCTTTCAAACCCAGCACTTCTGCCAGGATGTCACACGGAAAGGCTGTCAGAAAGCTGTCTAAATGTGTTAACAACACTGTCAGCGGGGGAGAGAGAAGTGTTATCAGAATGGTTGTTCTTCAGAGCTAAATAACTCCGCGATTTTGTGCGGAGTAGAAGATGAGATGGCACCATGCACCGAGCGCTGGAGGAAGTTCTTGCTGAGGATGGAGCTGTTTGTTTTGTTAAAAACGGGGGAGAGGGGAGGAAGGGAAAACCTCAACGGCTCTGACTTTCCTGACCCGGCTTCCTGCAAAGCTGAAAGCAGCTCTGATTGCACTCAACACAGCAGAGCTGAGAGGGTGAAGCAGAGGATGGGGCCCGGACACAGCTCTGCTCTCCTGGCACAGCTTTGGATTCCCACCAGCCCTGGTCGGGATGGGGCAGCAGTGCTGGGCTCAGCACAGGTTTGGGCTCAGCTGTGCTCAGCCCTTCCCAGAGCTCCACATCCCAGGCACAGCTTCAGCCTTTTGCTTTGGGTTCTCGTTATGAATTGCTGCTCAATTCCCACCTCAGCAGCAGTGTCAGTGGCCATCCAGTCAGACTGAGTAACACAAAATAATAAGACATGAAGCAGATCCTAATTAGTGTGCTTTCTCATCTGCTGATTGACATTCTCTGGAGAGCAATTAGCCTACTCTAAAGGGAAAAGACAAACATTTACTTAACCTGCCTGGTGATTGATACCTGAACTCCAAGAAGTCAGAATCCCAGCCATTGCTGGGATGTGATGACTCAGTGTTGCTCCCCGTGCCTTCCCCAGATACTGCAGAAAAGCACAGAGCTGCAGTGCATGGAGCCCACCCAAAGACCTGCACTGCCACTCTGAGCATCCCATCCCGCACTCCCCAGTCTGCTCCACCACCAGCTGCTTACAGTGAGTGCTGATGATGGAGAGCATCCAGCAGCACTCTGCGCTCTGCACTGGGGCATCTCCCATGGGCTGGTTCCCAGATCTGATTCCCATCATACCAAACATGGCACAAAAAGAAGGTTTTGGGGGAAAAAAAAAAAATACATGCAAACGAACACAGTCTGAACCTCATTGTGAGCCGAGCAGCCCATAGCACTGCAGGGTGGATCTGTGTGTCATTGCCTGGGCAAGGGAACAGCACGGTGCCTTCCTGGGTGCACTGTGCAGTGAATGCCCTCCGAACCTCTGCAGGACCGGGTGCTGCCAGCATCCCTGAACTCAGCACAGGACTGTGAGTGAGCGGGAGGAGGAGATGTGATCTGCAGAGACAAAGATGCCATCAGGGAGCAGCAGCCACTGATCTCCCCAGCACTGGAAATAACTTCAGCAGCACCGGGGCGGAGACAGAACCAGCTGAGTGAGAGGCAGCCACACCAGAGTGCCTTTAGTTTTACTATCTCTGATAAAACTGCTTTACAAGTATATAAAAGTGGAAGCTGCTCTACTGTTGGCTTTTTACAGCCTGTTGGCTCTCTGTGTTCCACCCAAGAGGAGCTCAGCACGGCCCCTATCCCCCTGCAGCAATCGCACCCTGCAGAGCCAACAGCCCCTCTGAGCTCCGTCTGCCCTCAGCACCACTGGGAATTCTGGCGTGCCCATGGAATGGCCACTGTATGTTCATTTTGAGGGTAAATGCTCAGTTTTCAGCCCTTGTGCTGACTTCCCTGTGCCTATCAGTGGACAGCTGCTTGCTGGAACCCTGCAGCACATTGCACTGAGGGATGCAGGGGGTCCCAAGTCGGCCCGTGATCTGCAAGCCGATGCCATCCCACAAATCATCTCCACTTCGCTCAAATGGAAAAGCTGCAACAATTATTTTCATAATTAGCTGCCTTTTCAAATTAATGCCAGTTATGCTATGTAATCACGATGAAGATTATGCATTAATCAGCTGTTCCAAGCCGGTTATTAGGCTCTTTAAATAATGATTGCAATGAATATATCTGAAGGAGAGACCCAGAGCCAGGAGAGAGGCAGCACACAGCATCCCTCGGTGCTGAGCACTCAGTGGTGCCTGCTGCTGGCACCTCTGCAAGCACAGATTTCCCCACATCCCGATGTTTGCAGCACCCAGCACTGCAGCCAGAAATATACGGCTCCTGCCTGCCCGCTCCCACTGCCTGGTACTAAATTCAAGCTATTGGGTGGTTACATGGAAAATTTGTTTCTGTCAAAAAACCTATTATATCCAATTGGATGTCTGCAATGGGAATTTATTTGGGCTCAAGCAGCAGTAATCCACGTCGGCAGACCTTCTGTATTGTGCCCTACTAAGACGTGCTGCAAAGGAGCTCTGAAAGCTCCGGGCCTCGTGTCAGCTGCTGGGTGATCGATGGCACACAAGCCCAGTTATCATTCCGGGGTGATGCTGGAAAACAAAAAATCCTTTGCTACAGTGTTCTGGACAGTAAATCTTGGAACAGAAAGGATGAACCGCGTGCTCACTTTATTCCTGCTTATTGTTTCTGGTGTAATACTGAGCAAGAGTCTTCCCTACCCTGTGGAACTTGAAGGAGCCACCAGCGTGCACAGGCTGATAGGGATGAATCCATCTCTCAACACCCAGAGCTTTCAGCAGGATCCGGTGAGCATGGGGCTCTGGGACAGCCATCCCGGGCTCCGGCCCACACTGCTGGGCATCCTATGTTAGTCGTAAGTGGCTCCTTGGAGATCCCATAGGATTGAAATGGGTCTCCAGAGTCTTTCCTTCACTCTTCCCCTCATTGCCCATGTTACTACTGAGACCCAAGATACTTCTTCCCGCTGGAGACATCCAGTGAACAACTCCAATGCCTGCAATGAAATACTTTAGGTCCGCCTTAAATTGAAAAGGAAGATTTTCTTTCCACTAACGAACCCGGAGCCCATCTGTTACCAGTTGCACTTGCTTATCTCGCTCATCCATTAATTATTTTGGTTTACTTTTTAATAAGACTCAGCAGGGTTTGTGAGCCTTTCCTCAGCTCTGCGAAGGGCGCAGGGCTGTGCCCACAATGCTGTACAAGTGCATAATTTACAGCCACCCCGAGTTGCTTCCATTAGGTTGGCTGTCAGCAGGGAATTGAGGACAAGACGTAGCAATCCAGAGCTGAGGAGCCAAGCAGAGCCACGACATGAGCTCGCTGCCCATGGGGAGGTGTAATGGCACGAACAGCTCCTGAGCACGGGGAAGCACGCGTTCGAGATGTGCATTATTGAGCAGATATGCTGTGGGGTAGGCAGAACCCTGCTGGTCTGAATTAAGGACTTGGATGAGCAAAGGAGAGGAACGATGGAAGACAAGGAGGGCACTGAAAGGGCATGAAAAGCAGCAGCTCGGGGCACAGGGTGCAGGGCACAGCCCAGCATTGCAGCGTGCTCCTCCCCAGGGCTGGCCCCGCTCCCACAGCATGCCACGCACTGCCTCGGACTGATGCTCCAAGACATCGGATTTGTTCCCTGTTGCCCTGAAAAGCTGACACTGAACGCTCCCCTGGGCAGCACCTACAAAACCCCCAATGATCAGAATCATTTCATGGTTCTACTGCAGCCTGGGAGACGCTGTTGTTCAGCTTGCTGACGGCACAGCTCCATCCGAGCCTTCTCGCCCTTGCTCATCCCTCGCCATCCCTCACCATAACCACAGCATCCACGGCTCCATCCCTCTCCTTTTGTCTTCCAGGGGGGATCTTTGAGTACACCGATGGCCCCAACACGCAGGTGATGAGCGCAGAGGAGCAAGCCTTCCGATTTTCTGCCAACATCATCAACAGGAACAGAACGCTGCTGCCCAACACCACGCTGACCTACGACATCCAGAGGATACACTTCCACGACAGCTTTGAAGCCACCAAGAAAGGTGAGCGGGCGATGCTCTCCCTGCAGCCGTGGGCTCAGTGCAGAGCTGACCCACTGACACAGGGCAGCGACTGCTCCTTTTGTCCTCACAAAGCTCCTTTCAGTGCTTGCTTCTCATCCTGCACGCAGGTCTGTCGGCCGCTCTGTGTTTATTTCATTGTATCCCCAGCAATTCAAACCTCCCCGGTGCAGAACGTCGGCTTCCTTTCTTCCAGGGCAGCTTTCCTAAGGCCTTGCAATGAAGCAGGGCTGTCACAGAGCCCCACGCTGCCCTTTGATTTGGAGGGAGGCAGCAGAGGCGACTGAGAAATAATCTGTTCCTGTGAAAAACTTCAGTGTTTTTTCCCCCCGAAGTGCCTCCAGCCCTAAATGCAGCTGTTCTGCTTTAATTTCTCGGTGAAAGCTTCAGCGGAGCTCGGGGAAGCATTATTTGGCAGAAAAGAAACTCTATTAAAATTGATGGGAGAACGCATTTGTCGGGGCCGTTTTGATCGTTTCTGTGCTCATACCCAACGCAGCCCCCGTCCACACTCCCATCAAGAGGTAATTACCCTCTGGAGCACATTCAGCTCGGATCAATGGAAACGAGCTGCTCCCAGGGGGTGTCAGCCCCAGAGCACACCCCATGGGATGGGCGCGGGGGGCTCAGCACAAAGGATGCCAAAGAGGCAGGGGTGGCTGGGCGGCCTTCTGGCCGCAGGTGAGTGATGTCTTTGGCATCTCCACGGCTCAGTCTGTCCATCCCCCCCACTGCCCCCACCCCACACTGCTGCCTCGCTCTGCTGATGGCCTCTCCCTCCTTCGCAGCCTGTGACCAGCTGGCTCTCGGCGTCGTAGCAATATTCGGACCGTCCCAAGGCTCGTGCACCAACGCCGTGCAATCCATCTGCAATGCCCTGGAGGTGCCGCACATCCAGCTCCGGTGGAAGCACCACCCGTTGGATAACAAGGACACTTTCTATGTCAACCTTTATCCCGACTACGCTTCCCTTAGCCATGCCATCCTGGACCTGGTGCAGTACTTGAAATGGAGGTCAGCCACCGTGGTTTACGATGACAGCACAGGTAGGTGGAGGAGGTGCTTTGAAAGGAGGAATCCGGGAGATTTCTTATTGTGGGTCCCGTTTAGGAAGTGCTCTCAGGGACCCTTCTGGAAGCCAAATGTCGCAGTGTGCAGAATGGCCCGGGGTCCCTCCCAGAGCTTCCCATCCTTGGGCAGATGGAAGCCGGCGCTGGGACAGAGGGATGGGGGGGATCAGCGCTGTGGGGCAGTGCCTGGCCCAGCTCCATGGCTGCCATTGGGGATGCACTTTCCCAGCTGAAAGCAAAGGCGGTTCTGCAAAGTTCTGTTTTGTTTTGTTTTCTGGCTAATTCTGTAAAAAGAAAATAGCTGACAAAGTTCTTCACTTAAAGAATGCTGTTGATGGTTAAACAAAGCAAAGAGCTGCACAGCGCTATAGATTCAAAAAGAGCAGAAACAAAAGACACATTGGAGAGCCTGTCCAACCTCATTCCACTAAACCAAATGGTTTCTTTAGGGGAGGGCTGATGAGAACACAGTTTGACATTCCTGTTTTGCAAATGTGGGTCACAGTATGTTCCCTTCGTGGCATATTCTAATGCACTTCTACTACGCACGAGGACTCGCTTTGCTTTTCCTGCCTGCGATAGGCATCTGCTGAACTCCTTCTTGCAGCATGAGATACCAACAGCTCCTGCTCAGCTGCATTCAGCACAGCTTTGTACCTTCCACATAAAACAGGAATGAATTCTAAGGACAGCGAGACGGTTACGAGTTGTGATTAAGTGCCTGCTATGAACCACGCTATTCATAAATCTAAGTGCATTTTCATTTGTTTCTTTTGCTGTTGTGCATGATAAATACCACGGACTTTAATTTGTCGTGTAGATAATTATCACAGCCTGTCCTTTCTCAAGGGCATATTTGCTTAAGAAAAAGCAGTTTGACAACAGAGATGACCAAGGTTGGCAGCAGCCCTATTCCCCTCTTCCCACCCAGTGCCAGGACCCAGCTCTGCCCTTTACTTTGCCAGACCTTTAGCATTCGGGGCAGGGAGGAACGGCTCGACTGCATCCCATAGAATTACCAAAAGGAAACAGCGTACTCTGATGCCCGCCTGCAGGGCAGGGCAGCCCATCCCGTAACGCTCTGGGTTTGTCTTTGTGCAATGCCTGAAGGCCTCATCCGGCTGCAGGAGCTCATCATGGCCCCATCACGGTACAACATCCGCCTGAAGATCCGCCAGCTGCCGCTGGACACGGACGATGCGCGGCCGCTGCTGAAGGAGATGAAGCGGGGCCGGGAGTTCCGCATCATCTTCGACTGCAGCCACCTGATGGCAGCCCAGATCCTCAGGCAGGTGAGCGGGGGGACGTGGGGACACGGGGGGACGTGGGGACGGTGAGGGTGGGGACACGGGCTCAGCCGTGCCTACAGCAGAAGGTCCAGCGCGTGCATCCCATGTTAGCTCTCCTAAAGGCAGCCTTTGGGCCATCCTGCACAAATGCAAAAGTGGCACCGCTGAGCACCAGGGAAAACGTCAGCTCTCACCCAGCCCCACTCCTTGCAGCAGGGAAGCAGCCGTGTCCTCCATGGTACCGTGTGAAGTTCTTGCACTCTAAGGCAGGTGTCAGTGATCTGCTGTCACCGGGCTCCCCCCCTCCTTCCCTGTCTCCTGGCTCTGTCACAGCTGCTGGCCCAGCATCTCTCACCCAAGTGCCATTACGTGGCAGGGTCAGCATCAGACAGAGGGAAACGGTCTCAGGCAGAGTGCTGCTCAGATCAGCCCAGCAAGACGCTGCCATACAGATTAAATAGATGCCCTGAAGGGCCGGGAAAGCAAGCTGAGAAAGAGACTTCTCCTGCAACCTGCTTGATGCAAAATGAAGAGAAATCAGAAAGCCTAGGAGGGATTATTAAAGAAAGCAATAGAAGGGACTCATTGTCTCCTGCCTATTATTTTAGCATGCTGGCTGTGCTCAGTGCTGTTCACTTATCATGTGGTTTATTATAGTTTATTGTGCCATCTGCTCCGCTCGTCACTGCGAGTGCAGCGTGAGGGAGATGGAGGAGGGGGGGCTGCAGGGAAGGAACTTCTCTGAGCCCTTCTGCGCGTCAGCAGGGTTTGCTCTTTTGTCAGGAGCAGCGGCCACTCCATTCCTTTCCTTCCTGGACAAACAAATCACTGCAGGACCCTATGGGAGAGCTCTGCCTGCTCACGGGCGTTATCTGTGTTCTCCAACCGTGCCCATTTCTGGTCACTTTGTAATGCCGTATGCCCGTTCTTTTGCTCCCCAGCCCCTCTGCTCCCCTTGGCAGCTGTCTCCAAACAGTTGCAGCTCTCCACAGCGCGCAGATGTGCTGCCTTCACTTTGATGGAGCTCCCATCCCATCCTGGGGCTCACCCACAGCTCCCACTCCGGGTCCACCATGGATTTATTTCCCCACCAACCCAGATGGCGGCTGTGCTGGTGCTGCAGGAGCAGGGCTGGCTGCCCACAGCAGGGCAGGGCTGTCACCCACCACCACCTCCTGGACCTGAACCCCCCATTTGCTCCTCTGATTTCACGTGGCCTCACAGACACCTCACATCCCCTATTTCTGCACCCAGGTGTGCAGCTCTGAGAGCCCCACAAAACAGAGGCACGAGGCTCTCAAAAAGACATTCCCAAGAATCTCGGGGTGAAGGCGCACCCCAGAGGTACAATGTCAAGGCTTGTGCTCTCCATCCTTTCCTTTGCCCGTGGTTTTTGACATCCTGCTTCTTCCCAAACTGTCACTTCCTTCCTCGGAGCGAAATTCTGCCCTAGTAATTTCAGCAGAAAACAAGGGAAGTAAACATCTCCTGGGGGACGTGAAGTTGCTTTCCCATCAGTGGAGATTTTAAAGTGCTCCTGCATGTGTTTTTGTGCAGAAAGCACGCTCACAGTCAGCACCACAGGGAGAGCTACGACCGTCTCCTGATTATGGAATCGGAGAATCACAGAATCACTGAGGTTGGAGAAGCCCTCCGAGATCCCCCAGCTCCAAGCTCAACCCCAGCCCAACCCTACCATGCCCACTGACCACGTCCCCGAGTGCCACATCCCCACAGTTCCGAACGGCTCCAGGGATGGTGACCCACCACTCCCCGTGCAGTCTGCGCCACTGCATCACTGCTCCTTGGAGGAGAGTTTTACCCCCTCCTTTCCCTCACTAACCTCCTTTCCCTCTTCTCCCCAAGGCCATGGCAATGGGAATGATGACGGAGTACTACCACTTCATCTTCACCACGCTGGTAACGTATCTGCTCTGGAACCCCAACCATCCCCATAATGGGGGGCTGCAGGGCGAGGGGTGGGATGCTGGGGAGGGGTGGGAGCAGAGCTGGGCTGAACAACCCAGCAGAACCAGCAGCAGCCCGAGCACCATTGCAGCTCCATCCCATGTGCTCTGCAGAGAGGACTGGGCATGAGATGAACTCTGCTCTCATTATCCATGGGCCACTTCTTCCCAACACCAGGAGCCATTCTGGTCTGGGCTTTCCGGCGCTCTGCTTTTGTTCCCACTCGGGATGCTATTGTCTACTCTGCTGTTGAGTGCTGCGTGATTTTGCAAATCCAATTTATCTCCCTGCCTTTAGGAAAGCAGCAGACAAAACTAACCCTTAAAAACTGGAAAAAAAAATTATTTTTCAAATGCAAAAGACATTTTAATTACCCCTGCTACTATTATCTATTCCAGGCAGCTTTAAGCATTTCCCAGATAACCTCCTATTAATCAGCCCCAGCTGAGCCTAGAGTACATTTCATGTGTAGGTACAGCCTGGAGGCGGGAAAAGAAGAATTATAATAAATTAATAGATAAGCAATCACAATTAATGCCACTTTCCTGAAATAACAGTTATATCATGGGAAAGATATTTTAATCTGTCATTCCTTAAGGCAATGTTTTCCTAGCTTGCAACGCATGTGCTTCGGCGTCTACAGTACTAGACCCATGGGGTGCTAATGAATTAGTCTATTATGTTATACTGAATGTTTCTAAAAGGTCCCCAGTCAATACCGAGTGCAGTGCATCAACACTTGGCACGGAATGCTGCAGCAGTGTGCTCAGCAGCACGGCTCTGCTCAGCGCTCCGGCAGCAGCAGCCCCAGCCCAGCCTCCCCTATAGGAGCACAGCCCTCTGCGTAGCTCTGCTATCCCATAATGTCCCATGCACGGATGGTACCCTGAGCCCAACGCTTCCAGGGATTTCCCAGCAGCTTTGGAAAGCAGCTCTTTGCAAATATGGAAGTTTCCCCAGTGCCTCAAAGGAAGCAAAGGTCCTCCTGTGTTTTGTGTAAAGGGAAACAATCACAACCCCTGAGCTCAGGTGGGGCAGTGGGGACATGAGGACGTCATGCACTCATGGTGCCCACCCTGAGTGCCCACTGCTGCTCCCATGAGGAACGGCATCACCTGGGGAGGGACCCTCAGAGCCCCGGGAGCAGAACTGTCCTGAAGGCAGCGGGAGAGGGGAGGGGAGGGGAGGGGAGAATAAATCTGCAGTAAAAAAAAAAAAAAAAAAAAAGTGACAAAAGAGAACGCTGATGAGGTGGAAAATAGAACCAGATGTTCCAATTTGTGGCTGTACAGGAGCGGAAAATGCAGGAGAAACTGATAGGGCAATTCCCCCCCCTGTGCCTGCTCTGATGCTCGGTGGGGCTCTGCACTGCCCAGCTGTGCTGGTGGGAGCACAGCCCAGCACTGCATGGAGCAGTGGACCCCACAGCAGATATACGTATGTCTGAGCTTAAGCAGCTCAGGTCACTGTAACCCATCTGAAAGTCAGCATACAGCCGGGCCTGAGCCGTGCCCTTTAATGAGATGTGAGGTTTGCACTTGCCATTTTTCAGCAGGAAAACAAAAAAGCCAATAAATGCCCACCCAGCCCAGGCCCCGCGCTGTGCTGCCTGTGATGAACGGCTCTGCCGGCTGCTCCAGCAGGTTACAGCCCAGCATCCATCAGCAGCCAGCCTGGGGTGCAGGGTCACGGGGTGGCACACCAGGAGAGATCAAACCCCTAAATCTTATGAAAGCAAAACAGCCGTAGGAACTCAGATCTCCCACCGAGCACGAAGTGCTGGCTGCTGGTGAGTCCTGATTGTGTTCTGCCTTGCTCAGGGCGCTGCGTTTCAGGGCTGGTGTTTCTGCAGCTGCCTGCGGGCAGAACAGAGCTTGCTGCTGTGTCTGGGTGAGCACACAGCCCGGATACATCCTGCTGGTACGGACACAACATACAAAGCAGCTCCAAAATCTCTGGCTGCTACGCATCCCATGCCCCAACTGCACCCGTGCAGCTCCCCGCTCCCATCCGGGCTGTGCAGGCTCTGGACTGTGCCCTCGGCTCATCACTCGGCCCCACAGCAGTGATGGGGCACTGAGGATGGTCCCTGAGCTGGAGTCCATCTCGAGCTGAGCGCCGGAGCCAGGAGATGCATTAAGGAGTGCCCATCCCTGCTGTGTGCCAAGCCATGTCCGCGGGCCGGCTGCCAGCAGCTCAAGGCTGCCTGGCTGGGGGAGTTTTTTTTCAGTTGCATAAAGGGCACTCTCATTCATTTGCAGACTGTGTAGGCTGGTTGGAACGTCAAGAGATGCGTCTCCGTTCCTCTCTGATAGCTGTCTGCAAACTGGCGCTCTGGATTCAGAGTCACTCCACCACCCCCAGCACCCGGAGGGCTCCGGTGCTCACAGCACATTCTCTCCCATCACCTCCCAGCCCCGCCAGCACACAGCAGCATGGGTTGCAGCAGACAGCCCTGCAGCATCACTGCCTCCCACCCATGGGCTCTGCCATGGCGCACGCACAACCCAGTGCAAAAGAGACAAACAGCCCACAGCTAAACCCAGTGCTTAACCCGGTTTCTCTCTTTCAAGGATCTTTATGCATTAGATCTAGAACCATACCGCTACTCTGGAGTGAACCTGACTGGTTTCAGGATCCTCAACGTGGAGAACCCCCACGTGTCCTCCATCATCGAGAAGTGGGCGATGGAGCGGCTGCAGTCTGCGCCCAAAGCAGAGCTGGGGCTGCTCGACGGCGTGATGATGGTACGGGGCGTTGTGGTGTGGGGGGTGCTGAGGGCACAGCGTGTGATAGGATGTGGTATCATGGGGTGGGGCACGGGGATGTGGGGTGTGATGGTATGGGGTGTGATGGTGGTACAAGGCATGGTGATGGCACAAGGTGTGAGGATGGTACAGAGCATGATGACAGCACAAGGCAATCAAATCCATAGCTTTCACTGCTGCCATAGGCAGAGCACGATGGGGTTTGTCTCTCCGAGCAGCCCCCAAGAAGGAGCAGAGCACATGGCTGGACTGAGCCAGGCAGTTTGCTGAGATTGATGCAGGGAAGAGCCACAGCTATGCCCAGAGACAGCTTCTGCTGCAGCTCTGATGACTCCTTTTAGGGCCTGATGGCAGCTCTGCTCCACTGAGTTACGGCTCGGAAGGTGCAGCACCTGCTCACCCATCTGTCTTCCCTGCAAGGCTGTCTCTGGCCCCGTAACTGCTGACTGTCTGCCTCCCGATCCTTCCCACAGGTAGCACAGCTCCCAGACTTTCACCTTGAGAGGGCTCCTCGTCCCCCTCTATTCTGCTTTATTTCCCCTTGGAGGACAGTCTCATCACTCTTCTCCTTTTACTCCTCTGCAGCGCTGCATGCAGGGGTGCAGGAGGGTCTCAGCACTACACTCATTCCCCGTGGAATTGCCTGGCCATGTCCTCGTGCCCCTCTCCCAGCTCCAAACACACAAAGTCTGTCCCCACTGCTGTGCCAGGAGCCTGCAGGACACACACTGCCACTCATCACACTCGGGTGCTCCAACCATGGGGACAGTGCCAGTGCTGGAGGATTTTCTTCATGGCCACATCCTGATGGATATTCCCCTTTTGTTTGCTGTGGTATTTGTTTCATTGTGTTCTACACCGTTCTGCAGCTTTGGGAATCCAGCAAACAATGTGTTTTCACCAGCAGGACTCACCACACCGGGGTGTAAAATTAACCCGGTGCCCTTGAGCGGTGTTTGGAGGAGAGGTGGGGCACCTTATGGTGCCCAAAGCCATCACAGAAACAAAAAGTTCGGTGGGCAGACGTTCTGCACCTGTGATGTGCTGGCTGGGTCGTTCTGGAAGGTTCTCCACGCACAGGGATAAGCCACTCAGCTTTTCTGGTTCTTCTTTCCCTTTGTATGTGAGCGCATGGCTAAGATGCTCTCACGTAATGCTGCTTTACCCTCCTTAGACAAAGGAGGTGAAATAAGAAAGCTCTGTTTCTACCTCCTACATTTAGAATTAGCTTCTCCATTCGACAACACAGCAGTTAGAGCAGCAGGAACAGCCCAGATAGACGCACACAGACAGATGACATTGTGCCAAGCTCTGATTCCAGGACAGAGCTGTTCTCTTTCAGCCTGGAGAACAGAAACCCCCTCTGCTGCGGCTCTGCCCCGTATGCACGGATGTCACCAACGCTCTGCAGGGCCACAAATGTCGTTCCCTTCCCTTTAGACAGACGCTGCCCTGCTGTATGATGCTGTGCACGTGGTGTCCGTGTGCTATCAGCGCGCCCCGCAGATGACGGTGAATTCCCTGCAGTGCCACCGGCACAAAGCCTGGCGCTTCGGCGGCCGCTTCATGAACTTCATCAAGGAGGTGAGAGCCCAATTTGCAGCTCTAATTGCTCAAAAGGACTGCCATGGTTCTGCAGCAGGAGCGGCGCGGCGTACCTGCACACATGGCAGAGGGTTTGGTGCTTCCAGGGCTGTGAAAACCCTCCCCTGCCCCCCCGAGTCCCCACACCTGCACCCCATGTGTTGCTCTGGCTGCAAAAAGAGCCCTTTGTAAGAACAAATGGAGGCAGAGCTGCAGGGAGATGGTGTGATCCTGCCAGAGTGGCTTTGTAGGAAAGTCACCTTGTTTACCCCCAGGCCTTTGGGAGCTTCTGGGGCAGTGGCTTTTTGCATGGGTAGTCGAGGAAGCGGCTGCAGCAAAGGACACGTGTCCAGGGTTGCACCTAAAAGGCTGGGCACAGAATCCCATACAGTCCTTAAGCACGAAGACAGAAGCACACTGCTGGTGTCAGGGTGCTGCAGCATGCCCTGCAGACAGCCCCGCACCCAGCCTGGGCAGCACAGCCATGTGGGAGCAGCGAGAGGGATCGCTCCCATCACAGGCAGAGAATGAACCTCCTCTTAATAGGCTCTGAAGATTGTATCTCTCCTCTCTCTGCCGCTCTCTCTCCCCTTTTTCATGTTTTGTTCCCTCCTGTGGAAAGCTGCTCCAGCTGGCTGCCAAAAGACAGTGTAAATAATTTGTTTGGTTGGTTCCTTTTGCAAATTACCCTGAGCTCACACACCAGTGCCCTCCTGTCGTTTCCCATTCCGGCACCAACACGGCGCCGTGCAGGGATAAGTGTGCCCCTATTGCACCCCGAGAAGCACCGCTCCCACACACTGCCCCACACTGTGACCACGGCTGCAGCGATGGCCGCAGTGCCACCTGTTGAGGTCACACTGCAGGAGGGCCAACACTCCCACAGCTGCCCGCTGCTCGGGATATTGGTGCTCCCATTCCCCTCGGGAGCATCAGCATCCTGCCAAAAGCAGCTCTTAATTTATGAGCTCAACCGGAGCTGTCCCAGAGCCGGGCACCCCGCAGCCCGGCATTTATCAGCACCACAAGGATAAATGCAGCCCGCAAGGATGCCGTGATGAATGGGGGAGTTTTGTACTGAGTCATCACAGCCCCAACAGCTGTCGGACACAAAAGGTGCGAACAAAACCGGCGCAGGGACTGCAGAGCGCTCTGAACATCTCCGTCTGCAGAACGCACGGCGACGGAGGTGGTCATTAATTAATCATGTCCTTTGGGGAGGAAGAACCAGGAGTGGGACTAATTAAAAGATAGTAGAGCGGAGGGCAAGGAGTTTATTTATGATGCCAACTGACAGCCCCGTGTTCTTCCTCCCCCCTCCAGGCCCAGTGGGAAGGGCTCACCGGCCGCATCGTCTTCAACAAGAGCAGCGGTCTGCGCACAGATTTTGACTTGGACATCATCAGCCTGAAAGAAGACGGCCTTGAGAAGGTAGGCAGTGCCCGTCCTGCCCCAGCACAGCTCTGACGCAGAGGAGGCGGCTGGTGGTTGCGTTGTTTCCCTGTTTTCTGGGTTCTACATAAAAAGGATATTTATTCTGCAAGATTTCTCTGATCCCTCTCCATGCCTCCGCTGTGACTCACAGCCCCGGAGCGACGCGCGGCGGATTGCAGATCCCAGCTGCAGGAGTGCTTGTGGCACTTCTTGGGGACACAGCAGAGCGTGGAGCAGAAGGAATGCTCAGATCAGCCATTAACCTCTGCTCGCCCAGCCCAGGGCGGGGGGGGGATAAAACCCATCCCGCCCAGCTCCTTGCTCGGCTTGCTCACAGAACACCAAACAGCCCTTGAAAGCATCATCTTGGTGTGATTTCCACAAGGAAAAATTGCTCGGAAATGGCACTGACTTATTACAGGCTGGGTTCTGGAGGATGCGCTGTGTACTTTCATTTGCCTCTGTGTTACTTAAGGGATGATAAGGAAAAAACAAAGCGTGTTTTCTGGCCATCCCAGAAGCTGGGCTGCAGCCTCAGCACCTGCAGGTCTCGGGGGGCACAGACACCATGCTGGTCATTGGGTGGTCACTGGGATTTCATTCCCTTTTCTCCAATTACTTTTCAAAAGAAAAGCACCAAAGCCTCTAACGCAGCAGCTTCAAGGTGAGGTCTGTTTGTTTAAGGCAGAACAGAACAGCCCGAGGCTGCCTTGCGGCCACCACTGACCCCCACTGGGCTCCAAACCCGCACATGAGGACACCAAAGGCTCCCAGAGCCCTTTGCAGAGTGATGCTGCTGTGTGCTGGCCCTGCTGAGAGCTGTGCTGCAGGTTTGCACGCTCCGGGGCAGCCATCCATCCCCTCTCTGGAGCCGTCTGCTTTCAGACACACACAAGGTGCTGGGCTGGCAGCAATGACAAGGCACTGAGCCCTGTGCTCGTGGACATGGACAGGGGATGGATCCCACAGGGACACCAGCTGGGAGCAGACAGAAGCAGACTGCAATCCGCCGAGGGGAGCAGATGCCTCCTCAGGTTGGGGTTGGGGATCAATTGCAGTGCTCACAGAGTGTTTCCATCCCAGCTCCCAGCTCCTATCCCACCCCATCCCAGCTCCTATCCCACCCCATCCCAGCTCCTATCCCACCCCATCCCAGCTCCTATCCCATCCCATCCCAGCTCCCAGCTCCATCCCTTCTCTCTATCATAAGCTGTCCCCACACCTTCATAGCTCTGTGCTTTCAGCAACAAATCTCCAGGTCAGCAGAGCCCTCCCCAAGCAGTGCATTTGTTGGTGCCAAGAGCAGAATGAGGAAAACATTATTTCAGATAAACCCTGAGACCCCCAGCCCCATTTGCTCAGAGCCCATCTCACACAAACCGAGCACACGCTGATCTTCGTACCCCATCTGCTTCTTTTTCCCCATAGAATCTGAACCAAAAAAAGAAGCAGCACCCAAAACACAGCTTTGTGGAGTGCTGGGTTAGCAGAGGGATGTGTGAGGCACCGCACAGTGCAGCTCCACGTTGCACATCTGCCTGTCGGGTGCTCCATAGGACCGCGTTGCTATCAGTGCTGTGTGCCACACACCGCCCGCAGCTCCATATATATTGTGTGCAACCTCTGTCTGCAGCAATGCCAGCATTTCACAGCTCACCATCTCATTGTCTGAAAGCTTCCTGTGGGCTCTGGAGGGGCTCTCGAGTATCGATGTCAAATCGCCGCCGCCGCCGCGCCGCTGTCAATAGTTAATCTGAAATAACAGAATGCTGAACAGCAAACAAATCCTGCTTGGGTTCTGCATTATGTAGAGCAGCTTATGTCTGTTGAGCTTTAGGATTGCACTCCTGATCCCGATACCTCCTGGATGTTCCAGGGATTACCGGAGCATTAACTAAACCTAATTACAAGTGCTTTGACTATCTGAGCCGCACAGCTCTCTTAAGGCACTTGTTTTCTTTTTCCTTTCCTTTCTGTCGTTTTTTTAAACTCATTACTTCAGCCTTAAGTTCCGTGGATTTCCTTGTCCTAAAGAAGCCTCATCCCGCAGAGCTGTGAGCAGGGGAGATGCCCTCACACCCCCTGCGCCCATCAGCAATGCAGACCTTTGCATTGCAGCTGCTGGGACAGAAGAGATGTGGGGGGCAGAGGGGCTTCACCTGAAACACTCAGAGCCTTTCACGGCGCTCGTGGAAACTCCTCTGGAGTCTATGAGGTTTCTTTGCCAGGCAGCATCGCCCATTACAAAGCCTGCCGACCCCACACCGCGCCGCCACGCTCCTCCAGCCTCCAGTGCTGCACGGTCCGGGTTAACAGGCTTAGAGCTGCCCGGCCAGCTTCTCTAAATAGAGACATGTTTTGCTATTTCTGGGTCAATAGACACCTTCAAAGCCTAACGACTTATTGAAATTGACAGCTGGAGAAAAGCAGAGCACCTGGAGGAGCCGTGGAGGAGATGTGGTGATCCCCGCAGCTCCCGGCACCTTCCTGGGAAGGCCCCGCTCAGGGAATTAAAACCAAACTTTGCTATATTTTTGCTCCCTTTGGTTCTGCTCTGCCCTGGCCCAGAGCTGACAGTCAGCGTGTTCTGACCGCCCACCCCACGCGGTGCTGCTGCAAATGATGCACTCAGCTCCAAACCCCAACCCTGCTGCCTTCCCCGAGCATCTCCCCACGCAGCCCATTGCACGGCGCAGCAGTGACCCACGCTGAGCAGTGCTAGCAGACTTTGGTTGGGTGAAAGGAGCTGATGTCAGCTTTGCTTCCAAAGGAAGTAAGTTCCATTTCCAGGGAGCACTGCTGGCGTCCCAGCAGCTCACCTCCTGTCTGCTCGCTTCCTTTCAGGTGGGTACGTGGAACCCCTCCAATGGTCTGAACATCACTGAGATCTCCAAGGGACGAGGGCCCAACGTCACGGACTCGCTGAGCAACCGATCTCTGATTGTCACCACTGTGCTGGTAAGAGACCACAGCTCTTCCCCAGCTCTGCCCTGAGCTCAGCACACCCTCTGCCCCCCCCCCCCCCCCCCCCCGTGTGAGCCCTGAGGGGTGTCGGGACACCCCATGGGCACCCCCCACAGCTTCACTGTGGGCTCCCACAGCTGGGCTGCTCGGTGCCCCCCATCAGGGATGCTGGTATTCTGCACAGTGATGCCAGGAACAGCCCCAGACCCGGGCTGAGCTGTGACAATCGCGTTTCTTTCCCTCTCCTAAGCACATCTTTGATAAGCCAGCTCCGAGTAATGCCATTACCCAGCAAAGCACGGCTGCTTAGCGGGCCCCTCTGCTGCCAGCTGTCACGCCGCATTTGGTCCTCAGGTTGGCTATTGGATTTGATGGCAGGCATCGGATCAGAATGAATTTTTATTTTCTATCTAATGAGTTATGACGAGAGGCATTGGTTTGGATACGGCCGTATCGCACAGTGCGTGGAGTACCACCACAGAGGAACAAGGAGCAGCAACCCCACACAGCCAGCTCACAGCCACACGGTCCTCCTGTATTTTTGGGGAGGGAGGGTGGACAGCTGCTGCTGCTGGGGGACCTCTGAGGCTGAAAGCTTTAGGCTGTGCAATCCATGAGACCGAGGGCTGTGTATGGGGCAGCGGCAGTGGGGGCAGCCACAGCTCCCCAGCAGATATGGGTATGGAAAGCAACAGCCACAATGGGAGCTATGGCACAAGTGCAAGTGGAGTGACAAAGCAAAAGGCATGTCCAGGGGGAGGGGGGGCAAGGAGGGTGTGTGGGGAGCACTGGGAGGTGCAGGAGCCCGCAAGGGTGGGGTGAGGCCATGGGACAGCAGGAAGGACAGGGATAGATAGAGCTGAGAGATGGGCTGGAGCTGGGAAAGGCATCTGCCAGGGTCAGGATGCACTGCAGGGCCTGGAAAGGTCTGCCTGGGGGGACCCTCCAAGACCAGGGCGTAATGCAAAACGATGGGGCCAGGAGGGGACATGTGAGCCATCTGCCTCTCATATATTTCTCTCGGGCAGCACTTCCATCCCATGCTCTGCAAGGATGTACAACCTGCAAAACATGCAGACAGCACCAGTTCCTATGGACTGTGCTGCACCTGGGGCCGCATATGGGGTGGGGGAACCCTGCAGCCCACAGGGAATGCGCTCAGCTCCAGTCTGCAGCCACTGCATCCTCCCAGACCGGGCTCTAAAAACCCACATCCCTAAACTGTGTGTGCATTTGCACTCTGCCTTTGTCCTGCTGTGCCGGAAAGCCAGAGGAGGAACCTCAGAAGGGAAAGCATGAAAGGTTATTTTTTCCCCTTTTTGCTCATATCACAGCAACTTGTTGGAAGAGAAATATTACCCCAGCAGCCAGCACCGCTCTCCCCAAGCAATATGGGAACTGTGAAGTTATGAAATTGAGGGCACCTTCACTGAGAAATCGATTAGCAAACCGAGAGAGCTTGTGAATTGGATGTCTGGCCATTTTCAGTAATAAATTGTGAAATAGTCCGTGAATAAGTGGTTCACAGAGTTCAGAATTACCCCCTAGGAAATGTTTGAGACCTGCAGATGCATTACTGAAGCGGGCGCCATCCTAATGTTCAGCGCTTCGGCTGTTAAATATGTATGTAATCCCTACAGCGCTTCCCAAAATTAATAGTGCTTTACGGCTGCTCTGGAGCTGCCATGTTTATACCCAGACCCATCGATTGGACCGATCCACAAACAAAGCACTAATTCTAGAGATATAAAAGAAAGCCGGGGAGGAGGTGTGGGGGAGTGGGGCGTAACGGAGCCGTGTGCCAAACTCAGCCCTATCACAGCGGTGTTCCTCCATCGCTCCGTGCTCCTGTAGACCCTGCTCTGTGCTGCAGGCAGGCACCAGCCCCATCCCTGCTCCCCAGCACGGTGCCGGAGCCTGGCCCCGCCGGCAAGGACGCCAGCCTTGTGTGCAGCCCTCACTGTGGCCATCTATCAACTGCCGCTACCTCCGCCTGCCTCCCAGCTCCTGCCCGCTGCTTCCCAGCCTTTGCCATTCCCATCTGTCCCCTCCGTGTTTCCCCCCTCGGGCCGCCCTTGTGCCCCCCGTTCCCTGCCCTTGGTGGCTGCCCATGCCTGATGCCATCCCAGCCCGTGCCGCTCGCTGCACCCACACCTGCTACCCGCTGCCCCATGGGCACGGAGCACTCCTCCAGTTGGAGCCGGTGCCCCAACCTCCCCACTCCCCAGAAATGAGCCATGCATGCCACAGGGTGCGCTCCAAAACGGAACAGAACCGAACTGGGGGAACATCGGGCTGCAGCAGCCATGCATGGAGCCTGCTGGGCTCAGCCCCAGCCCCACAGCATGGGGGGCAGCTGACCACGCAGGGCCGGCGCTCCTATTCATCCCCCTGACCTTGCGCTGCCCCTCAGCACTTCATTTCAGAGCATGAAATGGATATTTTTGTCCCTGAAATCCCACCAAATGGAAAACAGTTGGCCGCTCAGAAGAGACAAAATTAAATTTTGTGGGGTAAACAAGGTTGCTAATTAGCTGCAAAGTTAATTTACTCCCAGCGTGTCCCCGTGCCAGCACAGCCTGGCGAGCTGACCCTGGAGCCAGGCTGAGCCGTAATGGAGTCTGTGCTGTCCGTGCCCAGGAGGAACCCTTCGTTATGTTCCGCAAATCCGACACGGCTCTGTTTGGGAACGACCGCTTCGAGGGGTACTGCATCGACCTGCTGAAGGAGCTGGCTGTCATCCTGGGCTTCACCTATGAGATCCGCCTGGTGGAGGATGGCAAGTACGGAGCACAGGACGACAAGGGCCAGTGGAACGGGATGATCAAGGAGCTCATCGACCATGTGAGTGGGGCTGCAGTGGGGCTGGGGCACAGTGTGGCCAAAGCTGGGTGGCACAGCCAGAGGGCACGGGCAGCGAGTGGGGATCAGCTCTGTCTCCCCGTATCTGCACTTTTAATAAGGCAGCTTACAAAAGCCCACTGACACCAGTGTAACTCCAGGGGCGGCCCTGCTCTTGCAGCTGCCAAAAGGTCCCCTAGGCTGAAGCCAGGACACACAGCCAGGGGATGCTGAGCTCCCAGTCGGGTTCTGCCTCCAGCACATCCCATGCCCCCCCCCCCACCCCAGGGCCACTCAGGGCTGTGGCGTCTGTACAAAGTTCTTCTTCCTGGAAAAGAGCTCTGGAAGAAGAGATGAGGACAGAATTCACCTCTGATCTCCATTTCCCAGACAGCAGCTGCGGCTTTACAGCTACAGCACATCCCTCCCTCCTTCAGTCCTGAAGCGGTGCAGCACTCGGACCCCCTCCCAACCTCACGGACACCTCCCAAATTCAATGGCTGCATTTGCAGAAAAGAGACAAAAATAATCTCTTGTACATAGCAGCTGTGATGCTCTTCCAGGCCGTGTGAGAAGGCTGCGTTTGCTGGGTGAGTCACTTTGGTGAATGAGCTTTGCTGTGAGCAGATAACAGAGCATTGTCTCGCGGTGAGATGGCAGAGCTGGGGCTCAGGAATCTAGGTTGTGTTTCCAGATCCGTCTTGTCTGCCTTAAATGACATTGGACAAGTTGCTTCTGTGCAGTACTCGCTCCATCTGTAAAATGCAGATGATAATGATTATGTCCCTTAGAGGGACACGGTGATGCTCCGTCAGTTTGAGAAGCACACGGCAGTCCTTAGATGGCTCATCCTGGAGAGGCAGGAGGATGGCAAGGGCGCACGAGGACAGCCCTGGGGACCAGGACACGTTGTCTCACAGGGGAATGTGCCAGAGGCTGTGCAAATCTGCCTCTGTGCTTCTGCTTCCAGAAAGGTCCGTGCAGCTCCAAGTACAGATTGAAGGGTTTCTTACACAACGGTCCTGGCTGTTGTGTGCCCTGAGCAATGTACTTGACACGGATGTGCAACACGGGTGTGTGACACAGGCTGTGTCCCCTGGTAGCGTGCCAGATTGCAGCATCCCGCAGTGCCAAGCAGGTCCTCACTCCCAGCACAGCATCCCTGCTGTGGGTCGCTGGGGAGCAGCTCCGAACAGGAGATGAGATATGGGGAACAGCAGCCGTGCTGTCACTTAGCCTGACCCATGTCACTTCCAATGTCCTGCAAGACGTTACAGGGCTCTCAGGGGCTTTTCTGATCTTCCCAAGGCTGAAAGCGACAAGCTGAGAAGATACGGGGAACAACCTCATTAAGTCATGCCCTGAATTCACGGTCAGTCTGCACTGAAGCATTTCTTGGCCACTTAATAAAACAGTACATTAACATTCAGCAACAGCAAAGGGCCAAACCCCCTCTTCTTGCAGGTTTCCTTGCAAGCAAGCATCAGGCTTGCACTCTGCCTCTGACAGGTACGGCTGGGTGCACGCCGGGCAGTGATTTACAGCCACTGCCCAGACCCTGTCTGAAGCCATTCTTTTCCTTATCTACACGTCATTGCTTTTTACAGCAGTGTTTATGTAAAGCATTAAAAAATGAAACTGCAACCAGATGCGGCCCTTCCTTAGCAGCAAAGCTCCTTCCCACCACGTGGAGGGAGGAACAACACCCGACCGGTGCTCAGGAGAGTTCAAACCCGTTTCATACCTCTTAGGAAAAGTGCTGGAGGTGGCATTGAGGCACAGTGGTGGAATCAGCGCTGCCCACACTGCAAGGCATCTCCTCACCTGCACAGAGCAGGGGGGGTCTTTGGGAGGTCTCAGCACATAGGCAGGGGTGGCTCCCACCCCCCGGGCCCTTCTGCTGGCGCTGTGAGGTGCCCAGGCTGTGGGGCTGCTTGGGAGGTGTGATGAATGTGCTTTGGGGTGGTGATGCTCAGCTCACAGCAGTGCACACCGCAGCACGTGGTGAGGATGGGCTGTTTGCTGCACTGCTGCCTTTGGAGTCGCGCATCCTTCCACCATCCCTTCTGATGCAGACATGCCTGCCCATGGGCAGCGATGCCTCGGGCTATCCGCCTTTGTGCAATTGCTTTGTTTCAGTCTGGCCTTAAGCATAAACAGGAAAAGCAACAGCAGTCAGAACCGCTTGCAGCCTGACCCCATCCGGGCCCCCAGGAGCACATCAGCCCCAAGCAAGCAACCCTCTGCCCTGCACCCACCCACTGCTCGCCCCACACGGCAGCACCCACCCTGCTCTGCATCCATAGGCAGTGAGCAGCAAGCTGGCAACGGCACATCTCAGCCCTGCCTCAGTGCTGAGCTATTACTGCTGCTTATTCGTGGGAATTATTATTGATACAAGCAGAGCTGCGCTGCGCGCCGTGGCCCATCCATCCCAGTTCTAAATCGTAGCTGTCTGCCAACAGAACGGCTGCAAATCTTCCGTGTTGTTTGTGGGCAGAGCCACATAAAACCACAGCGTGAATCGTTGTGGGCATTTTGCACAAACTCGTTCACAAATAAAACTTGTCTTCTGCTGAGACGGCGCATATCAAATTTCCATTCAATCTGAAAACTTCTTGTGGGAATAAAAAAGGCGTGAAAAATAATAGGGTTTCTAATGGAAATCCCTGCCAATGGTAACTATAGAGAAGATGTAATGCCTATCCTTAGGGACGATTTATGACAGCTGATTTAACACTTTCACAATAAATGGGCATTTATTGACAGTACATTCTGGCAGAAATACGTATTGCACCACATTGCCACGTTCCCATTAGCGCTGTGCACCGGTGGGTGTTTATCTCAAGTGCTGCAGAGTGGGGATTCATCTGGGAGCCACTGGGCCAGCAACAGGAAAACCAATTGCTGTCGGATGAGGCTCCTCTTATTTCGCCTCTTGTTTGTGCCCTGCAGGAACTCAGTGTCAGGAGATGGCAGTGAGCCCCAGCAGTGGGCTGCACCGCTCCTTCATGCCCAGCACTGATAATTGGGTGCATTCAGACTGATCACACCCACGGAGCAGCCACCCACAGCCGTGCAGTGCAGGGAGCAGCCCCAGCTCTCTGCTGGCTCCCCGCTCTTCCCTCCCTGGTGCATCCCCAGGAACTCATTTGCTGTCACTGTGATCCCTGTGACACCCCGAGGTTCAACGAGTGGTCGTTCCCTCTCTGAGGATCTTCCTTAAATAAAAGATGGGAAGAGCCCCAATGCTCCCCGCTTTGGCCCAGCTCCCTGCTGGGGTTCCCTACCAGCATTCCCAGCACAGCGGTGCTGTGGGCAGAGCTGTGCCCAGCAGGGCAGCTGCACCTGGGGATGCCCCAATAGGGGATGAACATCTGGGTGCTGCCAGACAGAGCCTGGATAACAACCCGGCAAAGCACGCGCTATTTACCTGTATCTCAGGCAACGCACACCTAATTAGTTTATGTAAACACTGAGCTCAGATTGGCAAAATAAGCACCGAGGCAGCTTACTTTCTTGAATAAATATATGTCCTGGTGCTCTGCTCCAGGGGCTGCAGAGCTGCAGCCCAACACAGCCCCGCGGAGCAGAGCTGCAGATGGGGCTGCGTGGTCCGTGGGAGCAGCACAGAGCTCTGCAGTGAGCACAGTTGCCCTGCACAGAGCACACAGTGACACAGCACCAGGGCTGCCCCCGTTCCGTGTTGGGAATGTCAGCTCCCTGGCCTCAGTTCAGAGCAGCACTTGAGGAGATCTGTAGCACTTGGAGGGCGTGCAGGCAGAAGCACGTGCTTAAGTGGCTTTGCTGGATAAGGGCCTTTAAGCCTTTGGCACTCAGCATAATTCCTCATTTCTAATAAAAGCCATCTAACCATACAGAGCACAGCGCTGGGGATGGGAGAAAGGAGCATTCAGTGCCCACTATGTGACACCCAGATCATGGTGGTACGGTGTGACCAACAGCAGCTGCGCCCTTTGGGGGGCTGATCCACAGCCTCTGCATCAGCAAAGCCCCAATCAGAGCCACCTCCAGAAAAGTCTGCATTGAGAAAAAGGCCACCAAAGCACCCCGTCCTGCCCTGAAAGCTGTGGGCACAGCACAGCCCGGGCTGCTGCTTCCTTCTGGCTGCATGGGACACGTGCTGCTGAGGACGTGGGGCTGAAATCAGTTCACAGGAGCTGCTGAAATGACACAGTAAAATGTTATTTCTGTGCTAAAAGCGTTTTGATCCTCGGGCAGCCATGCAGGTTTTTCTCTTCTCGTTTGCTGTGGCAGAGCTCAAGCTCCTGGCTGGCATTCCGCTTGCTCCATCATTCTGACAGTTCTGGCTTGCAGGATCTCACGCAGGTGGCTGCTGGCCCTGGCCGCAGCATTGCTCATTTCCTCCCTCTCTCAGAAGCATCAGGAGCCAAATCCTTCACTATCTCCACCAGCTTCCCCTGCTCACAGTGGGACACGCACAGCACTGGGTTTGGAGCTCTCTGGTGAAGGCAGCAAGAACAGAACCTCTGCACCACTGCAGCGTGGGCTCTGCTGTGACTCCCGAGCCACCCCCACAGTGCAGGCTGAGCCTTTGGGGCCCGGGGCATGATGCTGCCATTCAACAGACCAGAACGAGCTGAACCCAGGCTTCCCACAGCCCAGCAAACCTCAAAGCCAGGCTCTGTGCATGGGGCCGCGCTGCCGTGCGTCCCAGGAGCAGAGCAGGCAGCAAACACAGCTCCACGTGCTGGGGAGCAGGGCTGGAGGGATGAGGATGCTCACTGTCTAATGGCTTCTTTCTCTCTCTCTCTCCCTTTGTGTCTCTCCCCGTGCCGTGCACAGAAAGCTGACCTGGCCGTTGCTCCTCTCACCATCACCCACGTACGGGAAAAAGCGATAGACTTCTCCAAGCCCTTTATGACCCTGGGGGTCAGCATTCTGTACCGGAAGCCCAACGGGACCAACCCCAGTGTGTTTTCCTTCCTCAACCCTTTGTCTCCTGATATTTGGATGTACATTCTCCTCGCCTACCTGGGGGTCAGCTGCGTGCTCTTTGTCATAGCCAGGTAAGGGGATGCCCGCAGGGCCCCGCTGCTCCCCACACCCCGCAGCGTTCTGCAGGGATCCAACTGCACCCCAGGAGCCACGATGTGAATCCTGTTTCATTAATGACATTACCCCTGGCCCATGACCCATTGCTCCACTCCACTCCTACCCTTCCACAGAGGGGGATCCCAGCACCAGCTGCAGCACAGGCTCTTAGGGCATCCGTGGCTTTGCAGGGTGCAGATGGCTTTGTGCTGAACTGTGGCACTGCTCTGCGTCAAACCAAAACGGGCTCAGCTTTTATCCTCCCTGTAGTGACCCTATGCTGTGCATTCCAACCCTCCTGCACAGCCCGCTGCCTGCAAGGGCACAGCCAGCCCCACAGCCCTCCCCATAGCAAAAGAACGGAGAGCGCGTTGCTACGGACCCGACAATGTGTCTGTTTACAGAAATTAATATGCATCTAATTAACATGTTTAAAACCTCTATATTTAAAAGCAGCGGAATTTGCATACATTTGCATGTGTTATTAATTTCACAGCGTCTTTGATGAGATTCACAGTCCAGGGCTGCTCTGCATTCGTGATGCCACCTCCTCAAAGCAGAACAAAGCCTTTGCTTGCTCCTGGCCGTATCCCTGGCCATGCACACTCCTTAGGTGCTCAGATACATGTGGGGTGAGCCCCAGGGAAGCCTGCTGCACACCTCCAGCCACGCAGCGGTGCTTCAGGAGCCTCTGCTGCCCCCCAGGGCTGTGCCTCCCCACAGCACAGTGCAGAAGGCAGCCCCTGCCTCAGCCCCCACCATCCATCAGGCAGTCAGAGCAGAGATTAAACATGAAACTGCAGTAACTAGAACCCATTAACCCTCATGTTCCAACAAATCTGCAATTTTCAACCTCCCTCAGGTCCCTGGGGGCTTTTAGAGATGATTTCCTGAGTTTACTATGTAATATCCTAATTACACATCACAGCAGTTGTCAGAGGAATCCCTGCCTGGCAGACAGCACCAGCGCTCCCCAGCCCAGCTGGGGGGCAAAGCCGCTCCTTCCTGACCCCCCACTGCAGGGCCCTCATGTCCCCTGATGGCACCAAGGGTCCCCAGGGCTGCAGGCTGTAAGGGAAGCATTCTCCCTCCCGGTCCTTGGGATGCACCTCTGCCACGTGGCACCAAGGCAAGCTCTGGGGCAGGGCAGAAGGCACTGAGCCCCCAGTGCTGGCGCTCTTAGCAGGCAGGTGCTCACCTGGGACAGAGAACCCTGGTAATTACAGGAAGGAGAAATACTGAGATGATTAATGGAGTTTCTTCACTTTATGTCTCCGTCAGCCATGCAGAGCACAGCTAGATGGACTCTGCTGCCGTAACATCTGTGGCTCGAACGCCATCAATTATAGGGATGCTCGCACAGCTTGGTATTAGAATTCAAATACAGTTTTAACTGCTATGAGTTTATTTCTCCTTACTCATCTGAGTACCAAACCCGGCCCAGATGACCCAGATCCCTCTTCCAAAGTGTGCTCATTGTGCACTCTGTACCCACACTGCAGTATAGGACAGTGCTGGCAGCCCCCAACCCCCACAGCCCCCACTGCATTGGGACCCAGCACTGCTCAGCCCCACTGCACAGCGCTGTACTGCACTGTGTGGGCTACACAGGGGCTGAAACACAGCCCTATAAACAGGTTCTTCTCCACGTGTTCTGTTCCTGACATTCCTTCTGCCTTCAGACTCTTTGAAGAACATCAAGCATTCCGTGTAACTGAGGTTCTGCAGGAATGACAGAGGGTTATGAGCTTTCATGGGAGAAGTACGGGTTGTATTTATCGCACTCAGAAGCAACACAGCCAATATCTGCTTTTGACCCCGGCCAGGCCTTTCAGATCCCACCCTCCAGAGAAAAACACTCAGCATCACAAAGCCTTAACTCAGAGCTGTGAGCTCCAAAGCATGCACCAGGGTCCTGTGCTGCTGCTACAGCCATAGGTCAGTGCCACGAGCAGCCAACCCGGGCACTGCTCAGAGGCAAGAAAGGATGGATGCGATCCTCTCCCCCTTTAATCAGCCTTTCTGCTCCCAGCCCTGGAGAAACACAATGCCAGCAGCTCCGTGGGGTCTCCCGTGTGGGGACACGGCCACCATCCATCACCTCCAGCACAGCAGGGTGGGGATCAGTGCTCATCTTAATTGCGACCAGGACTGGGTGATCCGTGGGAGATTTCTCTGGGGATGCAATTTAGACTCAGAAGCATTTCGTGTTAGATCTCACCTTTAACTAAAGCCTTCTTTGAAACGCTCCCCTGCCAAAAAGAGACAAGAAAGCAATCAGGGGTTTTGATGAAATATTTCTCAGCCCCTGTTCTGCACCCGAAGAGGGACGCCGACCCATGGCACATCCTGAGCAGCTCAGATTGCAGCTGCATGGGGTCACCAAGCAGTGCTCAGCGCTTCCTTCCTTACCCCCCCCTCCCTCCCCTCCTTTTAATGGTCCTGCTGCTTTCCAAGCACTGAAGGCTGTCGCTGCTTTGCAACTTTCTGAATATTTCCCTGTCATTTGAGCAGCACCGGTAGGTTCTCACTCAGAGACCTTGAAGTTCTGCAGCCTGCCATCCCGCCAGGCTCATTTGATCTCAGCAATTCCCTTTCAGTCTCACAGCCCACCGCCGGCAGCCTGAGAAAGTTTCCATCCAGCCCCAAAACTCCACCTCCACCCCACAGCCGGGGCTCGGGCAGCATTGCTCACACAGCACACGTTGACAGCAGGTTGAACAGATGAGGCAGAGCGCAGCTCGGCCCAATGTTTGCTTTTCCTCCCTGATTTCCTCCCGTTGCACCACTCAGAGGTGGGTGGGGGCGGGGGTGGCCCCGAGGACCCCCAGCACAGCTCCATCCCGTTCTCCCCTTGGGTTCTGTGAGAGGTGTGTGCAGCAAGCAGAGGTTGGGGCAGCTCCTTGGATTGTGAGCCCTTTGTGTTGGGACAGAGCTGCTGTGTGCTCTGAGCACATCCCTCTCCATGCCTGCGGACATGGGAAGCAAAGCACCAAACCCCCTGGGGAGCAGCACACCCAGCATGGGGTTATGGGTGAACACTGCCCAGTGTGAGCTGCAGGCTGGGCTCTGCCACAGGGCTGCTGCAAAGCTACAGGGATTTCGAGAAGGAAGCGGAGATGGTAATTAATGCCTGGTTCAAGAACAATTATGTCAATTATGGTTTTAATTTAATCTCTGCAAAATCTGGGGCTCTAAGATAATGTAAACAAACTGCTCTATAAACTTCAGCATCCCTCCTATGGGGCATCCTCCCCAGCTCTTTTCTAACAGAGGCAGAGCCTGCACACTGCTCCTGGGCAGGATGTGTGCAGAGATGGCTGAATTCCCTCTGTTCTGCCCATGAATAGAGGGCTGTCCATGGGGATTCCCCCTGGAGAAGGAGTGCTGTCCCATTGCAGCAGCCCTCAGTGTGCCAACAGCAACTGCTGAGCACTGCCACACAGAATTGCTGCTCGTGGGGTTGCAAGGAGCGCCACTGGGTGCAGTCCCATGGGCACGAGCAGAGTCCCCTGCACCACGGCTCTGTCCCAGCTGCCTGCAGGCTCAGTGCTGCACCTCTGCTCGGAGGCACGGGATCACAGCTGCTCCCACATCTGTCACGTCCCATCTCTGCAGCGGTGTGGGACGGAGGGGCTCACAGCCACGCTGCTTACTGCCCAAAACCTGGCACTCAATTTGCCTTTTTCTTCAAGGAGCTGCACAGGGACGTGGAGCAGCAGCCCTGCACAGCACCGGGTGTGCACGGCCCGTGTTCCGTGCCACATCCCAGCTAATGAGCTCCTGCTCTGTGTCCCCACAGGTTCAGCCCATACGAGTGGTACGATGCACATCCCTGCAACCCCGGCTCGGACATCGTGGAGAACAACTTCACCCTGTTCAACAGCTTCTGGTTCGGGATGGGCGCGCTGATGCAGCAAGGTACAGAGCTCCCCGCTGCTTCTCCCACACCGCCTTTTGGTGCGGCTTTTCAGACGTACAGCTTCATTTCTATGTGACAGGAACAAGATAACATCGCTGTGTCTGTCAGATCCAAGCAGACAGCACAAAGGGACACTGCCAGCCCCGGGCACAGCTGTCAGAGCACGGGGAGTGGGGCTGCTCTGATCAGACACAGCCTGCAATGGGGATCCTACATCCCTGTGCCCACAGAGCCCCCGGATGTCTTCTGGGTGAGGGCAGCACAGAGCATCTCAGCCTTTTTTGTCCCCTTTTTTTGGGCACTGGGTCTGAGCCCATCCCAAGAGCTCACCCTGCAGGGCACAGCCCCTCTGCGGCCAGCTCACATGTGCCCTGCTAACAGTAATTACTCTTAATGACACATGCAGGTGTTGGAAGGAGCAGCTCCAGAGCTGCCATTGGGAATCTCAGTGCAGGGTGCACAGGGGCAGTGCCGCACACAGCAGCAGCCCCCCAGCTCTGTTCGTTCAGCCATGTGTTTGAATATGCAATCTCAGATCTATTGCAGAAGACAGAGCTTTATGCACTCTGATCTGTCCCTGTTTCCATCCCCGCGTGGTCGTTCAGTGCACTGGGAAATGGCTGAGAGCCCTTTGGAGCACTCCCAGTGCTGCTGGTGTGGGGTACCAGCGTGGCAGGGAGCGTAGAGACAGGCACAGATAGGATTACAGCTGTATCTATGGATGCAACAGAGCAAAAATAATGTATAGAGATGGAATGAATAGAGTAAATCCATTAGGAAGACAGCATGGAGCGAGCTTGCGAGCAGTGCTGAATGAGGAGCAAAATACAGCTGTGGTCTAATTGCAGAAAATCCAGGAATAGGAACCAGTGGAAACCATCAAACACCCGTCCCACGGTATTTATCCCATAGTGGTGGTGGCAGCCAGCAAGTGGCAGACCCATGGCACTGCCCCACAGCGGTGGGGCTCCTGCCCACACCTGCCCCAATGGGCAGCGGCTGTGGATACATGAAAGGAGCTGCATTCTTTTTAACTCCATTCCACATCTAAGAGGAAAAACATTTCAAAGGTAGACTGATGTCACACCTCCCCGTGCATCAAAGGGCGAGGGATGGGATGGAAAGGAGCAGCATCTTGAGAAGAGCTAAAGCAAACTGGAAACCCAATGCTTTGCTTCCCGGTGCCTCCTCACTGCACTCAGGCAGGAGAAAAGCTGCACTCCACCCCAGGCTTTGATGCCGCTGCATCAATTTGCTCTGCAAAGCCAAAATTGCTCTTTGTTGCAAATTCCAGGTTGGATGCATCCTCCAAATGCAGCTGTTTCAAACCCAGAGCTCTTTCCTGGCTTTAAAAGGCATCTCGGGTGATTACAAAAATAGCACAGCCCATTTAGTCCTTCATGTTTGCTCAGTAAAAGTCATTCCAGACCTGTTACACCTTTCATGCAGCAGCATCTCCAGCTCCCCTACTAATAACCACCATTCAAAGCACCGGACCCTGATAGTTCCTTTCTCTCACTGTTTGATTCTTTTTTAAACCCTGTGTATTTGAACACACTCCCTGGAGTGAGAGCTTTGCAAAGTGATCCGTATAAAAGCAAAGCACTCTTGAAATGGCAGAACAAAACACTCATCAAAGTTCATCGACGGCTTGCTATTTAAATCTCATAAAAGCTGCCTCGTTAATTACTTTGGCTTGAATGTTCCCTGCAAGTGCTGCACCGTACCCAAGGTCAGCAAGGAAGGGACGGGAGGACCCACTGATCTCCTGGCATGCATCTGTCTGGATGCTGTGCCTCAAAAGCAGCTGGCTTTAATTGCGTGGCTGTTACAGTTTGGCAGTGAAACCGAATCCTTCACCTATCAGCACAGACACACGTGGATAAGGTATATGATGTATATAAAACAGGTTCCCTTCTCTCATCCCACCCTCCCCCCCCAGGCTCGGAGCTGATGCCCAAGGCGCTCTCCACGCGGATCATTGGTGGCATCTGGTGGTTCTTCACCCTCATCATCATTTCATCCTACACGGCCAACCTCGCCGCCTTCCTGACAGTGGAGAGGATGGAATCCCCCATTGACTCAGCAGACGACCTGGCAAAGCAGACCAAAATCGAGTATGGGGCTGTGAAGGATGGGGCAACCATGACCTTCTTCAAGGTGAGAGCCGACTCGGGCAGGGGCGCTGCCTCCCCTCTCCAGCAGGTTGTTCCTGCCTGCCACCTTCATTAAGACATTAACCCCGTCACTTTAGCTTACCTAGACTCACATCACGGCTAAATCCTCCTCTCCCGGTTGCTAATTGAAGCCGCAATGATAAAATTACAGCAATCTGACAGCTCTGGGGGCTGCGCCCAGCACAGGCTCAGACACTCCAACCTACAGCAACGAGGACGGATGCTCCTTACACTGAAACCTACAGAAAACTCCTTCATTCCCACAGAATCCCCATTCCCACACCTCACCCGCTGCCATTCCTCCAGCCCGGGCCACACTGCTCTGTGTGCAGCCGAAATGCCCCCCCTGCCCCCAGCTGCCCCTGCTCACATACCCACGTCCCGTTACCTCCTGAAGGTGCACGGCAACGCCACCACCAACCCTTCAGAACCAACTCACGTTCCTTTCTGCTGTTTAAAACCCAATTTCAGACGTTAGCCAACACTGCAGGGAAGGTGCTGAGAGCGTCCATATTTCACTGCTGCCTCAAAAAGGGAAAGAAACCCAGAGACTTAAAAAGACCTTTGGAACCGCAGCTGGCCTTTAAAAACACACTCTTAGAAAAGAGCAGGAGAATAAAGGAATCGAAATGAGGGGTGATTATTAACCTGAGCAACGAGCATCCCAGCTTGGGGAGGAATTTAAATCTAATGGTGACCTTAAAAAGCTGTCTGGCAAGAAAAGGCCATGGCAGAACACAGAGGCATGCTTTATTCTCAGTGCCAAATGCATGAGGGGATCCTTGCACGCTGCCATGCGTGCCTTGCACGACTGATCTTCGGCTCACACACATTAAGTAGGTGTGTATAGCATGTATGGCAGTATGTATACATTCAATGCTTCCCCCAAAATCATGGAGGGAGGGCTCTGTCTCCTCGCAAATGCTCAGTCTGTGTGCTGGGGGTCTTTTGGGGTCTCTGGTGGTCAGCAGTAGCATTCCTCACCATGGCTGCTGGCTGAACCCGGAGCAGCACAGTGCTGCCTTCTGAAGGTGCAGCCATTGGGAGACGCAGACTTTTACTGGGGTGCTTTAACTACTCTTTCCAATAAGAGTTTTATATGGAAATAAAAGGAAACTATCTTTTTCTTAAACCAAGGACACAGCATCTTTATGGCTTCCTATCATTATGCATCAGAATCGTTCCCTGGGCTTCTAATGGGCACTTGGCACAGCTTATTGCTGCAGCACATTTCCCTTTCTCTGCGTTCTGCCACTGCTGTTTGGAGATGAACACCAGCGCTGCCCTCTGACACAGCACAGGGGATGCTGCACTCGTGCACGGGCAGTTGGCAGAGCTGTTTGCTGACCACCCTGAGACCCCCCCCACCCATAGACCCCCCCATAGACCGCAGCACTGAGAGCTTCCCGACTGCAGCAGCAGGCTGCGACTTCACGAGAAGAACCTTGGAGCAGCTATTTATTTCCCGGCGATGCAGATTGAGTTACAGGAGTAAACAGATCAATTAATTTGGGAGCAGCATCTCGCTTTCATTGCGGATCATGCCAGGAATCCTTCATATCATGCAGGAGATGCCGTCTCGCCCTGAACAAACGTGGGGCTTAATGTGAGGGTGTGTGGATGTGTGTACACATACATTCACTTGTACAGAAATGTTAAATCCTCCAGAGTAAGTATCTTCAGTTGGGGAAAATCAATTTATTTTTTCATACAGGCTGGAATTGAAAATCGTCAGCCTGAAAGTTACTTTCTTGCCAATTTCACTGATAAAAAAGCATATATGTCTTGGCAAGATGCCTCATATTGCCTCCTCTAAACTATTCCATTAATTTATTTGGGTGACTGCTCTTGAAGCATTGGTTATTAAAGGCAGCTCCTGAGCTGTGACTCTAAAGAATGAGCTCAGAGGCATTGAGTTCCTGCACTCCCTGCACACAGTGCGGCTGCTGCCCACCTCCACGTGCCCCTCGCTCAGCTCCAGGGCAGGGGGCTGCTTGCCACCATAGAGTGCTGGGCTGGAAAGGACCCCAAGGATCATGAAGGACAAGTGGGGCCACCAACCCCCAGATGTGCTAGTAGAGCAGGCTGCCCAGGGCTCCATCCAACCTGCTCTTGAGCACCTCCAGGTGCTGGATTCCCACCCCACAGTGTGTGCACAACGGATGTCCTCAATGAGTATCAATTAATTCTAACAAATTACGGTGCACAACGAGGATGGGTTTTGCTTATGGGAATGGTGTGTCCTCCGGGGACATCACCCACACCCCATAGGTAAATGAGACCCTATGGAGTGCAGCCGCAGAGCTCTGTGAGGTGTGAGCTGCAGCTCCACGTTCCCCCCGCAGTGCCTGATTGATGGCTGCTCTCACCATGACTGACAATCGCTTCTAAATTGGACTTCTAACAAATAGGCAGCTCCATCAAACCGCTGGTGCTGCGCTGCGAATTACAGCTGGCGAATTTTTGCCTGGGAAGGGGCTGCTCTTATCTCCTGTTAGCCGAGTTAAAGGAACTAACTGGAAATAAACTCCCCGTGGGGAGGTGGAGGGATGCAGACTGCAGAGCTCAGCCAAAGCAGAGCTGTGCCGAGCTGTGCCGAACTGCACCAAGCTATGCCGAGCTGTGCTGAGCTGCGCCGAGCTGTGCCAAGCTGTGCCAAGCTGTGCTGAGCTGCCTTTGCAGCCACAGCTCACCCCAGGGCTCTGGTTGGGGAGGACGAGGCCACAGCAGCTTGCTGGGCAGACACCAGGCTGGGGCTGCAGCAAGCAGGCAGGTCTGCAGCACAGGACCCCGTGCCGGAGCCGTGCAGCATCCATCCTGCTATTTCCAACCACAACGAAGGCCCTGCAGCAGGTCAAAAGAAGGGATTTAAGAAGAGCAGAGAAGAGAAAAGTGTTGGTTTTTTTTTTTCTGTTCCAGGCAGCCCTGTCTCATGTAATTTAAGCTGCCTGAAGAGCTACAATGCCTCATGCAAGTCCTATTAGCTTCACTAAATGCAGCCTATTGATTTTTTGCCAGTTTATTTTGCTCTGTGCTTTAAACTGGGAGAACACTGATGTTGTTTAAGAGCCCTGTGTCAACACCCAAGGAGCATTAAATGCAGGAAGAGAAAGAGCAAAAGGGAGAGCCAGTGAACCCAGAGGCCTCTGATCTGAACTATATAAATGTTAAACAAGTCGTTATCGGCAACTCGAGTGCGCTGTTCATTTCAATTACCCATCGTAATGCACAGATATTTAATAATCCTTTTGGAGGCGACATTTCTTGCTGCTCTTTGAGGCTTGATAGATGCCACAAATCCAGCTCACGGGCAGTGGACCAGATTCTCAGGCAAGGGAGATTATCCTGCCTCCTGAACGCGGCTCCGCGGGTCCATCAGCGGATTATAACGAGTATGAATTCCAATTGGTATCAGTGAGTCCGTGGCTGCTCCAGCAGGGATGAGCCCATGGGTCAGCAGCAGAGGAACGGCTCTTGTCACTGTGTGGCACTGCTGGGCATGGGAGGCTGGATGGGTGACCACGGCCACAAACCCCCATGCTGAAAAAAGGAGGTGGACTGAGCTCAAAGAGGGACTATCCTGCTTAGCACATCTACCCCTATATGTACATACAGGTAGCAGCAGCCACAGCCATGTGCAGGATGAGCCCCATGCCTGTCCCCAGCACAGCAGCGAACCCAAAGCGTGGTGACGAACAAAGGCTGTATTTAAGATGCTATGGAAGGACCAAAAAGAGCCACGTTGCTTCTCACCCAACACATTCCCTCGAAGAAGAAATTGTCCGTACAAAGAGCAAGCCAGGCAGCACAATTCCTCCTTCCTAACAGAACGCCCGCTGCTCGTGGAAGAAAACCCGTGCCTATTTTTAACCATAAGACAATCCTCTCGAATATTTGCAAGCCTCTGTCTGTGTGGGTACGTTGAATTTGTTTGGCAGTTGCACATACCTCAGAGGAGACGTCTCCTTGTGGTGCTTGGGGAAAGGCAGGGATACAACAGAGCGTGTGAGGGAGAAAAACAGATCCTCCAAAGCATTCTCTGTCTTCTCTCATTGTCGTTTTTTTTTACTGTAAAGACACGATTTTTTTTTTTTTTCCCCAGCAAATGGAATTAATTCTTATTTTGGTATCCTTTGCCCAGAAATCCAAAATTTCCACCTTTGAAAAAATGTGGGCTTTCATGAGCAGCAAACCCACGGCTCTCGTCAAGAACAACGAGGAGGGAATCCAGCGCACCCTGACGGCCGACTACGCCCTGCTGATGGAGTCCACCACCATCGAGTACATCACCCAGAGGAACTGCAACCTCACCCAGGTCGGGGGGCTCATCGACTCCAAGGGCTACGGGATTGGGACCCCCATGGGTAAGTGGCCGTAGGGAGATAATCCTCTCCCAACAGCCGATTTCCAAACACCAAAGCTCGTACGGACCACCTCCCCAAAGGGAGATCTGGAGGTCCTCTTCAACCAGGAGGACATCCCCGCTTTGTGCTGTTTGTCCCCAGGCTCACCGTACCGGGACAAGATCACCATCGCCATCCTGCAGCTGCAGGAGGAGGACAAGCTGCACGTCATGAAGGAGAAGTGGTGGCGGGGGAACGGTTGCCCTGAGGATGAGAACAAGGAGGCCAGTGCCCTGGGCATCCAAAACATCGGCGGCATTTTCATCGTGCTGGCAGCAGGCTTGGTGCTGTCGGTCTTTGTGGCCATGGTGGAGTTCATCTACAAGCTGCGGAAGACGGCGGAACGCGAGCAGGTACCAATCCCCACTGCTCCCTGCCAGCCCAGTGCTGAGGATTTCCCTTTCCTGAGCCCCCGGCATAGGGCAGAGCCACAGCACCCCTGGGTGCCCTCTCCGTGCTGCCTGCCTGTCCCATCCTGTGGACAGTGAGTGCCTGTGGCATCCAAAGGCAGCTTGCAGGAGTGTCCGTCCTGCGTGCTGCGGTGCAGTAATGGGAAGTGCACCCGTGTGCACAACCACAGCAAAACACTCAGCCTGTGTGTCAGGGCAGACAGGTGCGGACAGCCGCTCACTGGCAAGTGCAGCAGGGCTCTGCCTCTCTGATTCATAACCCTACCAGTCCCCAGCAGCAGGGGTCACACAATAAGGCCTCCAGAGCTCTGCTTTCCTGCAGGAGTTAGCGCGCCCAAAGTACAACCTTACCAAAGCACAGCGGGTCAACCCCAAAGCTTGCACACAGCTGAAGTCCCACTGAGCGCAGATGATCATAGAATCACAAAGTCACTGAGGTCAGAAAAGCCCTCTCAGCCCCCAGGTGCAACCCCAGCCCAACCCCCCCATGCCCACAGGTCCCTCAGTGACACATCCCCACCGTTCTGAACACCTCCATGGATGGTGACCCCACCACTCCCTGGGCAGTCTGTGCCACTGCATCGCTGCTCTTTGGAGAAGAAATCTCTCCTAATATCCAACCTGACGCCTTCAGCACGGCCCAAACCTCCGCTGCTGCAGAGATGAGCTCCAACACTGCAGGCATGGGGCGGTAACGGTGCGTTCTGTCCCTCCTCTCCGCAGCGCTCCTTCTGCAGCGCGGTGGCCGATGAGATCCGGCTGTCTCTCACCTGCCAGCGCCGGGTCAAGCACAAACCACCACCACCCGTCATGGTGAAGGCGGATGCTGTGATCAACATGCACACCTTCAACGACCGGCGGCTGCCAGGGAAGGACAGCATGAGCTGCAACACCGGCCTGACGCCCGTGTTCCCATAGGCAGCGGGACCTGGGGGAGGGAGGGAAGGATGTGCGAAGGATGCGCTCCGAAGTAGGGAAGCAAGGATTTAAAAACAAACAAAAAAAAAAAAAAACAAGAGGGAAAAAAGGAAGAAAGAAAGAAACAAAGAAAGAAAAAACAGGAAAAAAAGCAAACAAACAAAAAAAAACCAACAAAGCTTGGTTTGGCTCATTTCGAGAACAAGGCCTTTCAACACAGCTGCATCCATCACCGGCGCAGAAGCAGCAACGTCAGAGCACAGACTGCACTGTGGGTCTCGGGGCTTTTCCGTTTGGTTTTTGCTGTTTTTCATCCCTCCTTTTTTTACAGCTTTGCTCCCTCGTGCAGCCCAACGCCCCACCGGAGTCTGATGTTTACACACTGAGAACACGCGGAGGGCACAACTGAATTGAGCCAAACTGAGCCCCGGCGGGCAGCGAGGAGCCCCTGAGCACAGCTCCTCCAGCATGGCAATAAAGGGACACGTTGTCCATCGGGTGTGCATGGCACACCTGGGAGAAAGGGACAGGAGAAGCCCCCCGATGCACTGCAGCTCCTGGCACGGAGGAGGCACCACAGCAGCCATCGGTGGAGCCGAAGCAGCCCACAACGGAGCACAGCAAGCTGGAATGGAACTGCAGGCGGGCAGGAAGGGGTTGGCATGGTGTGCGTGGGGACTGCGAGGAACTGCGGCCAGCCTGGGGCTGCCCCAACGCCCCACACCACACAGTCCGGTTCCCCCCCCCCCCAGCCAGGCAACAGAGCCCATGGGCTGCAGCAGAGATGGGAGGAGAGCTGTTTCCCAGAGGAGGACAGGACAGGTGCCGTGAAGCTGGCTGCAGCTCTGCGTTCACACCTAAGCATCCCGGTGGGGTCCCAGCACACGGTGCCAGCTCAGCCCAGTGCCTCACCCACCCACAGCTCCATGCAAACGCACTCATGTGTTCTTAAGGAATCTTCCATGCACTGTGTTCTTCTTTTCAGGTCGCTAACCCCGAAGGCTGGTCCTGAGCACCCATCGAGTCGGAATTACCAAAGACCCCTCTGCTAACCGAAAGGAACGCTGAGCAGCGCCGCTCCGCTCCGTCCCTCCATGGGAACACAACCGACTCCTCCCCAACCACTGCCAAACAAAGCAAGCAGACCCACTGTCACCCCGAGCACCACGAGCACCACGAGCACTGCAGGAAGTGCTTTAAAGCTCTGGTGTTGAAGAAAAGCGCAGCCCCCAGCCCCTGCCCGGCATCCCACAGCACGGGGGGCTTCTTCCCACCCCCCATCAGGAAGGTTTCCTTGGAGCTTATCCCGATTAACAACCTAGATCAAGGGGAGACAGCTCCTTTCCCGCCCCTCCAAACAGAATTTGTCTTTATTTTGTTCTCCCCTGATGTAAAGAAGTAACGTAGAGACCCGAAACTAAAAACGGATTTGTCATAGTTTGACTCCGGTAGAGATATGCAAAGAGTTTACATTTATTTCCGCCTTTTCATAGCAACTGTGAAAAGTCAGAGCTGAAAGCTGCCACCTCAGTGCACATCACCACGGTCGTAGTTTGCTGACTGTGCACCCACTGCTGAGGATGCACCATGAGCACAGCTCTGCTCCCTGAGCTGATGGGCACCACCAGTGCTCCTCACCACCCCAGGGCTGGGCAGGGCAGCAGAGCTGATGCTCCCCCTGCAGATTTATAAGCCATCAGACGGAGATTTTCACAACCATGACAAAGATAAAAACAAAGCCTGAAACCTGCTTTAAATGTCCTGAGAGTAAACCACCCCCAAACCTGCATTCACTCGCTTCTCTGCAGACCTCTTTTGTTACTGAGCTGAATATCACTACTGCCGTGAGCCCCGGTTATTCATCTTTGACACCAGTTCAATTTCCTTTTACTCACAAATGCCCCAGAGTGACAGGTGAGCACCAGCACTGCTCGTGCTGTCGGCCAGCAAGACAAACCACTGCAGCTCTGCCTTCTCCCTTCTCTCTCCAACCACACGCCAGCACTCCGCGTGTCTGCCTGGTTCAGCCATCACAATCCTGCTCACTGCCAGGAAGCGTCGGCTCTGCTGACAGCACTGTGCTGCTGGGCAGGGAGCTCACAGCAGAGACACCGCCGGCCCCATGGCCCCCCCAGCCCTGCTCACTGTGCTGGGCAGCTCTGATCTCAGCACCGCTGCTGTATGCTGGAGCAGGCTGGGATGCAGCTGGGATGCAGCTGGGATGCAGCTGGGATTCAGATGGGATGCAGATGGGATGCAGAGGGAACGCAGCTGGGACACAGCCGGGGCTGGGCTGTGCAGTGCTGTGCAGGCAGCAGTGAGGAACCCGGCAGATGGCAGAGGGGAGAACCCATAAGGCGCAGATATGATGACGAAGCATCAAAGCCTTTTGCAAGCTGCCCTGTGACCTGCTCATGGCTACCAGCGACTCACGTCTTAGGAATCTGACTTCCAGCTTTCAAGCAGGTTCGTTCCTTGCTTGGTGGGCAGAGGGACTGAAGAAGTGAGGAGGAAACGAAGAAAACCACATTAGGGCTACAGAATTGTACCCACAGTGTTGCCATCCCCCTTTGCTGTCCCTTTCTCACCTGCTTTCTCCTTCCAGGTCTCCTGTGGGACAGAGCAGGGACACATGGGCAGCTCCCTCTGGGGCTGCTCTTCCATTTAGGCTGATCTGATGAGGTAAAGACCCCAACACTACAAACCCACTGAGTCAGCACATGGAGGGACACCGCTCAGCCCCACAGCACTGCAGTGTGGGGTGCACTGCACTGCCCACACCTTTGTCAAACAAAAAACAGACAGAAAGAAATAAAAAGGAACAGTGAAAACAAAGAATGACCAACTGACCACAGCAATGGAACAGAGTGCGAGAGAAAGAAGGAAAAACAGCAAAATAAACAAACAAACAAACTGGTCTCCTTGACATTCAGGGGAATTTCCTTTGTGGACATGCAGAATTTCTATGAATATAGTTTTTTGTAAACATTTTGTAACGATTTTGGTTTCATAGTAACTGTGTTACTGGCTGATCATTCTAGGCTGATGTAAATAGGATTTCCAAAAAAAGAAAAAGAAAAAAGAAAAAAATCCGATTATTTTCCTTTTTAAGACACTGTGATATATCCAAGTGCACAGTTTGCTGTATGAAGTAATATGGTTTTAAATTTTAAATAAAAATAATTTCTAGAAAACAACGAAATCTACCCCCAATCTGTGCCTGACGTCCCCATCATCTCCCTTAGTTGGAATGTGGCTCCTAAATGCAGCCGATCCATTACAGCCCACCCCACAGCAGCTGCCCACGGACCCCAGGGAGGGACAGCACTGCATGGCTGTCACTGCAGGGGATGGCACAGCCGTGGGTGGACCTCAGCCCTCCTGTGCTCTGTGCATGCATCGAATTGCCCCCCATAGCTGCCATTCCCTATGCAATGGTCAAAGGAATTCCTCCCCACTGTCATTATTTCTAAGGGTCGTCTCATAAATCCTTCTCGTCTCTATTATTCACTCCGGCCCTGGAAAGCCGCAGCATCGACGTCCTCACCGAGGAGAGCCCTGCAGAGCTCCTCTTTTTGTTCTGAGCCCTGATCAATATGCAGAGGATACGGCAAAAAGAAGAAGGGGAAGAAAGGTAAAAGCAGGCGATGCCTTCGCAGGGCTCCTTCAGCACTGGGGCACGTGGGGCTGCTCTGGGAGCCTCCCGACGCACCGCTGAGGCCGTGAATCCCTCTCACCAGGCAGTAATTAACCCTGTCACTCAGCCCGCGATGTGCTGCCAATCATGTGTGGTGAATACTTAATCAGACAGTGGATTTCACTCATCAGAAGGCGCCGCGCTCCCCGCGAGCATCAGTCCATCCCATTGGGCAGAGCAGGGCGAACACCTGGGAACGGTGCCTGCTGTCTGCAGGGCCTGTCTGCATTGTGGATGCCCAACCTGCAGAGCCCACATCACAGTGGAACTGCTCCGTCTGCAGCAGCATCCTCTGATCCCAAAGCACAGAGCTCCAATCCCACGGCACGAGGACAGCAGACACCAACAGCGGCCCTACAACCAATCAACCCCATCCCCAGGCCTGGACTGAACGTTCCCATGAGCTGAACGCTCGTCACTTCCTCAAAGATTTGGAGATGGAACAGAGGAAAGGAGGATGTCTTATTGAAGAAGAGGCCGTGGGCTTTCCTCTGCACTTCCCAACTCTGAAAACAAACCGAAAGGCCCAAATGCTCCCTGGTGCTGCCATGCCTGGAGCAGTGCCTGCAGGGAGCATCTCCCAGGAGCTAGGAAGGGCCATGGAGATGGGCTTCCAAACACTGCAGAGCAGTGCACCTGCAGAGTGACTACCTACGAGGTGCAGCACTGTTGCAGCCAGGAGCACAGAGCAACCTGCATGCAGGCAGGGTGCTGTCACCTCTCACTTGGAGCACTGTATCAATGGTGCTGTGCTGCACGCTCCAAACACAGAGCGAAAGTGTGATCTTAGCAAACGAGAGACCTTCTGGCAGCACTGATGTAACATATGGGCTCCAGCAAACGTGCTTTGAAAGGGGTTCGTAGGGCAGGGAAGTGATGGTGCACAGCCAACACACACAGCCCCAGGGTGCTCCGTCACGGCCAAAGTGAGTGGGTCCCTTCTGTGGGTGCCAGCATGGAGGGGGGGTTGGTGCATGAAGGAGGGGCATGGGGCAGAGCACGGGGTGAGGGCATCACTGCAACACAGGGAAGAGAAGAGGCGCATCTCGCAGGGAGGCTCTGGGTTTCACTGCAAGAATCTCACTCATCCTGCTTGGGGCTGAAACTGCTCGGAGAGACATCGTTAAAGTGTTTAAGGAGCATCTGTCATTACGAAAACAAAGTTGCTTTGCAATTGTACTATTTTGCTGCAGTTTCATTATCTTATGCAAATGAGCCGTCTATTCCCTTCTGTAGCGTGGGCTGCAGCGGGACGGGAGCCCCAGCGAGGCTATTTATTACCAGCCTCTCACTCTTGAGATTATCAATTGCAAATGAAGGAGCATAAATACATCTTCTTTAGCTGCTTATGCCACATTAAGGAACACGCTCGCAGCTAATGGCTTTGCAGCTCTCATCCGCTCAAACAGGAGCGGAGCACGGGGGGACTCCTTTGGTTGGCAGCAGCGTCGGGCTGGCGGGGCCCAATGCTCAGCAGTGTGCTGTGCCAACAGCACTGAGCCCAGCCCAGCCTGCAGGTGACCGTGTAACGACACCAAGGTGATACCACCTGTATGTCCTTCAGGGTGAACTGTGGTCCTGCAGTGCTCAGAACACAACGCCCTGCCCACAGCTCTGGCTCTGTGGCTCCTCCATGCGCAGATCTCCGCTCCCCTCTGGCCCCGTGCCCTGCTGTCCATGGCATATGATCCACACCTGTCTCACTGCTGGCCCTGAAGCTCCCAGCTGGAAATACGGCACCACTGCGAGTGGAGCCAATGGTGTGAATCCACCCCGAATAGCTTTGGGTTCAACAACCCTGGAGAAACTGCGAGAACTGAATGTGGCTGCTGCCTTTTCTCCTCCGTGGAGAGGTCTACAAGAACATCGTGGTACCTACACCACCACCACGTGCCACATTGGTCAGTGGAGACGTGGAAGGGTGGCTCAGATGTGGCACAGCTCAGCTGCAGACCCCAAGTTCCAGCAATTCCCCCCCCCAGCATTGCCCCCAGCCCTGCAGAGCGGGCGCAGAGCGGCCTCCAGGCACCCCACCAGCCATCACCACGTGCCCCTATCTCTGCCACCCAGCAGCCTCCAGCTTCAGCAGCCACCGAGGGGCACGAGAGAAGAGGCAATTAGCAAAGGAGACAGCCAGGCTGTAATCAATATGCGATCTGACAGGCTGCCAAAGCAGTTGTACTCTGCAATGGAAATGCCACTGCACCCGGTGCCCGGCACAAGCACCACTGCAGGCTGAGGGATGCTGGGTGCAGAGCAATCCCTGCAGGCAGGAATGGTGCAGGGCTGGCAGCCAGCACGCAGACATCCCCCACAAGTGGGTAATTGATGCTATCTAGGGCCAGCTTACTGCAATCAGCACCGCTCTCTTTACATCAGCATTCGCCGCAGCCGAACCCTCTTTGTTCCAGAGGGTTAGAAAATGTTATTATCCAGGCAAACCCTCTAATTCCAACCAATTCGATTAACCAGGAAAATGAAAATGACACAAACAAAGCTGTCTGAGGTTCGGGTGGCTCGATGGCTTGCCGCTGCTTTGATTTATTCCTAACTGGATTTACAGAGCACACCCTGGGCACTGGGAGCAGTGCTGCGCCGGGTCCTCTGCAGCCCATCAGCATCCCCCAGTCCTCATCACCCGCCTTGTGCTCCCCACATCAAAGCTGTGCTCCGAGACCATTTGAAGGCACTTTGCTCCGTTACATCCTGGAATATGTAAAAGTCTCCCAGAGTCTGGTGGCAGGCCTAAGGCAGGGCTCTAATTAGGCCATCAATAACCCAGAGCAGCTGCTCAGAAAGAATTCAGCTGTTCAAAGATGGAAAAGTCCATTAAGTTTATTGCATGAAATGTTGGACATGGTTTAGACAGGGGATCACGGCCAAATTATATAAACCACCCCAAACCTGCCAAATGGAGGAAGTACGGGCAGGATGGGGCATTTTTAAACTGTCATTGCCCCGAAGGGAGAAGCAGACCCATTTGTCTGGTGCTGCTGTCCAGAAGCAGTGTCTGATGACAGCTGCAGAGCCAGTGCCGAGCTCACACAGCTATTGTAGAAGCACAGGAATAGAAGGTAATCATCCAAGTATTTCAGTCACTGTGGCAATGAAGTATTGTGGTAACACTTTGAAAACACAGCAATAAAACAAGAAGCACAAGGAGCTCAAACGTTCTGCAGGAGTGATGAGGGGAAGCACGTCCTGCTCGCACCTCTGGGCTCCCCAACCTCTCCGTGGTGCAGATGCACATTCGCAGCCCGTGGCCTTTGGAAGCTGGGCTGCTGAAAGCAACGGGCAGCTGAGCAGCAAGGGCACATCAAGGGAGGGACGTGGGCAGTGTGAAGGTGATGGGCAGGGGATGGAGGCAGCGGTGCCAGCTGGGGCCGTGCTGGCTGCAGAGCTGGCGGAGCGGTGCTGGAGGTGAAGGCACTGCACAGCAAATCAAAGGACAGCCACGGGGGAGGCATTAGAGTACAGCACATGGCCGGCCCCGGCGGCTGCTGAAGGATGGGATAAAAAGAGGAACAAAAGAAGAGACTCAAAGAGTCCTATTTTTAGGCAGAGCTGCTGGAGCTCAGCGCTGCTGGTGGCCGAGCACTGACAGCCACCAGGTGTACCAAACTGTGTGCTCAGAGCCTGTGCTGGGGGGCCCGGCCACGCTCCGTGACAGCCCCTCCACAGGGAACCAGGAGGATTAATTTGTGGGGGTAAAGATTCCCATCAGAACCAATGAATAAAGACTGAGGCCGCCTCTTATCAAAAAATCCTTTTCTTCCCTCTCCGGGTGCCAGAAATTCCCACAACGCTGAGAAAATAGAGAACGATTTTTAAGCACTGCTCTTGCAATAAAACACTGATCTCCAGCAAATGGAATTCGGAACATACAACAGTGGGCTATACATTATCCTGCCTAAAGCCTCCCCCAGGGGAAACGAGGTTATCATAACTTTGGGGAGCTTAATGCAAACGCTGCTCCTTCTCCTGCACAAACGGCCTCTATGGGGGGGTTGGCACCGCCCTGCAGAGCCTGACCCCATCACCTCCGAGCTGCCATTCCTGCAGCAGGCACTGCCCAGCACTCAGCACTTGCTCAGGGAAAGGTCATTCTCATTGCATCCTTCCTGCTGCAGTGCAAGCTACTGCAGAATGGGTTCACAGAAACTGTGCTGAAATGAGAAAAGCCATGAATTGCACTATAGGGGGGGGGTCAATCCAAATCCTGAGCAGGTACAAAGCAATGGCTCCCGTGCTGCCCTCACTACCAGGCTGGAGCTGGCTGCAGTCTGCCTGCACGTGGAGGAGCACAGCAGAGCTGTTTACGCAGCTGCACGCCCATGCATGGGCTGTTTTGCTTCTACCTGCCTGCCTCCTGCTCTAAACATCACGCATCCCTCTGGGGTGCTGCAAAAGGCTGATCCACGGAATCCAGGCTGAGTGTTTGTTTTGTTCTGCTGAGACACAGCAAGAGGAGGCCTTGAGAAGCGTAATTGAATCACAGGAGTCCAACTGCTCTGCAGGACGAGGCTTCAACCCTCTGCTGCTGGGGGGGGAGGGCAGGGAGGAATGGGGGGCTGCAGTGTGTGCACCTACTGCTCACAGCCTCTTTGTGATGCCTACAGAGGGAGATCCAGCAGTCAGAGACACAGTGATCACTGTCACCTATGGCATCAATTTTAAGGCAGAAAATGTTCTTCCTTTTCCCCTGAATAACACTGGATTAATTCAGGGAGGACATCACCTGGAAGGGGATGGCTGTGCTGAACTGGAGGACGGATGTGGGCAGCAGAGAACCCAGCAATGGGGTGGGATGGAAGAATCAAGGAGTGGAGATGGGAATCTTCTGCTGCACTGTAGCCTCACAGAGGGAACACCAACCAAAACCTGTGCTGCCGAAGACAAGAAATGTAGAGCAAAATAATACTTGCCCCTTTTTCCCGCTGTTCACAATTAATGAGGGCCTCTCATTCTCCCTAAAACGTGGAATGATTTCTTCTGTGGTCCCACGAGAGACATGAGGCTGCTGGAACACCAACCCAGCTCAGGCCTTCCTGAGCTTTCAAATTAATCGCACTGATTGCAGCTTTATTTACTCACTGAGGTCTACTTAGCCCTTCCTTTGTTGCTGTAAAAGGCTTGTTATTCCCTTTAATTGAACCGCTTTTGTAAACTGCATGCATTCCCACTAATTATTTTCCTTGATGAAAGTGGAGCTCCTCATCACTAATGCTCTCCTGAAATCTGTCATCTGGCAGGGAGCAGCAGGGCAGCAGTGTGCCAAGCTGGGCAGGAGGGGCTCAGGACCCGACCACACTGTGTGCACTGCAGGGATGGGGTGATGGGAGAACCTCTGTGAGCCTTACCCTGAACCAGGAGTGATAAAGTGCTCCGTGTACATCACAGCTATCCAAAGGCTTGGGCTTGTTGAAGGCATTTGCCTTTGAAATGTAGAGTCAAAACAGAGTGACTCCTTAATGAACCTTTTCTCTTTCAATAAGATAGTTAATTTCCCTCAATCTAGCTTCAATTCAGTATTTAAAAAATCAGAGGCGTTTCTTTCAGCTCACAGACAATCAAAGCACCATTTGATCGCGGAGCGTGCGGTGGTTTTGTCAGTCTGGCTGCACTCAGCGCATGGGGAAGAAGTGAGAGGGGCACCGGGTGGGGAGGGGAGCTCTGTGCCTGGAGGGGGAGGTCAGGGTTAGGATGAGAGTTGGTTAGGGTCAAGGTCAGGGTCACTTTAGGGTTAGGATTAGGTTTAGAGTCAGGGTTAGGGTTAGGATGAGGGTTAGGATTAGGGTCAGGTTTAGGGTCAGGGTCATCTGAGGGTTAGGATTAGGGTTAGGGTCAGGGTCATCTGAGGGTTAGGATTAGGTTTAGGGTCAGGGTTAGGGTTAGGGTCAGGGTCATTTTAGGGTTAGGATTAGGTTTAGGGTCAGGGTTAGGATGACGGTTAGGATTAGGTTTAGGGTCAGGGTTAGGGTTAGGGTCAGGGTCATCTGAGGGTTAAGATTAGGTTTAGGGTCAGGGTCAGTTTAGGGTTAGGCTCAGGTTTAGGGTCAGGGCTGCGCCGTGCAGCCCAAACCAGCAGCACCACACTGCTCCCACATCTCACTGGGGCACAGCTCAGCCCAGCTTTGCTTCACCCCCAGACCAGGTGAGCTCCATTTGCAGAGATGCTGCAGGCACCACCAGCAGCTGTAAATACACCACAAACGCTTCTCCACGTGGGTGTTTATCCTTCTTCCCAGCAGTTCCCAGGTTCAGGTCAGCACAGCTGCTGTAGCGCTGGGTGACGGCGACAGAACCGCTTCCATCTCCGGAGGAATGCAGGAAGCGTCAGTGCTGAGTGTGACACAGGTCAGGGCAGAACGATCTGCTAACCAGATTAGACGCCATTCGCAATCTCTGGAGAGCACTCATAAATGCATTACCGGATTTGCATAACAACAGGCGGTTTAAGTGGCGCACAGAAGGAACAGATGACGATCCGCTAAACAAATGTGCACGTCTGAACGCGGCGCTCATCCCCCAGCAGCGGCCCGCAGCGCAGCAAGGAGGGACCCAGCAGCTCCACAGCACGGCCGCATAGGGGTGATGGGGCCCGAGGAGGAGCTCATGTGCCTTACAACCGAGATGCGGAGACGTCGGGCAGGACGGTGGTGTGGGAAGCCAGGGCCAGGCAGGCAATAGGAGACCCGCATGGGCATGCTGGGCTGGAAAGGAGCAGGTCTGGTGAAGAGCCCGAGGTTACAGCCATCACACAGCTCCACAGACACTCGAATTATCTCCTCTCATCCAAAGGTGTATTCTTTTTTTTTTTATTATTATTTATTATTATTATTATTTTCCAAAGAAAATCCTCCTGGAGATGCCGCTCTGTGCTGTGACACAGGGCTATTTGCATTCCATTACACACCTCCCCCTTCCCCAGATGTGGCGAGAAAATGATACGCTCGGCTCAGAGGCGCAGCTGGATGCCAACCCCAGCCTCACCTCTCCCAGGACTAATGAGACGTTATCAGGAGAGAGGCTTTGATAGCTCGGCGCATTACAACAAAGAGCTTCGGGTCACGCCTGCAGCCGGGAACATTGAAATGAGACGACCCCAGTTTTAGAGCAGGGCCACTAAGTGGAGAGCTTGCTATTTTGGGTAGACGCAGAAGAGTCCCTGGCGTATTTAGAGCTCTAGGAGGACTGTCGTGATGGGCAGTTCTAATGAAACCTCAGCTGCAGAGCTATTTACACAGATGTTTTACCAGCACATAGTGCTGCAAGGCTCTGCGTCGAGACCTTCTGATGGACCCAGGCCCAATTATCTCCCAAATGTTCTGCAGCTTTCCTCTGACTAGCACTAATGGACCCACTTACAGCTACAAATAAAAATTGCTCAGCTTTAAATTGGACAAAATACTTCTCTGTGTGTTCATGTAGGGGGCAGGGTTGGACTGGAATAGCAGAGGGACAAAGAAGAGCAGCAGGACTCGGCTGGATTGGCAGAACATAAAGAAATGAAAGATGAGAATTGCAGCAAAAGCCCCACTTAAAGTGACTATCAAACCATGTTTACTGAGAAAAGCTGCACAACAGCCCCGAAACGCCCATCTTCCAACAAGCACCCACACAGCACCACGGGCCAACAGAGCAAAAGCACAAAACAGATGGAGAAATCAACAAAGAAAGGAAAGTTTTCTGTCTGCACTGTGCATTTCCTCCCGGTCTGAATAAGCACCGCCGTGGACACCGCCCTCTGTGTGAAACAGCTCCAGCTGAGGTTAAAGCTCAGCAGTGCTCTGTGACTGCACAGCGCTGCCCGAGGGGAGCTGCAAGGAACGCTGTGCAGCAACGCAGCACTCAGCTGCTGCACAGAGCCGCCTCCCGGCAGCTCCACTCCATCCCATGGGCACTGTCACCGGCTGCTGACCTTTGCCTGCACGCCACATGTCAGACCCTGCCCCAAAGCCTTCTTTTCCCTTCTGTGGATTTTGTCTGGGGTCTCCTTCTTTGCTTGGGTATGTTGTCCAGCTCTCACTTTGCACAGATATCTTCATACTGCTTTCTCTTCCATCTCCCCCTCCTCAGCACTGAACTGTGCCATTTCCTCTCTGGTGCTGCATCTCTACAGAAGTTTTAGATTTCCTCAGCTGTATGTCAAACCCAACACAACCCGTGGCACAGCAGGCACTTGCTTTGCTCCATGCATGTCATGGAAGGACCACGTGCGATCCACAGAAGGATCATATATGATGGGCCACATTTTCAGTGTGCCAGCCTAACTCTGGGGTTGGCACAGAGGGCTTGTGCTCACCCCATCCATGCATTTCCACCCCAGACACATGGAAGAGGTGTCAGCTCCCAACTGGTTTGACTGCAGCAGCTGAAAGCCAACCCCAAAGCCAACTCCAAAAGTGAACCTCAAAGCCAACCCCAAAGCCAACCCCAAAGCCAACCCCAAAGCCAACCCCAAAGCCAACTCCAAAGCCAACCTCAAACCCAACTTCAAAGCCGACTCCAAAAGTCAACCCCAAAGCCAACCTCAAAGCCAATCCCCAAAAGTCAACCCCAAAGCCAACCCCAAAAGCCAACCTCAAAGTCAACCCCAAAGCCAACTCCAAAGCCAACCCCAAAAGCCAACCTCAAAGTCAACCCCAAAGCCAGCTCCAAAAGCCAAACCCAAAGCCAACCCCAAGCTCTGCTCAGCTTGGAGACATCAGAACTCGTGCACACTGTTTGTGCAGAGCCTGGCACAAAGAGGCCGAGTCAGCAACAGCCCAGGTAGGAGCCGTAAGAGGGAGGAGAGAGGCTGCTGAAAAGAAAGTGCTTGCTCTGACAATAATCCTGCACTGTGATTCCTGAAGTGCTTTTAAAAACGAAACAACATCACGTTAGAAAGCTCACACCCCATATTCGAGGTGCAAAGGGGTGAGAATCAGCAGCTGATAGGAATTTTCTGCAAGTGGTTCTCAGAACCAGCTCTGACAGAACTTGCAATTCCAAAGCATATTTCCTGACCATTTCATCTGTCACTGCGGGTCACGCGGGGAGATGGAAACGCAGCCGGGTTTGAAAGGAAGCAGCTTTAGTGGAGGAATAGGGACGAGTGCACGGAGCAACAGGAGCGGAGTGAATAATGCATCATTTATTCACGAACTGTCAGCTCACTCTCCTCGCTGAATTGTCCCGGCTTCCTCTGCTTTATCCTTCAGCCGAATAACGCGGGTGATGAAATACCAGCTGTAATTCATTTCGGAGCAGTACCCTGACATTACAAACAGCTGCGGTTGGGCTCAGAGGCCACAAGATACATCATGTTTCTGGCTGAGTGAACACAACCTCGCGGCCCTCGGTCCCAAGCCTGGGAGGAAGGCTGTGCTCAGGGGGGGGGGGATGCTGCCATGCTGCTGGGCACAGAGCACACGGTGAGGGATGGGGGGCACACCGAGGAGCCCTCTGCCATGGCAGAGCCTGCTGTGATGGCCCTGGGGCAGCAGCACAGCCGTGGGGATGGGGGGCATGGTGAGCAGCGTGCCCTCATGCAGCAGCTTCATCCCAGCTCTGTGCATGCGTGTGCCTTGGGTGCTCACCGTGTTATCTGCAGGAGCCCTAAGAGCGAAATGTGGTATTCAGAGCCATGTATTCATAGCTGGCTAATCACAGCTTAATTACAACAGCTCAGCAGGCTCTTGTAGGAACACCGCGTCTGAGGCGGTTCCACTAGGAAACTTTTTATGAGATAAGCAGAAGCATCAAATTGCTTCAGATGTGTGAGAAAAACCTATTTAGTGTTAATTGGGGCAATTACCTTTCCTCTAATTTGCATGTCTCATGAATATGAACAGCATAATAAAAAGAAAATGCTCTGACTGGCCAACTGCTGCCCAGAGCAGTGCGTGGGGAGGAGGGAACACCACGGGGGGGCTTCGGTGCATCCCAGGCAGGGAAATCCTCAGCAGAGAGCAGCCAAAGCAGCACCACCCCTGCAGATGCTGATGGAGCCCTGATCTGAGCTTCGATGTGCTCACTGGGCATTGAGGCACTCTGCTTTCCTGCTGCTCCTCCCCTGCTATCAGCCTTGCTCCTGCTGGTCCCGTTGCATCCAGACAAGGGCACGGAGCACAGAAGTTGGGTTTCTCTTCTTTCGTACTTGAGTGCTGGAGAACGGCAGCCCTCTCCTGACAGCTGGTGAGGAGGATGGAGGGTTAGAGGATCACTGTGAAGATGCAGCTGGAAGCTGTGCCATTTTCTCTCCCAGGAATACATGTTGCTCCCATTTAAAACTCCCTTTAGAGTCCGCTGGGAGCAGATTTCAGCTCCATGATATCCATTTGAACACAGTTTAGATCGTTGCCTCCTGCCCAGCCCCACAGGTTGCACAGGGCTGGATCCACGTCCCAGCCAAGCAAGCAGCAGGGACACAGCCCAGCAAACATTCAGAAGATCCGGAGCCCAAACCCTCACTCCTGGCCCATTCAGTACCCCTGGAGCATGCAGCTACACAGACAATTTATCATCATCCAAGAACAGCATGTTGTCATTGCTCCCTGTGTTCAGTAAACGCCAGCACTGTGCTGCTCCAAGCCCTCCAGCCCATGGTGAGCTGCACTTCCCAGCTCTGGGCGGTGGGCAGGCCAGCACAGTGCATCCCACAGACCCCTCCTCTGCTTTCATCATTTACTGCTACTAAAGAATCATAACAGAGCTATTTACAGCAGCCATTAAATAAGGCAATATTTCAGCATTGATTTTGTGTCTTTCCCGGCAGCGCACACATCTTTTGATAACTCAAAGCCTATTGATTTTTCTATAAACAAAAAATTAATACCCGCAGCAGCAGAGCACAGGGCTGGTCACAGCAGTGCCAATCCAGGGCCTGGTGTGCACTGCGGGAGGACAGAAAGGCAAAGGGGAGAGGGGGGGAGCAAACACACTTGTGGCTGTCTGCCTGGGATTAACTACAAGCAGGAAAGGATGTCTGAAGAGCAGCAAGTGGCACTGCCTGCTTCGTGCTGACCGCTCAGCTGCCTGGGAAACACTCTTCATTTCCTTTATTTATTTGTATTACATTCCAGCACTCCTTGGCAGACCCAGACCCAGCCCTGAGCATCAGGCACACTGAGGGGCTGTGCTTGCAGCAGGAACCCCACAGGCTGCCAGGATCCAGCCCAGAGCCAGCACACCAACCAAACCCAGCATCAGAACCATGCACCACTGCGAGCCCAAGAACTCATGGATCAGTGCTGCTGCTGGAAAGGAAGCACTCCTCACACCCAGCTTGGTGCTGGATTCAGCTGAGGCCTTTGGTCTCCTCCTTTCTGCACACACCAAACAAACTGGGAGTGAAAAGTGGGATCTGCTGCAGCGCAGTGACAACAGCTTGAGACAGAGCACTTCTCCACGGCCAGCTGGCATCCAACCACTTCCACCACCGGAGCTGTGAGCCTTGCTGTGCGCTCACAGGTGGCAGCAAGCAGCTCCTGGTCTGCAAGGACTGGGGCAGGAAACGATGGCAAACTGTGGCTGCAGCTGGGGCATGGATGGCACAGCATGGCAGGGCATGGCATGGCACAGCATGACAGAGCATGGCATAGCACAGCATGGCAGAGCATGGCATGGCATAGCACAGCATGGAATGGCATAGCACAGCATGGCATGGCATAGCACAGCATGGCATGGCATGGCACAGCATGCCAAGGCATGGCACAGCATGGCACGGCATGGCATGACATGGCATGGCATGGCACGGCATGGCACGATACAGCATGGCACGGCACAGCACAGCGTGGCATGGAATGGCAGCATGACATGGAATGGCACAGCACAGCATGGCATGGAATGGCACAGCACAGCACAGCATGGCACAGCACAGCCTCCCCCGCAGGGTCATCATGGCACCACAGCAGCTCACAGCCCGGCCGTGGGCTCGGAGAGGAATGGGTGCGCTCACAGTGCGCCTGCGCGCGTTATGCTTCTGCTTATTTGTGTTTGCTGGGTTGTTTGCAAACGGCTGCTGGTTTTTGGCGGGCAGCTTTGGATCGCACACATCCCGATTTGACAGGGATGATTGCTGGGGGAGCTGTGAGATTAATAAAACAAAAGCAAATGATAGGGCAGCCGTGCCATCTGCTTTCGTGAAGACAAAAGGGTCAGGGAAGCTGCTCCGCTAATGACGATAAACGGTTTTCTCTATGCCACGACATTTGTATGCCAGATTTACTGTAAAACAAAAATTACTCTCTTATTTTTTTAAGCAAAAGGAGTGAGCTCATGGGATCAGTCACTAAGCAAGCCAACCTGCAAGTTAATTTGGACCTCAGGCTCCTTAATGAGGCCAAGCAGGGCAATGTGACTCGTACCGCTGCCCCGTTTGGGTGTCTTTTGATTCTTTGTCATTTTGCATTATGAGAGTCAGAGGCAAAGCAAGGGGCAGATAAAGGAATCCAACCATACCCTAATGGAGAAACCCATTTCCTTCCAGCAGCCACGCCATGTGACAGACAGTAATGGATTTCATACCCGCCTGATGCAAAGCTTATGTTAGGCTCAGGAAAATTTAGTGATAACAGTTTATCAACATATTGATGGAAGATAATGGGCTCCCATCAGACCTGTCCGTGCTCCTCAGCCTGTCAGCTATTCCAGGCCCGTACCACGCCGGTCTCTCCCTCACATTAATCCCCACTGGCACCGTGTGCCGCAGGCAAAAGCCATGACACGGGATTAGCATAACGCCTTCAGCTCCCCATGCACAGCAGAGGCTGTGAGCCCAACGCAGAGACCTGAAGGACACAGTCCCTTGGCTGCCACAGATTTCCATTTCAGGAAGCGTTACGGAATTGAGGTTCCACGGCAGGAAATCTGCCCAAAGTGGCAAAAAGCCAACCCCGATTTCGAACCGCACCCTTTGCAAACAATACAAATAATACAGATGTCGTTATAAACACGAAAACTAACCCAGGTAACTGCGCAAACAGCAGCACGGCTGGTGCAGGACCCGGATGAGCAGTTCATGCCTTTGTAAAAGGATTAGTGGGGCTGCACTGAGCTGAGGGAGAAACTGGAAACAAATCTGCATCGATGAAGATGCAAATTCCAAAGTGTGTGGTGCTCCCAGGCACAGCCACCCTGCGCCTTCACAGCTGCTGCAAACACTGCTACGGGGTGCATCAGCTGCGCTCCCACAGAACACATCTCCTTGCAATTGCAGACTTCAATCTTCTCGCTGCTGTGGGCCCTGGGAAAACAAAGACATTCATCCAGAAGGCATCAGGCAGCTCCCTGCAGTCCCTCCCTGGATGACACAGCAGGCCCTGCCGGCCCAACGTCACCGCCAACGGGTGCTCACACAGCAGCCAGCAGGATGACACACCAGTGCCACCTGCACCCACAACGGAGACGGCGAGCTGCAGGAAAGTGATGTGCAGAAGAAGAGCTTCTTTGCTCAGGTGTGAGACAACAGCAGTTGAACCACCAGTTTAGCTCTGATGGGGCCATGGCTTCAGCACAAACACGGAGTTCCCCCATCCTCCCCCCCTGCTCCCCGTGCTCCCAGCACACACCCCGGTGGCCGCACGCAGCCGTCACCGACGCTCACCCTCACCCCTCACCCCCACCCTTTGCAGCAGTGATCACATATGTGACACCGTGCTGCTTCTCCTGCTCATACCCATATGCATCCCCAGCACAGCATGTAAATAAACAGCCGGTGGCACGCAATTTATCTTCATTTGTCAGCGGTGACAGGATAACTCACTTGTGACTGCCCCGCTCCATCCTCTCCTCACTCACAAAGATTGATGCTCGCGCAGACATCCCCACCGTGGTTGCCAGCCATCCGCACTCCGGTTTGCTCTGTGGCCAAACCCTATGGCCCTGCCCCACAGCCCTGCCCCACAGCCCTGCCTGACAGCTCTGCATTGCATCCCTGCCCCATGGCCCCATTCAGGCCACAGGGAAAGAGCAGAAGCCCCAAATGCACTTCTCGAACTTTCCGTGCTCTGCAGCATGGGGCTCTCACCGCTCAGCTGTTTGGTCCAATGGGTTTGAGATGACTCACAAGAGCTCCTTATTTCCAGCACAGCTGGCGGTACGGAAGCATCTCTCAGTGCTTATGGCACACCGGTACCCAGGAGCTCTCCAGACTCAGAGTTACAATTACCAGGGCAATACATAATGGAACGAGAAAACTGTTTAATAACACACACCTGTATAACAACATCAGCAGTCGCCACGCAGCATAATGAGCACAGCCCTTTCCTGGCTATACAGGTGCTCCCCAGGCCTTAAATAAGATTGCGTGTGCCCCGTAATTATAGCAGCGATGGTGCAATGGTGCACTGGTGTGTGACAGCCCCAGCATTCCCCACTCCCCGGAGAACAGAATTATCCTCTCTGCCATCTTTAAGGTAATGACAAGATTACGATTCTCACAGCAAAATAATAATGAATTAAGGTGATGACATTTCCCAATCTCACTTCTGTCTGGAATGGATCAACTCTGTGCCAACCCCTCCTGCTGCTGCCTGCCCATCTGATGGCGTTGGGTGGACGGCACAGCCTATGGACTGAGCCGTGGGGAAGGCTGCAATCCCTACAGTGTTAGTTTGGCTACAGCATCCTTGAGATCGACATCAATCACGTGGCAGCACTGTAAGCACCAACAAGGCTTATCCATCTGACCTTAATAAAAGCAACCAACTCTCCTTCCCTTGGGCTTTGGCCATGGCACGGAGAGCTGCACGCCTCCATCGAGCCGACCCAGCCTGCCTGTGCTCCCACCGCAAACGTTCAGTGTTAATTTGCAAGCGAGAATTGATGCACATTAACACAGCCTAAGGAACATGCTGTGAACATTTAGAGCTGGAGCTCCCATACTGCGAGGCTGACAAAACCAAGCCCGGCGGCGCGTTATTCTTGCCAACATATGCTAATAGCAAAACATGTTAAAACTATTTTTATTTCAATACCACCGCGGACCGATTCAAAATTAAACCTAAATTCACGCAGCAAAACACAGAGAAGCGGGCTTGCCCCGGGCTGCTGCTGCCCTGTTGCTGTGACAGCAGTGATGCACATGCAGTGCCTGGTTTGTTTCCTCAGCCAGGAGCACCGGCTGAGCCCGCAGAGTGGCACAGCCCCCTCCATAGTGCTGCTCCTCACCGCTCACAGCTGCTCGGGATGCAGGAGGCGGCCGAGCTCCTTTTGAAGGAAATAAGGCATTCCCCTCCTAAATATGAAGTGGTCAAACGCAGAAATTAGCACAGAATTGCGCATCTGGAAAGCGGTTCGCCACTAATTCGCTTGCTCGGAACGCGAATGAGATTGGAAATGGGGAACGCTGAAGAGGTTGAGTCCCCACCACCAACATGGAGGAAGTCTGGCGAAGGTCAACCACAGAGCAACACCAGCACGAATGGAAACCAAAGGCCCAGCTGAGGCTGCTCCATTTCTCCACAGTGCCCATTCCTGGAGGAGCAGGAGAACACGGCGAGCTCAGCACAGCCCTCTGCTCATTCACATTCCTCTGCGCCGGGCTGCAGATTGCACTCAATCACATCCACACCTACAGCCATTCTGCTCCTGAGTGTTCTGATTGCGGTTTATACAGCCACTTGCAGCTGAAATTACACTGCCTACAGCCCTTATTGATGGACTGGCAAGGTAATTAAAAAGGAGGCTTTTCCAAAAAAGCTTGTATAAACATTGGGGGAATAAATCCATACGATTACTCTTTGAACTCGAAGAAGGACAGAGGAGAACAATCCCCACTTATAATGATGTTCTAAAGAAATCTATTAAAACCGATAGCGCCGCATATATCTTACGTCTTAGGAATGTATTAATATATAATCATTTTTTATAAATATTAATGGGAGCTCACATCTGAAGGAGTCTGAAACCTACGTTCTTAATTAATCCAAACCTCGCTTCACCTCTAAAAATACACATAATCTGGGGCCAGTGCCTGGAAGTGCACACCTGCAAGACAGCTGCTAGAATAGAATGCACTCCGTTGCCCATCTTTCCCTCTGCAGTGGTCAGAAGGCAGAGGTGGGCATCGGTCCTGCTGAGGGCTGCCCTGCTCCCACCGTGCTGCCTGTCCTCCCAGTGCCACGTGCTGCATACCATAGGGCTACCATAGGGAGTGTAGGTGTGATGGAGAGAAGGCTCTCTGTCTTGGAGGAGCCGGCCCTGGGAGGCAGTCTGGCACTGCCGTGCACTGGGAAGTGAAGGGGAGCATCTGCCCGAGGACTGGCTAACACACAGCAGATGGCTTTCGTTGGAAAGGTGCAAATGAGAAGCTGCCCGCATGCAAAACTGTTTGAAGGATTTCTTAAAAAGCATCTCCGCTTTTGTTTAAAATATCCTCCTGGTCCCTGTCCCATCCCTTTCCCGCTCAACTATTTGCAAATGTAAGTATTTGCCAGCCTCCAGCAAAGCTCAGGAGCTCCAGCCTCCTCTCTACAAACATTTCCCAGCCATGACCCTCCTTACTGCTGCCTGAACTCCTTTCACCACCCGCCCCACTTCTCAGCCTCAGCAGACCGAGCCGGGCAGCACGAGGCAGAGGATGGAGCACAACAGCAAGAGCCAGAGCCTGCGTTCTGGGAGCTCAGCAGTGTGGAGGAGCTGTTCCGATCTGCACAGCTCCACGTGGGCACTGAATGTGCTGCTTGAGAGGGGCTGATGCAAGCCTACCTTGAGCTGGGAGCAGGGAGCAGCATTCCCTCTCTGCTCCGGCTCTGTTTGCTGCCCATGGGATGCCCATGGGTGGTGGGATGCTGCAGCATGGGGAAAGCCTGGTGAAAAAAGTCCCAGCCCCCAAAGGCTGATGAGGGCTTCATTAAGCACTGCCAGGGCTGAGCTGGGTTTGCTGTGCTGGATGGGGCTGCCTGAGTTTCCCTCATTAGAACAAAGCCAGCAGTGACTCTAAGAAGGAAGAATAAGTTCTACATCATTATTAGAAGTATTTCCACAGCACGATTATTACAGTGTGTTATTGCTAAATGATTTCAAGATATGCCTTCCTCCATTCATCAATAACAGAAAGCACTAATTATAGCCACAGAGGGGATTCCACCGGGCATTGGGTGAGCACAGAACAGTTCTGTGAGCGGCAGCCATGCATTACTGCACCGACTGCTCACACGGACACATCGTTCAGGTCAGTGCTTTCCTAAGGTGTCACTTCAGTGGTGCTTTCTGCACCCTTCAGGCTCTGCAAAGGGGGAACCAATGGAACTGATCCGGCAATCCCTTTTTTTGGCAGTACATCCCTCGTTTCACACGCTGTGCTCCTCCAGAAGGCTCCAGCAGTGCTGAGCCCACAGACATCACCGTGGCTTAGGCGTGATGTTATTAAAGCACTGCTTAAGTAACCACAACAAAGAACCTCAAACAGTAGAAATGAAATCGAAACAAAACGTGCTTTTTTAATCTCATCTGGCCGGCTGCTGGATTCGGGTATACTCCTTATTCCATGCAAACTCAGGACCCGGTGTTGAAAAATTGAATTCTCCCTCTCTGCATGAGTCACTGCCTTGTTAAGTGCTGACCTACTTTAGCTGCCAGGCTTTGCATTGTTTCGCTTTCTGTTCCCGATTGATCACATTTTTGCTGCAAGCACCATCTTCAAGACCTTCCTCCTGGGTTCACACTTCACTCATCTCCTGCATTTTCCGTGGGTTATTCTAAGAGGCACTTTCACGCTGTCATCCCATACAGAACCCGATGCCTTTTAGGTGCCAATTGAAAGGTCTCCTCTCTGCTATACCTTTCCCATTATGCCCGACGCGGTCCCTCGTTAGATGCGCAGTCAAAGCCATTTGTAAGTGGCGAATACAAAGACCATTCCATTGAACCCTACCCAGCGCAAACACAGCCACTCCAGTGCCCTTCCTCCCAGCAAAGACCACCACATAATTAAGCGCACACACCAAGAGGTGAACGTGCTTCACGACAGCAATTTAATTCATTCTTCCCATGGACGTCGGCACTTCCTCAGTGATGAAGGGGAATTCATCTTCATATGGCTCTGCTGCAGCCCACGGAGCAGGAGGAGTTGGGCAGCGCCCTCTGCAGCTGCCAGGACCCGATGGGAGCATCCCCCCTCCGCACAGCCTCAACCTGCAGGGCTCTTTTTGTGTGTGTTTTTGCTGTTGTCGCTTTTGCAAAGCTGAAATACTGCTGAAAAAAAAAAAAACCTCCATTTAACTTCTTTTAACCTGGGAGAGACCCGCAGCTCCTATTGCAGATTCATAGGACTCAGTGACCGAAGAGGTGCCAGAGGGACACACTGCGGTCTGCTCTGCCCCACGCACTGCCCTTGGTGAAGCCAAAGCAGAGCTGCACCACCTCCCTGCCATCCCTAAGGACGCCCCTGGTGATCTTCAGGAGCTGCAATTAGCACCAAGCCAGCACTCCAAATGCCACTTTCTTAATTTTTTTTCCTAATGACCTTTGGCGTGCTTCTGCTTTTCTCTTCGTGGTATTTTAACACAACTCCCGGAGTCTCTGGGGAGAACAGAACACCGAGCACTTATTCTGTGCTACTTCACAGCAGCGGTCTCCAGAATAACCCAACCTCTCCCACCTCTGGAGACACAGCTAAATGTCACCCAGGAATTTCTCCTCCCTTGAGACAAATTAACCGGAGATGGGGCTCAGGTGCACAGCTGACAGCTGCCATTCAATCTTCCCTGCCATCTTTTCCTCCCTGCACTCGACAATTCACGCCGCGTTTCCAGCACTCGGAGCCAGCAGTGCCACGAAGCACACAGCCAGCTCTGCACCCTGGGCTGGGACACAGCGCTGCACCAACAGGACGGGGGGGATGGAGGGGTGCAGAGGGAGCAGTGCTCAGCACAGCACAGTGAGGCTGCAGTGCGGTGCTGGGTGTGAAATTCTGCTTCTGCTCCTTGGTGGAAAGTTTCGTTTCTCCGAGTTTTCACTTCAAATAAAGCATTTCCAAATGCCGGAGTAGAAACCGTCCGTTTTAGGGCTCTAATCGCCGTTTGCCATTTCTCATTCTGCAGTGCTAGGGATACTGCTTCACTCTTCCTCAGATTTGCCTCCTTTTTTGGCTTGCAGTGACGACGAGGCAAAAGAACCGAGCGCGTCCCCCGGCCCAACGCCCACTGCACGCCCTGTGCTCTCACCAGGGAGCATTACCCCACGCCTGGGGCTGATAAAAGCCTTCCCGTTCAGCAGATGAGATCACTGAATGGAGCCTGCAGCCTGCAGCCAGCAGCAGGTGCTTCCTTGGGAGGAAGAGCAGAGCCTGCAGCGCTCCGTGCTGTGCCCAGCAGCTCCTCGCCTCCTGCCCGCCCCGGAGAGCGGCTCCCACAGCCCTGGCTAAACTGAATGAACTCCGTCCTGCTGCTGCAATGCATCTCCATCCCTTCCGTATTAACTTTTAAGAGACGATTCCAGGAATCATTGCTAAGCAGAGCTCACAGCACAGTCCCTCGTGTGCTTGCGGTGCGTGTCCTTATAGATCTGTTGAAGCAGTATTAGCGGAGGTTTGTAACCAGCTGGCTGATAACACCTCTGAGAAGCTAATGTAAATTGACAAGAAGATGCTAAGTGATGTGACTCGGGTTGCAAACTGTGAGAGCAGCTCATGTGCTGTCCTTGAAAGCAATTCCTCTTACGGGTATTTTGCGCCTATTATTTTGGAACCCAAATTCCCCTATCTGCAAATGATGCAAAGGTTTCTGTCGGTGATTACTGCATCCTAGGAGTGCCCTTGGCAATCGGTCACCTCCCCGTGCAGAGCACAGCGCAGCGTCAGGGTGACGGAGCCGAAGCTCTCACTAATGCAGTAGATCAATCACTTGACTGAAAGATACACAGACACAGAAAACATGCTTTATACTTGTCATATTCAAGGGTAAACTTCCAGCGCTCGAGAAAGCTGCTCAGATAATTCTGAAAAGCAGACAGTCGTGCCAGCCTCGGTGTCTAATCAAAAGAAAAATGGGTTGTCTGTTTAACAGCACCAACACCTGGAGACTCCTCGGAGCAGTTAACCCATGGGCGCAGATCAAAGGCATCTGGAGTTTGGCTGGAAACGCCTATGATTGAAAGCCCGTGATGTAAATTTGAGTCATTGAAAAGCCAAGCCGAGCCATCAAACACAAACCAGCGTCTACACCCGGACATATCTGGGAACAGACACTGCACTTTTCAGGTGATAAACAACCAGAGAACATGAGCTCCCAGCACCAGCGATCCTCCCGCCCTGTGCTGCTGCCTGCTTCCATCCACCGGAAAGTTCTGCCCAACTTTATTTGGGCATTAAGAGCTGAAGGTCACACTGCGTGTCGCCGGGATGACAGATCTTATAAGTGCTCCAGTAATCCCTCCCGAGCGGCGCTGCCATCGCATACGTGGGATTAAGAGACATCCAATGGTGTGGAATGGTGATGAGGTCCTCTGAGCATCCACTTCTGCTGGTGAGGGCTGGGAATGCAATGAATGGCAGCCAGGAAACGCCCGTGGTCACTGCTTTCAGACAGGAACAGATGAAGGAGTAGCATTAATTGTTTACGAATTGTTCGTTAATTTGTTTACGAGGGTGGGTAGTGATAGGACAAAGGGGAATGGTTTTAAACTGAGCCAGGGGAGGTTTAGGTTGGATGTTAAGAGGAAGTTTTTCACCCAGAGGGTGGTGACGCACTGAACAGGTTGCCCAAGGAGGCTGTGGATGCCCCATCCCTGCAGGCATTCAAGGCCAGGCTGGATGTGGCTCTGGGCAGCCTGGGCTGCTGGTTGGTGACCCTGCACATAGCAGGGGGTTGGAACTGGATGAGCATTGTGGGCCTTTTCAACCCAGGCCATCCTATGGTTCTATGATTCTGTATTACACTGCAATTTGTCAGCACCTCTTCACTCTATTAAGAAGGATCAGCTGATACTTCAGCAGCACAAACTGCATCCTTGAGAGGAGGTTGGCCACTGCCTCGCCTCCACTTGCCTCAAGTCTTTGCCATTTGGAACCACGTCTCTTAAACCACTGTTGCAGCTCTCTGGTCTCAGTATGGGAAGCGCTGAATATAAACATTTCATCACATCTTAACTCTGCAGGGAAAGATGGGGGATTCTGGGGGGCTCCACATGGAGTGGCACACATTACACCATTAAAGGCAAGAAGTGCTACGGCAGGGCTTCCATTTCTGACCAGCGGGGAAAAATATCCTCAGACCGAGGCAGGCACATTTCAATTCAAAAAGGGGAGCTTTCCCCTTTACCTTCACAGAAAGGACCAGAGATCACAGCCCAGATATTCCATCTTAAATGGTAAAAGCACCCAGGAGAGGAAGGGACGCCTTCCAAGTAGGCAGACAGCAAAGGCATTGCCTCGGCAGCTCTCGGACCCCCGGTGCCCTTTGCAGGCACTGCCTGCTCTGACAGCACAGCCCTCAGAGTGTGCAGCAGTGCAAAGTCCGGCAGAGAAGCAAGAGCAGGCTGTGCTGTGCATGAAGCACAAGTGCAGCGAGCAGGGTCAGGAGGGACCCGTCGGATTATGACCTCGCTATACAAATACTGTCTTTAATACACGTGCAGAACGGCCCTTTAAGGCAGCAAACGCCTTGAGTGCAAGCAGCCAAATGAGAACCCCGAACAACCTCCCCTATCCGCACTTTTGTCTTTGTTACAGTGACCTCCAGAGGCACGAGGGAACAACTGAAGCTCCCGAGCAGCTCACAGCACCTATTGGGCTGCACGCGAGAAGCGTGAGATGGGAAATCACACCGAATAAAAGTATTCCTGGACTCAAACCACACCCCCAGCCCGCAGCCTGCCCCCCCAGACCCGGCTCTGCCCCCCAGACCCGGCTCTGCCCCCCAAACCCGGCTCTGCCCCCCAACCCCGGCTCTGCCATTCCAGGCGCTGTAGTTTCAATGGTGCATCCACCCGTGCTTGCCGCTGCTGGAAGCACAGCTCCTAACGACCTGAGAGTGCTGGAGGGGAGGTGAAAAGCAAACCGCACAGAGCTACCATCTCCCTCTGAATAAACGCTACGCTGCTGAAGGATTCGAACAAGGAACATCTCCCCTGCAGCTTCAGTTGCACCGGAGCAGCTTGCAATGGCAGCCCAGAGGTGCACCATTCATAACAGCATTGCAAACAGGGAGGGGGGAGGAGAGGTGTAGGGGAGCAAGCATTGCATTGCATTGCATTTCCTAACCTCGTTTTTATTTCCTAATAGAATTTCCCATCTCGGATGGTGTTTAGAAAGAACATTACGCAACAACTCATTAAATTCTTCATAACTGCAGTACTTTATTCCAGTTTAAATTGCAGACATAGCCTATTTTTATGCAAACAAATACTTTCTGAACAACTTTGAGCTCCCATGTACACTAATTAAATCTGTCACATGCACAGTGGAACCTTAAATTATATTTGTTCAATCCTTCGGCAGTAAATGGTGCTTTGAACTGAGTACACGATGAATGAAATTGCATTTCTTGTCCTGCTTAGGGGAAGGGATGGGGAGTAGAACCATAGGATGGCCTGGGTTGAAAGGGACCACAATGCTCATCCAGTTCCAACCCCCTGCTATGTGCAGGGTCGCCAACCAGCAGCCCAGGCTGCCCAGAGCCACATCCAGCCTGGCCTTGAATGCCTGCAGGGATGGGGCATCCACAGCCTCCTTGGGCAACCTGTTCCAAAGCAGCTTAAATGCAATTCTCTGCGGTTTTGTGCTCGGGCAGAAGTCAGCCCCACGTGTCACTGCGTCTGCAGGGGTGTTCTGTGCCATGTGGGTATTGCAGGGCACAGCTGGGGGCTGGGAGGGAAGCACCCAGCTCTGCTCTCCCTCCCAGCGCTTTCTTTATCTGCGTGCAGGGAACAGCAAAGTGCTGAAGTGGTGTCTGGCTGGGAAAGCACAGCGCGCATCCCTTGCCTTTAAGCAGCAGGAGTCAATGGGGACGGTCCTTACTCCTATAATGCACGCTGCACTCCTCGCGGTCACAGCGTACTTCTGATTGCCCCACGTTTCCGGGAGATCAGCATGCATTATTCATAGCAGCTCCAACAGCTCCAACAAAAAATACCCCTTCGCTTTGCATCCCTCCTCTTTGCACTGCTTTTGAAGCACACAGAAGCTCAGCTCGGTGCTCTGCTCCAGGGAGCGATGCCTGCAACCCAGCGCTGCTCCAGCATCGCTGCTCTGCACACGGGGGCTTCAGAGCTCCTCCATCCCACGTCCGGATCATCCCTTCAACTCAGTGTATTTTTAGACACGCCATTAATATTTAAGGAGGCAGCCCACAGCAAGTTAGATAGCATAGCAATTAATTTTTAACTGGTGACATTTATAACAGCATGTAACTGCTACCTAACTTGCTGTGGGCTATCTGGATAAATGTCAGTTAAATATCTAATAATTCCTTACAACTAAGTATGAGCATAAAAAAAAAAAGAAAAAGCGCCCCGTAATTACCCATTATTTGCAAAATTTAATTGAGATTTTAATTCCGGCATTTGGATTTCTCTGTCAGCTGTCCCTCCTCCAGTCTCTGAGGCCAAGCGACTGGTGGTCGTTTATACACTGATTCATTCATTTAGCTCCATGTCATTCTATGGCAAGGTCTGAGGTACAACAGGGAAAGCCCCAAGTGGTGCCGCAGCAACAACTCCCAGCAGCACCAGCAATGCTCTGCATCAGCCCAAGGCTTGGACTGAGTCTTCCAACCCCACCCCATGTGCCAGTTCCTCACACTGACCTCACACAGAGCTTTGCTCAAACACACAGCAAGCCAGGGAAATCTGCGCCTAAGGATACCTGCAAGCTGCTCCATCCACAGATGGAATTGTGTGCAAAAAGCTGCCCATTTGGGTGTGCAAAAAGATGTCCTTCTGTTGGAACAGAACTTGAAATGTTTCCAATGGAGAGCTTGGTGCAAGCTGCAGTTGCAATGCTGGAGACGGCTGCAAACGGGCCCAGCTTGAGGCAGGCTCACCCCTACCAAAAAGGCAGAGGGGTGAGCATTTATTATTGCACCTCTGCTATAGAAGTGCCGCAGGAACTGTTGTAATCAGAGCATTTGGATGCGAGGCAATGAGCAGAAGGAAAGCCACACAGCAGTGCTGCAGCTTCAGAAGCACTGAGCAGCTCGGACAGCCCAGCAGCCATCCCAGAGCCTCCGCCAGCTCCACCCAGGTTTATTCACCCTGAGTTACCCCAATGGTTTGAAATCAGCTGGCGATTTAAACACTTCCCTCCACTGAAACAAAACAAAACCCACCACAGGATCCATTCATCTTCCCTGCAATAAAAATGATGCATACCCGCAGCACTTGCTGAGATGGAGTTTACTGTGATTATTCCCCTTCTCCCGCAGCGCCCCGTCTCCCGCCACCCCCCCCGCACACAGATGCCATTCGGAAAGCAATCATTAGCTCAGGCAGCAGGGAATGCTTCCCATCCCACTATTTATCAGCTGCCTATGGAGAAGTGAGCCTCCTGCTCGAGATCATCTCCAAACGCTGAGGGTACCCGCAGCCCCCGACGGAAACTCCAGGCCGACTGCTGGATGGGGGCTGCACCCCCAGCATTGCAACTGTGCATCCCCACCATTGCAGGCATGCATCCCTAGCATTGCAATTGTTTACCCCCGGCATTGCAACTGTGCACCCCCAGCATTGCAACTGTGCATCCCCTGCAATGCAACTGGTTGCATCCCCACCATTGCAGGCATGCATCCCCAGCATTGCAATTGTGCATCCCCTGCAATGCAACTGGTTGCATCCCCACCATTGCAGGCATGCATCCCCAGCACTGCAACTGTGCCCCCCCAGCATTGCAACTGTGCATCCCCAGCACTGCATGCATGCATCCCCACTGTTGCAACTGTGCAACTCTGCAGGCGTGCTTCTTCAATCATGTGCAAACTAAAAAATACAGAGGAGAGAGTAATGTCTTGGCCTTAAAATCATGCTGGCACTGTGATGGCAGAGCAGGAGTTGAAGTCTTCCTGGCTAATTAATTAGTGCTGACAAAGGATAGTCCAAGTCAGTGCTAAATACGTGCTATTCCTCTTGGTGGCCCTAATAATGGCTGCCTGAAATGAAGTTTATACCCACAGCCAACACTGCAGCCCAAAAGGATAGGGGTAAGCGAAGCAAAGCTTGGGCTTGGCCAATGCTCAGCACACATAAGGGCTTCAGGGCTCCTTCCCACTGCTCCCTGAGCTGCCTTCTCCCCTGCAGACCCCACTCCCCTTCCCTAAGGGGACCTCCCCGTCTCAGCACAGCACCCACTGCTCACTCACAGCCTGATCCCACTTCGTGCTTTGTTGCTAACACGGCCCACTGTATAAAAAGCTATTGAGGCTTCATGGAAACACACTGCTTTGGAAACAATTCTGCTTGTACATCATACATTTTCCTGTCATTTTTATTCCCTTGGTATTTTATTACTGAGAGATATTTGCATGAAAATAGAATCTTTGTTTCATAAGAATTCATCTGCTTCTGCTACCCTGGTCCTGGAGGAATTTACGGTGAATGAACACTCTGTATTTCTCATGTTCTCACACACACAAAAAAAATGCCAATTATTTAAATTATTGTATCTTCTGGAGGCTTAATTTCCCACCATGAATCTCCCATTCAATCAATGCCACTGCAACCTCGAGAACTGAATGGGGAGCAGAGCCAGGCAAGCAGCAGCTGCAGGAACACGGCGCTGCATTCGGGCTGAGGCTCCAGAACTGCTGGGCTTCCATCCTGGAGGGGACTGCCGTGGGACTGGGGCTGCCAGAAGCATCACGAGCTGTGAGATGGGGCACCACGAGGAGGGGATTCAGTCCCTGTCTGTCTGTCAGCACCAGGCAGTGCCCTTCCCCGAGGAGACGTCTGTGCCCCAGAGGGCAATGGGTGGAAATGAGCACGTTCGTGTTTTTCATAAGAACAAATGGGTCTGGGGAGCCCGCCCGTACCAGCGCTCTCCTCACGCTTCAGTCCTCAGAGCCTTAATCAAAATTTGCTTTGAGATGCTTTTCAAAACGTTCACAGGAATATTGTATTTTCCAGGGGCTATAGGAAGAATATTTGCAATTGAAAAAAAAAAAAAAGCAATAATGGCTTTGCAAAGTAACGTGATACAACTTCCAATTAAAATCTTTCACTTGAAACCCAAGGACTTCATAAAGAGGAATCCAAGCTTCGTGGAGAGGAAATGAGGCTTTGGTTCCCGGAGCACATCCATACTGCAGGGCAGGGCTGTTCTCCACACCGGCCTCAGCCACCCTCCTCCTCCTCTTCCTCCTCCTCCTCCTCCTCCTCTTCCTCCTCTTCCTCCTCCTGCAGGCACTGCTGAGGATGCAGGAGGAGCAGCACAGCTGCACTGCGCAGCATTGGGACCCTTCCCCATCACACAGGGATTCACCTCACAAGACCTCCTTCCTCCTCCAGTCTGGCTGCTGAGCTCCCTGTTGGCTGTTCTGCCCTCATTCTGCCGCGGGTGGGTTCCTCTACAACAAAAATAAGCCGCTCTTAAGTCCCAAAAAGCAGAGGCATTCATTCTTAGGCCAGAAATCCGAGTAAATCCCATGGAATCCTCAGTCTAGGATACTTCTGAACAGACGTTCGGTTCCCTCCTCCTTACTTAATTGAAACAAATGCATCCATTTAAAGCTACACATCTTCCAAATTTTCTAATGCCTCCTGTAATTCATGCCAATCTTTTATCACTTGAAAAACAATCAGGTTCTTTACTTGCCTAATTCTGTTTTGCTTGCTCCCAGGCAATTTAGATCCTGAACCACCAGCTCGTGCACATGTTCATTAGCCTCATCCATTTAGCTGCTTGGGCAGCTGTGCTTTTTAATGGAGCTGAAAAAGCTGCATGAACGCTCCCTTCCAATGCAAGCTGCAGGGAGGGAACCTGCAGGGTTTGCTCTGGCAGAAGCAGCTCTCCCAGGGGCAGGGAATGAGCAACAGAACGAGCCCTTCTGTTGGAGGCTGCAAGTTCTTGGGCTTCCTGCTCGCGTTTCCCCATCTCCTCGTGTCAGCTGATAAGAGGGAAAATCTCACTGCTGGCTAGAAACAACAAGTGCAATCTCATGGCGCTGAAACAGGAACAAAGAGTAATCCAAAAGTACTTACGAAGGGGTTTTACAAGAGTTTCACAATTCTGGCAAGTATACAGTCGAACGTGTTGCAAATAAGCAGCAAAACAAGCCTCCCTGTGACCACACAGCAGCAGTGCCCCCGGCCCATGGGGACGTGGCCCTGCACTGCCCTTCCTGCACGGCTGCGCTCCCGTTGTCCGGCAGATCGCACTGCACTGCAGCAGAACTGCTGGCTTCGGAACCCAGCTTCACTGCGCTGGGAGGAAGGAAGGGCCAGGAAACGCGTGGAGCTGCCTGCAACATCTTGCTGACTTGCAGATGGAATCAAAGAGCCGAGCAGTCCCGCGAGGCCGCCTCCTGGTCTCCACTTGAGTGAGATCATGCAAACAGAAGGGCTAACAAACCCCAATTAGTGCTCAGGAGCGGCTCCCAGCACGGCTCGACACGCAGGAGGCTGCTCACAGTGCTGCTGTGTAAACTAATAGTTAAAAGTCGGCTTCTGTTCCCATTCCTTCCAGATGAGCAGACTACGGCCGTGCCCGGTTTTCTCCTCAATAACCAAATCAAGCATAAAAACCAACTGCGGAACTGCTCGTATTGCACAAGGAGACACGAGACGGAGCGCAGCCACGGGCAATACAAAAAGCAGCCGGGCCATCGTTTGCTAACGGGGCAGAACTTCAGTACCCAAATAGATGCGTTCAGCTTTAGGAGGGCAGGAGATGCCCGTCCCACATCCCACACCACTGCAGGAGGGGTTTGCACGGTCCGGGATGCACCGCCCAGCCTGGAGCAGCAGCCTTCACCTTTCCAAAGGGCACTCCCTCATCGTGCACCATTTCCAGCACTTTGCAGCACATCCTGGAGGACTGGGAGAGCAGCGGCTGTGTGAGCAACAACCTTTGGAAGCTCCAAATCTGCTGGGCCCACAAATTAGGATGAATTCACCGTGAAGCCCTGGAGGGACCCACATGTGGTGCTCATTGCGGGGGCAGCAGGAAGGCTTTGTCAGAGCTGCTCTCTGCTGGGAGATCATCATAACCGGAGATGCAAAACGTTTCTGCTTCTGGCAAAGCCGAGCACAGAGCTGGGAGCTGATCAGCCTGTAAAATCCATGATCTGGGCTCCAATGGTGCCTTGTTATCTCAGAGCCATTTCCAAGGGTGGAAATAGCCGTGTTGGTTTTGAAACGCGGGGAAATGTGACATCACCAAATCATTTGCCAGACACCCTTTGGAACAGATGGGATCGTTTGCAAGCACAGACGTGTTCCCCTGTGTCACCCCACAGCAGCACGGGGTAAGGGAACACATGCAGCTCAAGGTTCTCCCATGGCTCTCAGGTTCTACTCGCCCAGAAGGCTGTGCATCCCTGCAGGAAGGGAAGTTGTCCCCTCCCGCTGCTGGTGATGCTGGTTTATTTCTCCTAAGGGAACGTATGAACACATGAGCACCTGCAACAACGCACGTGTAATCCACCGACAGACACAGAAAGTGCTGGGAGCCTATCAGTCCTGACAGCGATTTCCCCAGGGCTATCCAATTACAATACAATGAACTTAGAGCTGCTAAAAACCTAAACAGGAGTGTATGTCTCTGTGATACAGAAAGGAGCCTTAAGCCACAATTTAAAAGCCATGCATGCAACGCGGAGATACGGGATGGCTTCTGAAGGGGAGGATGGAGCGGAGCTGCAGAGCTGGGGGGGCTGCACAGCCCCAGGCACAGCACAAACAGCATGGGGGGCTGCTCACAGCCCCTGCAGGAATGGGCCCCCGTGAAGCACTCATTAGCAGTATTACAGCCTTCCTATCTAAATAGAATGCTGCCGGCAGCCGGAACAAGCAGCAGGATGGGGAAAAGCACTTCAGGTATATGGGGACTTCTGGGGGCTCCCCCAGGGCTGTTTGCAAACAGGTGCACCAGCACTGCACTTTGGAGCTGCAGACAGCTGGTTTTCATACAAAGGGCTCTCAGCCTGAACTCAGCCCCACCTGACTGCGCTAATCACTTCACCTGGTGCTAATCAGCCCAATGAAGCGCTCCTCATTGTAATAAATCACTCCGTTTAACGAGGAGTGCCACGGAGCTCTGCCACCAGCACCATAAATTCGCAGAGCAGACAGAGGAGCATTTGCCAGTGGCAGAACCCGAAGGGTAAAATATTGCCTCATTTGTTGCCCGTCGCTGCACAGAGTGCTGCAGAGGCAATAAGGCCTTCCCTGACTTCAGCTGTGGGCGCAGGAGTTCAACACGAGGGTTCACTTTTGTAGGTTTTTATTCAACCAGAAGGTGCCAAAAGCAAAGACAGAGCTGTCCCTGAGGCTGCTGTGTCCGACAGCAGCTCCCCGGGCACAGCACTGGTAATTGGCCATTAGGGCAGAGCTGTGGGCAGGTGAATGCACTGACCATTGGGGGGGTGCAGCTCTGCATAAGCAGCGTAGGGAAATCGCAGTCCACCTCTTGCTGGGAAAGCTTGGGCATCAGCATCCCACCCCAATCTGCAGCCAAGCAAAAGAATTACCAAGGAAATTACTTTCTTCTCAATGTCTGCTTTACAGAAATACTTCCTCGGAGGAGGAATTCTTTGGTTGATTTGTTTGGAATTTTTTTTTTTTTTCAGCCCAAGCAGCAGCTTTATCTCTGCTCATCCTTGCGTCGTTTCTGTGCGTGTTTGAAAGGGTGAAATCCTGGCTGCCGATGCACGCTCACCCCTGGGGCCCCCAGGAGCATTTCTGAGCCACCCCCGCAGCAGCCCAGCTCAGCCCCAGCACCGTCCCCACAGCTCAGTGCAGGAGCGTGGAGGGCTGGAATTCACTTGAAAGCATTAGGAAGGAGCTGCCCTGCAGTCAGCCCATTGGAGGACTTTAAGTATCTACAGATTAAATGGATGCGACTAAGAATAGACACAAAATACTGCTTTGATTCTGCTTTCGGATGGGGAATTTGCTCGTGCACCGCTGCCAGGAGACTGTGTTGATTAAGGACTCGTGCAGGCTGGAGCTTGCTCAAGCCATGAGTTTCAAAGGGAGCCTGCACACTTCAGCAGGGCACTGACAGTGCCAACACGCACTGCGTGCAGCCCCAGCACCTCTGCCTCACCTGCAGCACATCTGGATGCCCAAACACACCACTAAAGGGCTTTGCTGACGAGGCCAGGCATCCATTTGGCCACTTGCTTCCATGCCACAGCCACACAACGAGCCTGCAGCACCAGGGAAGGGACCGCGACCCCATGCGGCCTCCAAATAACCAACGCACGTTCGCTCCGTGCACAGACAGCGCAGAAAAACCACGAGGTGCTTTTTGCATCCTCCGTCATCACTGAGAGATGCTGCTGCGATGGCAGAGCAGGACGCAGCTCGCCTTCCCCGAGGTGCCCCAAATACGGTGCAAAAGGGATCAAAGCCGACTGGAGCCCCGGCGGTGTCAGATGGCACAATTGGACACGGGTGGAACAAGCAGCAGATGACATTTGCATCTTTTTGTTTGCGACAGCAGAAGGAGGTCCTGCTGTCAAACAGCCCCGAGTCGTTTAATTGCACAGAAGAATTTAGGATTAAAAGATAAAAGTCGTCCGCGCGGTGCTTCGAGCTCGCCCTGCCCACCCCTTCCAAGCAGCACATGAAGGGCCTGAAGAGATTATGTCTGCTAAGCATGGAAGACATGGCAAAGAATTGATTACATGGTGATAATAGGAATATGCTAGCTGTTTAGGTGTCAAATGAAACATCATTCTGACGAATATTTTTGCCTTTAGAATAATACATCATCTTTCCAAACTGCCACGAGCTCCCCTGTTATTAATGCTCCTCAGAACGACGACAATTGAAATGATAATGCCTTTCTAAATTAATATTGCATCTTCCCATTTCGGTATCTGATGAGCTGTAGCAAAACTTCATTAAATCACTCCATTCCGCCGGCTGCAGCCCATCAGCAGCGCTGAGACGCACATCTGCGCTCCGTCAGCCCACGCTCCCGGCCCTGTGCTGCTCTCCCAGCCCTGTGCTGCTCTCCCTTCCCAGCCCCAAAGCACAGACCCACCTCTGTGCTGCTTCCCATTACCTGCCCCGAATGCCATGGTTGAATGGCAGAGCCCAGCCGAGGGATCGCGCTGACCCACTGCCAGCAGCGCACCGTTGGGTCAGGCTCAATTAATTAGGAGGCTGTTTCAGTGCCTGGAAAGATTTGAGTCCCACAGCTGCCGTGGCCAGGCTCTGCTCTCCCCTCGTGTTTTTGTTTGTTGTCAAAACCGACTGTAATTAAGCTGTATGTGCCAAGCCAGGATTATACCTGCCTTTTAAATTAAAATGGCCCCTTCGGCGCCCGCTGATAGATGCAGCTAATTCATTTAAACTCTCGTTTCAAGACAGACATTTCATTTCAAGCTTGAAACTTAATTACTCGGTCAGAGCCCAGGAGACCACGCAGCCATGCAGCACAGCTCTGCCAGCCCCATGCAGAGCGCTGGGACCACCGAGGGGCCCTCAGCCCCAGGGCTCCCATGCACAGGGATGCACACTCCGCTCCCACGCCAGCTCCTGTCCTGCTGCTGCACGACCAGAGGAGGCAAAAGAAGCCACATTTCGGGATGCTACAATCCTGCCAGCATTGCTCTCAACAGGAACCAACGATTGGTGCACGAAGGAGGGGATGCTGCAAAGTCAGACCCGGTGACGACAAGCAATTCACTTCTTTTCCTGCACTTATAGGAGGCTCTCTGTATCTTTTCCATAAAGAAATCCAGGATGGAATTTATTTAAAGGCAAACATCACAACGCATTGAGTTCCACCCTTGGCCCCCAGCTGTGCTGCAGGGAGCACCGCTCTGCTGCTCAGGGCTGATGGGCCCAATCAGCTGCAAGCAGAGAAGCCATAAATCGATTTGTAGCAAAGGACTGAGACATCGATTTTTGTTCAGGTTGGTGTATAATGGCACTTCATCTGATGGGACAGGCTCTGGAAAAACAGATCAGCTGTTAATTTGCATTAATGAGCCCTAACAGCGTTGGCCAGAAAGTGATTAAGGAACTGCGTCGTAACCTCGGTGTCCATTGACACAGAAGCCATCCCAGCAGCTCCCCAGGCTGCAAGCAAAGCAGCCCTGCTGGGACAGCCCACGGCCCCCTCTGCTCCCCCCACCCACATGGGCACATTCTGCAGCTGCTGCTTCCACAGCCACAGCAGCACTTTCCCCATGGAACAATCCAAAGCAAAACCCATTTGCTTTCAGCCGGGCTGCTTTCAGTGCTGGGGGATTTGGGGCTGAATGTTTTCGGTTTGAAGGCGTTTCTCATCACTTAGGTTCTCAAAGCTGGGAATAAACGATGCTTTCTTTCTTTCCAGCACGAATTTGCACTAAAGCACGACCCAGCAGAGCTTGCCCCCTTTCCAAGTTATGGTGCCCATTTGGGCCTTCGAGTCGTGGCTTTTGTGAGTCAGAAGGATAAAGGGATTATTAAAACACATCGAAACAGCAACGGAAATGAACAAGGAAAGCGTTTGGGAAGCGTGGCTGCAGCGAGCTTACATAAAAAGATGTAATGAGCTCCGTGGGAAAAGCAGCAGCCACACTCAGCAATTCAGCTGCGAGGTATTTCAGCTCAACAAATAGGTTGCACTGGGACCTCAACTTATTTTGTCGCTTGTTATGAATTGCAGCCCCGTGCTCTGCTTTTTCCTGCCTGTTCTATCCACGCTCACTGCTGAGCAGCTCAGGGCTGCCCTCCCAATGTTTGGGCATCCCTCACGTTCAGATTCAAGCACTGCAGGCAGCTCCAGGGTTTCCCTCATGCCAAAACCCGGCGTGTTCAGAAACCCATATGGGTCAGATAAACCACGGCTGGGAAATGAACTGAACGGACGTTAAGCAGAAACCCGAGTGTGAATTTAAATGCCACTGAGATTAGAAGTACAAATAAGGGCAAACACGTGGATTTCTGGAAGGGAAGAACTTGTTATGAGGATGCCAAAGTAAAACGGCCCATCAAAGGATCGTTTTACAAACAAAAAGCTGTTCAACCTTTAAGAAATTCCACACCCGGAGGTCTTCTTCTATCCAAACCCAACTCTGTCCTCTTTATGTTTCCCTTCAAAGGGATAGGCACTAAAAACAAGCCGTTGCTTAGCTCTAAGCTGGTGGGTTTAGGAGATTCGTTTTCATCTGCTCTCCTGTGAGCAAAGCAAAGCCAGTTCACCGCAGCCACTGGTCAGCCCTGAGCCCCGAGCTGAGCTAATGGGAATATTGGCCTTCTGTAAGTGCTGGGGGCAGTGCTGAGGAAGAAAGAGGAACAGCTGAACGTGGGGCAGGACCGGTTGTCAGCACACCGAGCGAGGCAGTGATATGAGGACAGCTGGATGGTAATTTCCCTCCAAGGTACCCAAATTACAGCTTTTACACATCCAGGATAATATTACCCAGCTGCACAGGCTGGGCAGTGGGCTGCCACAGAAACCCTCTATTTGTGCCTTAATGCACGTGCTGCTGCCATGCAGAGCCCCACACGCAGCATCCCGACCCACCTGGGTCAGCGTGGGCTCCTCACCCCCCCCCCTTGTGCCTCCCAGGTTGCAGATGCTCAGCAGGAGCAGCTACTGTAATTTCCACACCGTAATCAGCGTCTGATGCTGCTAGCAGGGAGCAGTGCCTTCTTAAAACCCAGAATTACAAAGCACCTCCTGCTCAGCAGCACTGCCCGCGTGCTTTGCAGGAGTGCAGCAGCTGCTGCAGATCAGTCTTTGTGGAGGTGTGCAGGTGGGGCCAAACCCACCCCGAGCTGCCGTGCAGCACCGAGAGCTGCTCTGGCACTCAGAGTTGGTGCAGCTGCATGCCAGGCAGCAGCACGGCCACCAGGGAACGCTGGCAGGGATTGCTGCACAAGGGCTACAGAAGTGCATTGTGCCAGGCTTTGTTCCGTGATTCATTATTCTGAACTGCTGAATAATTCAGCATGCGGGATTGATGGCATATGCCACCGTGACACGTCCCATATGGCACCCAGCTCCCTCAGGATGGGCGCTCTGCAGAGGTGACAGCGCAGCGCCAAGCAGCAGGCAGGAGCTGGGCATGGGCTGCCCCGCAGCACAACAGCTGGGAGGCTGGGGCCGGAGGGGTCCCTGGCCCACAGCAATGGGACAGATGGGGGGCGAGCTCTCCTCTTCTCACTACAGGGGCAGTGGTAGCAGCAGAGCTCCAGCCTCATCCCAAAACATTTAACAGAGCAGCAGAGGATGTGCTAAGGACCACTGGACTAACCCTAATGTCCGTTGGCCTAACCCTCATGTCCCTAACCCTAACCAGTGGTAATGACTTTATTCTTCACTTGCTTTCCCAGGCAGATTTCAAACACTCACAGAATACAGAGGGACCTCCCTATACTCCTTACTGTTGTACAAAGCACAACTGCACTACAGTAATGCTCATTTCTCTCCCCTGCTAAACCAAGGCCAGTCCAGGGCACAGGATGGGCACTCACCACCACCACACGACATTTTAAGTCACCTTGAAATCTGATGGGACACCAATTGCTCCAAATGAATGCCCGTAAATGCAAGGTAAATCCTGCTTCTGAGAGCTGACCTACGCCACCTCACCCCACGTTTGCTGGAGGTCACCTCCTCGTGCTGGAAGGGTTTTGCCATGGGTGCAGAAGAAAGGAGCAAGTCCTGGAGGACAGGGAAAACGGTGTGTGCTGAATGCACTGGGCCTGCAGGGACAGGATTCCTGCTGGCGTCTTCCCACGTCCCAATCAATAATGATTGAACAGAAAGTGATAACCAATTCAGAAGATAGAGATCTCGCTAAATTAAATTAACATGTACAGTGTAATCAACATTCATTAAGCCAATTTAGTCAAGTGATGACCTCAGCAGCTTTTAATCATATACTTAAATGTCAAATCAATATGTAGATTTGGTATAAGTCCTTTCCAATTATATCCCATTGCAATTTTTTGAGGTAAATAAAGGTAACTGAGCCGGCTGTGTCCAAGGAATACCAACACAAAGCCTCAGGCCAGGCAGCCACCACGACCGGACACTGTGCTCCCCTCCCACCCCACACCCAGAGGTGCCTGCAGGACTCCCCGCTGCTCCCTCACTGCTACCCCCGCCTAGCAGGGATTTCAGTGACGGTGAGGGAAGGCAAACCCAAAAAGCACGTTGGTCTGATAGAAAGGTGAGCAGAAATTCACCGACGCCCTCAGCCCTCTGCGCTGCCGAAGGATGCAATGCACGCTCATCCGTACGCACACGCAGTTTGTGGCTGCAGAACTGGAGCAGATTTGTTGGATGCTGGCGCATCTCCCCACCCCCCCGCACAGGCTGGATGTCTGGGCAGGCAGGTGCAGGCTTGCAGCAGTGCCAAGGACCCAGAACGAAGAGCACAAGCAGTGCCAAGCAGCCGGCCTTGGCAGATGTTCCCGGTGTCGCAGCAAGGAGCTGCAGACCTGATTTCTATTCCTGGAAGGAATGCCGTGAACAAGTCCTTGCAGTTTCACCTTGCCATAACCTCCCGCATCTTCACCTGCAAACAGAAATCCCCCAGCTCTTCTGCTTGGGGGGGTGCAGCTGATTCTATTCGTGGGGCAGCCATTGGAATGCAAGAAGCAGATGAAGGAGGGAGGCGAGGAGAGGGGGTCAGCCAGCAAGCTGTGCTCTGCACCAGAACTCGCAGTGCTTAACTTATCAGACTTCCCATCGAAACCTCCCTTATGTGGGGAATAAATCTGCTTTAATGTATCACACCTATTGCTAACTCACAGAACTGAAAATCTCATTTCATGGGCTCCAGGTTTACCAGATTACAATTCCACCGCGGGGAGTTTAAGCAATACAAACTGCTCATAAAATATTAGAGGTGAGAGCGGCACTTTTCCTCCCAGCTGCCCCCCAGCAGCCCGCGGTGACACGGCTGCATCCCCCAGCCCTGCACAGCCGGGCCATGCAGGCACGCAGCCCCGATGGCAGCAGCTTTCCCTTGGTGTGCTTATCTAAAGGGAAAAAGCGTTTCCTCCAACAATAGCTGCGAATTTATGATCAACTCAAGATGTCAAGATTGCTGAGAGACACCCTCTTTAAGGCTGCTGTAAATTGTTTAGACAATGGGAAGTGACAGCTTCTTTTATAGCTTACAATGGAAAACCCAGGATGGAGTGCAGATGTATTATTTTACAGGTAAAGAGACCAGTGAATGAGTATCCTTCAAAGGGAAGCAGGCACCTCTAGCACCGTGTATTTGGTTATTCCATGTTTGCACTCATCATTCAGCCCGCTGAACGGCAGTTTAACTCGCTGCTGCCCTGCTCTCACTGCAGGGCTGCTCCGAGGTTGCAGAGATGGCTGCAGAGTGGGGCCAGCAGCCTTGCTGGGAGGTTCCATGGGAATCCAGAGCCTCAGCCTTGTCCTCGCCCCCCCCTTTGTGTTATTTATTCACAGCCGAGGATCAGATTTATCAAACACACCTCATCGTGTGGGAAGCAGTGATGAAGCCTAAGCCGCAGTTGACTGAAATCTGAATTAAGCAATCAACTGATTAATTGCTTGACTTTTGTCTAATAAAGCTCCACGTAAATGATGCTGGGGAAAGAGTCGCATTCCATTACTGCAGCATTAGGTCCCCCCTGCTGCATGGCATGGAAATGAGCACCACATTGCACCAGCAACGCCCATTGTTGCAGTCTGGCGTTGTTTGGTTTTGGTGCAGGTCCTGCAGAAGGGGGGGAACATCTGTGCACACACCGACCTACAAACAAACAGCACCATTTCCACACCAAGCGCCGGGATGCTGTGGATTCTGGCACTGAATGAGGCGTTATGATTTTACAGCCCTTCATCAGCAGTAAAGTAGATGCAACCCGTCGTACCCTTCAGATTGATTTCGCGCTGATAGATGCGAGGCTGTCAGGTTGGTCAGCGCTCCCAAATGCATTAATCCAGTCTGAGGTCATCCTGGGCTCATTTAAAACAGCTTAATGTCTCTCTCTGCCCCTATGATACAGCTGACAAATGGCCACTGGAAGGCAGTCCATCCTGAAGCGTGTCACGGCCACAAAAACGAGGGCTGTCAAAAAAATCAGCATTAAAACTTGCTCCATGCGCTGCCTCTCTGAAACCCTTTAAATGGCACGCTCTGCCTGCTGGCATTCATCAAGGGTGACGTTCTTTGGAGGGCTGAGTGTGTGTGTCAAAGGGAACTTCTTCAGATGCCGGAGATGTGGATCACCTGGGAAGCAGCACAGGCACGGTGCTACGGCAGGGCTCCTCTCCTCCAGCTGATAGCAGTGCCTGGCCGTGCTGCTGCGTGCCATCTGGGACTGGGAGAAAGCTGAGGGTGGATGCTCGGCTGATAACTTTGTGATCCTTTCTGCATCAAGATTAATCGTAGCTCACACAAAAGCAGCATCAGAAGGGCCCTACGGCGGTCACTCACTGCAACCCCTCACCCCGAGGCAGGATGAGCCTCAGCTGGAGTTCCCTGGGAGCACCACCGGACAGCAGGCAGCAGAACGCAATGCCTCATCTTCCCAGCCCCAACACCCCGCTGTGCACACCCAGGACCACAGTGCAGTGATAGATGGAAGCTGGGAGTGCCCGAGGAGCTCAGCTCTGTGCGGATGAAGATGCTGCAGGACAGCCGTGAGCAGCTCTGCCGACCTCCGTTGCACTGCTGCTCCTCAGCTTGGCCCACGTTTGACCCAGAACTCATTAACCGCACTGCAAGGTCCAAGCAGAGCACAAACCTACAAGCTTATCATGCAGAACAAATTCCTCTCGTGCTCCTGCTCGCCTTTCTGTTCCCCCCTCTCACCCTGGTGCTGCTGGAAGGCACCTTGCCTCAGCCAGCCTCCAACCCTGCAGCATTTCTTCAGCTCTGCTCCCTCGAGGCTCTGTACATTGTTTTTCCTCCTTCCCCTTAAACAGAAAACAGGCATTTATTTTTAGCTGCTAAAAACCATCGCTCGCACCTTTTACTGACCCATAACCCCTCAATTATTCTCTGCTTCTTCTCCCATCAACCACTGACCCAGGAGAGCAAAAGCAGCAGCACGGTGCCAAGCACTCCACAATGTGCTGCTGGAGGAGACCCCAGAGAAGCCCCCCCATGCTAACAGCTGGAGGGGACATTGGGACAGCTCTCCCTAATGACAGGCAGTCCTAATTTTAGCAAACAGAAAAATAAATGGCTACAGGCCTATATAATCTACACATCAGCACAACAAGATGCTTAGTCAATAAAACAGTTCAACTAAGTGATCTCAGCATGTAATTCCATAAGGATTTTTTTTTTTCAAGGGGAAATGCTATCATTTTCCATTTCTGTTTAATGAATCATGTGAATTATAGTAACATTACAAATGATTCTCTTTGCAGCCTATTAGTTTGTTTCTGTAGGGTTCTAATGGAAGACATGCTTCATTTAGATCTTAGCTTGCCCCTAAGCCATAAAGAATAAATTGTATTATCATAAGCAGTTACCTTTTAAAATGATCTTATCAAAAGAAAGTATTCCGCATTGTTGAGGAGGGTTATTACCAGTTTAGGGAAAGTGCTGCGAGCACTTCACTTTTCTTCCAGCACAAATTGCAGCAGCAAAGAGAGCGAGGGGCTGGAAGTGCCGAGGCACCCCCCGAGCACAGGGCTGAACGCCTCTCCAATATCATCCCATCAGCAGGAAATTGAATCTTTCACAGGTCGACTTTAAGGCCACGGGCAGCAGCCCGGAACCCTCCGCACGGCGGCACTGAGCCCATTTGCCCCCCGCTGAAAGCAGAAGCCAATGCATTTGGGCCAACGTGGCCGCATTTGCTGAAGCACGGAGCGGTGGGTCGGGGGAAGGAGTGATGTTTTATGCATCTGAAGAAGGTTTTGCTCTGCACACTGCCAGCTCCACCACCTCGGCACGGATCAGCACTGCCCCCCAGTTAGAGACCAGGTCAGGAGGCAGCGAGGCTTGAGCAACGTTTTAGTATCTTGTTTTCCAAGGAACTGAAAAGTAAATAATGAAATCTCGGCGTTTCCCGAAGCCCAACAGGACCACTTAGCTGAGGAACGCCGTATCTCACTGTTTTCCCAAGATAGCACATCTTTTGTGTTAATAACCCACACAAGCTCCTCCAACCAGCCTCACACACGTGCACCGAGTCCAAAAATACTATGGCCTGGGCAAGAACATGGACAGTGGGAGAATCACTGCTAGGTGATAACATACAGGTGCTGATAGAGTGTTCTGCTTCAGGCCGGCTGAGCCCACAACTGCAGAAAGCCTCCATCCATGCAGGGCTCTGTGCCACCACGAGCAAAGGGACGCACTCAGCTCAGCTCCTCCGCGGCCATCGCAGCCCAATGCACCAACAGCAGCAACAGAGCCACGGTGTGACTCCATCACTGCGCTTCTCAATGGGAACAGAAAGGCAATTCTAATTATCTGTGACTGACAAGGAAAATAAAAGTGCTGTCAATTTCATGTAGCTTTGCTTTTTCAGTTAAGAAACCGTCACACAGAACAGTAATAACACCCTGCACCACACAAGGTCAAATGCCTCCTAATGGCAGGCTGGGAAGCCCACATTTGCTTTGTCCACCTCGTGAATGACATCCTTATTTAAGAGAAAAATACCTCCAGGAAGGAAATATATTAATTACACTGCTGTGGTAGCTGTGACACTGGCTGGGGATGACAGACTTCATGGGGTTATTTTTACAGCGTGCAGAAGGTGGGCTTTAATTCCTAATACACTGTGTAGGCAGCTCTGCATCTGTGCTCACACACACAGTGGGTCTGGAGTGGGGATCACACCGCTGCTAAGCACATCCGGAGCTTTGAGCTGCATGCATGCAATACGCAAACATGCAAAACCAGTGGTGCAGAAGGCCACGAAACCTGCAGATAACTTTGGACAGCAGCCATGCTCAGAGCAATAAGGGCTGTCCCATGTTATTCCTGCCCAGGCTCCAGTGGGAAAAGGCTTTTACACCCATGGTGGAGCTCCTCTGCCCAGGAGGAGCCATTAGGAATCAGCAGCCCCTTCTCTCGCAGGGCACACCACTGCCAGGAGCTGACCTGTCCCCATCCCCACAGCCTGCAGCACTTTGTGCAAAGCACACCAGGAGATAAATTAAGTGATAGCAAACAAAGAAAAAGCAGCAACCAAAGTTAGGATTCAGGCCACGGTCGAGCAAAGAAATATTGCTGCCCTTATCTCCTTGCAGTGCTCTGCCCCCTGATGCCAGAGGCAGGAGCCTTTATGGGACCAAAACATGATCTGGCCATAATTGCAAGTCTCTCCAGCTAGCAGGCTTTTAATTGTTTCTGTATAAGTTTTGCCTAAGAGCTATTTTAATTCCAAGCAGCTGTCTTAAAAAAAAAAACAACAACAATAGCAACAAGAAAACAACTTAATATGTAGTGCTTTTCTGTGGTGGCTCATTATCGATTGAGAAGACAGGGAATAATTAAGTGGCTGAAAAATGCCTTTTGCTCCTCTGAAAAGCCACAGCAGTGGATTGCGAGGTGGGTTTGTGCAGCTCAGCCCAGCAAGAGGCATCTGCCCACCGTGCCAGGCTGCTGGGCATGGGGAGCAGCGAGCCCAGGTGAGGGTCTGCCACCTCAACCAGTGCTTCTCCAATACAGCCCTGCTGGACGTGAGGAAGCTGTCCCACTTCGAGGCACTTTGAGCGCAGTTATCTCAACCCATCCGGCTCCTCTTCGAGGTTGCATTGATTACGAGCATCCTGTGCCCCAGAGATAAAAACCCAGCCCCATTTCCCCCCCTGTGCCTTCTCCATATTGGCTCGTAACGTGATGAGACTGGTGATGAATAGCCTGCTGGGAAATCAATACGAGCCCAGACGTGTCACAGCCCCAAGATTAATGGAAGTGACTTGGCACAGAAAACTCCCCGTCATCTGCACAGCCAGCCCACAGCGCCTGTCAGTTCACGTTTCCTTAACCATGGGCACAGACCCGACTCACACAGGAGCCCACCAGCAGGAAAGTCCACGCCGGGTCTGAACCAGAAGAGATCTGCAAGATTGAAGGGGATTTTTCTTCCCAAATACTCATGGGCAGAATACAAAAGCGGCTGAGCGGAAGGACCCAATGCTGCCTGTGCAGGTTGGTTCTGCCAGGGTAGCAGCTGTATGTCGCTGATGATGGATAATCATTTTGGGGAAGGCCAATTGACTTTTCTATGAATCCAGCCAGCCAGTCCCACTCCTTGCCTTAGTGTCCCACCTGATCCAGCTCAGAATCACTTCTCTGCTGACACTCAGCTGGGAGATGCCCACAGAGCATCCTTCCCACTCAGCCCTGCACTCCCAAACAGAGCAGCTTCCTTCCTTCCTTCCTTCCTTCCTTCCTTCCTTCCTTCCTTCCTTCCTTCCTTCCTTCCTTCCTTCCTTCCTTCCTTCCTTCCTTCCTTCCTTCCTTCCTTCCTTCCTTCCTTCCTTCCTTCCTTCCTTCCTTCCTTCCTTCCTTCCTTCCTTCCTTCCTTCCTTCCTTCCTTCCTTCCTTCCTTCCTTCCTTCCTTCCTTCCTTCCTTCCTTCCTTCCTTCCTTCCTTCCTTCCTTCCTTCCTTCCTTCCTTCCTTCCTTCCTTCCTTCCTTCCTTCCTTCCTTCCTTCCTTCCTTCCTTCCTTCCTTCCTTCCTTCCTTCCTTCCTTCCTTCCTTCCTTCCTTCCTTCCTTCCTTCCTTCCTTCCTTCCTTCCTTCCTTCCTTCCTTCCTTCCTTCCTTCCTTCCTTCCTTCCTTCCTTCCTTCCTTCCTTCCTTCCTTCCTTCCTTCCTTCCTTCCTTCCTTCCTTCCTTCCTTCCTTCCTTCCTTCCTTCCTTCCTTCCTTCCTTCCTTCCTTCCTTCCTTCCTTCCTTCCTTCCTTCCTTCCTTCCTTCCTTCCTTCCTTCCTTCCTTCCTTCCTTCCTTCCTTCCTTCCTTCCTTCCTTCCTTCCTTCCTTCCTTCCTTCCTTCCTTCCTTCCTTCCTTCCTTCCTTCCTTCCTTCCTTCCTTCCTTCCTTCCTTCCTTCCTTCCTTCCTTCCTTCCTTCCTTCCTTCCTTCCTTCCTTCCTTCCTTCCTTCCTTCCTTCCTTCCTTCCTTCCTTCCTTCCTTCCTTCCTTCCTTCCTTCCTTCCTTCCTTCCTTCCTTCCTTCCTTCCTTCCTTCCTTCCTTCCTTCCTTCCTTCCTTCCTTCCTTCCTTCCTTCCTTCCTTCCTTCCTTCCTTCCTTCCTTCCTTCCTTCCTTCCTTCCTTCCTTCCTTCCTTCCTTCCTTCCTTCCTTCCTTCCTTCCTTCCTTCCTTCCTTCCTTCCTTCCTTCCTTCCTTCCTTCCTTCCTTCCTTCCTTCCTTCCTTCCTTCCTTCCTTCCTTCCTTCCTTCCTTCCTTCCTTCCTTCCTTCCTTCCTTCCTTCCTTCCTTCCTTCCTTCCTTCCTTCCTTCCTTCCTTCCTTCCTTCCTTCCTTCCTTCCTTCCTTCCTTCCTTCCTTCCTTCCTTCCTTCCTTCCTTCCTTCCTTCCTTCCTTCCTTCCTTCCTTCCTTCCTTCCTTCCTTCCTTCCTTCCTTCCTTCCTTCCTTCCTTCCTTCCTTCCTTCCTTCCTTCCTTCCTTCCTTCCTTCCTTCCTTCCTTCCTTCCTTCCTTCCTTCCTTCCTTCCTTCCTTCCTTCCTTCCTTCCTTCCTTCCTTCCTTCCTTCCTTCCTTCCTTCCTTCCTTCCTTCCTTCCTTCCTTCCTTCCTTCCTTCCTTCCTTCCTTCCTTCCTTCCTTCCTTCCTTCCTTCCTTCCTTCCTTCCTTCCTTCCTTCCTTCCTTCCTTCCTTCCTTCCTTCCTTCCTTCCTTCCTTCCTTCCTTCCTTCCTTCCTTCCTTCCTTCCTTCCTTCCTTCCTTCCTTCCTTCCTTCCTTCCTTCCTTCCTTCCTTCCTTCCTTCCTTCCTTCCTTCCTTCCTTCCTTCCTTCCTTCCTTCCTTCCTTCCTTCCTTCCTTCCTTCCTTCCTTCCTTCCTTCCTTCCTTCCTTCCTTCCTTCCTTCCTTCCTTCCTTCCTTCCTTCCTTCCTTCCTTCCTTCCTTCCTTCCTTCCTTCCTTCCTTCCTTCCTTCCTTCCTTCCTTCCTTCCTTCCTTCCTTCCTTCCTTCCTTCCTTCCTTCCTTCCTTCCTTCCTTCCTTCCTTCCTTCCTTCCTTCCTTCCTTCCTTCCTTCCTTCCTTCCTTCCTTCCTTCCTTCCTTCCTTCCTTCCTTCCTTCCTTCCTTCCTTCCTTCCTTCCTTCCTTCCTTCCTTCCTTCCTTCCTTCCTTCCTTCCTTCCTTCCTTCCTTCCTTCCTTCCTTCCTTCCTTCCTTCCTTCCTTCCTTCCTTCCTTCCTTCCTTCCTTCCTTCCTTCCTTCCTTCCTTCCTTCCTTCCTTCCTTCCTTCCTTCCTTCCTTCCTTCCTTCCTTCCTTCCTTCCTTCCTTCCTTCCTTCCTTCCTTCCTTCCTTCCTTCCTTCCTTCCTTCCTTCCTTCCTTCCTTCCTTCCTTCCTTCCTTCCTTCCTTCCTTCCTTCCTTCCTTCCTTCCTTCCTTCCTTCCTTCCTTCCTTCCTTCCTTCCTTCCTTCCTTCCTTCCTTCCTTCCTTCCTTCCTTCCTTCCTTCCTTCCTTCCTTCCTTCCTTCCTTCCTTCCTTCCTTCCTTCCTTCCTTCCTTCCTTCCTTCCTTCCTTCCTTCCTTCCTTCCTTCCTTCCTTCCTTCCTTCCTTCCTTCCTTCCTTCCTTCCTTCCTTCCTTCCTTCCTTCCTTCCTTCCTTCCTTCCTTCCTTCCTTCCTTCCTTCCTTCCTTCCTTCCTTCCTTCCTTCCTTCCTTCCTTCCTCCCTCCCTCCCTCCCTCCCTCCCTCCCTCCCTCCCTCCCTCCCTCCCTCCCTCCCTCCCTTCCTTCCTTCCTTCCTTCCTTCCTTCCTTCCTTCCTTCCTTCCTTCCTCCCTCCCTTCCTCCCTTCCTTCCTTCTTCCCTTTCCTCCCTCCCTCCCTCCCAGCCCCATCTCCCTGCTAGCCCTGCTCCCCCCCCCCAGCTGAGTTAGCCCTGCAGTGATTACAATCCCATCTCAGTGAGGAGGAAGCTGGACGTGTTTATCACCTTGCCTTCTTTCATCCCAGTTCTGTCCTTCCAACAGCAGGAAGTTACTCAGGTAACCTCGTGTTAATTCTAACAGCTATTTCTTCTTTCCTTCCCAGCTCCTCTTCCCTCCTCAGGAAGCAGAAAACCACAGCTCATGGCTGGAAACCAGCCAGCTGGTTCTGCTCTGTGGGCATCTCCAGGGGTTTGGATCAAGGCACAGCAGATTGGGGCCACGCATGCGGCACCACAGCCCATAGCACTCCTGCAATGGCTCACACGAGGACTTCGGCAGGCTGAGTAATGTCACAGCAGTTAGCATCCCCACCCACAGCCACAGCAGCTTATTCAAACATCAAGCACCTTCCCCAAAACACAGGAGCAGATGGCCCTCCAAGGTCACCCAGGTGCTCTGCCTTCTCCATGAGCTGCGTGCCATTATTGAGTTATCCTGAACCTCTCTCTGCTGCTTCCCAGGGTGCTGATTAGCTTCAAGTATCACATTTCTCATGTACACCTCACCCAATCTGTTCAGTCCTGCTCTTGCCCCCGAGCATCCTACAGGCCCGCACAGTGCACCTGGAGCACAACACGCAACTGTGAAGTCTTAAGGCACTCCACGCAGTGCAATATCCCTATCTGGAAAATCATACAAAGCCATTTCCGTGGCTGGCTGTGGCAATTCCTTCATCTGTTACTTTCAGATAAATAACACATGCCTGTAAAATTACCCAGGTGATTTTTTACCCAGTATTTTCGCCATCCTGAGGCCTCTGTGGTGCTGCTTTCACAAATACAGCAGAGCTGAGCAGTGGGGCACCTGGCTCCGAGTCCTTTGCAGACCCAGTCCAGCGCTCACTAAAACTGAGTTACTCTGGAGCCGATTCAGAAGGCTGTAAGATGAAGTTTAAAATATGCACCCGCTCACACACAGAGCCTGGCTCAGGGGGTCGCCCGAGCACTGAGCTCCCCTCCCCCTCACCCCGCTGTCAGAGCTCAGTTCTGACCCAATGCAACATGAAAAAGAAGGAGGAATATCAATATTTTTTAATGTGACAAGAAAGCCATTCCTCAGCCGTGCTCCTTCCTGACATCTCCGGGGCCTTCAGTGAAAGACCTTGAAACTTTCAATCTATAATGTGCACCCAAAGGGTGTATAATTAAAAGTGCTTTTGATTAACTATCATATAGCAGATAATAGCTGCCATTAACTGCAGATTTACAAGGTCATGCAAACTCCAAGAATCCATCCTATCACTGTTTCCATCCCAGTGTGCACTCAGAGGCTGCACCCATCCCAGTGCTCATCACTGCACTGCCTGCAGCCCAGCACCCCAGCAGAGACCAGTGGGTCTCTGCAATTCACACCCCCTTCTGCCCAGCCCATTGCAATAAGCTGAACTGGGGCAGGGTGTGATGGGCTGCAATCCTGTTTGCTTGCAGCACTCAATGCACACCTTGTGATGTTAGCAACCTTTCGCTGATCGTTGCAGAGCATGCATAACCTGCACGAGTCCTCCTGCAGGGTGGGGTGGATGGAGAATTTCTCCTGGTCGGGCTGCACCACTGTCTGATGCTTTCCTATCTCCATCCTCAAAACCCTTTGGTTTCTCCCAGAAGCTGCACCAGAGCTGATACAATTGCAGCACATGGCTGAGGACCTCAGTGCACACCGTGCATCCTGACAGCACCGCCAGCCTGTCACTTTGCTTGGACCTCTTCAGCAGAGCTCCATCTGCTCCAAACACAAACCATATGGTTAAGCCCTTTCATCTGGACTTCATTACTTCCAGCCAGGAAAATCTTTGTTTCCCCCTCCGTGCCACTCCTCCCCCAAGCAGCCACAGCACCACCAAGTCCTGCAGCAGCACCATGCACTGCAGCTCGCTTTGCAGGCTCTGCACCAACAGGAGCACAGCTCTGCGCACGGAGAGCTGCCAGATCTTTAAGCAGAGCGCAGCAATCCCTGCAACAAAGCCAGAAGGACTGCACTGACCCCTTCCTAGAGCTGCATCTTCCACTGCAGCTCACCTTCAGGCCCATAGGAACGTTTTTCCAGTCATCAGCAGGAGGAACTTCATGGTTAACGTAGGCAGGTGCTAAATAAATAAATACATAATTTGGTTTCCAACCTGCTCTCGTGGGGCTCAGCAAGCACACACAACAAAGCTGCCCCACTGTATGCAAAGCAACGGGGCGTGCTGGAAAGCCAACCTGGATCCTGAAACAGAGGAGTGGGAGGAAAATGAATGAGCGTGTGTGTAAAATATAGATAAGAAAGCAAATCCCAGCTGTCTTCCTTATCAGCCCTTCCTATTTCTCTGGCAAGAACATGCAATTTTGAGCCGTAATAGCAAAGGTTGGAGTGACTGATGTCACATTTGAATGATACTGCTATAGCTTCCTCCTCCGTATGTATCTGAAATAGGAATCTTGGAATCTGTTCTCTGGGTACCATTCATTTTCCCAATGCTTGTCTTAGTCCCTCCTTTGCTGCTAAACTCACCTTTCTGAAGCACGGGGCTGAGATAAATACCAACAGTGCCTGATGTGCTCAGAGCCCTTCAGAAGCAGCGCATTATTCACCCTTTCAGGGAGCTGTAATTTGTGCTCGAGCATAAAGAAAACGCAGACCACGGCAGTAAGATTTAGCCAGGCCTCAAGCAAATCCCTGCTGTAACAAAGTTCCTCCTGCCTAAGTGTGAAACCTACACCTCATTCCTTCCCGAAAGGACCAAAGAGCCTGCTGGCATTGCAGAACATAAAGGTAAGGGTGCCATTGTGTTGCATCAATGGGAAAAGCATTAGCTGGGAGGAGAAGCAAGTAGGTCCATGTGGTTGAATGGAACAGCTGCCCAGCTCAGGGAGGCACTCCTGGGGACTCCGCCTGGAAGGGAATTAAGCAGAGCAAGCACATCGCTTTGCCAGGCTGTCACAGCTGGTTTCAGCCTACAAGTTTCCTCTGCAAACTTCATAAAGAATCTGCTCAACAGCGCCAAACACCGCAGCCTTCAGCACACACTTCGTCCTCACTCTGCTCTCAAGAGTCGTTTTCCTAACCACGAGTGGTAGCACTATGCAGGGGTAGCATTGTACGTAACCAAACCTGTATGGAAGGAATACAAATTCCTGGATAAACAGCAATTTTGCAATGCAGCTGTAAGCAGGAGATGAATTAGTCTTACATTTCAACCCTTCAGTCTATCCTTAGTGCACACCTAAGGACGTAGCTTAAATTCTGCATGTGCACAGTTGTCAGGTTGCTGCCTAAATTAAGCTGGTAAATAGCTGTAGGAAGACAGATGAGGTGAAACAAATCCGGAGAGTTGTGACAGCATCGCTTTGCAGGGCAGGAATGCAGCTCTCAAGGACTCACTTCTGCAACAGGGGGAAATCCCACCTGTGCTGCACAGTGCTCTGATGGAGGAGCAGCCCTGCATGGCTCTGCTCGCGAAGGCTGAGCTCTGCCCCTGACTGATAGCATGAAATGGAACTGCACGAAGCACACATTAGGAAACCTGATAAATATTGTTTGGAAATATAACTGAGGTTTAACCAGAGCATGGATTTTTCACTCAGAAGCAAAGATTTCTCCGCTTATTTGTGAGGGAGATTTAGTGTTACAAGCAGTGATGGCAGCCAAGATAAATGGTAACCTAAGTCATGCCTTTCCTCCTAACCTGCAGAGCCTTTTTTAATGCTGTCGGTCACTGCTGCGTGTGTCACTGCAGAGAGCTGGGATTGCAGGTTCCAAATCCTGAGCTGCACGTTGCAAGCAAAGCCTGGTTGACCCTTAGCTCAGGTTTTGTACCAGCATGGCTCCAGCACGGCTCTGCCATGAAGATGTGAGATCAAAGCGAGCACTGAAGGTGTGCTGTGGTGCAAAGCTCACCTCCTGGGCAGCAACACTCTCCTACCTGCACAGTGCTTCACAGGTCACTACAGACACCCATCACAGCAGCCCTTATGTCAGCACCAGGTGTAAGGGGAAGAGGCTCCTTCTGAGGCTGCAGGGAATGCTGGAGGTTCCATGCCTGCACTGCTGGCAGACTGCAGCTGAGAGCTGCAGGGGACGTGGTGCATCAGCTCAGGCCGTGCCCTGCAGGCTCTGCACACACAGAGCAGGTGGCATTCATCCCCCAAACCCTCCAACCTGCGGCATTAAATGCAGGAACACCACGAGGTGGGCAGCAGGAGGGCCAACTCCATTTGCTTTGCAGAACAGTCAGCATTAAACAACACTTACACACTTCCCTTTCCACTGCGCTTTCACAGGTTTAATTCTGCATTTGAATGCAACAAGCACTCCCATTTAGACCGTACAAACATGTACTCCTCTAATCAGCTTCACTAACAAGGAGCCGCTGGTATCACCCAACGTTGTATTAAGTCAAGGATGAGCATTAAGAATTCCTATATTGCATCGGGTCGGGGCCGGTGCTGGACTTGCATGCTAACAGCTCAGCCCTCCTGCTGGATCTCCCTATTAACACTACTTCAACTGTGCAAACAAGATAGTAACAACACTCCACTACGCAGCGAATGCTAAATTCAGATCCCGGCTCTGTGCCTCATAAATTTTCATCCTGGCATCACTTCTTGTTCTTTTTACAGCACTTTAAGAATGTAGGTTATCCTTTGCATGTTAAGCAGGCGCGATGGTATCAGATGCCTGGGTTTTACAGCAGCTGAGATGTTCCTAAGTTTGATGAACTGATCTCAAGCGAAATAAATTATGTCAGTTGTTGGCTTTGTCAGTAAATCAGGGGCTGACATTTCCCTGATTTTAGAGGTATGATGTTACAGTGAAGGAAATGCTCTTGAAAATCCATGCGGCAAGGTTAGATTAATAAGCAGCTTAAAGATGTCCCAGTGTAAAACGCTTGGAGGACCCACACTCCATCCCAATCCGACGATGTTTCTGAGGTTCTCTCCTTTAGGAGCTACAAAATCCTGGGTGAAACATCTCAGCACAGCCCATCTGTGTGCTCCTTTGCTTTACAACAAGCGATGGCATTGACCCATCTCCCCATGCCGCGCTATGCCATAAGTTTGCACATAGCCAGGTGGAAGTGCTCAGATTGGGCAGACTGCACCTCAGATCTGAACTGTTTGGCTCCCAGAGATCGTGGGCAAATGGGAGGTGTTGTAACTCAGCCCCTGTTCAAACATTGGCAGCAGTTACTCTTCCAGGGCCAGGTTATTGGAACAGCTTCAGCACAGCCCCGTAGAACTCAATCTGTTATTGAAGGGATATGCGTGGTAATAACGTGCGGAGACACACAGCTTTTAAATACCTCTGGTAGGAAACTAATGAAAGCAATAAGGCACTGAAATCACCTCTAAGTGAAAGGGATTCGCCGTGGAATGCACCATCCTATATCTTCCACATTAAGATCCCTATAAAGCCAGCAGAGCGCTGCTGTAGGAAGCACTGTGCCCTACTAAAGTGCACTTCCCCACAGCAGATGCTGCAGAGACGGATGCACTCCGTGGCTCAGCACAGCCCAACCCACACTGCTGCATGGACCCCAGCCTTCCCTGCACGCCCCACAGCAGAGCAGTGCGTTTGGATGGTGATGCAGCACTGCTCAGCATGGCAGCACATTGCACGTCAGGGCAGAACCGAAGAGAGCGGCTCATGTTGTGAAGCCATCCTTAAATCTAAGCCAGTTTAACCCAGTTTGCTCAGACTGCCTCCCAGAGCTGTTTGTATTGCTTGGAAACCACAGTTTAAAAGCACAGATGGTTCCTGGAAGGAATCAAAACAAACTCTACTTGAGCCGGACTGAGAGCAGTTATATGAAGTGTTATGTTTTATTATTTGGTTGGGGGTTGTTTGTTTTTTCCCTCCAATATCAGTGAAGTAATTTGGGGCTGTTCTGATTTACGTTGAGCAAAGAGCAGCGGGCAGCAGCAGAGATGCCATGAATTGGGATGTGCCACATGGCAGCCACGTGGAGCAGCTGCCCTGTGAGTGTGCATTGGGTGTCTCAGGGCCTCGTGGGGGAAATGGGCACCGAAAACCACCAGGAAATTACTTATAAGGCCAGGCAGCACGGAACCTGATCGAGTAAAGCTTCTGCATTGGAAAGCAGATGGTAAGCAATGGGAGAGTACACGTGCTACTTTAATGTCCTTATGGACACGTTGAGATGTTGATGGAGTGCTGATGCACCTGAATGTCCACTTACACAGTGCTCCCGACCTTCTGCCTTCCTGGGCAGAGCCAGAACAGCAGTGATGGCACCGAGGCTCCATCACCTGTGTGGTCCCTCACCTGGAGGGAACGAGCAGCACTGCAGCAGGGCCTGACGAGCTGAGATCTGCACCGAGCAAACACAGGTTGTAATAAGAACGATAAAGCAGGGGGAGAAGTGGTTGCAGATTATTGGCTGAAAAGCCTTTAGCGCTGCACTCATTCGTCTCCTGTATATCCAGCACCATATATTTCCCAAACCAGCCCCAGATAGGCATGAAATTCTCAACGTGACAACCAAATTCCTCCCTCTGGCAATAACCAGAACCCTCAATCACACGGGGAGGAGCACATCCTGCCTCCATAGCCCATGCCCGACATCTGCAAGCAAGAAACATCTCGGGGCTCTCATCATCTCTGGCTGTGATTACAATCAGAAGCAAACCGAGCAAAGTCAGACAACAGCGAGAGTCATCAGGAAACATTTGCCTCTGTCGGACACCCCCGGCCTCCCTCCAGGCTGCAGATACCACCAGCAGTTCAGCTCAGCCCCATCCCCTCTCCCCCATCCTTCGCCTCTGCCCACCCGGCCATCCCACTGCCTGGTTCTTCCCATACACGCACCCTTTACACCTCTTTTAGTCGTTGCTTTTAGGCAAAGCTCTTCTGAAAGGAGGACGGCAGCGGGGAGAAAGGACAAGAATTAACACAACAATGCACTTATGGAGCCAAACATTAAAAAGCAAGAACTGAAGAACCGAAGGATACTAAAACCCATCTCTTCGTGTAAATACTTGTAGTAATAGATGAAAAGAAATGGAGAAACACCGAGCGTATCGCAGCCTTGCAAGATTATCTGTGGAAACAAAATGCAGCTCTAAGCTTGCTAGATGGCACCAAGAGCTCTTTACCTTGATCTCACTTGGTGTTATTAGTATTTGCATTACAATAGCTGCAGCAGAAGTCAGCACACCATGTGCTTAGCACCTCACAAATAGCAGAAAGAGATAATTCGGGCTCTGAAAGCCCCCGAGTTCACATTTACAATGACGGGAAGAAGGAAGATTGTAATTAACTTCGTACCACGGGAGCACACTTGGGCTCAGACACTGAAACTGAGCTCAAACGGAGCAGTGCAGCCTCAGCTCTGGATGGATCCCTCCCGCAGGGCTGTGCCCACCGCTGCTGCAGCCTCAGCCATGGGCTCACTGCTTGCAGCCCTCTGGAAGGTGGGGATGGCAGCAGGTGAGGTTGTGTGCGTGCTGCTGCAAGTGAATGAACTGTTAGAGGCCACTGAACAGTTGGCTTCTCCCGGGTTTTTATAACCCACGTGCTTAGGTGTGTTTAAACACTCCTCACACTGTCAATAAAAGGTCAAAGGCAAAAAAAAAAATAGTGGGAAGCAGCAGCAAAGTCAGAGGGCAGGAAGCTTTAATTTCCACTGCAAGCAATACCGATAAGCCCCGGGTGCAGCCTGGGGAACACCCACACCTCCTCCCCCGGTGAGCAGCCAGCAGTCACTGATGCTCTCCTGCATCCATCACAGCACAGCAATGAGCTGCAGGTAGCAGCGATGGCAGCGCTCGGCTTCTGGGTGAGGTTGGGGACCGAACTGAACTCTGCTGGCTTAATTAGCGAACCATAAATAAACAGCACTTACGAGGCCTGAACATTTAAAACACCCTGTTAAGCATCGAAAACGTAAATGCTTTAATTACGGACCGGCTCGAGATTTACATAACACTGGGATAAATGCAGTAGAGCAGCTGTCTGTGAATATGTTGCAGTGAGATTGCTCCCCAGGCCCGTGGAGCTGTGAGGTGAGGGGGGAGGCATTCACACTGCATGTCTGCTCCCCTCTCCCTGCAAAGCGACCACCACCAGCCCTGCTGAATGGCCAAGGGCTTTGTGGTCGTGGAAGGGCACGCAATGAACCCACATATTGGGGCTTCTCTGCTGCTGTGCCATCCCCTCACCTCCCGTGGTTCTGGTTTTCATCTCCTTTAAAGCACCCCTGTTTACATCATCGGAGTAAAGGGACTTCAGCACCGCTGTAAAGAAGGCTGCAAATACTCAGGTGACTGCTTCAAATCACAAAGACCATGAGAAAGCACTACTAAGCTGTTTATTCATCCGGCACGTTCCTGCACCCATCACTGTGGTTGTGCTGCCTCCAGCTGGGACTCCCACAGCTTTGGGAATCCAGGCCTGGGAAACGGAGCAGAGAATGATGGCTGTCCCTGGCTTTGCCCAGCTGAGTCCCAGATTTGCATCTCTGAGCTTCATACAGGTGCTGGAGCAGCTCCTGGAAGCCCAGCTATGGTCACCAGTGCAGCTGATGCTGTAGCAGCACAACCTAAACAAGCTGTTGCTCCAAAGGGATGCAACAGGAAAGCCACTGATGCTTCACCCATGGCTGAATCCCACCTGAGCTCTGCCCAGGGCCGCATCTCAGCCTGTGACACCCAGAGAGCAGCAACAACTTCACCACCTGCATTCCTATCCCACCAGGAGAATTCAGCACTCCTCCAGTTCCACTTAGCATAACGGGCTGTAAGCAGAAGTACCCAAGGGTTCTTGTCCTGAATATTAACATGATGGTCACATCTCTCTTATTTAATGTAAAACATGAGCAAACAGACAGTAACTGAATCAGCCTTCCAAGAGCAAAAGCAAGGCAGCCAATTTCACCTTCAGATGAGTAACGCTCCCTCTGCTAAATCTGTTGAACATCTGCAATACACTGATTGCACTTAAACAGCTGCCTTTGGAATGCTAAACTCTGCTCTGCCTACATCCAGCACTTCTGAGCAGGCAGCACAAGCTGCCCAGGTTTTTTTTTCCTCCCCTGGGAATAAATGGAGCAAGTGATTTTTTTTCCTCTTTAACTACAGACCAGAATCTTCGTTCCAATTAAAGTGACAGGAATCTATTAGTTAAGGAAATAAAATTCCAGCTACAGGAAGGAGACGATACTTAAGCCTGTATCTCAGTTCATCCTCCATTAATGGCAAACGTTTGAAGCCTGGCAGAAATCTCCCTCATTTATTGTTATGAGTACATTAAGAATTAACGGCGGGCAGAGCGATGAGTGAGAACAGCATCTTTCCCAAAGCAATTCATGGCTGAGACGACCAGCAACGCACACAGAAGGAGTGTGAGAGCAAACAGCAGCGCAGCACTGCAGAGCGCGGCTCCTGGGGAGGGTGCAGAGCAGATGAGCTGGGAGCCATGGGCAGAGGGCTGCTGCCAGTGCTGCCATCAGACTCCAGCACTCACACAGCATCACACGTTCTGTTCCTCCTGGTTTCTCCCACTTAAGGCTGCCACATCCCAAAGAGTTTAACGCTGCTGCAAGAAATCTGCAGTGTATTCAGCTTGCGTTATTTTCCTTTTTCTGCCTAAGTTTTATCCCCTGCTTGCAGCTTTAGTGCCCTCCCCGACACAGCGTCCTCACGGGACACTCCAAGGCACGTTTTAGTGAACCCCCTCAGGTGAAAGCAGCTCGTCTGTGTCAGCGTCAACAACAAAGTGCACACAGCGCCTTAATGAGAGGCGAAAGCTTCATTTGATTCCTGGTGTCACAACGACACGCACCCCGGGTTCTGCAGCCCGTGCAAAGAATTCTGCTTTGAGTGATGCAAATGCTGCCTTACAGTTCTGCTTTGTCCCACATTCAGGGTGGGGAACTCAGGTGCTTCCTCCCAGAGCTGGGATGCTTCAGCAGCAGCCGGGACTGCAGCACAGCCCAGGGAGCAGACAGAGCCCTATGGGAGAGGCAACACATGCCGCACATGAGCCCTGCACAGCCAAAGAGCAGGCAGAGCACAGCAGCACAGTGCCCAGCTTCAGGCATGTTGTCCGCTTGCAGTGCAGTGGAACAGTACAGCACAGCACCACTGCCAGCTCTGCTATCAGCAGAGCTCCTTCCAGAGCTGTGTGTGCAGCACAGCGCAGTTCTGCTGCCAGCTGAACGCCCTGCTGAGCCTTCCTGCCCGCTGCTTCTTCCACAGACAACAAAGCAGATTTACGCCCAGCACAGGGCATGATTAAGGAGAGATTCATGCGGATCCTGTGCAGGTGAAGAGGATTGTGCTGCTCTGCTGCTGGCAGCCTCCAGCTGGCCTCTGCGTGCTGCAGGAGGAGCCTGGCGCCCTGCTCTGCTTGGGAGAGCAGCACCTGAAGCAGCACCGCAGTTCAAAGAACAACCATCCTAAGGGAAACGGTCGCTTTACCAACATTCCTGCCCTCAGCACTGAAGCCTCAGGATCTTTCATCCCTCTCCTAAGGGACCTGGACACCGATCACACCACCGCTGGGTGGTGTTGGGCTCAGCTGTCCAGCTGGGATCCTCACAATAGCAGCTGTGCTGCATGGGGTTTGCTTCAGGAGGCGACCTGGCAGCCCAAAGTTTGCAGGCACGTCCACCACATGGATGCAGAAGCAGGCTTTGTTATGACCCATTTCTCGAGCACTCTCACGTAGAAGTATTTATAGCAGCTCTGCAGAAAGAGCTGAAATTAGAAAAACCCATGAATAGAGCAGAACACCCATTGTGGTACATTTAAATGTGGTCTTTTCACACTAAACAGCAAAATTAAATAAAGGGGGAAGAGAAACATTCCAGCCTTCAGAAGGTTTCAGGAGTGACTCGCATTCATATCTGTGTCTACATCTCTATATTGGAGCACACAGGGGATGGGAATGCATCAATTCCAGCCAGCAAATGGAGTTAATTCTCATACAGAAAATGTGCCATCTAAATTCCGGAAGGAATAATGAACAGTGCTGGAAAAGAGACCAAGAAAAACACGATAAGCAATTGAAAATAGCTTTCAATGACTACAATGTCTCCTCCTAAATCTGCTGTTATTTCATCTGCTGAAGATATGGACTCCTGCCCGGTTTGCTGGAGTAGGTAAGGCAGTGCAACCTATCCACCATCTGTTCCAATTGGACACGCAGCCTGAAGAAGAGTTATAAATATGCAGAGAACTGCAACAGCACCCCGATGGCATAGCTGGGGAACAATGGCTTTAATTTTTCATTTGTTTATTTGATTTGCCTGTAATGAATGAGTCAGCGGAGCAGCATCTGGAATGGGCGCAACGAGAGGAAGGAAACTTCAGGGCAAAGGAAAAAAAGCCCTTTTAGAAACAAATCTGCATTTTTCTTTGTGCTGTTGGTTCGGTCGCTGAGCCGACAGCCTTTGCTCAGCCGTCTGCAGCACTGCCAGGGATGGGATGGGATCCTGAGTGGTACCACTGCTGGCTTCCAGGCACTCCGGTGAGCCATACAATTCCGTGCCTCTGTCACTCACAATCAAAGCTTCTGATTTAATGCTCGGAGCAAACCAGAGGAGCTGCTGCCCCAAATGAGACAAATGATGCATTGCATTTTGCTAGCGAGGACTTTGAAAGCCGTTTTCCCGGACCTTTGCAATTCAATGGCATCAAGAAAAAGAGTATAATTGCACCTGCAGGGCAAGGATGGACTGCTGTAACATCAGGAGAACAAGAGCTGCCATCATTACAGATGACACCTAGCTGAAGGCAGCTGAATTCACGCTGCATCTCTGCCTCTGTATGGGAACCAACAGCAGATTGGGGCCTTCAGAACTGATAGTTCAAGTAGCATTGTAGCAACAAGGCCAAAAAGCCATAGATGAGCAATGGAGGGCGTCCAGCACTGCCATTCCCACCAACACCCCCAAGCCCTGCAGCACTTATTGCAGCATCCCAGCAATCCTTAGAGTTGGTGATGAGGAATTAACACAGCACAGAGCACAGAAGCAACGCGTTCACCCTCCATCATTCCCTCCCCACTGCAAGGAAAGGCACTGGAGCAGCAAGATGCTCAATGTGTGTGGGAAGAGCTCACGTTCCACCAAGCTTGCCTGTGTTATTTTTATGGGATTTTTAATGGGAGGTTTCAACAGTGAGGAGCAAAGGGAAGAAAGAGGAAAAAGAAAAAGAATAATTAAATGTAAAAGGTTCTTTCTGAAGGAAAACGGCCCTCCATCATTTTGAATGCTTAAAATCTAGCTGACTCCAGTGTTTCTCGTGATGACTTCAGCAACTCGCAGAGCAATTTAGAGCTGGGAAGAGAGCTGGGAAATACAACCTATAGTAAAACTACATAGATTATCCCATTTGAAGAGAGAAACAGAACAGATGTTCTTGACTTCGGAGGGGAGTCCCATAAACCATGCATTCCTATGGGGTCTGACAGCACCAACACCTGCACTGCTGTGGGCCGGGGCAGCAGAGCCCCACTGCTGCTGGGACACCAATGGAAAGCACACACAGACAAACTGCTGTTCCAGTGGCGACCAACAACCAAAACCACTTAGCTTCCAACTTACCATCTGAGCCATTGAACTGCCTCCTTGGGAGCACTTCTGAGCCACGGGGCTGTGCGCCCACGTAGGCAGGGCAGGGAAAGGGAAGCTCTGGGCGTTAAGGTACCAAACAACATTCGTGCCTGAGGATTGCAGGCTCACATCCAAGCATGGATCTGATAGCACAGGAAGCACCAAGCCGGCAAAACCACGCTTCCCATCAATCTGGGGGCTGCTACAACCTTCCTCGGCACTGAGGAACCGCTGCTTCCTCTGCACTGCCAGGGTTGAGCCCTCCTCCCATAGCAGAAGCAAACCCATCTCCGGAGAGGAGCAGAGGCCGTTCGGGTCACACATCAGCAGCTTTTGTTTGTTAGGAGTTGACAAGATTGCAAAAGCCATTGGAATTAGGCAGCTCTCCCTCGCACCTGAGCCACCACCTCCAACTCATCCATGCTTGGCCACAGCACACCCGGCTCCAGGCACGCTTTGCCCACCTGCAATCACCTCCAGCTCATAGGAGAGCGCTCTGCCTCCCATATTCCTCTGCACCCATCTCATGTGCAGCACCACACCGAGCTGGGCCCATTGGGGTCTCAGAGTAACCCACCCTTGGAGGTCACCCAATGCCTCCAGCGAGTTCTGTCCTGCAGGAAAGGAGCCTTAAGTGCGCTCCTGCTGGAGTGAGAGAGGGAGGAGGAGTGGGAAAGGGGGGAAAGAAAAGAAACGGGGAAGCCGATCCCAAGCACTGTGAAAAGGTCATGTGCTTCGATATGAGTAATTAATTTTCTTAGAGCGATGTTGAAAAGGTTAACTTGATTTATGGAATGCAATTTAATTTGAGATGTGTTGTGTACCTTGTTAAAAGGGCCCAATTACAGCTGCTAATTCGGCGGATTGACACATGAGCCATGGGCTGATAATAACCCGGAGTGAGGGGGAATGGATGCCTTTCAATAATTAGACGTGGCCTATTGAAATTGGAGGGGGAAGTGTGGAAATGCTAAAACAACAACTGCTGGCTTCGTATCCACATCCCACAGCGCTGCCTTTCATTCACCTGCACTGCACTCTGTGCTTCATTGGCTTGCACTGAGAGCAGCAGCCCCAGAGCCACGTTCTGCCCGACCTGCAGTCAGATTGGAGTCTCCTCCACTACTTTCTGCCAGCATCCAATGTCTCTCCCTTTGTATTTCGTAGCCCCTCCTTCGCCGAGCAATTAATGCAGTGCACATTAATGCGCAGTGACTAATAGCTGGGGAGGGAGGCAGTCCTGCGTGTGGTACACGGTGTTGTGAGCAATGTTCTCCATTATTCCCTCCAACAATGAGCCTGTGCTTGCTTTGATATGCTTAAGATTAATGGGGGAACAATTGTAACCCAAAGAACTGGTTGACAGAATACATTTTCTCATAAAGAGCCGAATAAATTAATTGATTATGCAGCTCCGAGCTGCGTTTGTTCCCTCAGCTTGTTGATGGGTTTCTTGCCAAAGCTGCGTGGATACAAATGGTACCTTTGGAAGCGATGGTCCAAACTGCTTCTAATGGGCACCTGCATTGTGTCTGTTTGAGGGCTGCTTGGCTCCGGTGGGTCGGTGAGCAGCAGAGGGGGGGAAGCAAGCAGCTGAAATGAACTTCTCTTGCGGTTCATCGTCAAGCTAAAAAAGCACCTATGCCCTGCATTCCAAATAGGGGCTGCAATCAAAAGCGAAAGGAGTTTCCAATGTCAAAAAATAGGTGTGTGTCTCTCCCAGGTACTGCAGGCTGTAAGTGCTGAGCAATTGCTGCGCGACAGATGCTGTCTCCTTGCTTCCCGGTACCCTCTCATGCATCATTTGTCAGTGGTGTTTGGGGAAAATAGGCTGAGATGTGCTCAGGAAGGTCTATTTGTCGATAAGCACAGCATTTCTGCTCCTTGGGTATTACATCTGCTGAGGAAGTGTCTCGGGCTCACCTAAAAAACGTTAATGAAGAGCTGCTCTACTGGGGAAATAAATCAGCTCTTTCTGTTGCGTGGCGTTGGAGACGAGCAGCCTATTTCTGTGTTAGCCCGGCTCCCATTGCTGTGACATTGAGCTCTGAAACTTCTCGACACCTCTGGATGATCCGAAGGTTCACAGTCTGTGTGCTGCAGCAGCGGGGCACGGATGGTGGGAGAAACTGCTGCTGTTGTGGGGAACCCCAACCACCCCACCTTCACTGCTCTTGTCTTCCCAACCCAACCTGGAACTGCTTTATACAGCTGTGACCAATGTGCTCAGCAAACTTCATCTCCTGTAACTTCAGCCCGCTCTGTTGATGTCCCCGGAAAGGAATGCAGTGATGATTTAGCACAGTGCGTGGGGACAGCAGGGCGATGAAACGGCCATTCCCTGCTCTATCTCTGCCCCATCAGAACAGCCACCCATTTCCCTCCCTGATGCACATCTTCGTTCCTTACCAGGCTCTTTCTCACCCCGCAGAGGAGCAGACAATGATGAGCATCATCAGATGAAAACACTGCTGTTCCTATTCCCAGAACACGAAAGGGGCGATCGTCATTTCTCAGCTGCAAGGAACACTTAAAGCAAATTACCTCGATTAAGAGAATAAGAATCAGGGAACGGCTCTAAAATGCGCTCAGGAAACGCTCAGAGAAGATGCGTGGTGTCTGTTTGTCATTCGGGGTTTAATATTTACTTCTGTTGATGAGATTTTGTCATGCTCTATTACAATTCATGGATCCGCGTTTCCAAATCCCATGCACCAAAATGCTCTGATTTATAAGGGTACGGGTTCTTCTTTTTTCCTCTGCGGGTTCCTTTCGTGTTGTCAAATGTGGTCAGTGGTGCTTATCTGGTAATATTAATTGGCCTCTTTTAATTGCGTTGTCTTGCTCGAGAAGTGTGCTTTGTTTGCAAGCGACCACAGGTTGCCAGCTGATGGGGGATCACACTTCTGGCTGCAGAGCTGAAGGATTGTGCCCTCCTCCTCCACTGACTGCTATGGTCCTCTCAGCCTCTGCTTCATGTGGGACTCCCAGCTTTACACCCCCCCTTTTGCTTTGCTTTCCTTCTCATTCCCTGCTCTGTTTCTTCTCCTTCCCACCACCGACACCCACTGCAGCCCATCGCATCCCTGCCCAGCGCTCCCTGCTCACCCTGCCCGAGGAACCACCAGCGTGCCGTGGGTTTCCACTTCCCTCCATAGGGTCAGGGTGGGATGATTCCCTATTGATTACTTGATCTGTGTAATTGCAATCAAAACGACGGGGATTTCAAGCCTGATTGACTTCAAATTAGGAATCAATTGGCTTGGCTGAACTCCTAATCAACAGCATTAGGAGAGAACATCGTCTGGGTCTGCTTTTTCTCCGCAGGCTTCATTTTGGGTAACGAAAGATTTGGCAGCAGAGCTCTGCACGGGGAGGCACTCATCCACTGCGCAGAGCAGGGCTGAGTGATTGAGCTCCTTTATTGCTGACCGCAGCTGTGTGTGTGAGCAGTGTGCACAATGGGCATCCAGTGCTTGTGGCCTCTCCCCACTAACAGTGTATGGGAGTGGGAATGGGATGGGGGGAGCTGCGAGAGGAGCCGGGGGGATGGCTGAACACAGGCAGTGCTTGCAGCTCTATTGGGGTGTCTCAGTGACACCCATGGGGATGGTGCATGCTGTCGGCTCCCGTGTGAGCTCCCGGCTCGTGGCAGCCAGTGGGTCCCCATTCCTACTGTGTTAGGCATAGCCAGGAGTGCCTGGATCCCATAGAGGGGTTGAGGCCGAGGGCTGTGCTGCCGTGGGTGAGGGATGCTCTCTTCACAAAGCCTCCCAGACCCAGAGTTTGCCTTTCTGCCCCCAGAAGCTGAATGAAGGAGCATCAGCAGGCAGAGAAAGGGCTTTTTTTCTCTTTTTTTTTTCTTTTTTCTTTTTTTTCCAAAATAGGTTTTCATTTAAAAGATGCCAGAGCCAGCAGATTAGTGTCTCTACTATATAGGTTTCCTAAAGATAAGGCAGAGAAATTGATTTCAATTACCAAAGTGGATAGACAGGCTGCTCTGCTCTCTCCAGAGGATTGTTAACCCTCAAGAGACAAGAAGTAAAAACCAGCATGAAGTTCAAAACCCCCTTCCCATCTCCTTCGGAGCAGCTGTGTCTCTCACATGAGCATAAATCCTCACAAAGGGAGAGAGGCAAAGAAAGAGGGTTTATTTAAGGATGTACGATGATCCTTGTGATACTTGGGGATTTCAGCCAGCTTTCAGGTCCTTCGGCGAGGCTCAGGAGGCCAAGGGTTAAAGTGGCTGCAGGGATTAAAGGATTTGGTGGCTGTGGAGCAGCGGGATCTCCTTTGGAAGTGGGTTTGCTGCAGGGCTCCGGGCTGAGCTGCAGCCCTGCTCCCATTGGGGTGGTGGGCACTGCTGGGACAGCCCTCAGCACATGGGGCACGTGAACAAATGTCAGATCAGCCCTGCTGGAAATACACCCCCAGGGCGTGCAGGGGACACCGGGCTGTGTCACAGAGCTGTGCCAGCCTTCACCTCCACCTGCAAAGAGCGTGCAGTGCTGTGGTGCAGGAGAAGGATGAAGGATGTGCTGTGAGCTGTGGGAGAGAGGGAGCAATGCCAGCAGCAGTGCTGAGAGCCCAGGGTGAGCCTGGGGGGCAGAGGGAGGCTTTGCAGGGAGAGAAAAGCAGAGATGGGGGCTGGGATGGCAGGAAAAGGTTCTGGAGAGGGGAACAGCCTTTGAGAGCAGAGGTGGGGTATGGAGGGGAACAGCTGCCAGGAGGTGGACCTCCTATTGCAGGAGGTGGCAGTGAGTGGATGGGGCTATGGGGGTGTGCTGGGAGGGCTGCACAGCTCCCATTGCTGCTCCTGCATTTGCACACCCAGCGACTGCTGAAACGGCTCCGTAATTGTGTCCGCGGGGTGCCTGCTTGCCTTCCCTCCTCAAATTCAATTCTCTCGTTGGGTTTTCTTTCTTTTTTTTTTTTTTTTTCACAGCTTTGCTGCCACTCCATAATGGGCACCTTGCAATAGATTTTTCCGCTGTTCACTTGCTGGGTGTCTTTTGTCCTCCCACGGGAGCTGTGCCCCCGCAGGTCTCGCAGTCAGTTTCTCAGCTGGGTTCCTCGCAGGCTTTTATTGCCAGCAGCCATCTGCTCTCCCCTCCGATTACTCCAACTCATGGCTTTGATAATGTGCTTTACCGGCTTCACCTGCAGCTCCTCGCTGAACCTCCATGCACACTGCCCGCTCCCCCCGGGGTGTATTGGTTGGGGGGGGGATGCTTTGCTGTGGTCAAACCTGACGTCACACATTGCTATTCCAGAGCAGGAGGAGTGCAGTGGTGCTGTGCTATGGGAAGAGCAATGTGATGAGCACGTTTAAGCAGTCTGAAACACACAGCGTGTCGATGGGACTCCATCCCATCCCGGGAGCAGCTCAGCACCAGCAGCTTTTTGTCCTTTGAAGTGCAATTACGTGTCTCAGAGGAACCCCCCCCCCGTGATGCTGGGGGGCAATGGGGTCACAGAACGCAGTGATGGAGCATCACCTCCTGTTTTACTGTGCCCTGCTCTGCGCCGAGCCACGCGTGGGACCTCGGTGACACCGTGATGGACATCGACACATTGCCACCATGGGTGCTGTGAGGGGGTTAATTGGGTAACGTTTGGTTTCAGCCCCTCAGGAGGCTCTCTCAGCTGCTGGCATCATTAATGCTGGGTTTAGGGTGACAGCTTTAACTGTACGGGACGAAGGCGCCCCGTTCTGTGCTCCACTGCTCAATCCCAGCTCATAAACTGCGGAAGAAGCAAAACTCCTTCGTGGTGCTGACAATTAAGTAACATCCTGATAAACATCCCCTTTTGTTGTATATAAATGAAAATGCCTTTATTCCCACAGAGTCGTATCGTGTAACAATAAGATTCACTGTCCCCGAAGCTTGGTTAATTAAACACAGCATTTGCAATCTACCCAAACAAGCTGTTTTATGCAAGCTGATAACAGGGTTTCCATTTCATAATGTGAACAATTGGGTTATGCAAATGCCAGCGTTTTAAGCCCCCGTGATCTGTTTTTGTCGCCTTATTATCTGTTTCTGTCTGCAAACTCCAAATATAGACATCCCAATTAAAGCAGCTAAATGCCATTAAATCCAACTAAAGATGTTTCTATCAGTCCCGAACTTCCACAATCTCATTAAGAATACGGTTTGATTTTGACCTTTCCCAGCCCAAACTCCTCTCCTACGCTCCCATCTGCGGGATTTCATCCTCCCACCGTGGCTCCCATTCCCCAGTGCTGTTTTGGAGCCCTTTGGGGATGGGGAGAGCCCCAGCGCTGCGCCCACCCATTGGCTTTGAGTTGTTATGGCAGAGTCTGCCACTCCAGGTTGGAATCGGGATGGGGGTGCGATGGGTGGGAGATGCAGCCCAGGCTCCTGGAGGTGCAGCACGGTGGAGGCTCACCCCATACAGCCGACCTCATTTCCACCATGGGGCTCACGCTGTGTTGGCTGTCACAGTGTGCACCGGGCACACCTCCTACCTGTGGGTTAGCAGCTGTCGGAGTGCTCCCATAATGGGATTGGTGGATTCCTCCCAGCTCCCTCTTTCCCCCATGGGGACACAGCTCCGCTCCACGCAAGCTTCGCGCTGCTTCCAAAGTGCAGTAATTTAACGTGATATCAGCCGTATTTGCTGCAGCTGTCAGTCACCACGACAACAATATTAACACTCTTGATATCTGTGTTGTGAGCAGCAGAGGATGTAATATTCTTGAGGGAAGAAGCAGCAGTCACTCCAGCAGTCGCTCACAGCCCGAGTGACTCTCGGTTGAAGTGGGAGAGGTTCAAACTGAATTTTAAACACGGAGGCAAAGAGTCGCCTTTAGAGCATCAAGTGACTCGAATGAACTTCGGGCTGACGAGGGGGAAGTAAAGGGAATCGCTGGAATAAATGTCTGTGTGAGATGGGAACATCAGAAAGGCACATTCTGAAAGCTGATCAAAATACCAGCTCGCTTTTTTTTTTTTCAAGGTATTGACTCTGTAATGGCAGATTTACATTTCTTTAAGCACACGGAGAGGGGAAGGGGGGTGATTATAAATGGCTTTGTTGCCCCTGTGGCCTCAGCTGAGCACGAGCAGCGGCTCAGAGTGGTTCTGTGTGTCGCAGTGCTGGAGCAGCACGTGGGGCATTCCCAGAGGAGCCCATCCTGAGGTCCCAGAGGGGTCTGAACCTCTGATCAGAGCACCAGAGAATGGTTTGAGTTGGAAGGGACCCTTAAAGGCCACCTGGCCCCAATCCCTTCAATGCACGGCGGCACCCACAGCTCCATCAGTGCTCGGAGCCCCATCCCCTGACCTGGGGTGTCTGCAGGGATGGGACACCTCTGCCTGCACCTCACCCCTCACTGCAAAGAACTTCTTTATCCCAGCTGAGGAACGCCCCACACGTGGGTCCTGTCCTGTGTGCCAGCAGAGGGGACCCAGCACTCTGCAACAGCGTGTGGCAGAGAGGAGTGATGGAGACAGCAGAACGGCTTGCAGGCTCATCCATCACAGGAGAGCCCGTGTTATCAGTGGCAAACATCCCTTTGCCTTTGTGCAATGGGGCGGTGAGCGGAGCGCAGGGCGCCGGTGGGGACTGCAGTGAGCAGAGCGCAGCTGAAGCAGCGTGCCTGCAAAGGAGCTGATGCCTCGCTGCCAGGGGACCCCGCAGCAACACTTGTTAGCTGTGCTATCAGCTGCTGCTTTCAGCTCTAAAATGGAAAGTTTTGCTGCTAAAATTACCGCCGCGTGAGCTGAAACGGAGCAAAGTGGGCTGTGGTTCTCAGGACTCCGAAGTGCGAGCGGATGGGCTGCTTTGTTGCTGGTTCACTCCCCGCTTGCTGTGTGACATTGGCACTGGAGGAGCAGCAGAGCGGCGGGGAATGGAGAAGCAAAGCAGTGCAGCAGGGCTGGCTGGGGCAGCTCCCGGAGCAGAGGGGCAGCACAGAGTGCTGAGCAGTTCTGCTCTCTCAGGATCGTGTGCAGGACTGGGAGCAGCTTCTCAGCACTGAAGGGCGGACGGGCAGTCACTGCTTTCCAGGCAGGGTGTGAAACAAGGCGAGGGGCCGGGGCTGCAGCGGGCCCAGATTTACCTCGTTTGAAGGATTCCAGATGGTGAAGAAGGTTTGAAGGAGGTGTTGCAGCCCCCGAAGCTTTCCTTCGGATGCCCTGCTTGGAGTCCCACCATCAGGACCGTGATTAGCTGTGATTCCCACCGCTCCTGCTTTGGGAAAGCATCAGCTGCCCTGCTAGCCCTAAGAGAGCACGGTTTGAAGAATAACACAGATGGCAAATCAATTCTTACAGCTTCCCTCCCCCCCCATTTGATCAGGCTCCTAACACCGCCCTGCTGGGAGCACGCTTACGAACCACAAACATCTGTCAGTTCACTGCATACAATTCCCAGCCCACAGCTGAGCTCCCCCCCTCCTCTTTGCCATCCCCCCTTTCTGGCAGCGCTGGGTACGTGGGGGGGGCTGGAGCTCAGGTGCCCTCAGGCAGAAGCTGGCTGACATTTTGCCATCCTGAGAGCTCGTGGCTGCTTTTCCACCTCCAGAGGCAGCAACTTAGAGAGAAAGAAGGTCAGGTTGGCTTCGCAGAGAGCATCCTCGCTGTTTTATTTTCTCTTCCAGCAGAATTCGCGTTGAGGGATGAAGTGCCATCCACACAGGAAGATTTAGTCCCTCTTCATAAAGTTCTATATTACAAGTGAAAGGGGAACAAGCATGGGCTGGCAGCAGAAAATTGAATTAGCTCAGCAGCACACAGCACAAAATAAGACAAATATTCTACGGGAACATAATTGAAGCTGTATTATTTATCCCCCTTTCTCGTGTTCTTTGTCAGGGAGTGAGCTGCAAGTTGCAAATTAAAAGAGCTATTGATTCGAAAGTTGTTTTAAAGTATTTTCTGCGTTGAGATCCTTTGAGACAATTATCTCACAGTGTCATCAAACAGCCAAATCCCCACTCGTGTTGGGCTCGGGGAGGTAATGCGTTGTCAGCCTCCCTCCGTGGTTTGCAGACGTTTCAAATGACACCTCTTAATGGAGATCTGTTCCCCTGGGATGAAGCAGGCGTGGAGCTGTGCTGAGCGGGGCAGCAGGTCCGTGCTGCTGAGCCAGGTGTGCGGTTATGGGATGGATGGATGGATGGCACCCATCCGCCTTCGGCAGCACTGCGCCCTCCCAGCAGGGATCAGCCCAGGGGAGGAGATGGGCTCCGTGCTGGATCGTCATTGCTGAAGCAGAAGGGGAACGCTCTCCTGAGTCACAGCATTCTCCCCACCCCCCTGCTGGGCGCACACCTGCTGGGCTGTTGCTCACCAACACAAGTTCCTCCTCCATGGAACAACCCCAACCTGAACACCCCCATCCTACAGCCCCGAGCGCCATCACCTCCCATGATTAACCAGGATTCAACAGAGCATTCATCCACGTCTCGATGAGCTGAGGACTAATGAACTAATTAAAGAGCCTCCTTTGTCTCAACGAGGCAGATCGATACCTTATTACTGCTTCCACGAGAGAAGAAACAGGGAGGAAGGGGAGGCCAGGAACTCTGCTTCTGCAGAAGGGCTTGGAAGCTGGGGGTCGGGGAGATGGGCCTGAGGGACCTCAGTGAGAAGTGCTGGGGGGAGAGGCTCACAATGAGCCCCATCCCCAAGGATCGAGGAGTGGGAATGGATGGGGCATGGACCACAACTGGCTCGTTTTCTGCTTGCAAGCCTCCTCTACGGGCAGGAATAGGCAACGAGAGGGGAGACGTGGGTGGAAGTAATTTACCAGAGTGCTGGAAACCACTGGCCCATGGTTGCTGATATATTTTTCTTGCAAGAGTGACCACATCCAAAGAAAGCATCAAGCAAACTCATCCTGTGCCTCAACAACGGGGTGACGCACTTCTCATTAGCGCGGAGGAGCCGGGCGATGGTTTTGCTTTGACTCCCACTGCTCAGCTCGATAACCTCAACGCGAGTCGCCATCTGCCCGGCAGCCAACGGCACACAGCTTCTGCATGGAAATGGCTGCAAATGGGGCCCGGAGAGCGCGTGCTCTGCAGCACGACCAGCCAGCAAGTCATGTCCCTTCTGTCCTCCCTGTGTACCCGGTGCCCATCTCTCCTTCCCTCCTGCAGTAGCAGCACTGCGGGCAGCAGTGGGCACCATCCCCAGCTGTGCCATCATCTGGGGCGCTGCGCTCAGCCGCCGCAGCCTGAACGTTCCCAGCAGGCTGCCTGCAGTGCGGGCAGAGCGTCCCGCCGTCCCAAAGGACAGGCTGCTTTCACCCCAGCATCAAACGTTTTTCCTGCAGTGGAATTACGTTCGTGCATCCCTGCTCCTTATTCCCACTGTTACAAGAGGGCAAACACTCCATCCAATAATGTTGACTGTTCTTATTGCAAACCTCCGCCGAAGACAAACACCTGGAAAGGTCACCCATGCGCTGCGCCCCTCCGGGTGGATGGCAGCGTGCAGGCACAGCATTCCACTTCTCTCTTTGTGGCAGCAGGGATGGGGTCGAGCTGTGGGGGTCTTTTGGGGGGGGGAGACAGCTCCTGTTTTGCAAAATAAACAGAAAACAGCCCTTGTGAATACAAAAGCAAAAACATAAAGCATAAAAAAATCCATCCGCTACCGCGTTGGAGCCATTCTGCATGGGTCCTCGGAGGCTCTTACTGTTTGAGTTAAGGCTCCTTATATAAAGTTTATGGGTCCCATCGGGGTGTTTTTAGTAGATTACATTCAAACCAGCTCGTGCAATGTGGGTATGAAGCAGTCAGTAAATCAGCGAGCTGAGCTCGTAAGCTGGTGCATGGCTTTCACAATGGGTCTCAGTGCTGGTATAATACCTCTTATTATTAGCTGACATCTGGTAAACAAAGATCCTGCTTCTGATACACATTGTCGGTGCTTTTATAGCCCCGGCGTACACACAGTGCTTGGGAAAATTGCCACTTTAATAAGGAGCCGAAGATCTGTCTGCACAATGGCAACGGCACACATCGCAGCAGTGCAGCCTCACAGCCCTTATTGCTCCTGATGCTGAGAGGTCAAACCCAGAGGATGATGGCATCGGGACATCGCAGATCGACTGCGTCTGTTGCAGCCAGATGGAGGTGTCTCTGTCAGTGCACAGGACGTGTTTTAAGGTCTCCCAGCTTTTCTTGCTCCAGTCGAGGTGATGTGGTTCCTAGGGCTGATGGCTTTCTATGGATGCCATGACCCTGGGCTGGGCCAGCTGGTGGCTCTCACTGCTGCAGGGGCTCTGTCTGCTCCTCGAGGCTGCAAACCAGAGGCTGCTTTATTATAGAGACTTCCATCCCTTCCAGTCACTTCCACAGCGGTGTGTCGCCATCTTTTGCAGCAGATGCCTCCAATCCGAGCTGCCCCACATCCACGCTGTCGTTGCTCTCAGCAGTACTTTGATGTAAACACCAGGCTGCTGAGCAGCATCGCTCGCCCACACTCCTGCTATGGCCAAGAGCAGCAGAGATGGGATCTGCCATCTGCACGAGGTGTGCTGACTTTGAAGAAACAACACCCGTTTCTTTGGTATGTGGCATCAGAAGGCACGTGATTTGCAAGGGGAGTCACCAGCAAAGCATCCTTGTGTTGGCAGCTGGGTCAAACCCACTGCGTGCTGATGGGCCTGCTCCTCCCTAATGACTGTGAACGCAATGCCTGCTGTTACCAAAATCTTTTGCTTTCTGATGAGCACCGCCTGCGTGGCTTCCATCCACCGTGTGCCACAGCACCATCTCCACTACTTACTGCTAATTAAACACAATTGTTTAATTGGAGACAAACGGCGACCTCTGCCATCTTCCTTCCCAGTTCTCGCACACATTTGGCTTTGGGAGCCCACAGAGCATCTCCTCCACAGCTGGAAGCCCCAAGGAAAGCCTCTCCTTCCTCCCTGCTTCATGTGGCAAGAGCTGCATCTGCACGCTGTGGCAATGCGACCGCAGTGTTGGGGGCTCCAGGTGGTAGGAAAGCAGAATGCTTCTCCATTTAAAAACGTTTCTGAAGCTCTGCGTTTTTGGTTTTTAGCAGCCCAGCCCTGAGATGCTCAGCAAAAGCCATTTCTGCAGGGAAAATCTGTCGGAATAGACAGATCTGAACGAGGCTGTAATTGCCACGAAGCAAATGAACAGCCCTCGTTATCGGGGTCCGCAGTAAAAACGCTGAGACAGATAGCATTGTAAGATCCAGGAGCATATCTGGGTTTTGATGAACACCTCTGTGAGTGGCACAGCTCCCCTCCCTCGGGCCGTGTCCTTCCCTGCTCCTTATGCTCTGTGCCCACCATCAGAGAGCCGCATTGCCCCGCAGTTCGGGTGGTGCAGCGGATGGCTCTGCGTTGCAGCACGGCTGCTCCTCGTTGTGTGCTGCCACAAATGACCTCCCAGATATTCCGGTTCAGACGTGGGTGTGATGGTAAATTTCAAGTCCTGAAATTTCCATCCCGTGATAAAGCGGAACAATAAAGAAATCACTTTCTTCTGCTAATGCCTGAGCTGCTTTTGGCTGTCACAGCGACGTTACCAGCAGATTGCACCTGGTAATATATAAGCGTGGCATTCAAACCATGCATGCTGATTCCTCTTGTCGCAAAATAATACAGCAAACGCATGAACGAATCAGCAGATGAGTTGTTCCACGTTCACTGCTATTAGTTTTACAGGAGCCGGACAGACGATTGCGAGCATCAAGTCCACTGAGTGCAGCATTTGATGAAGCAGCCTTCACTTCCCAGTGCCAAACACCCCCGGGCCCCTCAGTGAGGCTTGGGAAGGTCTTATCCCAATGGAATGGGTGCAGAGCTGCAGTGATGTGAGCTGGGCCAGCAATGGCAGCGCCATCAGCCACAGTGCCAGTAGCCCAGCATGTGTTGCTGGTAGCCCACCACGCTCACAGCTGTGCACACACGGATGGGCTCAGCTCCGTTCCCAGACCTGTGTGTGACCCACAGCACGACCCCAGCCCTCCCTGCCCCACGGATGGGGCGTTTCTCAGCATCTTCTGCAAGCTGCATTCACGTAGGGACCCAGAGACAGAGCTCTGCATTAAAACTTCAACGGCACGAAATGCGGTGCTGCATTACAGAGCACAGCACTGTGGCATTACATGGGATGAATGTTCTCATGTTCATCTGCCGTAGAAATTTATCTGGTTTGTGCTGCAGCTGAGAAACGTTCGTTCTTTAAACTCAAGTAATCTTTCTTTAGAAAACAACTCCCCAATTACCAACGTTACTTATTGGATCGGTTGCTTTCTCTATTAAATGGGACACAGTGCCAATCAAATCAGATAATTCAGCCACAAAATCAATGGCACCACATTTACTCAATCAAATACATTGCTTAGTAAATTATATCCATATGAAATTAAATAGATGAATGTACTCTCTTCTCGCTGGAACTGGGCTTCATAACTTTGGCACACGCAGCTTTAAAATAAGGAAATCGATGAGCAAGAGAGAATGTATCTGACATCAGTCACTGCATTTAATACATTAATTTCTTCACTAGATTAATCAGCTATTGATCATCCTTCAGCTTTCCGAGAAGCTGAGCACGTGGGGGCTGCACGAGGAGCTCTGCCCACCAGAAAGCTCTGGGGTGGGGACCGAGCACTGCCAGCCCCCCCAGCAGCGCCCTATGGGCTGAGTGCATTGAATGGGAGGTGATCCCAACCACCACCACCACCACCCCCAAACAGTGCCCTATGGGCTGAGTGCATTGAATGGGAGGTGATCCCAACCACCACCAGCCCCAACAGCAGTGCCCTATGGGCTGAGTGGCTGCACCAGAGGGCGATCCCAGTGGCCCCATCCCCCAGGGCTGGCAGGGCTGAGCCTGCTCTGTTTGCCCAACTGTTTTCTTGGCTTCTCAGCTGAACCTGTGGCAGAGCTCTCTGCAGTGAGCACTGTGAGATGTGTGAAACCCTTCTGAGATGTCCACCACCGTTAATCATTAAACTTCCAACGAACCCAAAGAGCTGAACTGCAGCAAACCCAATGCACCCACAGGCAGTGGACCAAACCGGAGTGAACCCCATGACTTCTGGCAGCCAACACGGAGCAGAGGGGCTGTGCTCTCCTTCCAGACCTGCTCAGTCCTTCTGCAATGGCACCGTCTCCACGTTTTTGGGGGTGGTACTGAGAGCAGAATCACACTCGGCCCTTTCACGGTGTGAGTGCAGACCTGACCTCTGCCTCCTCCACTCCAAAGTGAAGTATCCATAAACCATTTGGATGGAAAATTGAAGTGCTTTGCACAGAAGGGGAGGGCAAGAAATCACCATTTGGAGACAAGCAACAGTTCGTAACCTCAGCCTGGTGAGGGCTCTGATTTACACCCGGACTGCTTATCTCCGTGCCATTGCTCACCCGCTGCTTCCCCTTCCCAGCACCCTGCCAGCAGCACAGCTGTCGTCTGTCTCCAACAGAAGGAAAAAGCAAAGAGGTGGGGAAGGGAAAAAGCAACTGCAGAACCACAGTGTGAGACAGCAAAACAGAGGCGGCCGAAGCGCGTGCCCTACTTTAGGAGATGCTGATGCGTTCGTAACCGGAGCCGGCTGCAGGGAGCAGGGATCCCCCCCTGCCCTGGCATCCATGCAGTGAGCACTACCCGGGTTTGAGGGAGAAGATGACAAGGGTGATAAAATTAATTAGCAAAGCAATCCTCCGGCCGCACCGAGCGGCTCCGTGCGTCACCCAGCAGCGACGGCTTCATCTCCCGGCGCAGAGGGACGCGCTGCTGCCGGAGGTTATCACGGGGGATGTGACAGGCACAATTGTTTCCATTTCACGATTCTGCATGACGGAGCCAGACAGGTTATTGAAACAACAATTTTCTGGCTAACACACGCCTGCCAGTCAAGTGAATTAGGAAATGCAGGCTCTGCTCACGTCCTGGGGTTATATTAAATCCCAGCCCAGCTCCTGGGGCACAGAGGTCTGCGATGTGACCCATTGGCAGTGCGACGACCTCCGAGCGGTTGGCAAAGGGAACTGTCCCTGTGCATACAGACAGAGCCACAGACACCCTTCAGACCGGGGGGGCTCCGTCCCCTCTGTGCACGGAGGGGCTGACAGATAAAAGTGCCCCCGTTTGTTCGGAGCGATGTCGTTAACCATTAGCACAGCCGGCTGGCACAGCTCATAATTCATCGCCACGGGGTCTGGTGTGGCCCTTCTGTTCCGGGGGATGACGGGAAGGTGTTTGTTTCCAATCACAAAAAGACTTATTTTCTGGGACACAAACAAGGACCACATGGCCATCTGCACCCCGGGTCACCAAAGTGGTCCCACAGAGGACCTGCAGAGGCGAAGCAGGAGGGCTGCGTGATTCCCATCCATTAATCTCAGCCTGACGCAGCGGCCGCCCATCGATCTGCTCATTCATCAATACCCCACTCACACCGGAGCCATGTAAGCAGGCCATTCAAATTAACACAGACAGATCTCTAATAGTCACCGCTGCTCTCGGAAGGAACAACGCAGCTTTCTTTCCAAATGCTGAGGCAGTAAATTAAAAGGATCAGTTTCTTGATTGGACTTTTCCTGCAGCTGCGGGGGCAGCAGCCCATGCAGGGATAGGGGAACCACTGGGAGCATCCTTCCCACGGCAATGAGATCCAAGCTCCCCTTGGGAGCAATGGGAGCTATCGGTGCACCACAGGGGATGACCTGCAGCCGCATTCTGAGCACTGCTGCTGGGAATGAACCCCTCACCCTGCGCCCAAGAGGGGCAGAGACGAGGCTGCTCCTTTTGCTTCCCCACCAGCAGCAACGTGAGGCTGTGCTGCAGTGAATGCTGCTCCATTTGCTCCACTTTGATTATTCACCATCCCTGTGCCATCAGCTCTGCCCCACGGCCGTGCTGGAGAGACCCTCAGCCCCCACCCCCCATTGCCACCCCACAGTAGCCCCGCAGCAGGGGGTGATGCGCGGTGACGGATAACCTCGGAGGTGCTGCGCCCGCTGCTTTTACAACGCTTAATGAGGTAAACTAATTGTAAATTGCGGCAGAATGGGAAACTTAATGACACTTCAGCTCTTGAAAGGAGTTTAAACACCGAGGGATTCACTAATATTTTTCGGCGCTGGGAAGTCGGGGGAGCTCAGAGCTTACACGGATGGGCTTCCATGGCCCCAATGCTCCTCCCATCCACCGTGGGCAGCTCAATGAGGTCTCTGTGCCAGTGGGGACGGAGTGGCAGAGCTGCATTTCTCAGCTGAGCTGAGCGTGTGGGGTTTTTCCATCTGCCATCCTCCTGGCCGAGAACTGGGGCTGAGTTTTCTGTGAGCTGATGCAGAACCTCTCCTCGCCCTTTGATAGACCTGGGAAGTTTTGCACATTCAAATATTGACCTTTTGTAAATCCTTTCGGGCTCCCCCGGGGCTGCGGGGAGCAGGAGCTGGCAGGACACGAGCGAGCTGAATATCATTCACTTTAAGCAGCCCGGAGATGTTCAGGGGCATAAAACCTTTCAGAGCTCCACATGGCATTTTTCAACACGCTGCTTCCCTCCGGAAAGGTCAGGTGGGAGTTAAACCAGGGGCCCTTCTTCCCTCCATCTTAATCAGCCCATGCACACTCTTATCACATCTCCCTCCTGTCTGCTGTCTGATACAACTGATAATCGTTCAGATGCTGACTCAGCTCCTCCCTCTGCCCTGTGCTGCACTGAGCAGTGCATGCAGTGCCCGGCACACCATCCCTGCAGCAGCAGCTCTGCTCATTCTGCTCACTTCCTCTATGGGCTCTGCAGCTGTCCTGTGCTGCGTGGGGTTATCCCACACCCCCGTGGCTGCAGGTTGGACAGAGCTGGGCTGTGAGCTGCCGCGGGCTCTCAGGATGGGGCACGGCAATGGGAACTGAACACAGTCCACCTCTGCTCCCACTTCACACCGTGCCCAGGCCCAGGGCTTCATTCCCATTCTGCCCATGAGTCATTCCCAAAGCTGCCTCCTCGCCTCCCTCCTCCCTTCTGCTGATTACTCAGACGGATGTGCCATCGTATCACCAGTGACGATGACGAACTGATATTTAGACAACTGCTTTCCAAGAGGGCCATTCTGAGGTGTGAGCAGTGGGGTAGGAGGGGCAGGAAGGGCAAGAGGAGCAGGAGGACCCCTCTGCCGTTCAGCTCCCAGTGCCCCTCGCTCCTCTGCTGGGCAATGTCAGTGCTGCCACACAGCTGTGTGACCCCACAGGCTGAGCCCCAACCCACACACCCTCCCTTCCCTGTGCCATATATCCATCCCTGCTGCCTGCAGTGCTGCTGGGACTGTCGGAGCTGTGGGATGGGATTCGCTTTGTATCAGAATTTGCTGGAAAACCACTCTATCAAGCAAAAAAAAACCCCACAAAGCTCCGCTGAAAGCTTCAGAGGATCGTATTATCCAGCCCTAACCCTGAGAAAGAGCAGCAGGATGGAAGTCAGCGGGGAGGGCTGGAGTGGCCTCTCCTGACCATATGGGCACAGCTGTGAAGGATGCACAGGGAAGGACGGGTTTGGCTGTGAGCTGCACTCTGCTGCCCGAGCCAGGCAGGGAGCACAGCTGTTCAGCCTCCCGATGCTTCCACCTTTGCAGAAATGTCCTTCCAATGCACGGGTGTGTCGGGCTGGGAGGAATCTGTCATCCCGAGCACTCGCCTTGGATGCAGCCCCGCTGGCTGCAAGCAGGTGCTGTGCCCAGATTTATTCCGCTGCTGAATCTCAGCTGCAGTCTGGCAGCTCCACGTTGTTGGAGTGCTTTCCCCTCTCTGTGCCCTCCGTCCCTCTCAGGTGAGCTGCTCACGTTTTCCATCAGCTGTTCACTTACCCCAATGTTCGTCTTCCCCTTCATTGTTTGGTCGGATGTTTGCTGTGCTCGGGCACTGAGCAGTGATATTCTAAAAGCCAAGGTGCTGTGTCACGTGTCAGAAGTGGTCAAATTAGCTTAAACTGACCTTTAAACCCGATTGTTTAATCCCTTGCTTTGGCATCCAGTGTGATTTGCATTCAGCTATCCAGACACTCAGCCTGACAAATGGCTTTCCTTCCAAACTGCCTTGGAAGTATCTGAACTTAATGGACTGTAACATTTATGAACATGGGAGTTCTCTCAGCGGCTGCACGGGGTTATTGATGGCCCAAGCGGAACGCTGGGAGCACATCCCAGCAGCACAGGGGAACAGAGCTCTGCAGCACAGCCCACGCGGGTCTGCTCCTCATGCAGGGTATGTCAGCCATGGAGGAGTATCAACAGAGAGCAAAGACTTGAGAAGCAGAGCAGTCCAGGGAAAAGCTGAGATGTGCAGATCCTGTGCCAGCTTGGGGGGTGGGGGGAGGGTGGCATTCACAACGGGCTGCCCCTTGGCACTGGGATTTACCTGCAGCACGGGGCACACCTTCACCTGCCTGGCGTGCAGCACAGCTCAGAGCACGATGCTCGGAGCCCCATGGGGAGCTCTCAGTGCTGCAGTGTCCTCATGGGCCATCAGCTGCTGCACACCTCCAAGAGTTCAACACGTCGACGTTTGGAAATGCCCATTGATGTCGTCATGTCTGCGATTCCTTCGCACTCGATATTTATCCAGCAACCAGCTGATAGCGGCTGCTTTGGCACATAATTAAGCGGAGGAAAGGAAGTCATAACGTTTAGCAGCGGCGTCGCCTGAGTGTTCAACAATAGCAGGGAAGATAGGAACGCTGTGCTACTAAAAATAAATAGAGAATGTCTTATTAGGAGGTGTATTTAGTTCCTGCGCGGCGAATAGCTCCGGGCACTCCATTCCCTTCCATTTCATTTCAATTGATAGCATCCGATTGGCACCGGGGATAAAACGGGGAGAAAATGGAGATGGAAAAAGAGGAGAAAATCGTGACACAAAAACGAAGATGAGAGGAAATCAGATTTGTATCTGTGAGCAGATGGCTGCCGAGCCTTTCCTGGCACCGTCCGCACTGCTGGCCTGGCTGGGAGATGCCAATAGCAGTGAGAGATGCAGATGAGTGCTCCCCACCTTCCCGGACAGACGGGGATGGAGGTGCTGCTCGGAAGGCAATCTCTCCCAAACACTTAAAAACGTTGTGCAATTTATATCTCGTGCTCGACAGAGCATCCAAAAGTAATTTCAGTGCTGTGTTGAGTGCTGCAGCTCTGTGCCGAAGCGGCAGTCGGCGCCGGGCCGGGTCCTTCCTCCTCCCTCTCCACTCTGCAGTGCTTTAAATGCAGCAGGGCTGAGCTCTGATGGCAACCGTGGCCGTGCCAGCGTGGGAAGGTCAGCAGCACAAAGGCTGCTTATGGCTGGAAATTGGGGGGTTCTGGTGCCAGGAAACAGCATTCAGCCTTTGTGAAAGCCAAGAGAGAGGTGTCGGGGCAATGGTTTGCTGCGGAGGAAAAGCCATTCTGAGTGGGTTTCATTGACTGCCCATTGCAGACACTGCCTGCCCTGCTGAGCACCTCATCCCAACGGGGAACACAATTGGGGCCTTCTGAATCCAAGCATGGGGGGCACAGAGCTCCTCTTTTGGAGAAGGTGCTCTCCAGGCACCGATAGCCGCTGTGCCGCCGAGCACCAAAGCTCCCTGCTTCCATCCCTGCAGGGAATCACGTTGGTTTTAGGTGTCTGTAGGTCAGGGCAGCACAGACTGCCCACACTGTGGCTGCAGAGCAGAAGGCAGCACAGCAGAACAGCCCCTCTCACTGCGGATTCCAGCCCTGTGCCCCTGCGCTCCATCCCAGTGCCTGGGGAACGGGCAGTGGTACACGAAGTGAATTTCTCCAGCCCTCAGAAGTGAAAGGATTTACACTCCGGATGATAAGAAAAGGGCATGAAGGCAACAGTGGTCCACCTATTTTGCAAACAGATGTTGGGGGGAGGATTAACCTTTCCCCTCCTGGCTCACATATTGTGTGCGTTGTGAGGGTCGCAGCTGCCCTCTCTCAAGCTGCAGTATGTGCTTCATTCCAGCCCCTCTCCTCCTCCTCCTCTGCAAATAGTGAGCTCCAGGTTCACTCCATGTGTTTGCCCCTTAAAATTGCTGTCAGGAAAGGGAGTTCCATGTTAAAGCACAGGAGTTTGGGGCCAGTTAGTGCAGGCTTTCCTTTGGAGGAGCACACACTGGGAACAGCAGCACCCTCCGGTCTGGGATCGGGGTGCTGTGGGGCTCAGAGCTGAGCACGGTGGGGGTAGCAGGCAGGTTACAAACACAGGGATGTCTGCAGCCCCTCCACCACTCTGTGTGTGCTGCTGGAGCCCAGGTCCCACTCTGACTGGAAGTTGTGCAAAGAATGCACAGTATAAATCATGGCGTAAATCACCTGCCTGAGCTTTGCCGGGGTCACAAGCAGAGGGAGCCTGGGAGCCTGGTTCCCTTCCAAAGCCATAAATCATCCTAAAGCGATTCCAGGCTCGCCGGGATGCCCCATAAACCTTGGGAACGTTTCCAGCAGCGCTGGCGCCCATCCCAGCGCAGGATGGAAGTTCCTTAAATCCCCATCAGTTCCACCTGAGGTGTCACCTGTTCCAAAGGCGTTGGATGCAAACTTCTGGAGCACCTCTGAAGGGGAATTACAGCGCTCAGAAGTGCTCGGGGGAGAGCTCAGTTTTCTGTTTGGATAGAGGTGCACCAACACGGGCACTCATGCTGGGTGCTGAGCAGCCTCAGCTGGGGCAGTGCGAAACAGTGATTATTAATGATAGAAATAACGTTGGATTCCGTTGATTTGGATGAGTTACCATGCAGGAGCTATAGGACAGCTGGCCTCAGAGACCTGCAGATCGCTGACATTGGTTCCTCATCAGCCTTACACCACCAGGTGCAGCTCAGTGCATCAGGACGAGCTGAAGGTGCCGTATGGGAACAGCGGGTCCGTTCTGCAGCACCAACACAGCACCGAAGCTGGAAGGATCCATCAGAGGGCAGAGAGGTTCCCCCCCACCATCCCCACATCACCCCACACCCCAAGAAAGTCCCACGGGACCCCTGCAGCCCCTCCAACCCACACCGGCTGCTCTCAGTTCCCCACCGCAGCTGCGGGGCTTTACATTACGGTTTCATGTAGAGCAATATCAGACAATTATTTCTTTTTTTTTTTTTCACAACAGGTTTTTTTTTTTTTCTCCCCTTCCTAAGTGAACACAGCGTGTTTTCTGATCTGCATTTGCCCGCTTTGATCATCTGTTCTGCAGATCAGTTTCCATGTTTAGAGGTACAGCAGCACATGTAATGAATGCAAATGCAATGCGTGCAGAGATAAGCGTCGGGACTTCAGAGCCTAATCCTCCCAATCTCGCACCCCGATACAATGTTTTCATATTTAATACATTCTGAGGGATTTTGCTTTTATAAATAATGAACTAATCTCATCTTCAAGGCATCACTTTGCCGTTTAGGCCTTAAAAAGAAAAGGGGGGGGGGGGGGAAGCAATGCTCTGCGCTCGGATAAATCCATTTTAACCAATATCAACTGCTCCCTCTTCGCTACGGCACCGCTGCTCCCCGCACAGCTCTGAGATGCTTCCACAGCTCCTGCCTCTCACTCACATACTCCAAAAGTTAAAGGCCCACTCATGGATCACAGAGCCCATCGCTGCCCGTCCCCACCGCACCGCCATCAGAGCAGCGCCATCCGTGGGGAGGATTTAAAGTAATTAATTGATCACAGCAAGGGGATGCGCTTCAGTTGGGAGCAGAAACACAGCTGGGTTGTTTCCAGGCCAGAGAGATAAACGGGTTTCTCCCAAGCACGATGCTGACTCTCACTGGATTTGCTCCTGCTGCCTTTGGGGGGGATTGGCTCTGGCTGCAGCATGCTGCCCCACTGCATGGCAGATGGGAGCAGGGCTGGGAGCAGGGCTTTCCTCTCCACCCCACCCATGGTCCTTGATGGGAACGGCAGCAAAACCCCCATGGAACCCCCATGCCCAGAAATCCCAGCATTTCTTCCCTGGGCTTCAGCATGCTCCCAACCTGCATCCAGCAAACGGAGCTCCAAGGGATGACGCTGCAGTTTGGGTGCTTTCCTTTCCCTTTTCCCAAACCCCACGGAGGAGCAGCACGTTGGGCTGCTCCCAGCAGTCTCTGTCTGCGCCGTTCTGCCATAATTACTTTCTCCTCTTTCTCCAGCCAACCTCCAAGCGCTGCTTTGCGAGGGGAATTGCTATTCCCTTGTCAGGAGATGGGATTCTGGTGTAATTGAGAGAGAAGCAGCGGCCTCTGCTCCTGACCGGGGCTCCCTCCTCCCTCCCACTCACCATTGTATGGGAAGCAGAAGCCCTCAAGTTATGCTGGACAGACTCTTGGAAATAACCTTTTTCATCTCAAAGATCCTGCTGAATTTTAGATTAAAAAGGAAGCTTTTCTTTCAATAATGTATTTCCCCCTTGGCTCCCTGGCTATCAAGTAACTTTCCCTGCACCGAGAGCTCGAAAGATGAAGCTTCCCCAAATTCAGATTCATGAGCTGAATCCCACACCTCCCCAAAGCCTGGCTGCGGAGAGCAAAGGCAAGCGGGGCATGAATTTCACATTAAGAAGAATAAATAAAGCACAACCTCTTTTCTTTCCTTCTCCCTGCCTGTGCAGGTGAGACGGGGTTATCCAGCACCGTTTAAATGAGCACATTGGGAAGGAGAGGGTCACCGTGCTCCGTGCGCAGCTCAGTGCTGCGTTTGGCCTCGGAGGGAGCTCAGCACTGCGGTGCATTGTGGGTCCAGAGGAGAGAGATGGAATAATCCATCCCTTGGGCTGTGCCCTCTCCTCCGGAGCTTTAAATCTTGGAATGGTGTTGGGTTGAGCAGTGAAGGGCAGGGGAGCCCCTGAGCCGGGCACTGCGGGGCGGCGCTGTGTGTGCGCCCTCTGCGCGGCTGCGCACGGAATGGTGTTGGAGATAAACTTCCATGGAGCAAAGGAAGCACTGGTGGGGCAATCAGGGAACCCCGAGCGGCTGCTCGGAGCGGGGCAGCCCTTCTCAGAGCCCATTCCCACAGCAGTTCCCCTGGGAGCTCCGGTTTTCCCATCGTTACCGCCGCGCACTGAGCACCTGCAAAGCACAAATCACAGCCTCTCATTTCCACGCTCAGACACGGAGACACCGAGCAGAACCAGCAGTGCTCCCTTCTGCTCCGACCCAGCACAGTGAGGAGCCCCAGCAGCACACAGCTGGGGCAGCACTGGTGGCTCTGTGTCACGGCAGGGCTGTATTCCTGCACGGGGCCGTGATGGATGCGTGCTGCAGGGCGGGTTTCATGCACTGACTAATAGAGCATCCCCTATAAGCCCCCAGCCCATGTTGGCACGCAGCTACGCCCATTGCTTTTGTTCAGACAAGCAGCAAAAAGCAGAGACATATCCAGAGTTCTTCCAGCTTTTTGTGCCACCTAACCCTGCCCGGACAGCATCTGCTGAGGGCACACAGAGCAGACAGGGATCTTTCATTTCCTGGCAATGCGTATTTCCAACACAACGGCAGCAGCCGACAATTTGCGACTCCATAACCCAAATGCACGGTACTAATTTATGCACGGGGCTGACGGATCATTGCTCCTGTAATAAACTGCTCGGAGTGGGTAGGATTTATCAGCGAGTGGGTTGCCCTTTGCCCGTTTTGATTTCATTCTGCCTTGTTTCGCGAGGTGCCAAGTCAACAAACGATTAAACAGGAGCAAATATTTCTCCACTGGAGTTTGATCGAGTTACCTAATGCCGCTAAGAGATGGGATGTAATTGCTTCTGGAAACAAAGCCTGTTTTCCTCCAGCGTTCTCAATGGGAAATAAAAGGCTGCTTTCTCCTTTCTGAGTAAAGCAGGAGGCTGCAACGTGGCGTTGGGTCACCTGTGAGCACAGGAGGAGGGGGGCGCGCTGCTGGTGAGAGCTGTGCATCCGCATCCCGGCTCCTGGCTGGCAGCGGGGCAGGGGCTGTGCTCGGGATTGCCCGTAGCACATCGCCTGCTGTACTCGGGATATTAATTACGCTCAGCAGGACGAGGAGCTGCTCCTGCTCTCCAATGCTGCCATCTATAGAGGCTGTGCAGCAATACAGAGCTGCGCCCATCCGGCCCAGCGCCGTCCACACCGAAGCGCAGAGGCTGTGGGGGAGCAGTAGCAGCTCAGCCGCAGCGCCGGGCCCATCTCCTGCAATGGGAGCAGCCCAGCACTGCGCATAGGGGCTGAGGGGCACTGGGATCCCCCCAGGAGGAGCTGAGCTCTGTGCGTTTGCAGCCACCTCCCTGTAATTCCAGCTGCCAGACCCGGTGCGTTCCTCCAGCGGATGCAGAGCAGCCCATCAATATTGCAGCTCTTTTATTTATTATTATTATTATTATTATTATTCTAATTTGGAGCTGCCTTGCAAACGGAGCCTTCTAATCCTCGGAGCATCTGCTCGGAGCAGGCAGCATCTCCTTAATGCCACCGCACACTTCAGAACTTCTCCTCTTCTCCGTGGGAGCCCCTGGAAGGATTTAACTGATAGAGGCACCTCCCACGGCTCCGGCTAATGATCACAATACAAATGGCATTTGCATGCCGTGTTATTCCTTTAGTGCAGGAGATGATCTGCACAATAGCATCCATTCATCCCCTACGGCTTGTTTTCAATCTGTCTGACGCTGATTTCCAGCCCAGGTAACACCCAGCAGTGCTGCAGGTGGGTCTGCAGAGCCCCATCCCAGCCTGACCTCGTGGTGGCAGTGGGTAAAAGGCCAATAAATAGGAAAGATTTGGGGAAGACTGTGGGGTTTTAGGGCCAGCCTTAAGGGGAAATGCCACACAGCGCCCCACTAATCCATCAGATTCTCCTATGGCATAACTGCTTATGGGAAAGGGAGGCGGCTCCGGACAGAAGAAGTTCAAAACAGCCCCAATTACACTCATTTGCAGCTCTTCACATCTCCACTGCCCCAATACTTAACGACAGCGAGCAATAACGTTTGAGCAGTGGAGGTCCGAGTGACACGAAATCAATGCCCTCATATTGGAATCCTGGAAGGCTTCGTTAAATATTTTGTTTCTTCTTGTTTGCTCACTGCAAATCCAGACAGCCCCACCAGAGCCAGAGGAGCTAATGAATTAAAAGCTCCCAGCAGCAGTTTGATAATAGCATTAACACTGTAAAACACACCATGAGGTCAGCGATGTCAGCGTTACGGCGTCGGGGAGAGGAGCAGAAAGCCGGGCTGCTTCCTGGAGACAGGCAGTGGGAAAGGCCCCCTCCTTTCAAAGGGAGATGTGAACCTTCCCCCGCAGGGAGCAGCAGTGGGGGGACCTGAGCTGCTCTCTGTGGGTCCATCCCTGAGCTGCTGTCTGTGGGTCCATCCCTGAGCTGCTGTGTGTGGGTCCATCCCTGTGCCTGTCGGACCATGGGGTTGCAGGGAGCAGGATGGATCCTGGCTGCACCGCTTCCCAGCAGCCCTCTCCTTCTGTCGTATCCATTTCGCAGAAGGGATGTGTGGACCCCTGGGATGTGGGTCGCTGCCATCCCTGCGTCCTTCTGCCCTCCAAGTGACATTCTGGGAGACCCGGGAGCTGTGAAATCTCGGGAGCTCCATCCATCCATTACCGCCCCGATGAGCTCTGCAGAGATTTATGATGGGTTTTACCACCCGTGGGAGCTGCAGTGTCACATCTCCATCCCTTAACTCATCCCCGGGCTGAGATTTACAGCCCTGCATTGTCAGTCAGCGCTGCTGGTGTGGGATTGGGCAGCAGGGAAAGGTCAGAGCCACAGAACCGCAGAGCCATTGGGGTTGGGGGAGACCTCTGGGATCACCGAGTCCCACCCAACCCCCACAGGGACCCCTCAGCCCCCAGGAGCCCCCCGGGACCCCCATTGTCAGCAATGCCCCACACTGGGGCAGCTCCGTGGAGATGGACATCCCACATGGGATGGTTCCCATACACCTCTGGGCACGGGCTGTTCTCATGGTGCTTTGTGTTGCCCGACTGCTCCCCAGTGCTCCCTCAGTCCTTCCCAGTGCTCCCCAGTGCTCCCCCATTGCTCTCCTATTGTTCTCCCAGTGCTCCCCAGTGCTTCTCAGTGCTCCTCCAGTGCTCCCCCACTGTTCTCCCATTGCTCTCCCAGTGCTCCTCCAGTGCTCCCCAGTGCTCTCCCAGTGCTCCCCAGTGCTTCTCAGTGCTCCTCCAGTGCTCCCCACTGCACTCCCATTGCTCTCCCAGTGCTCCCCGGTGCTTTTTCCCAGGCCTCTCACCCCACAGGTCCCCACTGTGGCACACCCTGTCCCGCTGTGCCCACGCCGTGCTGCTGGAGGACATGCGGTTCCACCCATGACCCAGACAGCTCTGCATGCCATGAGCTCGGTGCCGTCTGGCTCCCAGCGCGTGTGAATAATGCATGGTGCTGCTCTGCCCGCAGCCCTGCTGTGTGTCTCAGTGCTGATGCAGAAGGACGGCCATCATTTCTAAATGGGTGATTCAGAAGGGAGCATTCCTCATCCCCACGTCAGCACGCTGCTGATGGGCCCCTTCCTGCCGGGCAGCGGCTCGGGGGATGGAGAATCAGACAGATTGTGGTGGGATGATGGAGTTCCCACCCTGCTCTGTTCCCCAGCTCCAAAGCCCCAGCTCTGCAGGCCCCAGTGCATCCCAGTACGCCCCAGTGCATCCCAGTATGGCGGGTGGGTGCAGTGGGGCACGGGGCTGCTTTTGTTGCCATGTGGCAGTGAGGGGTGGAGGGGCTGCTGGAGAAGGATTGGTTCGCCACTGTTGCCCTTATAATGCACGTGGGGATATTAGCTCGGAGCCTGGGTTATGAGGAGAGCTAATTAGTTAATCCATGTAAAGTGCTGTAAGGCTCTCAGACAGAGGAAGAGCTGCTGACGGTGGTGGGGCTCAGGAGGAGCTCTGCTGATGCAAAGTGAATTTCAGACACGAAATCATTACCTGGCAGGGTGGGATTACAGAGAGGGTCCATCGGAAGGAAAACTTCAGCACTGATGGTGTCCCAGTGTATGAACACCACGCACTGCTCCCATCGTCACCCCACAGCCCTTCTGCTGTAACCGCAGCCCCACACTGCAGCTCTGTGCTCCCCGGCACTGCAGGGAGTGCAGCACAGAGTGCTGCTGCCACCTACGGAGAGAGGGTCCTATGGAGACTCCTATGGAGTCCTATAGAGCGAGTCCTGTAGTGTGAGTCCTGCGGTGTGAGTCCCATAGGGAGCAAGTCCTATGGAGAGAGTCCTGTAGAGAGAGTCCTATGGAGAGCAGGTCCTATAGAGAGCGAGTCCTACAGAGATTCCTATAGAAAGTGAGTCCTATAGAGAGTGAATCCTATGGAGAGTTCTGCAGAGTCCTATAGAGAGAGAATCCTATAGAATGAGCCCTATGGAGTGAGAGTTTTATAGACAGTGAGTCCTATAGAGAGAGTCCTATGGAGAGCAGGACCTATAGATAGAGAGTCCTATAGAAAGAGTCTTATGGAGGGAGTCCTATGGAGAGAGAATCCTACATAGAGAGTCCTACAGAGTGAGTCCTATAGAGAGTGAATCCTATAGAGTCCTGTGACCTCACACACCACTCCACTATGAGGGGCTCAAGGCTAATGGCTGCAGAACTAAGAGGTGTCGGCACTGACACCTTCCAATTCCCCAATGATTAACTTCCAGCAGATTAGCACCGGATGGCTGTTTAATTAACAGACACGTCAAGCTTGCTTATGAGTCATTAAAAAAAAAAAAGCCACCATCCCAGCAATTGACTTGTTTATATGGAAGAAATCGATCAGATATTTCATTTCTCCTTCTCTGAAGGATTTGGCTTCAGCCAAAGGGAGAGGAGGACTCAGGGATGGGGATGGGATGGGATGGGATAGGGATGGGGATGGGATGGGATGGGATGGGATGGGATGGGATGGGATGGGATGGGATGGGATGGGGATGGGGATGGGATGGGATGGGGATGGGGATGGGATGGGATGGGATGGGATGGGGATGGGGATGGGATGGGATGGGATGGGGATGGGGATGGGATGGGATGGGGATGGGGATGGGGATGGGGTTGAATGGAGGACAGGTCCAGGGTTGAATCCCCCATTGCACTGCACTGCAAAGTGCCGCCTGCCCAGACCTGATTGCTCACAGTGCAGATTGCCTCTTGACATTAATTACGACGTAAGTCTGCGGATTAGCAGTGCCAGGTGAAGAGAGGCACAGTGCACTCACAGGGAGCAGCTCCGCCGTTCTGTAAGTTGCCATAGAGATTTTTTTTTTTCTCCTGGAAAAAAGAAAAAAAAGTGATAATAAAGCAAAACAAAGCAATGCCGTCCTCACATCCTCCCCTCCCACCCTCTGCTGGGGCTCTGTCTGTACGCACAGTGACCCCGGTGGCACAGAGTGCATGGGGAGCGTGGGGCTCCCTTTGGTGCTCCAACCCCTGGGCCACTCGAGGAGGAGTTCAGTTTTTGTGATCTCGGCCTCTGATAGAGAATGGTTAAAAAAAGAAAAAGAAAAAAGGAAAAAGAAAAAGAAAAGCAAAAGAAGGAAAATGAGAAAGAAAAAAAAACTCCTTTTTCACTTGAGATTAAAGATGCATGAGCAGAATGGAGCAGGGCCGTGCGCCGCAGAGGCAGAGGCTTTGAAGGTGAGCGGAGAGCTCACAAATAAATCAATCCTTTGCCTCAGATCTGGGGCTGGGAGCAGAGCAGAGCCGGCCTTAAAGCTCAGGGCAAGAGGGGGGGGCACAGCCTCTGGGCTGCCATGAGGTCTGCCTGGAGCTGGGACCAGGGGTGGTGTGGGGCAGGGTGATGTGGGGCAGGATGCTGTGGGGCAGGATGCTGTGGGGTGGGGTGCTTTGGGGCAGGGTGCTTTGGGGCAGGGTGATGTGGGCTCTGCCCCCCCACACACACCGGTGGGGCTGTGCTGTCCCTGCTCTCAGTGCCCCAACGCAGCCCCGGAGGGACATCGCTCTGAGTTCTGCATCGCGTCTCAAAGGAAGCAGAATGCTCTTCAGCCTCTGCTAAAAGCACCAGGCACTGCCCCAGCTTCCCTCTAATGGCAGCCGAGGAGCGACGTCTGTACCATAATAGCTGAGAAACAAATTCCTCCTCGGCCCCAGAGAGGGCTGATTATCCCATGGAGCACTGCATTAGCAAATCCCTATGACACAGAGTGACGCTGATGTCACGCAGTGCTGCCACCCCAATGGGCACATCTCCCCACCCACAGCACTGCCACCACTCCACGGCCCTCCGTCCCCATCAGTCTGTCCCACTGCCCCAGGGCTGAGGTGTCCTATAGGATCCGTGGGCTCCATAGGTGCTGTGCAATGGTTAATGACCACAATGAGGCACCTCCCGGCCCCATTGACCGACCGAGCAGATCTGAGCCCATGGCCACCTCCTGCGGTCCGTATGAGAGGAGGAGATGGGATGGAGGGAACAAACGGAGTCCCCTGGAATGGATGTGCATTTCCATTCCATTTATGTGCTGAGTAATTGGCGGTAATGCGGGAGATACGGGCGGTGTCGCTGCGGACCAGGAGGCGCTGGAGATGGATTATCCCCATCCGTCATTATCCGGGCGTCCCCGCGGCCGCTCCGATTGTAGAACACGATTTTAATAACCCCGGGAGGCAGCACTCATTTTTCTTTTGTCACTTAACAACTCGGCCTCATTCACCGGTACCAATGAATACAAAGGGGGATTCGTTTCTGGAGGAGGAAGCGGAGCACCAGCGATGCTCTCCTCTCCGCATCCCCAACAGCTTGCAGGGAACCACAGCCCCAGCAGCACCAGCACCACCCCCATGGCATCCGTGGGTCTGGGGCACACTGGGGACAGCGGGCAGCCCGTGCAGGTGTGGACGTCAGCCGTGGAAAAAGCCAGCAGTGGGAGCCGGGCAAATCAAATTACAAGGAGGCTAATGAAAGTAATGGGGAATAAAGTGCTGCTGGAGGCGGCGCGGTCGGTTCCCATTTCCACGTGTCACTGCGTTTCAATTGGGGATGTTTATAGCCCCGCAGAAGCGGTTGTTAATTGCTCTTTGTGATGAGCTGAGGCGTGACGGAGCCTCTGCAGGGCCGGGTGCTGCAGGCACTGCTCCCAATGCTGGGTGCTCAGCGCTGGGTGCTCAGCACCGGGTGCCCGTTTGTCTGCAGCCACCGCCCGGGCGCACAAACTCCATCTGCAGCAATTGGCTGTGAGATGCGTTTCTCTCCCGATAAAAGCTGATGGGTTTTTTTTTTTTCTCCTATTATCATCAGGGGTGTTTGGGAAAGCAGGAAAACAACAGCGCTGTGCCTGCAGCCCCACTGCCCGGAGGTGACATTGGGCGGTGACCCCGATGTGCCGTGGGGTGGTGTTCATGGGGTGAGGGTGCATAGCGTGCGAGTGGGTCCTGCCCCAAAGGGTGTCCCCGGGGGGCTCTTTGGGGCAATGGGGCAGGACGCTGTGCACAGCTGGGCATCACAGGGGAGAAGGATGGGGATGGAGATGGGAACGCAGGTGGGGAGAGGAGGGCTGGGCCAGGCGCAGGGCCGGGCTGCTGGGTGCCACAGCAGGAATGTGGGACACTGCCACCGCTCTCCATGAACCCCACTGAAGCAGCAGGGCTCAGCTGTGCCCAGGCATCACTGCACTGCCACCACGATGGCACAAGGACCCGCAGGTGGCACATGAGCAGCTCAGACCTCTCCGTATCCCTTTGGCATCTCATGGATTATGGAAGAAGGATAGCAGTGGTCCACAGCGCCCTCCCCTCACTCCCCAGGGACTGCTCAGATCCCCACAACACGGAAAATTAATGATCCTCCCTCATTAATTACAACGTGTCGGGGGCTGTGTTGAAGGCCAGCGCTCAGACCCCAGAGCTGCATTCAGCCCCAGTTTGCATCCACCTCACGGTGAGGAATGGGGCACTGCCCCCAAATGACACCACAGATCCTCCTGCACCCCAATCCCAGCGGAACAAAAAGAATGAGTACCCCCAAAGTGAGTGAGTGAATGTATGTATGAATGAATGAATGAATGAAGCCCCGGGGAACCCATCTTCCCCCACCTGGGAGGGCTCATTAATGCCCCTAATGAAGCACCAGAGCTGGGGTGGGGGGAGGCAGCCCAGCCCAAATTGCAGAGGAGTGAGGAGGGGAATCACAGGGAAGGGGTGGCACAGGGAAACTGAGGTAGGAGGGGACGGGATCACAGCCTGAGCATGGGGCAGTGGCTGTCCCATGGGCACAGGAGCGCAGAGGCACCATGGGTGCAGTGCTGCTGCCCCACGTGCTGCCCTGGAGGGTGCCAGGCTGCCCAGCCACAGCAGGGGCACTTCTGCCTCCACTCCATGCAGGGACCCATTGGGAACACCCACATCTGAGCCCTGGCGCCGCCTGGTGCCCCCACACCACCCCATTCCACAGACGGCCCCGTGGGTGTATGGATGTGACTCAGTGCCAGAGGGGAACTGAGAGCGGTGTCACGGGGCCGTTTGCCCCACATACGCCCCATGGAGAAGTGTCCATGGATCCAACCCGTGGGTGGGCATCCGTGCACCCCAGGGCCTGCACGTCCCATCCCCAGCGCTGCGCAGCGCAGCTCCCCGTGTTGTTACTGTTGTTGTTGTTGTTGTTGTCCATCTCAGCGCTCACAGCTTTCGCCATCCCTCGCCGTTCCCACGGAGATGCCCGCGTTGCCATGGTTACCACACCGCCATCCCAGCTGTAAACATCCCGCACAGAGCACAGCTCCGTGCTGGAACCGGGGGTTGCTACACTCGGGGAAGGTGTTGCAAGGGCTGCTGTGGGAAACGGCCCCAGTGGGGCACAGTACCCGTGGGACCCCAGCACCCCAAGGCCCAGCCATTGAGGCACCCAGCTGCGCTTCTCCCTGGACATATGAGCTCTGGGGCCACAGTCCTGCCTGAAAGGCGGAGATGTGAGCAGGACCTGCAGCAGGAAGGTGTCACTGCGGTGGGATGGGGAGGTTTGGGGCTGGGGCTGAGGGGAGCAATGCTGTGAGCAGTCCCAGCCCCATGGTGGGCGATGCTGGGGGACCTGGGCAATGCTGGGGGCTCATGTCCTGTACCCAGAACCCCACAACCCTTTGGGGAACAACACCGTGGGGACCTCATTCCCACAGCCCCATCCTGGCAGCCCCCCCCCCCCACAGTTGGTTGCAGATGAGGTTGCGTGAGCACCAAACACAGCATGTGCTGCAGGTCCCATAGTAAACAGTTTGCACAACCGGCACCGTTGCGAAGGCCGTGGGTGCGTGGCGGATTGGGCAATGCCTTGTTGACCCGTGGGACGTGGATTTCCCCGGGGAAGAGACAGCACTGAGCGGGGCTGGCATTGCCCTGCAGTGGGGCATTGCCCAGGTCCAGGAGCTGCTGACAACCCTGGCCTCAGCACCAGGCCTGCGGGCAGCACAGGGAGGGCAGCCCATGTCCCCATGCCACGTCCCCCTGCCGCGTCCCTATGTCCTCCTGCTGCACTGCCATGTCCCCACATCATGTCCCCATGTCCCCCTGCCGCGTCCCTTCGCTGTGACCCCCAGTGCAGTCCCACTGGTGGGGCCCCGTCCTGGCGTGGGGCGGAGGACCGGGTCCGGGTGCTGCTCCCCCCGGGATGCGTGCGTGCCATCCTCCTTCCTGCGGCGCGAGGCAGCCCAGCCTGCGGGGAAGTGTTTTGCAATCACCTCCTTCAGAGAGCAGCAATTAACGGCACTGGTTTTGAGGAACTAACGGTGAGAGCAGCATGCTGGCGAGCGGGCAGCGCACAGAAAGCCATCGGGAGACGGAGAGCAGCACCGGGAGCGGGTAGTGACAGCGTGGGATACAGAAGGTGCGGAGCTGGGGTAGGGATGGGGCATGGGGTGCACCTTGTCTGCATATGGCTCTGCTGTCCCTGAGTGCTGGGGTGCGCGGGTGCCATATGGGGCGGACGATGTTCTCCCCCTGTGCTGGGTGCTGAGAGCCGGGTGCCAGCACAGGGCAGGAGCCTCACACCAGGAGGATGAGCTGGGACGGTGTGAGGAGAAGGGGAGAGCTGGCATCAGAACCAGCCGTGGATGCAGAGAAGCACCGGCAGCACCTCCAGGCCCTGCAGAGCTGCCGGCCCTGCTGCAGTGCCTTCATTCATCTGTTTCCTTCTGCCAGCTTATCTCTGCCGCACAACCTCGGCTCCCCCCTCTCTCTAACCACAAATCTCTCCAGCAGCGGCCGCCGGTCCCCGCGATACGATCAGCCGCGGCACAGCGGGGCTCTTGTGCCACAGAACTGGGCAGTGCGGTGCCACTGAGCGCAGTGTGCAGTGGGGGAGGTGGTTCTCCACCAACACCAGGCAGCAACGGGCCGAGCCCTGACCCTGAGCCCCTTCCCCACTCACTGCCCCCCACTCCAGGTGATGCCCGAAGCACGGAGCAGAGCATGGCCAGGCGTGGTGCTGGGAGCCCCCTGCTGCTGCAGCTCTCCCTGCTGCTGCTCCTCAGCCCGAGCGGTGAGTGGGGATCCGTCCCAGGATGGGACCGTGCAGCTCTGCCCGACGCTCGGCTCTTCCCTCCCAGGGGGCCCCATGCAGGAAAGAGGCCCCTCCATCCTGCACGCTACGGAGCTGACACATTTCCTCGCCTGCAGGGACCCAGCAGAGTGGAGCAGAGCTGGACTGCGCCTCAGTGGCCGTGGGCGCTCCAGTGGTGCCAATGGGGTCAGCCGTCACCGCGTCGTGCACCATCCGCCGGGAGCGGTGCCGGGGGCTGGAGGATGGGCAGCCACTCATCTCCTGGCTGCTGGACAGCGAGCCGATGGCTGGGAGGCAGCGCCGCGGCGTGGGGGGCACCGAGGTGTCCGAGCTGAGAGTGCCGCAGCTCAACCGCCCACAGGCCAAGCTGTGGTGCTGCGTGGAGTGGAACGGCACCAAGCAGCGGGTCGGCGTGGCCGAGATCCGAGCGGGCTGTAAGTGCGCGGCCATGCAGCGCGCCCATCTGCTCTGCAGTGATGCAGCACTGCAGTTGGTGGCTGGGGGGCTGCTTTGGGGCCATCCCATCCGGGGCATGTTGCCCAACTCCTCTCCTGGCTGTTCTCCCCAGACCCCCCCGGCAAGCCTTCCAACCTCAGCTGCCTGCTGGACCTTGGTGACTATGGGCTGACGTGCCGCTGGCAGCAGGGAGCTGACGGCCACCTTCCCACCAACATCATGCTCAAGTGTGCCACGTAAGCCACATCCCAGCCATCTCCCCAAAAACCATCCTCATATGGGCATCATATGGGCCCAAACCCACCCTCATCCTCGCTGCAGGAGCAGATCCCCAGCAGTGACGGGCTGCACCCCACAAAACGGGCACAGTCAGTGCACGGTGCCACGGCGGCTGCTGCAGCTGTACCGCCCCATGGAGCTCTGGGTGACGGCCACCAACGCGTTGGGCACAGCCGAGTCAGAGCGGCTCCGCATCGACCCCATGGATGTGGGTGAGTGACAGAGATCAGGGATGGGGAAGCTAATTAGCAGTGAGAGAGGGACATTAGAGAGCCATTAAAGCATGCCGGGCTCGTAGGTCATATTTTGCTGTGATGAATGGCTTCAGGAGATGAATAGGTGCCATGGGCACGCTGCAGAGCCGCGCGGTGCGTGCCGGCGGGTTATGAGCCAGCAGTTGACCCACTGCACTCCACAACTCTCTCCAGCAATTGATTACCCATTTATTCAGGAGGTCTATGAATAATATATCCAGCTCCCATCAACTATTTATTGGAGGAACCTTCCCGGGCAGCATGAGGCTGTGCTGGGTATGGGCTGCTCAGAGCAGCTCTGCATCCCTGCACCTCGTTGCACTCCAACTCCTGTCCCTCTGATGAACCCCTGTCCCGTGGCTCTCCCTGCAGCTAAGCTGGACCCCCCCACCCTGCAGAGCATCCGCTCCATGCCTCCCCAGACCGACTGCGTCACCCTGACCTGGACCATGACCCCACGCAATGCACACATGGAGCTGCGCTGTGAGCTGCGCTACCGTGCCCCCGAGGACCCCTCCTGGGGTGTGGTGAGTGCTGACGGGGGCAGAGCCAGTCCCCCACCTCTGCTCCCGGTTCCCTGCCCTGGTTCCTGTACCCTGAGGCTGTGCTATGGGGCCAGACACTGAGCACAGCAGGGGCAGCCCCCACTTTTTGTGCCCTGCGGGGGAAAGATGACAGCGGGACACACGCGGTGACTCAAAGGGGATGGCAGTGTCCCCTTTGGTGCTCTACCACCCAGCACTGACCCTGCTCTGGTTGCTCCCAGCTCACAGGCATCGCAGGCCATGCAGGCACTGTGCAGCACTGCAAATTCCTCTTCGGGACGCTGTACCACTTCCAGATGCGGTGCCGGCGGGACTTGGCACGAGGCTACTGGAGTGAGTGGAGCGTGAGCAGGAACTACACTACCCATGAGAAAGGTGTGTGGGGGGGCACCAGGGATCCTGCCCACCCCTGGTGGCAGGGCACTCTCCCCTCTCATCCCCCTTGTCCCCCCATGCAGCCCCTGAAGGGAAGCTGGATGCATGGTGGAGCACCCGGACAGCTGCGGGCAGGATGGAGGTGCAGCTGCGGTGGAAGGTGAGCACAGGCAGGCAGAGCTGGGCATGGCACAGCATCGCTGTGGCACTGAGCATCCCTGGCATGCTCTGTGCCCTGTGTCCAGGCCCCACGGCGGCAGGAGGCAAATGGGCGTGTGCTGGGGTACCGGGTAGCCCTGGGGTCCAGGAGGAGAGGCAGGGAGCCACAAACTGTCTGCAACACCAACGATACCCACTGCGACTTCACCGTGCCAGTGAGGACAGGGAGAGTCTATCTCTCAGCCTACAATGCTGCTGGCGAGTCATCAGCAACCGAAGTCATCCTACTGGAGAGGAAAGGTGAGGTGGCACTGAGCTCCACACGAGGTGCAGAGCTATGGCACAGCCACGGCTGTGGGAGCGGAGCCAGGATGCTCTCCCCTGCCCTCACCCTGGCTGCTTATTCCCTCACAGGTCAGCCCCTGGCTGGGCTCCGGGCTGTACCTGCGGGTGACCGCAGCCTCTGGGTGCACTGGGAGGCAGCGCCGGTCCCAGTGGTTGCCTATGTGCTGGAGTGGCAGCCAGTGTCCTCAGAGCCTAGGCACTGCAGCGCGTGCTGGCAGTTGGAGCGCAATGGGACCACCACCACCACCCTCATCCGGGGTAAGCTGGGGGCTGCTGGGTGTCCCAGCCCTCCCACTGGGCTCTGTGGGGCTGTCTTGTGCCTGCATCCAGGGCTCACAGCGCAAAGCCTGCACTGAGCCCACTCCTCACACTCCCTCTTTGCTCTGGATCGTGTCGCTGGTCACAGCACAGGGCAGCCAGGATGGTGATGTGGGGCTCTCAGCAGTCAGAGCCCCCAGACCTGCTGCTCCCCTCTGCTCTCTGTTGCAGACAGCATTGAGCCCTTCCAGCAGTACAACATCTCGGTGTACCCCCTCTACAAGGATGCCGTTGGGACACCTGCCTACATAGCAGCCTACTCCAAGCAGAAGGGTGCGTGTCCTTCTTTTGGGTCCCAGAGGGCTCACCAACCCCACCTTTGCATGCATGTGCCCATATTTTAGGGGCTGTGCAGAAGGGCACAGCCCAGCTCTGTACCGTGCCCAGTCTCATGTTTTGCTCCATTTCAGCACCATCCCATGCCCCAAAACTCCACCTGAAAAGCATTGGCAAGTCCCAGGCTAAGCTCAGCTGGGAGCCGGTGGCCGTGGAGCTGCAGAATGGCTTTATCACCCACTACACTGTCTTCTGGGCCAACAGCACTGCGGAGGTGTCCAGTGAGTCCTGGCCCTGCTCCCTGCCCCACCTCAGTGCTGCGGGGGATGCCAGCAGCTCCTGCCCCAGCCAGACCTGGAGGTGCCCGAGGCCTTGCTGTTGGGGCTCTGGGCAGCCTGGAGGGAGGTGCCCCTGACCGTGGCCAAGCAGCAGAGTCACCCCAGCCTTTCCACCAGCCCCCGTGTCTCTCCAGGTGCCGTTGTGAATTCCTCCCTCAGCTCCTTCACCATCCAGGGCCTGAAGCCATCTACTCTCTACAAAGTGCACATCATGGCCTCTACAGCTGGTGGAAGCATCAACGGCACCACCCTGACGCTGGTGACCACCATGCTAGGTGAGGCCATACTGGTGTGGATGGGACCATGTGGCAGAGGTGCCACCACTGTCCCCACATCTGCAAGGGACACTTCTACACTTCTTGCACTGTCCCCCGCCTGCTTTCCAGATGACACTGAAATCCAGTTCCTCTTCTTGACCCTGGGGCTGGTCTTTGTCCTGCTCATCATCCTGTTGATCTGCTTCCAGAAGAACGGGAGGTGAACACCGGGAACTGCACTGCGAGGCTGGGACCCACCTCTGCCCCATGCTGGGCAGCCCCAGCCACAGCCCAGACCCTACTGGGGCTGGTGGAAGCAGGGAGGGGACACCTCCTTCCCAAGGTTCCCCTGACCCCTTTCTGTCACCCCCAGGGTGAAGCAGCAGTTCTGGCCCAGTGTCCCCGACCCAGCCAACAGCAGCCTGGGCACGTGGGTGCCAGCAGAGCAGGAACCCCTGCAGGCCCCCGGTGTGAAGGAGCCCGGCCTGGCGACCATCTCCACCGTCACAGTGCTTGACAAGGCAGCAGGGAAGCAGACCCCCACGTGGGGCAAGGAGCCCCCAGCCGAGCCCCTCGCCCCGCCCCAGCCCTACATGCAGCAGCACAGGCCTGGCACGCTTCAGGCCAACTCGGGGCTGGCTGCAGAGCCCGTGCAGTACGTGCAGGTGGTGGGGGGCAGTTCCCAGGGCCCGCAGCACGTCGCCCCGTGCCTCTACCTGCGCTCCAGCTCCACGCAGCCGCTGCTCTCGGACCCCAGCCCCGAACCCTACGAGAACCTCTGGTTCCGCGGGGCCGCCCCGAGCTGTGCCCGGGGGAGCCTGGAGGAGCCGCTCCTCGACTTCCCGCTGCTGCGGGGGCTGCGGGTGAGCGGGGCCGAGGAGCTCCACGACTTCCAGCCCTGCTGAGCCCCGCAACGGACCAAACCCGCTCCCCTGCGCCAAGCCGGGCCTGGAGCCCCACCTGGCGCTCCGTGGGGATGAAACCCCATAGGGGCCCTTCGCTGTCCCCCTCCCACCCCGCGGCCTGCCCGTGGCTGATGGCCTCCGGCAGCGCTGCAGGCGCTCGGTGCCCCCGCTCTGCCCCAGCAATAAACACGGAGGTTCTCGGATCATCGCTCGCGCTCCTCGGGGCGATGGGGGAAGATGGGGTGACGGGGAGGGCACCGGTGGGGCCTGAAGGCACTGCGGAAGGGGAAGCGGAGTCGTAGAATGACAGAATCACGCCCCAATCGATGCGCTCGGCGATCGCTCGGCGGCACCGCCTGGGCCAATATGGCGGCGCCCAGAGGCGCGGGGCTGTGAGGCGATGCTGGCGTTGGGCCGCGGCCTGGCGGGGGCGGCCCGCGGGGCACTCACCGCGCTGAGGGTCGGCCGCGGGGCGGCTGGGGCTGGTGAGAGGCGGAGGGGCCGCCGCGGGGCGGTGGAGGGAGCAGGGAGGCGGGAAGGACCTGGGTGTGCAGCGATGGGAGAGGCCGGGCCTGCGGTGGGGCGGACGGGCCGGGCTGAGCTTGCTGGGCCCGGGAGGCTGTGGGTGGTGGGGCCGGGGGCGGCCTGAGAGCACCCGCGGCTCTGCCTGGAGCCCGGCCCCGAGGGCTGCCGTACAGCACGGCCCCTGTGTGAAGTAGGGGCCAGCACTGATGTCCGTGCCGTGCTGCTGCCAGCACACGGGCAGTGGTTGAGGGTAACAGAGCGGCATTCTGTCTTGAATGTGAAATTAGCGGAATTATTAATCAGTGTAAGCCCTTTAAGTGAGCACCGTTCAGGTGGGGAGCCCTCCCAGTTTGCTGGTGTTTGTCATCCCCTCTTGCTGGTCCCTCTGAGGACCAACCTGGAGCTGCTCCTGGAGCCATTCCTGTGGGACAGAGGACCTGGACGTGGCACCGTGTGGTCGGAGTGCTCTGACTTCTCTTCTAGCACAGAGTGGGCAGCATTGAAGCAGTACATAGGTAGAAAAGTGCAAGCAATCTAATAAACTGGGAAGGTGTTTCAGCGGGCATGGTGCTGATGCAGGCATGGTGGTTGCATTTGGTGATCTTAGAGGTCTTTTCCAACCTCAGTGATTGTATGATTCTATTAAATCTTTGTTTTCTTTCCATCAAGCCTGCAGTCCTTTTATTCAGACAGCAAGATGTTACGCCAGACCTGTGAGAAGGAAGTTGAAAGGTATATTAACTCAATTCCTGTCATCTCAGCTTCATCTCTTAAGTTCTTGTTTCTTGTTTGGAGCATTCAGTCTATTTTCTTTGCAATATGTTTCCTCTGATCTAGTTGGCAGCCATGTTCAGAGCTCTGGCTTTGTACTGCTGTTCCTCAAACATGGATCTTTCCCTTGTAGACATCCCCAGCCATTTGGATGATCTCCCTCCAACAATGTTGAAGAAAGATTATGCCAGTATCCCAGTAATAAATAGGTATGATACAGTGAAAGCATGATCAGTCTCTTCAGAACTCTATGTTTTATATGCATACAGCTTCAGCTTGTGAAACCTGTCACCTGCTCGTTAATTAATGTTCTGTGGTCACTGGTATGCACAACAGTTGGAAAGTTGTTTTGAAAGTCGGTCTGCAGAAGCAGTCACTGGTTAGCAGTGTGTTAACTTTCTGTTTCTTAATGTAAGATACACTGAGCACAAGTGCTGGTTGCCCACATCTGTGGACTTTGTTGTGCATAGAAGAAGAAATAATATTGATGTAATAGAAATAAGAATCTTAGAAATAATCCAAGCTTGTCTTGAACTCAAGTGCTAAACAGTGTATAATTGAACAACTCAAAATGCGTGGCTGCTTCTAAAATTTGGCCCTAGAGTTCTGCATTTGCATGCTTTGATTCTAGAAGTGCTCATGTGTGGTGCATGGAGAGCCCCCAGTGGCGTGAATGAGACTTTCACAGATCTTTGAAGAAGCAAGTCTTAAAAGTCATCATTTTGTCCTTGGCTACTGAACTTGCTGGTTAGCCTTTAGCATTCATTTTGCATGCAGTGTTGTTTTGAAATTGGATGAGACTTCACTGTGACTTGAAATACTTCATGCTGTTCTTTCCAGGGCAACAAAACTAATTGGTGTGTGATCTCAACCATTGTTTTTCTTAGGAATACAAAAGTAGTTTATGTCTGACAAGTTTGGGAGGGGAGGAGAGTTGCTGTAAACTAGTAGAATAAGTTGAGGAAAATTAATGTGTTCTGAAAGCCCAACTTTGTTTATGTTGTTATACTTGTTTCTAGGCTTATAGACTAATCTTCCTTCTCCTTACAGTGTTGACGATGTAGTGAAAAGATTATTGTCACTGGAAATGGCAAACCAGGTTAGTTTCATTGCACCTGTATAGAAAGTAGATGGATTAGCAAACACATTTGTGTAAGACTTACCTGTATTGTTAAATGTCCTACATTTACTTTCTAAGTATTGCTCAGTAATTGCAGCTATGGGGATATATTAAATACACGAAGGTAATAAGTCTTGCATGCTCTTAAAAGTTTATCCTGGAGTCTTGTTCTGGTAATAATTGCATGTTAAAATAAGAATGAAGTGTCAGACAATCACAGGAGGAGATGCAGCTGCGTTATGTTACTGCTGAGGGTTGGGCTGTGTTACAGGAAGTGGGACACTGGACCATGGATGTTCTTCAAATGGCTTTTATTTTTCATATGCCCAGAAAGTAAGTAAGCAAACAAGAATGGCATCACAGAGATCTTACTGTTTCTTACCACTTTCCACTTAAGCTTTAAAAAGTACAAAAATTAAAGGTTACTGCCGTGGGAGATCAGCTTTAGTTCTGTGTCTTTTGCTTATGAGAGTAGCGGGGCCTCTTCAACACCCTTCCCTTGCAACTTTGGGAAGAGGGGTGTGCCTGGACTCTTCGTTTGAACAAGGATGATTCTGTTTCCTGCTGAAATCTTTTTGTGCTCCCTCCCTGCTGTGCTCTTTTTTTTGCAGCACTTCTTACACCTTTTGTGGTGGACTTGGAGTAAAGCTGCAGTCTTTGTCTGGGCATTTGGGAAAAGATTTGGGATGGCTCAGACATTATCAGAAAGTGACACGTTCTTTTGTTATTCACAGAGGGACAAAATGAAGATAAAGATACAGCAGCTGGTAGAGAAGGTCAGGAGGTCTCCCAGTGACAATGGCTCCTTTGAGGTGCAAAGTAAGTTAGAAGAAACAGAAGCCTATTGTTGGCAGATGATAGTTCACTTTGCTTTTATTCAGCTGTTCCCACCCCATCACTTCAAGTTTCGTGTAGCAACAAGAAGAATCTCTTTCAGCAGAGCACCTGGGAGGCAGGTGGACCTGCTCAGGTTTCGGGAATGTTGCCAGGCAATGCACACACTCACGGATAGAGGGAGCAGTTCGAGGACGTTGTTAGAGGTGCCGAAGACATCCAAAAGGTGCCATGAAAACAGGTTGCTGCCTGCTGACAACAGGGACATTTTGTCTCAGTTTTTTTTTATCTATACAAAGGTCTTTACGGGGTGTGTTGGAAAGTCACTTAAGCCTTTATGGTACCATCATGTCATTACTCAATGTGATGTGAAACTGCACCTTTTGTCAGTGTTTGCTCATAAGGGAGTCTTTTATGGCTCTGCTTCATGTAGTTAGGGTAAGGCTTCTCTGAAATAAGTCCATGCTGCTGCAGCCCTTTTACAGTGATGTACATCTGTCAGTTTTGTTTCCATGGCTTCTGCACCTGCAGCGTTCCATCTATGGCTGAATGAATTGGGCATGAAAAGAAAAGCAAATGGCAGAACTTTCGTTGCAAGATCACTCTCTGAGTTTGGAAATGAATTTTTTTCCTGCCCGTATACAACTTTTTTTCCTGAAATCATAATGGATGGGGGAAGAGCCAGGACAGAGTTGCTGCAGAACCATTCACTTGATAGAGTATAATAATTTCTGTAATTTTTGAAGGGATTCGTTGATCTCCTCCCTATAAAATACCTAGCCTTGCACTAAAGCTTAATGTAGTTCGGCAGCATTTTCCACATTGCACCTGTAAAAGATAACACTGAAACAAAATGATAGATTTAGCTATGGAAACCAGATTTCTTTCTCCACAGGCAAGCTCTGTCTGAAGCACAGGGCAGAGATAAAGGCCACGTAAAGTCACCAGTGTTTAAATGAGGCGAGGCACCTGCCTTACAGAGAAAACCATATGATTAGTTGTTGGAATTGTAACTTCTAATCAGGTAGCTTTATAATGGTAATAGTTGTTATTTGAGTTTATGTAGGTTGCATTTTGTGTTTACCATTTCCTCTGAAGGCTGTGTGGAAGTACTTGCTGTTGTGCAGTGGGTACCCATAAGAACAGCAGTGGTAGTTTGAAGGGAATGCAGATGATACTGCCTCACTCTGCTGCTCTCACACAGCTCCTTACGTCTGTCTTTTACAGCTGCTATACTGACTGCCAAGATACGCACTTTTGAGGAACATCTTCACAGGCATCCCAAGGTAACTACCAGTAATTTGAGCCCACACGTCTGAGCCACCAGCTGTTCAGATTGTTTTCTGAGCTGGGAACAAAAGGATTTTAATGCTGGGGATTATGGCTTTCCTAAGATGGTCTATAAAATAGTGGTAACTGCTCCTTGCTGTCAGTCTGGGAAACTGCTGGCTCAATTGCAGCTGCATTTGCACCAACTGAATTGTGTTCTTTTTGGTTACTGAGTTGTTGGAGATGGCTGAGCAGATACCTTGGAGCAGAGCTCAGCTAAATCTACTGATAAGGTTTCATTGCTTAGCTGTCAGCATAATTAATGTGATTGCTTCAGTCATATTCTCCCTCTGTTCTACTGTAAAAATATTTAGTGGACAGGACTGCATTAATGTCATAATGGCTGTTTCCCTATTTAAAACTACGTGGGTTTGAAGCCCAAGTGCAAAACATCACAAGTGCAATATTATGAACATGATCTATTGAAGATTCCTAATGCTGTGGAAAAGGTAAGGAGCAAATTAATCAGCTGTGTTTGAAAAAGTTCACAACTATTAGCTAATCATGAAAGCTTGAAGGGTAAAACAGAAGAGAATTCGGTTTGAAGAACACAGAAGTTAAACCAAATGTTTCAGCAGAGAAGACCTTTTGAAAGTACTTGAATCGAGCCTGTTTTTACATGAACTGCTTGTAAAGTGTAGGGAGATTGCTTCCATGAGCAAGAGCCTTGAATGGCAGGGACCAAGCTATGCATATTCTCTTCCAAAGAACAAATCAAACTGTCAGATAGAGCCAAGTCAGATTTTATTTTCACATTTAAATTCTGGAACTACACATTCCAGGGGAGCTTTTAGCCAGTAGACCTCCACTGCATTCCTTGCCTCCCAAGACATTGAAGCTTGGAGAAAGCAATTTCACTGAAAAGTAAATTAAGTCTTCCTGAATCTTCTTGTAGTGACCTAATGTTCTTGCAATATCTGCTAAGAAAAATTGCTCTCAGATACTGTCCTTAACCTGATTGTGTCCTTTTAGCCATAATCTGGTCTGTTCTAAGTAATTTATTGGGGTGGAAGAGCAATCTATCTGCAATCTAGTGAGCGTTAAGTCTTTTGCAGGATAAAAATAACCGTCGTCGCATGCTGATGGCCATGGATCGCCGGAATAAACTGCTTGCATATCTTCGCCGTGTCCGCTACGATGTCTTTGAAAACACCTGCAAGCAGCTGAACATCCAGTATACACCACGCCCTGCCTACTCCAGGAGGGTCACCAAGCGCTGGGTTGTTAAGAAGGCTTTCTGTGTCAAGGTATGGAGTGAGCCGGAGAAAAAGCTTTATAGCTGGAGCAGAAAAAGTCTTGTCGTAGAGGATGCGACTGAAACAGATAGCTGACAGAGGCTGATAGATAAAAGTCCTTCAAATCAATGCTTTAAATTTGAGGAGACAATGATAATATAATGACTGTAGAGCTCAGCAAAGAGCTCCGTGAAAGGTGGTTACGCAGTGGGCAGTGAAGCACATACTGAGGGTGTACTGTGCTTAAGAACCTCAAGTTGAGCTGCTAGTTTACACAGAAGTGTATGATTCAATGTGGCTTTCCCTCAAAGGTAACAGGTAAAAACATTAAATAGGATGGCAGTGTTAGAACAGAGATGTGCATATGGCCATTGTCTGTTCTCATTTACTGAGCATCATCTATTGATCAGAGTCAAAAAGCTTAGTGCTTTGACTGAGCTTTTTGTCAAACAGTGCTGTCAGTCTAGAAATACTAAATTTCAATCCAGTAAAATTATAAGTAAGAGTTTGGAGAGCTATAGCTCTATACCTCAGAATGGTATCCTAAATAACAGGCTATTTGCAGGCCCCTATAGGAAGATGGGAAGTAGCTGATCTCACTGGAATACTCTGCTGCAGGAACTTAGATCTGTGCTGTGTGTTACAGCAAGCAGTGGTGGTGGAATGGCTGTGGTGGGCAATGGACACGTTTGTCCTTCCCTTTCTCCCACATTCTTACCCTCTTTCTGCAGGTTTTCCAGGAGGCACGGAAGCTGAAAGCAGCAGAGAGGCAGAAGGAGAGAAGAAAGTGGCAAGAGAGAGCCAGGGCTGCAAAGGAGAAGCAGGCTCAAAGCGAAGGGACACCTGTGTAGCAGCACACTGGGTCTGTGCTACAGCCAGCCTCTCCAAAAATAAAGAGCTCCCAAAAGGGCATGCGGCCTCTTTGCTTATGTGCACACGTGGTCCACACCGTGTGAGTACCCAAAGCAGTGCAGTGAGTGGTTAAGTGTTTGAGAGGTTTGCATTGAACTGCTTCGTCAGATTATGTCCTGAGCTGGGTTTTTTTCTGTGCTGAGAGTAGTTCTGGGGTGTTACCAGTGCCTTTGTGAAGGCAGGGATGTCTTTAAGTGATGGGGAGGTGAGGCTCTGGCACAGGTTGTCCAGAGAAGCTGTGGGTGCCCCATCCCTGGGAGGTGCCCAAGGCAGGTGGGATGTGGTCCTGGGCAGCCTGAGCTGGTGGGGGGCAGTGCTGTCCAATAGCCTACCCCTGAAACGTTCCATCAGTTTCCTGCCGCAGCCACGACCGCGCAAAACACTGCGGCAAGCTCATCCGTAATTGCACTAAGAACATTTAATTGCAGTCATTCCACCCTCGCCCAGTGAGTGGCGCAGCGCTCAGCACAACGCCCACCTGCCAAGACGGCGTTTTCTGATTGGTCGCGCCGCTGCCGCCAAGACGGCTCCTTCCAATTGGCTGAACCGTTGCCCGGTGACGGCGGCTAGCGACGGGCGCGATGTCGGCGCGAACGCTACCGCTGCTGTTCCTCAACCTGGGCGGAGAGATGCTGTATATCCTGGACCAGCGGCTGCGCGCCCAGAGCATCCCCGGCGAGAAGGCCCGCAAAGGTGAGCGGCCCCGTTCGAGGCCCCGTCGAGCCCCGGCTGCCCGCGTCGGGTCTGTGGGGCGAGGGCCGGGCCGGGTTGGGCCGGGCAGCAGCGGGCCGTGAGGAGAAGAGGACGGGCTCTGGAAGCACTCTGCAGCGGGCCTGGTCCGCAGCAGTCAGCTGGGTGCCCCTGCCTCGTTGCTCCTATCAGCCTGCTGCCAAACCGGCAGAAATCTGTTGTTCCTTTCCACGTGGTCAGTTTCTTGGTAATAACTCCCTTAGTAAAGCAGGAATGGGCACAGATATGCTCACCGTGGAAGGACAGAGCAATAGAACATCGGTCGGCCACAGAGCATTTCAGTGTGTCGTCTGAAGGAGCCTTGGGGACATGGTTTCCCCCCCACGGTGTCACAGCTCTGTCACAGAAGTTGGTCACGTGTGTCTGCTGTCTGAAAATAAAGCCCCCTAAGTGAAATAAATTTCACAGTGTTTTTGTGGCTGTTGGAAGGTGTCACTGAAGGCAATTTGTGAGAGGTGTACAGTGGGATAGAGCTGGCTGTGCTCAGAAGGGGAGCTGGCACTTTCCCCTCCCTGCTGCTGGTTGTGTAGCCTTCAGTTTGCAGCTCAGACTAAACTTAGCCGTGTGTGGTGAATATCTGAATGAGATCTGCACCATCCCCGCGTGTATTTTTGTATTTAAAGAAAAGAAGGCGTGAGTTCCACTATTTTACTGATATGTCATCTTCACTGAGGTGTTTCTTAATGCTTAAAACTGTTCACTGAAATATTGCTTACTAATAAGTGCAAAAAAAAAAACAACAACAAAACCCACTAAATTTCAATCAAGGGTGCAATTTTTAGCTCTGTTGAAGCACCAGAATTTTCCAGGGGAAGAACAGGGTTTCATCTTTTGTGTGTTCCTTGAAACTGAAAGATGCCAAGTAGCAGAAGGGCATCAAGTAACAGCAGGGTCCTTTCTTGCTAAACACAGAATGCTGATGAGAAAAAACAAAGACCGTTAGTTAGATTTTTTTTTCTCTTTATTTGTTTTTATCCTTGAAACTCCCGTTCTTACTTCTTGAACTGATGTTTTTGTTTTGTATGCTTCGTGTAGATGAATGGACAGATGTGGACAGGAAACGAGGTACTGTAATCTCCTGGCTGCATGCAGTCGACAACACCACTACATGCACACATGAGGCTCGTTGTATGTGAACACACTGTATGCTGTTCTGCAGCCCTCCAGTGATGGTGTCAGGGAGGAGTGATATTCTTTAAAAGATGCTCTAGCTATAAATAGGAAATATTTCCAAATCATGTCACTTAAAAAAAAAAAAAGACAATTTGTTAATTTAATGAAGGTGATGTCTGTAAACAGATCATAACCTTTTATCATGGTGTTTTTTGTAGCCAAAATGATACTCATGTTTTTCTAACATCATATCAGTACAAGCAAATAATTGTGTCAGCATTGTGAAGTTTTTCTGCTTACTGGCAAGAATACCACCTATACTGCTTTTCTCAGATATTTCTAATTCACTGCTTAGGCTTTTGAAGAGTGAACTCCAGGAGAGATTCAAGGCACTTCCATCCAGCTGCTTACCCATCCCTGCCTGTGGTCACCATCCTTGCAGCAGAGTGATCACAAAAGAGCATTTATCCACGCTTCAGCCAAGTTCATCTTGACTTGAATGATCAGTGGAGATGGTTTGAGCTCAGGTTCTGCATTGGAGCGAAGGCGTGAGTGTGATTTCCTCCTAGACTCTGCCTGCAAATGTTGGCCTCCAGGGTAGGGGTGCAGTAAGCAGCTGGATGAGAAAGTAAACCTCTTAAATGATCACATTTTTTTTCTGTCAGGTGAACAGAAGTGGAACTGCCAGTGTCTTTAAGCAGCTCCCTTTTAAGAGAGATCAGGGTTGTGATTTGTTCTTTGTTTTTTCAAAATAAGTCATTTGTGAGTTTTGAACATTTACTGAAGGTAAATACTAATACCTTGGATTTATCCCCCAGTTCTTCACTACCTTTGCATGCTGTTTCTAAGAATGTGCTTTTCCAGCATTTAATATCTCAGAAGTATAAAAGATTACATGTTCCTCTCTTTTACCACATCCAAAACGGAGATAAGCTTTATAAAATCCTGCCTTATCAGACTCAGATGGTAAAGGCACAAGAACAGATCTCTTGTTGACAAATCAGCATTTCTTGTGAGAGAAAAAAGCCCAGTCTGTGAGTGCTGCTCTTGGGATGATCTCTGAAATATGGATGTAGAGCAGCCAGCAGAAGCTATGGCTGCAGATAAAGGCGGCCAGTGAGGCACTGCCTGTGTCAGTTTTGTTAGTAGCTACAGACCTACTGCAAACAGAGTGTGTGACTGCTTCGGACTCGTACCATTCCCTTCACTGTCTTGAGTGTCCTTGGAGAAGCATGAGCACAATCCAGACGTAAAGACTGCAGTCTCATGTCATGCATACGAGCCATGTTCTGTGACGGCGCAGTAGGCGTGGAGATGTGTCTGTCTGCAGTGACACGACACATGCAGGCAAAAACCGCTGTAATCCTCAGCTTATCTTCTGTCCATTGCATTGTCTGTACTCGGTTTCCCTCTCCCCATCCCAGTTGATGAAATCCCCCTCTGCTAAATTGCTTTTCTGCTATGTTGCTTGGCGTGCCATTACCCCTGAGCTAACACTCCTATCTCTTTTATTTTCCATTGTTAGAATGGTATAAGTATGTCCTTAGGGACCGCCTATGTTCCAACATCTCTTTGCTGTGTCATTATCAAGTGTACCTTGTGAGGTTTGCCCTTCACTGTGATATTTTATGTCTTCCTCAGTGATTTTCATAGCCAATACAAGAGATTTTAATTTAAGAGGATAATCTTTAAGGCTTCTCGTGTGGTTAATACAGTTCTGATTTCATTCTGAATGTCTCCCAGCTACAGTTGCACACTGTGAGATTGTTTGTCTCCTGACAGCATTGGTTATGAGTGACCCTCCAAAGATGGAGAAGTCTTTGTGCAGAGCACACATGTGGGAAACTTAACAAAATATTCTTCTTGATTGCAGTCTAAGGCAGAAGCTCTTATTTTTGTCATAATTGATTACATGCAAAGTTAAATATATAATAATACATTGTATTTGATTTTCTCCATTGGCATAAGTGAGGATTTTTGCATCATGCTGCAAGTAGAGGTGGTTCTGTGGCCGGTTCGTCTGAAAAGGGCAGAAGAGAAGGGAATTATTTTCCATTTGTAATGAGGCGTATTTTTAATCCACACTTCAGAAGGCACTCACCCTCTAGAAACAGCTGTCAGCGTCCAGGTGCTCAGGATCTGTGACAGACCTAGCAGTGTTCCCTAGGTAATAATCATCTAAGAAAAGATGAAGTGAGTGGTACATTAACTTTGCTTTGCTTTTTCATTGTTGCTTCCCCCGAGATGTCTCTAATCCATAAGAATTAGCTGTCATTACAAGCTTCAGTAGCAGTGATCTGCTTAGGGAAATTCATGCTTGTATAATAATCTCTGCGAATTGAAATTGATTTTTTTTCAGTGTTTTTTGGTAGAGAAATAAATGTTTGTTTATGGTAACACTGTAGAATGTATCAGATATATGATAAAGGCATCAAATCCAGCAGGAAAGCTGGGGTGCTGTGTCTGCTTGAATCACTGCAAAAATGCTCTCTATGTCCTTTGCATTAAAAGCTTGTGAAGCGGAGCACAGACCTCACATTGAGTGCTCCTGATCCTCACCTAGTCTTCAGTAAGTCATGCAACCACCTCTAAATTCATACTTCAGAATAAAGCACTAGTAAGGAAGTGCAGAGTTCTCACTTGTTGAACTGTGCCAGTGTTCTCAGCTCCTGGCTGCACGGGTCTGAGTGCACCCTTAAATACCTGTCAGTCGTAATCTGGTTCAGGGCATTTCGAATCATTCTGGAGCTTCTGTTTAGAAGAGAAAAACAGACTGACAGCGTTAAGGGCAAAAAGGGAACAAGGAGAGAGAGTTAGCTATGGTTTGTAAAAAATACATGTAAAAAAACCCAGACTGATGCAAAACAGTCTTTTTAGGAAGCAGAACTGTAGCTTTTCCAGATAATACTTGCCAGCATAGCCTGTAAACAAAATTATTTTAAAAGAGGAAAGTGCTAGCCCTTGCTGTAAAAACAAGACAACAAACTCAGCCTTATTCCCAGTGGAAAACAAGGTTTGTTGTCTGCAGCTCAGAAACATTTCTGCCTCAGGGGACAGTCAGCAGAAGTCATGCTGCTTGCTTAGAACAACATGAGACCGAGAGAAGTGCCTAAATTAAGGCATGGTGTTCCCCATCCTGCTGCTGGTGTGGCTCTGCACCCACGTCTCACAGTAAGTGTTGTGTGAGCCCTACAGCCCTCCGTGTCCGGGTTTGTGTGGAAGGATGAGGTGAGCGCTGTGTTTCTGAAGCAGAAACAGATACTCTCTGTCTTTGCAGTTATGAATGACATCATCACAACCATGTTCAATAAAAAATTTATGGAAGAGCTGTTTAAACCACAGGAACTCTATTCCAAGAAAGCTCTGAGAACCGTGTATGACCGGCTAGCTCATGCTTCAATCATGAGACTGAACCAGGCGAGCATGGATAAGGTAAAATGGTGATCTGTGTGGTCCTCACTGTGCTGTACTTCAGTGCTGTTTGCAGGTTACTGTCACTTGGAAGCAGTTTGTAACAAACCTCTTCCCATTGGATTTCTTTGTAAAAATGGCTCTAAGATGAGAAAATCTGTAGTAGTTCCAGATAATTCAGTGCCTTAAGTGGAAATACTCTGTTTTGAGTTTCATATGTAAGTGATTTTTAAGAGGTTCAGTAAGCACTCTTAATCAGATTTTTTATATACAAAAAGTCTATACGTATATATATGTAAATATAGATATATTTCTCTGTTGACACTCACTATTTTCAATTACAGGCAGAAGAACTCTTGCCTGCAAACAGCATATCTGGTGGTAAAAGAAAAAGGTCACAGGAACTTGCTTACCTGTCAGAGCTATACCCTGGTGTCACTATTGTTGAAATTGCCAGCAGTGTTAAAGACTGCTGGAGAGACCAACGGGAGCAATGGCAGCGTAATTGTAGAGGAGTTATTTTCCTGGGAAACAAAGCTAAAATGGTGTCCTTACCCTTAAGCAGGTGCTAAAAGAAAAGAGTGTTTAGAACCCTTTCTTCACAAGCACGGAATTGTTGCTGTGTGTGTTGCAATGGAACCAAAATCTCCTGTGTTACTTTGCAGCTGTATGACCTCATGACTATGGCTTTCAAGTACCAAGTCCTGCTGTGTCCCCGGCCCAAAGACATCCTGCTGGTCACGTTCAATCACCTGGATGCCATCAAAGATTTCATCTGCGATGCCCCTGGCATTCTGAATCAAGTGGATGAAACCTTCCGACAGCTGATTGAGGTAAGAATCCTTAGCAAGATGGTGGAATACACGGACAGATTTTCCTCTTCCAAGCTGGTCTTAGAGACTAACTGCTGCATCGGGCAGTGCCCTATCGAGTGTAAAGCTTGATACAGCTCCATGTACCAAGCATGGATTCAGTGACATGGTACCCTTACAACACCTCACCCTGGGGTGTTTCTCTTCCAGATGTACGGCTCTCTCTCTGCTGGTGAATTTCAGCTGATCAGGCAGACCCTCCTCATTTTTTTTCAGGACATGCACATAAGGGTAAGGGTCCAATATAACTGGTTGGTTGGAACAGAAGGAGGTTTGATCATGGTTAGAATATGAAAGTGTCTCATTTTAATCACACTACATTTGGTTTTGTTACTTGAGCTTTTCGGTCATCTCGATGAGTTTGTAAGTCTTCATAATTTCACACAATGAGCACATCTAGTACAATAATATTGAATAATTCTAAGATGTTCTGGAGAAAAAAAATACTCCTAATTACCTCTTTATTTCAAAGGTGACTGTGTAGAATAATTTCTGGTTCAGGTTTTCATTAGTACATGTTTTTTAGTAGATGCTTGATATGGAATTAAGAACCTCAAGCTTGAGGCCAAGGGCCTTGATACTCTGTAAGTAAATTGATCATACTCAAATGCATGAAGAGTACACTTCTCTTTTCATACTGGATCAAGTGTGCCTGTCCTTTGGACTACAGTTATACATTACTGGCTTTGGCCCAGGTCAGTCCTTATGCACATCAGGATCTCTAAGAAACCGATCCCAATCTAGGCAGGAAGACTTCAGAGAACTCGGAACAGAAGACATGTAACTGATTTTCTAGAGGATGGAATATTCTTTTGCAGGTCTCTATCTTTCTGAAGGATAAAGTGCAGAACTCTAATGGTCGCTTTGTGCTGCCAATATCAGGCCCTGTTCCTTGGGGTACAGAAGTGCCAGGACTCATCAGGTGAATACTGTTCGCAGTGCCTTGCATGTGTGGCTGCTCAGAAAGGAGGACTTAGTGCCAGAAGCTTAGAGTGTCTCTTGTGTTGCAAGGATAGCTGAATCTTCAGTAAGTTATTGGTAGGGCAAGGTCTGGCACTAAGTGACCCAGCAGTGAGGTACTAACTGTGTGTCTGGCATTCCCTATTCCAGTAAATTAGCTATTAGTCCTTTATCGTTTAAAAAAGATATTTACCAGTGTACAGAATAGGGTTTTATTCCCTTCTCTTTTTTTGTACAGTAAGCAAAGGGTACAGTACTGAAAATCAGTAACAGATCTATTAAATATGTTTCAATATTGGGTTGTTTTTAAGGATGTTTAATTGCAAAGGAGATGAAGTTAAAAGAACCGAGTTCACCACTGGTGGAAATTATGTCACTCCACAAAGGGAAGGATCTTTTGAACTTTATGGAGACAGAGTCCTCAAACTTGGAACAAATATGTAAGTCATTTTTATGTAAGTCACTGATTATGGATTTGTTCAGAAGCATGTCTTCAGCCTTGTATATTTATTTTTTGCATCTTGGGCATCATCAGCTAGCTTGACTACTTTACAAAGTGATTGTGTAAAACAAAATGCACAGATAAATGTATGTAAACAGCTGTGAGAAAGAGCCATAGTTTGATTCATGACTATAGCAGAGCTGAAAATAGTGCTCTCATTGTGTACTGCATGTTATGTGACATGGAAATTAAGTTTAATTGCATTCAAGGAATTATTTTTTTTCCCTCACATTTGTCGTAGGTAATTCTTCTATTTTCAGAATAAGAGTCAGTTATGTTCTTTCTTACAGCTTTATTGTTTACATGTTTTAATGCCACGGTACCCTGTAAAACAGAACTGTAACCTCTCAGTAGCTTACAGTCCTCAGAAAAAAATATCCTGAAGTCATATTTGAGTCCTGTGCTCCTCCCTCCTATTTCTGTATCACAAATAAATAACAGGTTGGTTTTCCTGGTGTGTTCTTCTCTCTAGGTACAGTGTTAGTCGGCCGGCAGAGACGCACACGTCAGGATCCTCCAAAACCTTGGCATCCAGTGCAAAGGTTAATGTTGTTCTGATCCTGTCACTGGTAAAACTCATGACCCCAGCAGCAGTGTTTGTCAGTAAGGCCTGCAGATGGTCACACATGGGAGAGAGGGGTTTCCTCTGGACAGTTTAACTGCACCCATCAGACTTTACATTCTGTTTCCCCCATCTCTTAATAGCTGTGGTCACTGGATCAAGCACGCACACTGACCTTCTCCAACTCATTCACTAGATAGCTGCACTATCTTCTCTTTAGTTTACCTCCTTTCTCATGTAAGAATAACATAATTTTAGTCTGTACTTTGGGGGTACCTCTTTATTTGTTTCTCTCCAAACCTCAGCAGTTCTGAGTTCATGACCCCATCTGAGTGAGGCTATGGGCACATTTTTCTAAATAATTGTAGACATAAGCTGATGAAGTGGTCTCCTGAAATCTTGCTTCCTCTTCTTAATTTCTTCAGAAATCAGGAAGCTGGGTTTGCTGATTTCACAGCTCTTTGATTTAGCTGGAAAACTGTCTTGTCCTGGGTCTAGAAATTCAAGCAATCACCTTATAAATATATAATGATGATAACGATGAGTTGCCTGTACAATTAACAATACATAAATATGTTTCTGTATATCAGTGTAATATTAGAATATAGTAACTTTGTTAGTCCTCTTTTTCCTAGTAATCTGACCAACAAACCTATTGCTGTTTTCTGCAGGAGAATATAGTCCCTAACCCTCTCGCTAAAGAAGAACTGAACTTCTTGGCCAGGCTGCTGGGAGGTCTGGAGATCAAGAAACCTGGTGGCAGCGAGACAGGATTTCGACTGAATTTATTCACGACAGATGAGGAGGAAGAGTATGCTCCTGCTGGTTCTGGTCTGGGGTTTGTGACTTAGTGACATGTGGGCAAGTCCTGGAGACTGAAGCCGATCCTTAACAGCTTTAGGGACAGAGTAGCAGCCTTTTTAGTATTTTCTTATCCATGTCCTGATATTCCCTGCAGGAACAAAAGAGGAGCAGTTTATCTGACTTTTTTGAAGACTCAGCAAGGAAAGGGATTTGTGTTCCTGGTTTTTCTGTGATGCAGGGTCTCGTACTGCCTTCAGGTGATGCTGGTGGTCACTAGCACTGACCATCTGAGCTGAGGTCCTGCCACAGATCTGCACACACACAGTGTGTGCCTTCAGCACCCTTAGCTTTCCTGTCCCCCAAATACTCATTTGAGAGAGAAGTACGTAATAACTGAGCGGAGGTGAGGAGGCAGATAGGCTGGAGCACTGCAGCCCCCTCCTGGCAGGGAGGTGTTTTCACTGCTCTACCTCTAGCATCAGAAAACCCAAAGCAGGAATGGATCTCCAAAATGGGATCAGCATCCTAGTTTGCCTGGTAGAAACAGGAATGCTGTCTGAATTTCTCGTCTGTAGGAGCCTCAGGAACTCTTACCACTTACTGGCATGGACCAGTGAAAAACACTACTGACCTTCTGTGGTATGGGTGGGATGTGACAGTATGACATCACATTAAGCACTCTTTGTATTTTCAATCAAGGCAGGCGGCGCTGACAAGACCTGAGGAGTTATCTTACAAGGTTGTGAACATCGAAGCCACTGAGGTATGTACACTACAATTCACTTAAGACTCTAACCACTCCTCCTCCGCTACGAAAAGAGCTTCACCATCGCCGGTCGCTGCCCGCGGGGCTGAGCCTGTATCTCTGCGCAGGAGCCGGCGCGGCGAGCGGAGCTGGAGCGCATCCTGGGGGACCTGGAGGTGGCCGAGCCGTGCGCCGAGAGCTGCGGGAAGGGCGAGGACCTGCTGGCGCTGATGGACGGGCTGTGAGCCATTAAAGGCGTTCCTCCCAGCCTGCCTCCGAGCCTCCGGGCGGGGCGGGGCCGAACGGGGCGGGACCGAGCGGGGCAGCGCGCAGGCAGGGCCGCCCCTTCCTGCTGCCGGGCCGGGCGGTGAGTGGGCTGGGGGGGGCGAAGCGGGGTGTGCACGCGTGTGCGAGGGAAGGCGGGTGTGCGGAGGGAGGGGGCAGCGAGCTCTGCGGTTGTGCGTGCGGCCTGGGGAGGGGGAGTGTGCGGGGTGGGAGTTGGTGTGTGAGTGCAGAAGGGGGCGGGGGGATGCGAGGGCAGCGTGCAGGGGGCTGTGCGAGGGAAGGGGGCAGCGGGCACCCCCGTGTGCAAAGGGAGGGACGTAATGAGCATTCCCGCGTGCAATGGGCTGGTGGGAGCGAGCACCCCGTGTGCAAGGGGAAGAGGCAGTGTGTGCCCCTGTGTGTAGAGGGCTGGTGGAACCGCCAGGTTGGTGTGTACGTACACGAGCGTGCCATGCTTTCACAGCTGCACTGAAGCACGTGCTGGTGCCCAGTCCTGGAGATCGAGGTGCTGGTGGAGCACAGCACAGCATCTCCCTATTCATCTGCCACAGCCCCACCATGGAGGTCAGCCACTCAGTCAAGGAGCGCACCATCGCCGAGAACAGCCTGGTCATCCTGCTGCAGGGCCTGCACGGCCACGTCACCACCGTGGACCTCCGTGATGAGAGCACGGCCACGGGGCGCGTGGCCAACGTGGACGCCTTCATGAACATGCGCCTGGCCGAGGTGACCTTCACAGACAGGCGAGGCGAGGTGTCACAGCTGGACGAGATCTTTGTGACCGGCAGGAACGTGCGCTACGTGCACATCCCCGACGAGGTGGACATCAGGGCCACCATCGAGCGGCAGCTGCAGGCCATCCACCGCGTGCGCTACTTCGGGGGCCGCGACAAGGGCAGGAGGGAGTTCCCTCGTGCCAAGCACAAATGAGCCCCACTGCCTCCTCCATGGGACACCGTGTTTTTCTCCAATGAACAACCCAACTTCAAAGGGTCGGTGATCTTCAGCTCCATCCCTGTGCAACTGGCAGCTACTCCTCTATTCTCTTCTTACGGTTTCTCAGCTCTCAAAGAAAGCCCTTTTGGCCACAATGCCTGGCTCTGCAGTGATCCTTGGCTGTAGCCTCCTCTGCAGGACTGTGCCTCCCCCTGCTCCTGTGGCCCCACTGCCTGCAGGGAGCTATGGGCCTTGTCCTGAGGGCGGGGAGAGGGCAGTGCAGGGGTACTCCTGAGCTGTGGACAGGCAGTGGGGCTGGGGGGGAAAGAGGTGCTTTGGTCAGGGCTTGCACCGACTGCCACCTCGCCCTGTTCCTGTTTTTCCGCCACATTAGGCATCATGGAGCCGAGCTGCCCGGCAGCCCTCACACCCGGATCGGGCCCGAGGACCAAGCATGGAGCGATTGCTATAGCGGTGGCACAGTGCGCATGCGCGGGTGAGCGGGGCGGGGCTTGCGGCGAAAGCACTCGTTTTTCTTCCAATCGCAGCGCACCATAAGTTCCCGTCCGCTCTCCAAGCCGCTGGCAGAGCAGGCGCCAATCAGCGCAGAGAGTCATCCCGCATCAGCCAATCAATCTTTACTTCTCGCCTCCGCGCAACAGCCAATTAGGGCTCTCCTCCCATCAAGCCCTCGCCACTCCTCTCCCTGCCAATCACGGCCGGCGCTGCCTCTGCTGTCCAATCAACGCCGGCGTTCCTGCGTGGAGGCGGCCCGGCTACCAGGAGGCGGGGCGGTGCCGTTGGGGCGGGGCCGGGCCGGGCCGTGCGTCACTTCCGCTGTCAGGTGGCCGCCGCGGAGCGGAGCGGAGGCCGCGCCGGGCGCGGGGCTGCGGGGAGCGGCCGCGCCGGCCCCGGGGCCATGGGTGAGTGGTGGGGCGGGCGCGGGGCCGCGCGGCGGCTGCCGCGCGAAGGGGATGGGCGGCCCGGCGCTACCGGCGGCCCTCAGCCCGCGCGGTGCGGCCCCGCGGCAACGCCGCTCGGTGGGGCCGGCACGGGGCACGGCGCGTGGGCACGGTGGCTCCGGCCCCGCTGAGAGGCGGGCGGGGGTTGCGCGGGCCGGGGGTCACAGCGCTGGGTTTGGGTCTGTCCCGCGGGCACGGGGCTGCCGGTGCGGGTGGGGCCGGCGGTGCGGGGCCGGGGGCTGCGTGAGGGGCCGCGCCGCGCGGTCAGTGCCGCTGTGTGCCGTCGGCTCTCGTGGGGGCTCCCCGGGCGCCGCAGCTCCGCGCTCCCGGCGTGCAGCTCCGCTCTGAGTACGGCCCGGGGGTCTCAGAGCCGCCTGAGCTCCGCGCCGTGGTTGTGCTCAGTGATGCGGTGACCTTTTCTTGCCATAGAAACCCTTTCTCGACCGGTTTCCAGCAGCTCTTGCAGCAAAACGTCCCTTAGCACCGCCTGTCCCCTGGCTGAGCTGCCGGTCCCAGCGAGAGCTCCGTGCGGCAGCGGTAGGCGGTGAACAAAAGCCAGATCGCAGAATCATTAAGGTTGGAAAAGACCTCAGAGGTCATCGGTGCTTCCAGGAGGGGCTGCGTTAATCCTCGGGGCGTTACGGAATGGTCTCCTCCTGAAGCCTCACAGAGGTGCCCTGTAGGAGCTTTGCTGCAGCCGTGGAAGGACAGCCCTGCAGGCTCTGCCTGAGCTGTGCTCAGCCTGCGGAGCTGTGCTCTGCATTCAGAGGCTCAGTACTGCTCTGCATTCCTGCACTGCTCTCATTTGGACTGTGCCCGTGCCCGGGTGCTCTCCCGCTGGAAGCTCTGTGCCTGGCATCACTTTCAGTGTGAAACAGCCCAGTTTGGTTAGCAACACGTGCTTTTTTTTTTTTCCTTAATAACTTACACCATCCATCCGTGTACTTTCATGCTGCAAACAATAGTAATGTTCATGTGGTGGTTGGGTTTACCCGTGTGGGTGACGTCTGTGTTTCTCCCTATCTCGCTGGGGCTGATGAGTGGGGCATTGTTAGCAGCAGCCACACCTCACTGTAAAAGTGTCAGCACGTGTGAGTCACGCGCTGATGTGTGTGTGAGGAGAGTCCTGCTGCGCTGATGGACGGGCTGTGCCATGCACCTAGCAACGTCAGCTGTAAACGAAAATAATCCCCAGAGCAACACGCCTCTCCCCCTGTGCCCAGGACATGGGGCTGCACAGGGATGTGGCCGTGCTGCTGCGTGGAGGGGGTGAAGCTGGAATCGGTGTTTGTGTAACCCAGCAGGGAACTCCCAGCGATGAGTCCTTGGCGAGCCCTCGTGTTGATGCATCAGAAGGGTTTGGAGCAGCCCAGCCTGCTGCCAGCTCGTGGTCATGGTGCTGGAATCCTGCGCTTTGGAGCTCCCTGCTGGGGGCTGGGAAGGGATTTCCTCTCCCTGAGTGGTTCCGCCCGTGGATGTGGCGTTGTCATTGCCGGGCAGTGGTGCGTCCCCAGCTCTGAGTGCTGTGGTTGGGGCACAGTGAGCCCAGCTCTGTGCCTCCCCCGGAGTTGACCTGGTGCAGGGGGAAGGAGCTCACAGGGCTCTGTGTTTCCAAGAAATCAGTGAGTCAGGGCTGCTTTGTGCTCTGGAGAAGGCAGCTCTTCCTGGAAGGGCTCACGGCGCAGCACACGGTTTGGTTGTAGCGTTGGCTCTGAGTCACCCGGTGGACTTTTTCTTTAATTATTTGTATTTCTATTGCAGAACTGCTGAACTTCCATAGCTTTTGGCGTTCTTTCCGGCTCTGTACCAAATGTTGCGGTGTTGGACTCCCAGAAAACCCAAAGCTGTCCAGCAGACACCGCTGGGCTCTGTTATCTGCCACCTCCCCAGCACTGTCCCCTCTCCTCTCTGTCACCCCATTTCCTTCCCTGCAGAGATCAGCTCCTCAGTAGGACTGCACCGTGGCCTTTGGCATTCACTTATCACCCCAGAAATTGTAAGCACAGACAAACCCGCTTTGTGCCCCTGTGAGATAAAGCAGCAGAAAGCACCGCTGAGGTTGTGTCAGCTGTTCCAGTTCCTTAACTAGTTTCTGTGGTGCTGAGTAATCCTGTTCACACCCCAAAGGTACTATTTTTTCCACTCCTGCTATTAACGGAGGCGGCCGGACTGCAGGACCTGCCTGTTCCTTGCTCTGAGATGCGCAGGGCAGCCTCCTCTATTTGCTTTCCTTTGTTGCTGTGCTGGGCACTGGAACATTGCGTGGCAGTTCAGGGATTAGACAATTTCCTTAAGCTACCTAATTAAAAGACATTAGATCTGGGCCTCTAAAATTATTTGATTAACGGTTCTATTAAAGTCACGATGCAGTAGGATGCTCTAAACACACTTCTCCAGTAAGGTTTTGATGCAGTGCGTGCTCTGCACCAGAAGTCAGCGATGAATTCCCATGTTAGACTTGCAGCCTCATTGTGTGAGCCCGCTGGTGTCACAGATGGTGGAGCGGGGGTGGCACGGCTCAGTGTGAGCAGTTCCTGCACTGGGGGGGGTGTGGGGAACCACCGTGTGAGCATCCATGGTCCTGCTGGGAGGGAAACGATCTCACTCTGGCTCTTTGGTGGAGTTTTGGGTACGTTGTGTTGGGATGGATTTTGTTGATGTTGAAATGGGTTGGTTTTTTTTGCAGTGTTAAGAGCTGGGAAAGCCCAGCAGTGTGAGGCTGCCTGTGGGCACAGCACTGCTCCTCAATGCAGCACATCTCTGTGTTGGGATCACTCTATTACAGCAGGATTGGTTCCTGTGCTGCCTGTTTGCTCTGTGGCCATCGTGTTTGAGGAGGAATTTGCCGTGCCATGATCCCTTGCTGTGCTTTGAGCTGTAGGGCATTGGGCAGCCAGGACCCAGCGTGCTGCTCCTACCCTGAGGTGTCTCCACTCACAGCCTGCAGCAATCCTAAACCCAGGCTTCTGTGGAGCTGCTTCTTGCAGGATGCGAGGCAGCTGTTTGTGTCTGAGCAGCACCAGCTTTGTGTTGGATGTGCTTCTGGCAGGGGAGCCCCTTGAAGTGAGAGCTTTGTGTCAGTGCAGCTCAGGATGAGATGGATTTGTGGGCAGAAAGCAGCAGCTGGCTCGGCAGGAGGGAACCTCCCGCTCTGCATTTGTGGCTTCTACATATCGTGCCTTACACCCTGGCTCAGAGCACTCCTTCCAGCCCCATGCCAGCCTGCTGCAGCACAGCAGGATCTTGCACAACGAAGCCGTGGCCCTTTGACCAGTTTCCCTGCTCTAATTGGGGTTACACAACGTACAGGAAAGGGAACGGCTCCGTGCTCTCACAGCAGCTGCCCCAGTGCTCTTCCTTTGCCCCACGACCTTCACTTAAAGCACTTTGCATGCTCTGTGTCCCCTGGGACCCTCAGAGCCCCTTGTGTTCTATGGGCTGTTGTGCTTGGGGGGGTGTAGGTGGTGTAGGCCTGGTCCTGGAGCATCCAATTTCAACCCTAAATTTATCCTTCTAATGGGACTGGGTGAACCATTAGGCAGTGCTGACCGTTGGTTTGTTTGAAGCGAACACAGAAGTTGTAAAGAGGAATCCACCTGCAGTGAGGATTTGTACAACTCAACGCGTCCTTCTCAGCCTTTACCCACAGTTATTCTGTTGAAGCCCAAACTTTAAGAATCAGCTCCTGTGATGGTTTAACAGCGATGAGGGCTCTGTCACAGCACTGCTGGCGCTGCTGCAGGCGGGGAGGGCAACGCAGGATCACATCTGTTCCCATAGCATCAGGTGCATCTCATTTCACATTGCAGAGCCCTCGACCTTCCAACCAGCCAGGCTTCTCCGAGGTGAGGACTCCTGTCTCCTGAGACGCTGGAAAACCTAGTTTGGGAGAAGAGTGAAGATACAGTTGATGCTGAACTACGTGAGTCCTCCACTTGTTTTGTTTACCATAACGCCGTTTGCACCAGAGGTTCCTACCCGGCTCCGGTTGCACAACGCTCATTATCTCAGAGTTTCTGTGCAGTGGGGTTTCTCCGGTGGAAATCTTACTCACACGTTGCCAGCAGAGAGCAGAGGATCTCACAGGGCTGCTCACACGTTGGCTCAGGGCTGTTGGGTTGGGGGTGATGGGGAGCAGGGAGGAGAGTTCTTGCACAAAGGTCTGAACTTGTGGAGGAATCCAACAGTGCAGGGGTGTAAATCCACGGGAAGATTTCTCACCTTATCTCTGCTGCTATCTCTGACCTTGGTGACAGATACTGCTCCCTAATTAATGCGATGAGATCACTGCTATGTCCACAGAAAGGGTGGGGCTGCCGCAGGGTGAATGTCCCAGCTTCCTTGGCAGCGTGGTGATTTGTCACTCTCTTCCTTGGTGAAACCTGGGGACTTTTTATAACCAAGTGCAAGCCAAAATGTTTGGTCAGCCTGCTGCAGTAAGCTCGTAGGGAAGTCGGCAGGGCTTGGCTGGGACTTGCTCAGAGGAAGAAAATGGATCTGGGCTCAGTTCCCCCTCTCCCCAAAAGCTCTCCTGGAATGAATGCACAGAACTCCTTGGGCTGAATCAGAAGGAGGCACCCATGCAAAGGATAACAGCAGCGTTAGTTAATGGACAGACTTGGTTTTTGCTGTAAAGCAACCTCTCGTTATTTTCACTTGTTCCCACCACGTCTCTCAAAGCTCTGTTCTAGGAAACATTGCTTTGAATAACGGAGCTGATTTATACCTTCAAAGTGCATCCAGCCTCCAGCCCACAGCTGCTCTGTCAGTAAATGAGCCATATTTGTTGGCTGCTGGGATCTTTTGGTTTGTTTTGTTTGTTTCCTTTGCAGAAGGATGAGGAGGCAGAGCAGCACGTCAGTAAGCGAAAGCCTTCCCACGTGAAATAAGGGGTAATGTAAGGAAATTAACTTAGCTGCTCATCAAAATGTGACCTCTTCTCTCTTTCAAGAGCCAAGGATGAAGCGGCGAGCATCAGACAGAGGAGCTGGGGAAACATCCACTAAGGCAAAAGCTCTTTGTACGGGGATCTCTGGAAATAATGCCAAGAGAGCGGGCCCCTTCATACTGGGTAAGCAGAGGGGGTTTTCTTCATCTTAGGTTTTCAACAGATTGCTGTTGATGGCAAAACTGAAAACAGAAGGCAAGGCAGATGGGTAACTTAGTGCCTCACAGCTGGGCAGCTCCCTTGGCATCACAGGGCAGCAGTCCTGGGGCTTCTGGAGCCAGTCAGCCAGGGACGTGTGTAGCACCAACGAAGCAGAGCAGGCATGTCACGAAGATAAACAGGAATCCTTGCTCCTACCTTCTCTTCTTTTGCTTTTTTAAACTACATTCTTAAATTTTGTTTAAAAGCAAATTCAGGAGGCTTTTTGGTCAGAGCTCTGGGGATAGGTTTAACCCAGTTTGCCTAAAACGTGCTATCAGACAGCTCAGTGACACAGTGGTGGCTGTTACAGAGGATGTATGCCTGGGCAGGGCTGCTCTGCTGGCTTTGAGAGCTGTTAGAGCAGTTGTTAGTTTGGAACTAGTCACACAAAGTGCTAAAAAATGATGGATTTTCAGCTGGAAACCAGCAGCAATCAGTTAGCTGACTTGACACAGAGTGTCCTCTGTTCATTTTAACTTGCAGCATGGAGTGGTCCATGTGCCTGAGCAGTCCCTGCAGCAGTGATGGCTGGGTTGGGAGGAGTGGTAGCAGCAGTTGCCAGGGGTGTTGTTGCTATATGTAAAAGCTGCATGGTTCAGGCATGCAGAAATGTGAATTTCACAGCATAGCTGTGCTATGTGTGATTTTTCTTTTTTGCTAATTGGTTCTGCAGCTAACAACTCAAAGCACTGTCCAGAATGGTTTCATTTTTGTCTTTAGATTGTGGTTTGCAGAAAAGGACCTTTGGTGTCCTGAAAAAAAGGAGCTTGATTTAAGCTAACGTAAACTGTGTGACACTTGGATACTGATGTAACCCTGAATTAGTCATTGCTGCTTGAGGAAAACAAGTCTGTTTTTGCTTTGTGCTGTTAGGTCCACGTTTAGGTAACTCCCCTGTGCCAAGTATTGTTCAGTGTTTGGCAAGGAAGGATGGGACAGATGACTTTTATCAGCTAAAGGTAAGCAAAGCGCAGGGGCTCCAGCTCTTCTCTAACTCTTGCTCTCATGACAGTGCTTGGTGCAGTGTGGTGTAGGCTGAGCTGAGGGAATTGGCTGCTGAAACCCTCAGCAGGGCAGCTCTGCAGGCATCGCTCTGGGCTCAAGTTTAGCTCCGAGCTGAGGCTCTCCTGGGGCTCTGCAGTGCTCTCCCAGAGCCCTCTGGTCTCCTCTGCTGCACCAAAGCAGGAAGGGCCTCTTGGGGTATTGGCAGAAACCACCCGAGCCTCTTTTGTGTTATTCAGGTTCGTGCTCTGCATTCTGTGCAGCTCTCAGTTCAGACAGGCTTGTCTCAAGTGCACAGAGTAATTACACCCACGTGTTAAGTGTCCATGTGACTACCTAAAATGTGAGAGCTTTGGGGGCATTTGTTTTTTCCTTTCTTTTTTTTTTTTGCTGGGAGTTGTAAAAGTCTTTTTCCTTTTCCCTGAAGATTCTCACCTTAGAAGAAAGGGGCGACAAAGGAATAGAAACACAGGAGGAACGACAGGGCAAGATGCTGCTGCACACGGAGTATTCTCTCCTTTCCCTGCTCCACAATCAGGAAGGAGTGGTTCATCACCACGGGCTCTTCCAGGTACAGCTGGTCACCACGCAGCTCAGGGCAATGCTGGTAATTGCTGCTGGTTTGAGCTGCTCTTGTGTGTTGTGCAGTTGGTGCTGACCCTCTTCTGATGCACAAAGAGTCCCCAGCACGCTGAGGTTCCTCAGCACTGCTTCAAACAGGCACATCTGTGGCAGGGCCTTTGGGGTGTTAAGTATGATATAACAGGGTTGGGATTTGGGAAGTGTGAGAACACTGAAGGCAGGGCAGGTGCTCAGCACACCCTCTGATACTCACAGTTTGACAGTGACTGCTGTCATACTGCACCTGGGGCCTCTAAACCTTGTGTAATGACATTTATGGGCTGCCTCCCTGCTTTACCAGCAAATTAACTCGTGCTCATAGAGCGCCCTTCAGAACTGAGGTTGTGTTTTCTGGTCTCCCTACCGCTTTATGATGGCTGGTAAGAAGGAGCAAGGTGCCAAGGAACTGTTTTGGTGTGTTAAAAGGAACCAGGAAATGTGCTGACCAGCATCCCCAGTGAGTGAACGTGCTGTTAACACCTTCAGGGCTGCTCATGGATAGGAGTTACTGCTGGGATGCTGGTATTGCTTTGCTTGCTGGTTACGTTTTGCCAACAGACTTTTCACTCCAGGCTGTGCTGTGTCTTAAATAAAGCAAATGTCCTACTTGGTTGTGTCCTGCTTAGTGTTAGGAAGGATCTGCTAATTTCTCTGTTCTTCTGCTTATTAATGATCTGTAGTGTTCAGTCTGTGCTGCCATTGGCTTTGTTTAGGTTTTACCTAAAGTTGCATGTCTCAGTGTCAGTACTGCCATAGACATATAAGCAAAGAGCACAGACTTTCTCTGGCTTCTTCAAGCAGAGATCATGCATCATCTCTTTGAAATCCCCACTTGGGACAAAGATCAAGCCCTGTAATTGCTTCCACTTATTCTTGGATCAGCCTGTATTTATTCTCTAATGCTCTCTGTCTGATAGCTGCCTGAACCATTGCTCATGTGTTTGCCTCCCTGCAGGACCGAGCTTGCGAAATTATAGAAGATCTGGAAGCCAACAGAATGGTCAGAAAAATGAAGAAGCGCATTTGCCTTGTGTTAGACTGTCTCTGTGCTCATGATTTCAGTGACAAAACAGCAGACCTGATCAATCTGCAGCATTATGTCATTAAGGAGAAGAGGCTCAGTGAGCGAGAGACGGTTGTGATATTTTATGATGTGGTACGAGTGGTGGAAGCATTACATAAGGTGAGGTCTTTGCTGTTCCTTTCAGTGCTGGAAGACTTGGTTTTCCCATGTTAGATATCTTGGAACCTCCTTGTGTGGGCGGTGGGAAGGTTACAAAGGATGGAGCTGTGTGCCAGTAACTGTTCTGTGTAAGCCCTCGTGCCCCGAGCCATGGGAGCTTCCCCTCCCCTTTGGTTTCTCAGTGGTGATGTAGCTTGGAGAAGGGCCAGCTGGGCTCAGTGCAGATCAGGTGAGCTGTGTTATGAACCCAGAAAAGTGGTGGTTGAGGAAGAGAGCAGAGGCTGATTGGCTGCAGGAGGCACTTCAGGCTGTTTCCCTTTGAGGCACCATGCATCTCAATATAAGAATTGATTCTTTTGAGTTCAAAAGCTCAAGTTATGAGTTTACAATCTAGCTACTGTGAGTTCCTGCAACAAGAATAGATTCTGCTGCTGTCTGACCTTTTGCTCTATGAAAAGGAGTTTCCATCTTTCTTTAGCAGAGCAATGAAATGCTTATCATTGGTAAAATGATCCTCGCTGAGGTCTTGCTAAGGCTGGGCACTGACGTTCCAGGCCTCTTGGTGTCATGCATTTGTAATGGAATGACTTCAGGTGCTGTAGTTATTTTAACATAGGTGTTATTCAGTGTTCTATGTTAGAATCAGCTCTGCCTTCCTTAATTTACATCTAGAAGAAATTGTCTGAGAAGGGGACTGTTTCCCCACCGGTATTTTTGTAGTCTGAGAATGAAGACAGCCTCATTTCAAAAGATGCTCAGTGCTTTTATGTAAGCATCAAATTCAGACCAAAATGCCTTTGCTCATGTTATGCAATTACGTATTTTGCAGAAAAATATTGTGCACAGAGACTTGAAACTAGGAAACATGGTGCTAAACAAAAGGTAAGTGTGCTGGAGAGTCCCTTTGTGGTTCTTACCCTGAAGCAGATGTTTCTGTAGGAGCAAAGCTGCAGACAGTGCTGATTGAGAGCACTCTGAGAGGGCTGAGGGACATGGAAATGAGCTGCATGAAAAGACACATCCAGTTCAGAGTATACAGGCTAATCTCCAGCAAAGAATCGAGCCTGATGTAGGCAGCTCTGTCTTTGTAACATTGGTGCCCTCATCTCAGCATTTCCTGTTGGATTCTGGCTTCTGAAAACGAGGTTTGGTAGTAACCCAGAAACCTGTAAGAGAAATGGTTCTTACAAAAAAGAAGGAACTAAAACATATGGAATGGTTCTGTTCGTGTAATTCACTTCCCATCGTGCTGCAGGAATTCCCAGCGCTCCAGCCTGCACTATAATCACAGCACTGTTAAATCTCTGCCTGCTCTGCTGCTGTGTTTTTGCTAGCAGCAAAACATTTACTTATCTAAACAAAGTTCTTCTGTCTGCATGTGCTCTTGAAGTGGCTTCCTTGTTCCCACCAGCTGCTTGGTGCAAGGCTCAGCACAGCACAGAGATGCATCCGTGGGGCACAGCCTCAGTGCCAGCAGGAGGCAGCCAGGCTGGGGTGCACTGCTGGGTGCTCCTTGCAGTTCTGTGTGCCTTACTTGTGCAGTTACTCAGCTGGCAAGCTGGTTCCAGTTCACATACTTCGCTGTATTCTTCAGCATTACATTACTGGCTAAATATTTTGCACTCGCCTTAGGAATGAGTGGAATCTGTCTTTTCACACTGTCTGTTTTTTTTCTTTAACTGTGGAATGAATAAAAACTTGGAAGGCTTTGGCTCCTCAGGCTCCCAGTCTGTAGGAAGCATGTGGCTCCTCTGTGATTGCAGCTTGCTTTGCTCTCTTTGTCCTCCCTAATACTGTTTGAAAGCAAGCACGTTTTGCCTACCAAGGTTGAACTTGTTGTGTGTGGGGTGGAGAGAGCAACAGGCAGTGGTTTGTGAGGTTGCCTCCACACTGAGATTTTTTTTTATATAGCTACTTTAATTAAAATCTCTTCTGCTTCACTTGTTTGGTGCCTCCTTGCTAGGAGCAGGCAGGTAAAGGATGCTCCTTTAAAGGATCTGTGCAGAGCTCCCTTCCTTCTGCAGGCAGAGCGTGCAGTGCAGATACCTACAGGCAGAGCTGCACGTCAGCTGTGGTGGGGAACAACTGCAGGCTGTAAAGCAGTGAGTGGTGTGGAAGGGTGGGTGAGGGTCACATCTCAGTGGCTGAATGGAAGGAAGCAGCCCTGAACATTTCAGTGTCCTTCAGCACTGTTGGTTTTCTACGTCAGCCTTTCACAAATGCCACGTTGCTGTTCAGCCAGGGAGCTCTTCTGGCAGTTGAAGCTTTGCACTCCTGAAGCACAGGTCTGTCTGCCTTCACAGTCAACTCTCTGTTGGCAACCCACACTTGGTTGTATTTCACTTGTCTGTTAGATTTGTTGGGAACTCTTCTTGGTTATTTTGACTGAGTTAATTCATGCTTTGAGATTCCCATTGTGTGATGTTATTCGAGAGTACAGAAGTCAGTGTTTTTTCAAGAAGACAGAAAACAGTTTTTCTGCTGAGTCCAACGAGTTGGACGTTAAGAGCCAAACTGTGTGAGTGATATGGAAGTTGAAACGTGGGGGTAATTCTAGAATGAGTTCAATTTCCCTTGAAAATTTCATTATCTGGCACTGGCAAACCCATACTTACAGTGCAGGAGGCTTCCCGTGGCTCACTGCAAGTGCTCCTTGTTCACCCATCCCTCTGCTCCTTCCCAGGACTCATCGGATAACCATAACCAACTTCTGCCTGGGGAAGCACCTAGTGAGTGAGGATGACCTTCTGAAGGACCAGCGGGGGAGCCCTGCCTACATCAGCCCCGATGTGCTCAGCGGTAGGCATCGCCTCCTTCGTGCTGGGACTTCCCAGCCCTGCACAACACATCTTTCACTTACTGGAGCTCTTAACCCTGCTGCGAGGGCAGTTGATCCCAGGCACAGCCTGAGCTGCAGTTGCTGCAACAGCTCCGTGTTCCCTGCGGAGGTCTGCTGACCTTCTGGGCAGCTGCTGGGCTGACTGCAAGGAGTTGCTTAAAACTGAAAGAATGATCAGGCCAGGCCAGCATTGTCCTTGGTCTGCAGCTTGTCTGCTGCCGAGGAGAAGGAAAGCAGCTTTCCCTTATGTCCTCATAGCATTTAACTGTTTTCAGTGCCTGGAACTTCCAGCAGCAGATGGGGTTCCTGTTTAGCTGCTGCAGTAGCTTCTGCAAGCAGTAAGATCTGCCCTGCTGGCTGTGTGCTGCCCATAGCTGAGCAGTGGCACAGGCAGGCATTGGGGTGCTGGGTTTGCTCTCGTCCTGCTGAGCTGACCTGTTGTGTTGGTGGCTGCATTTACAGGTGGGACTGTGAGTTTGAAGTTTGTATCCATGCAGACTCTGGTTACTAAGCATTAGCTCACGTTGTGGAGTCCTCCCACTGACTGCAGATAGAATTGCTTTTGTTTGGAGCTGTGTCTGTAGGGTCTCACATGTTAGGATGGGAAACTGCCTAAAACCTGAACACCAGCACCGAGTGTGCCTGTGCCAATCTGCAGTGCAGGGCAGCAGCCCTCACAGGATCCTTGCCATTCTTTCTCTTGCGTGCCTGGAACAGTGAGAACACCTCTGCAGAAGATGTGAGTCATCCCTTACCAGTCTGTGGTCTCCCAAGCAGTTGTATATGGGAGATACCCTCAGAGGGAGCTGGTCTTTTCTGCTGACTGTATAAGACCCAGTGGGCCACCCCACTAAATTCACTGTCAGGTGTTTATAGGCAGCAGCAGCCAAAGTAGCTGAGCTCTTCCATCACCATCCACCAGGCAGGTCTGAGGCTGCTTCCCTCCTGGGCAGGACTGGGCCAGGAAGGGAGGCAGAGACCGGCAGGGAGGTGGAATTCAAACTTTTTTGCAGGCCTTTCCTGTTCTGCAGGATATCCTGAGGCCCCTGGAAGCAGATGGGTGATGCAAGCCAACTGCTTTGCGGGAGTTTGGAGCAGTTTCAGCTCAGCTGGAGGGTGTCTGAAGGGTGCATGGAGCTGCTCCTTCCTGCCAGCATGGGGTACCACACAGCCCTGCTGGCCTGCTGTCAGCAGCCGGGCTGCATCTGATGGCTCGTGGTGGTGCTTGGAATGGCCTCTGTGCAATTGCTGCGTGCCTCAAAACTGCCCCAGAGTGGCTCAGTCTGCAGATTCCCTCCGGAGGCAGAAGTTACTCGGGGACATCTCAGGCTTCACCATCTGCAGAGTCTGAGCATCCCTCTGTCTGTGTTGCTAATACTCCTGTGCAAGGGGAAGCTGAGAAGCCTGGAGAATTAATCATTGTTTTAGTCGCTGGGAGAAGCTGTCTTTGCGGAGAGATGGCTCGTGTTTTATGGCTGCTGAAATGTCACCGCAGGAAAAGCTGGGGGAGGAGGGAGAGGTGCCTTTTTTTGAGCGTATAAAGCGGAGAATAATTAGTACAAATAACAAATGCTGCAGCAGTGACTCACGGCGTGAGTCAGAGGAAGTCGTTCCCTCCATCCTATGCTGTGGTGCAGCACTGGAGTTTAAGTTCTGAGCCTCACACGTGCTTCTGTTGGCCGATGCGCCGTGTGATCGCTTGGAGCAGCACATGCACTGCGTGGGTCCGGGGGGGCAGGTTCCCTGCAGACATGCTGCTGGGTGGGAGGGCAGCACGGTGTGCCTGAGTTCTCATCTGTGATAGCATCAGAGCTGCTGTGTGTGGAAAGCCCTCCTGGTAGAGGAAGGGCTGGCAGCTGCGCTCTGCCCGTTGGCAGCTTCCAGAGGTGCCCAATGCTGCTGTGTGAGGGCGTAAGCGATCTGAGGGATGCTTCCAAAGGAGGATCACACGTTGGGCTGCTCCATGTGCTGCAGAGTAACCAACCCTGGTGCTTTCACCTCCTCCCTCCCTGCAGGTCGGCCGTACCGTGGCAAACCCAGCGACATGTGGGCGCTGGGCGTCGTGCTCTTCACCATGCTCTATGGCCAGTTCCCCTTCTACGACAGCATACCTCAGGAGCTCTTCCGCAAAATCAAGGCTGCCGAGTACACCATCCCTGAGTGAGTACCACCTTTTCTCCCCAGCCCCTCAGGGTTGCAGCTGATGGGAGTGCAGAGGCTGCAGGAGATAGCTGGGAAGCAGCAGCAGAGCTGGGACGTACTGTAAGGGTGAGGATGGCATCGTGCTGCAGGGCTGGGGCTTCAGCTCCGGGTTAATTCTGTCTCTCTTGGCTCAGAGCTCTCATAGCTCTGACCCCATACTCCTGCTGCTGCCACTGCCACCTCAGACCTGACCTCACCACACATTTTTTCCCCAGGGATGGTCGGGTCTCAGAGAACACTGTGTGCTTGATCCGAAAACTGCTCGTCTTGGATCCGCAGCAGCGCCTGACAGCTTCTGAAGTGCTGGATTCTCTCAGCTCCATCATCGCATCGTGGTATGTTGCAGAGGATTTGGTGTCTCTGTCCTCGAGCTGTGTTGCAGCAGCTGTGCTCAGCAGGCTGCTGCCAAGCACCGGGCACCAGAGGATGCACTGTGAGAGGTGCAACAAAGCCTTAAATCCTGTGTGTGTGAAGCTCTGGGGTCAGCTTAGGGGTGTAGGCAGCACAAACAGTGCCTGTGCTGTCACACAGACTGCGCTCTGTGGAGTTACAGAGCACTGCTGGGTGCAGGAGGGCCTTTGCTGCTGTGCTCCCCAGCTCTGCCCCACATTTGACTCTTAAATCTGAGTGGTCAGGGATAGCACCCATGTACACGAAGCCAAATCTAGGCTCCTGTGGGGCTCTGCACTGCCCCTAAGTGTAAGCAAGCAGATCTCCAAGAAGAGAAGAGCAGCGGACACTGCTACGGAGAAGCACACTACATCATAGGGTGAGAGGCCTTTTAAGGATAAATGTGGTGCCAGGACTGGCACAGACCAGCAGCCAGAGTGGTTCCAGGGGCACGCTCCAGCAGAAGCTCATCCTGACAGTGTGTGATTTGTGCAGCCCTCTCCCCAGCCCTGTGACCTTCTGTCTGCTCCGAGCAGCGCACCCAGGCCAAGTTCTTGTTCTGCCTGTTGAGTCAGCTGCTCAGCCTGTGATTTTTGGAGCTGTGGCTGTTTTCTCTCCCACCTCTGCGAGGCGTCAGTTCCACATCCTGTCTAAAAACAAAAAGCAAAACCCCTGGGGGGGGGAATGGGGGAGAGGGAGGGGGCAGCGTGGCTGCACAGCGGGCTCCTAACGGTGTGCTCTCCCTGCAGGCAGTCCATGTCATTGCTGAGTGGCCCTTTGCAGGTGGTGCCGGACATTGACGACCAGGTGGCCAACCCTGAACACCCACAGGAGGTACCTGAGTGTGTGTGTGTGTGTGGGGAGGGGTACCTGAGTGTGTGTGAGTGTGTGTGTGTGTGAGTGCCGGCAGCCCAAGGGGGCTCAGGGCTGTGCGGGGCTGCGCTCTGATGGGCTGCCTCTCCCTCAGGCAAAGGTGACGGAGGAGTGCTCGCAGTACGAGTTCGAGAACTACATGAGGCAGCAGCTGCTGCTGGCCGAGGAGAAGAACACTTTGCACGAGGCCAAGAGCTTCCTGCAGAAGCGGCAGTTTGGGAACATCCCCCCCGTGCGCCGCCTGGGCCACGACGCGCAGCCCATGAACCCTCTGGACGCGGCCATCCTGGCCCAGCGCTACCTGCGGAAGTAACCTCCACACCTCCGGGAGCAGAGCAGCCCCTCAGCCCGCTCCCCCACTGCAGCCCAGCAGCAATACCGGTGTCCCACGGCGGAGGATCATGTAGCAGTTCTGAGCTCTGCTCGGGGGACCCCCTCTGGAGGGAGAAGACTTTTCACAAAGCTCCTTTTGGAAGCAGCGGCCCCTCGGCGCCTTCTGGAATCTCTGTTTTTAAATCGAAGCCTAGGTGACTAATCTGCTCCTAATCACGACTGTAATCTACCTCTCTTGTCTTTTTAACCGTGCTGTTCTCTGGACCGAGCAAAGCCCGTGGGGAAAGGAGACTCCCAGGGCGAAGCTGGCTTTGCTGGCACGAGAGTTGCGGCTGTGTAGCATGGAGAGTCGGCCGATTGCATTCGCTCCATATGGTTTGAATAAGCTTAGATTTATCCGGGTTTCTTGAAAGTAAGAATTTCCTGAAGCCTCCCCACTTCCCCCCCCCCCCGTCTGCATCGAATCTTTCTCTGTTCTCACCATGCCCCCCCCCCCCCCTCTCCCCGGTGTGGCTGCGCTGCTCTGGGTGCCGTTGTGTGGGGGGAGGACCGGCAGCCCCCCATCGCCCAGCAGTCCCTCCCCAGCAGCCGTCACCCCCTGGCACAGGGATGGGAGTTGGCGCTGCAGGCCGTGGCTGTGCAGACCCCTCCATACCCCTGGTCGATGGGGGGCTGTGCAGCACTCGGCCCCGCGTGGCCTTCAGCCCCTCTCCCACCTTCCCCAACCCTTTTAGTTTGGTTAAGAATACACGATTTAATCTCTATGGGGTTTTTTTTTTTTTTTCAGTAGCTTATCTGAGGTGCAGTTCAAGTCGCATTAATTCTGACCTGGCCTTTTCCCACTTCACTTGTGGTACAGATCTAATATATGGGTTATAATGTGAACGAGCTGCCCCCCATCGTCCACCCGAGCTCTGTGCTCCAGTGGGGTGAGCAGCAGCTCAGGTGTAGCATTGCCTTCTCTTGCCCCTCGTGGGGCTGCTGCCTGCTCATGGCTGGAGCAGCAGGCGTTGCTCCCCTCGCCGCAGCCCCCAGCTGAGCCAGTAGCTTCCAGCCTTCGCCTTATTTATTGAGCTGACGGATCTGTCCCCCCCAGCCCCCCCCAGCCCTCCCCATCTCTTTTCTCTTCCATTTCCCAAACTCAAAGCAATACTCCGGGCGCTGTGCTGTGCTGTGATACGGAGTGCCATCGCCGGGGGATCGCAGCTGTGCTACAGTGAACTGGAACTGGGGGGGGGGGGGCACACGAGCGGTGCGCCGGGGAGCGGTGCGTGGCACACTGTAGGGAGGGTTCCTATTGTAAGGAAAAGGAGAAAAAAAAAGAGAGAGAAACAAGAAAAGAAAAAAAAAACAAACCACGTTTGTATAAAGATGTTATTTTTGTACTACATCCAACCTCCTCCTGCATGTCGGCAATAAAAGTTGGTACTGAGAGCCACGCGCTCGGTGAGCCGGGGGGAGCGGTGCCCCATAGCCATGCAGGGCGCCTATCCTTGTGGGGCTGGGGGGGTTGGGGGGGGGGGAGCACAGCTGTGGGTCCCCACTGTTGGGCTGCAGTGCTAAGGGAGGAGCAGCGGTGTGGGTGCGATTGCTGTGAAGCAGAATGGTGATGGTGGAGTCGGAGCGCGGGGAGCTGTGGGGCTCAGGACGGCCCCACGGCAGTGCTGTGTGTCTGAAGCACTGTGTGCAGTTCGGCCCATCGCTCGGTGGTGTGCAGGTAAGGAGAGCCTCGTCGGAGGGGTGGGCGTTTCACCGTGTTTATGGTGGAGGGGACCTCAGCCTCATAGGGCAGCACAGGAGGTGCCCCCGATCCCCGAAGCTGTGTGCAGGGGGCCCAGCACTGTGTGTTGTCCCGGCTGTGCTGTGCAGCCGTACCTCCCGAACACACCCTGAGCAGCAGATGGGACTGGGATGGGACTGAGCCCACGGCTGGGAATGGGACGGGGCTGCTGGGCTCTGCTCTGTGCATCCCAGGGGAGTGGGACGGAGCTGCCATTGGCTCCGGCGGGGAGCGCTGACCGCCAGCCTGCGCCGAACTATTTCCTGTTGCTGCAGCGTTAATGCTAAACAGACCTTTCTCTCTCCTCTCTCTACAGCCAAAGTGCGGAGGCTCCGCTGCCGTCCCGGTGAGTACAGTGTGGGCTGTGGGGCTGCGGGCCGATGGGGCACCCCCGGGTCTGCCCAAGCCTGAAGGTGAGGGCTCCGTGGTGTCCCCTACCCGGGGAGGGCGGTGTTGGGGATGCGGCGCTGAGGGCTGCAGGGCTCCGTGCTTTGGGGATGTGGGGTTCGGCGCCTGGGGGTGCAACGCAGTGCTGGGGGTGCAGATCGTGGGGATGGGGGAGGCTGAATTGACGGCGCTCGTGTCCAGCAGGAGTGGGGCTCTGTGCTCACCTGGGGGACCACAGCGCTCAGTGTTGGGGATGCGGTGCTGGGGCTGCAGGGCTGCAGGGCTGTCCCAGTGGCACCGGGGGGGCTCGGGGCATCTGTCCCCATCCTTGTGGCCACTGCAGCCCCGGGCCCTGACTCGTGGTCGGGCTGCGGCCCCAGGGCTGGCACTGTGGTGGTCTTATAGCAGCTCTGTGCTCCAGAACCCCACGGCGGGGCTGTGCCTCTCCACCCCATAGGGCTCAGCAGTGGGGGCTGCTCTGCCCTGAGGGCGCCGGGACCTTCCTGGGCACCCCGGCAGCTCTGTTGTGGGGGATCCCCACCGCCTCGCTCTGCCCGGCCCCACTGCATGCAGCACCGGACTGTCCGGGGACGGTTCTGCTGATGTGTCACATTTTCTGCATTTCTTTCCTCATTCCTCCGTCCGTGGAGACGTTTCTGGGAATTGAGAGCTTCCTTCTGCCAGGGTCTGAGCGCTGCATCGCCTCCACCCCATAGCGTGGCCCCATAGCGTGGCCCCAGCCCCACACCTGCACCAGGGGGGGTTCTGGGGGGACTCTGGGGCTGTATGAGTGTTTGGGGGGGGCGGGGGGTGTCTGTGACCCCCGGTGTTCCCTCCCAGCAGTTTCCCATAGCACTTTGTCCCGTGGCAGCGTGGGGTCAGCGCCCGCCCCACATCCCTCCCTCTGCTCATCCCACCGCTGGCCTTTGCCCCACGGCCCCGTCCTTGTCCCCGTGCCCCAAGGCAAACAGCCGAGGCTCGTGGTAGGCTGGGAGGAGCGCTGGGATGAGCCAGGGGGGCGTTGGGGTGGACAGGGGGAGGAGGACCCCAACACCGCTCAGTGCTCAGCTGAGAGCTGTGTCCCACGGCGGAAGGCCCATCCCGGTACCGCAGATCCTCCTGGCACCGCGTGCTGCAGGAACCACATCCTGCCCAGCCCTGCAGGAAGGACAGAGGGCGGTGGGAGTGGGACAGTGTGCTCAGCACCCACCGGGGTCAGCACTGCGCCCCACTCACCCCCCGTCCCGCAGATGCCCCACATGCGCTGTCCCCCGGGGCGCTGAGCGCAGCCATGGAGAGCCGCAAGCAGAACATGGAGCTGCTGAGCAACAGCATGGCTGCGTACGCACACATCCGAGGTGAGGAGGTGGGGCGCAGCCCCAGCGGGGACCCCGGGGCCGCCCCGGCTCCCGTCCACCCGCTCAGCCCCGCTGTTCCGATCCCGCAGCCAACCCCGAGAGCTTCGGGCTGTACTTCGTGCTGGGCGTCTGCTTCGGGTTGGTGCTGACGCTGTGCCTACTGCTGCTGCGCATCTCCTGCCGGCCCCGCGCGCAGCGCACGGCCCGGCCCGGCCCCGCCGACCTCAGCGAGGACGACGACGACGACGACGACGAGGACGAAGAGGAGGACACGGTGGACCGCGCCGCCTCCGAGTCGCTGCTGCCGATGACGGAGATCCCGTCGGAGTGCCACGGCCCCGGGGACGGCGCTCCGCCCGTCAACGTCTTCGCGTCGGCCGAGGAGTTGGAGCGGGCGCAGCGCCTGGAGGAGCGCGAGCGCATCATCCGCGAGATATGGCGCAACGGACAGCCCGACCTGCTGGGCGCCGACGCGCCGCGCCGCGGGCACTTCTACTGAGCGGCAGCCGCGGGGAGCGCACCCGGAGCGGGGCGGCACCGTCGGTTCCCTCAGCCGCCGCTGCGGGACGCGATGCGCTTTGAGGCGTTGGTACGAAGCCGGGAGGGGGCCGAGCAGCCCCCACGGACGGGGCGGGGCTGCGGCTGCTGCCCACGGCGCGGCGCTCTCCTGCCCGGCTGCCGTCCCCCTTTCCGTTCCCACTGCCTTTGGCCGTGGCCTTTATGGCACCGCCGGACGTATCCCGGTGGGGTCGGAGCCGCTCCCGCTCCCCACAGCCCCCGCAGCTCCCGGCCCCGCTGCCCCTCCCTCCACCTCTACAAAAATAGCTCCTTCCCCGCCGGATCCAGATGTTTTCCAGATGTTCTCCCCGTCCCACGCCGGTGGCGCGAGGCCAAACTGCGCTGACGGCTGAGGATGGGAAACGGTGCGGGGGTGGTGAGGAGGAGGAGGAGGAGGAGGAAGAGCCACGGCTCCCTGCTCTGCTCCCAGACAGCAGCCGGGCTGTCCGGGCCCTGCACTGCCCCAGCTGTGACTGTCAGCTACAGCAGGGAACGCTCAGCTACGAAACCACAGCAGAGCTGAGAGCCCCAACGCTGAGCGCGCAGCACACGGAGCTGCACAGAGCAGGAGAGGGTCAGGGAGGGCTCCCGCGCTGCAGCAGCGAATGCTCCTTCAGATGAAGGCCCTCTGAGTTGGTGACATCGAACCCATGGAAAGGGAGCGGGATGTGACGCAGCCGCAGCCCAAACCCCACAGCCGAACTACCAACAGCGGGAGGGGCCGTTTCCTCCCCCAGCTGCCCCACGAGGCTGAAGGAGCAGCGAACACTGAGCACCTTTTGTTGGTTCGAGGGCTCAAATTCCAGCGTGGAGGAAAACGCAGACCGCAAACCCAGGCGAGCATCACCCCACACCACGCACAGCCCCTGCACGGAGCTGAGCCCTTCCTCTGCACTGACAGCAGCGGAAAAACCTTTCCTGAGCAGCAGCAGCAGCAGAGGCGGTGACCGATGCAGCCCTTCCCGGCTGATGGGCAGTGGAGGTTTATTGCCGGAGTAAAGCTGGCAGCAGCAGCAGGAGGGCTGCGCCGCAGCACTGAAACACAGAAGCAAACCGTTACACCTACTCACTTTATTGTGTTTTATTTGCGTTAACAAAGGTCAGCGGATTGCTAAAGAGGAGCCGTTCAAGTCAAAACGAGCCGAACTCTATTGGTGTGTGCAGGGGGCGGGCACGGCCATGGGGGAGGGGGAGGAGGGGTGGGGGTACAGCAGAGCACAGCCACGGCCTCAGCCCCAGCACTGCTGCCCCTTCTGCTGAGGATGCTCATTCCAAGCAGGAGCCTCAGAGCCCCGCGCGGTCGCCCCAATGCAGCGCAGGAGGGGATTTGCCTTCATTTTGTTTTATTTTTTTTTTATATAAAAAGAGGAATAAAAAAAAGCCTGAAAAAAATCCTCATCGCTCTGATGTTCGTAACCCGGGGAACGCTGAGGGGGCTTAGAAAACAGCGAGGGGGGGCTGAGAGGGGGTCGGAGCAGCAGGGGCACAACCAGGCAGGGCCGAACGCTGTACACAGTGCTGAGGAGGGCGGCTCTTTCTGCTCTCCTTTTGTTGCCTTTCAACCAAATAAAGGGAGGGAGTCGTTTTTAAAAGGCCCGAAAAGTCAACGGTTACATTAAAAACAAAACCCCACTTAAAAAACCAAAGTGATGGCGGTTTGGTCCCAACAAGTCAACACTGAGATCTTTATTCACATGCTCCATTGCTTCTTACTTCAAGAACCAAAAATAGTTTCCAAAATGATCGTTTAATTGGTGTTCCTACACAAAGGCCTAAAAGGAGAGTATGGATTTAAAAAAAAAAACAAACTGAATACACAATGGGGGAGAAAAATGGGAAGGGGTGAGGAAACCCCGAGCTGCACTACTGCAAATTGTAAAAGAGAAACAAAAACATCAACTAAAGGTGGGCACAAACCCCATTCCACGGCGCCTTCAAAGCCCGTTACCAAACAAACCCCCCAACCAAACTGAAGAACAACCATTCTGTAAGGGCACGGACAGAACAGCCGGGGCCTCACCCAGCACTCGACCTCATTCAGTCCACAATGTCTTTGGGAAGATGCGCTCCGCGAGCGGACCCAAGCAGAAATGATGCGTCAGTTCTCACCCCCGGGGAGGGGGGCAGAGCTCTGACAGCGCAGGGAACGTCGGGGTTATGTCAGAGCCCTTCGGGGGGCTCCGCTCCGGGGGCCGCCCTGAGGCCCGGCACGGTGAGTGCCGCTCCCGGCACCGCGGCTATTCGGCCGCCGACTGCAGGCTGTCTTTGTCCTCTCTGTTCTCCGTCCCGCTCTCATCGTCTTCGATTTCTCCTTCTTCGCCGCTGAATTTGTCGTGAGCCCATTTGGGGCTGGTGCTCGACTTCCTGAACATGAAACGCCCTCGTCCTCGGGGGAAGGCACCGCGGCCACGGCCTCTGCTCACCCACTTCTCCGCGCCTTCGCCCTCGCGGTCATCGTGCTGTGGGAGGAAGCAGAGGACAGCAGTGAAACAGAGGGAGTGCTCTCAGCAGAAGGGGAGCGGGAAGAGCCCGGCCCTGAGCTGCGCAGTCAGAGGAGGAAGGCAGTAAAACAAACCCGAGGCTTTCTCGTTTGAGGTGTAAGACTGAAACAGCGACTTGGATCCCATGAGCCCCAAATCGGGAAGGGAAACACACGAGTTCTGCCTGCTCCAAACTTCCCCTTCTCCAAAGGGCCGCTCAGACACTGCCCCCACACACAGACAACCGTGGTGTGACACACTGCTACCAGCAGAAACAAAGGAACAGCACAGACCCACCCCGGAAGGAAGCTGGAATTTAGTGAGGACAGAAGAGCCGCCCCCTGTGACGCAGCCCAAAGGGTTTACGCTGCATTTCCAACACTACTGAGAAATGACATTTTTTAATTCAATCCTAAAGGTCAGTGAAAGGTAAAGCACTCTACAGTGAGCAGAACAGCTCCTCAGTGGGGAGCCAGAAGCCCCTTGGGAAGAAGCATGGCATGCAGCCTCAAGCTGGTGGTCACAAGCACTAAGGGCAGCTCCAGCTCAGCGCTCAGACACGTTTCACACTTAGGACACATACCAGGTAGTACTTCTTGCTCTTCGGTGTGTACTCAGGATCCCAATCCTCTTCCCTGCTTCTCTTCTGGAAGTCATTGTTGCCACCACTGTTGCTGTTATTGTTGCCTGAAAAGTTGCCTCGGCCCCATCCTCTCCCCCTCGCTCTGAATTGCTGTAACAGCAAAACATGGAAGGGAAATCAAACAGCTGTGACAGCAGTGCTCCTTCAGAGGCACCAAGAGATGCAGCACCGCTTCCCCAGCATGCCAGGAACACCTCTGACCCATCACTGAATTAAAAGCTCACGATATTTTATGGCCTTCAAGCCCAACTGATGACACTATCCAATACAGCTTATTTAAAGAGAGGTGTTTCCTGAGCACCCAAAAGAAGGCATCCAACACACACAGACTTCTGTGTACCAAGGGCACGAATGCTGAGCCTCCCCCAGCCTGCCCCATCAGGCTGCTCAGCCATCACTGATGTACAGAAGCTTCCAGGCTATACTCTGCACCACGCACCTCAAGCTCAGCTGCCCAGCCTACATTCCCAACAGCCCAGTTTGTGCTTCAGGTCTGCAGCCATCACATTCTGGTTCATCCACAACCAAAGACTTTCAGGCTTCTCCTTTACAGAACACTTTGACTGCAGAACACCACACAGTGGCTGCTTCTGACTGCACTGCAATCGACACACGGGGTGGGGAAGCACTTACAAAGGTCCCTCGGGCTCTTCCTCTCTCATTTGGACCCGTGAACTCCTTAGTTCCAAGTCGGGACTTGTCAAAGCCTGTGGTGCTTTCCTCCCTCTCCTCAGTCTCCTCGGGATACTCCTCTGCTTTCACTGAGTGAGAGGACCGTGAGGACGACGAGCTGGATCTGGACCTCTCACGCACCCTTCGGTGTTTCCTGTTTCAGTGATGGGAAAGAAGGGTGGGGGGGAACAGCATCTGGATTAATCACTCAGCAGTAACCTGGTGGCTAATCAACTATTTTATCAGTCCCCCATCAGTAGTGCTTTCCTTTTCCTGCTATGAAAAGTCACGGTAACAGCTCAACATCAGCTGTGACGTGCAGATCTAGCAGAGGTCCCAAGGCTTCTCTGACATGATTTTGCTGCTTATAAAGCACTGACACTGCCCACAAGGAGACAAGCACGCATTTGAGACCAACAGTCTAATAGAAAAGGACTAAATTAAACTTGAGCAAAGTCACTTAAACACTGCCATTGCCTATGACTGGAACAAGAATAAAAAGGGACTTACCCACTGTGACACACGGAGCCTTCCCATTTACCTTTAACAGTTACTTTACGTTCCAGATAGACACAATGGCATCAAGAAGACACGCAGGGGAGTAACTCACACCACTGCAGCAGTTATGTCAAGGTGTACAACCACATACATGCGAGGTTGTCTCCAACTTTACCAGCAGAAACACGAAATGCAGAACGAAAGGCTACGGGGTTTCCTACATACTTTTTCTTTGAGCTTTTGTGACTTTTCTCCGTTTTCTCAGCTGATCTTTCCCTTGAGTGACTCGAATCTCTGGACTCCACCGACTCTCTGGATTTATCACGTTTAAGATCTCTTTCCTTATGTTTTTTACGGCGCTCGATATCAAGGCGCAGGTCAACAGGGTCATCCTTGTATTTCCCTTCAGCCTACAAGGGCAGGGATGGGGAGAGTTTAACACACAGACCCACAGCACCCCCAGTTCAGCACCATTACTTTACTACTGACTGCACAAACTTGTGGAGAGCAGGGGTTTATCTGAATGCTACTCAGTGCTCCATTTTAAGATGCAAAACGATGCACTATCAAACTCAGTTTTTATTTGTCAGACTTCAATCTTCCTACTTTTTTTTTTTTAAAAAAAAACTTTTACCCTCTTTAAAACAGCATTAGAATAGCCTGGTCATAGGGGAACACTGACACTTATTGTACACCACAGCCATCGAGATGAGAGCAACTTGGAAACCCAATCCGTGTGGGTGTGTGTGGCAGAACTGCAGCGTGCCAGGAATGCTGGAAGGCCTGGGGACACCTGTCACAGGGCAGCAGCATCCAGCAGGGCAGAAGGGCTCTACAAACTTAAGGAGAAGCAAAAGCTGTTTGCCAGCTGGGGACACCTGGGGCAGCAATCCTTCAGTGAGTGTGCTAAGAGATGGAGGCCACTGGAAATGCAGCGATCAAGGCTGTTTACTTGGAAGAATCCCACTGATGTGTTGTCTTTAATACCCCTGTCAAGAAGGTTTGCTCTGTGGCAGATACCACCCAGAGCATGGCTTTCCCTTGCCTAGGGGCACCACAAGGAAGGTGCCAAAAATCCATCCAGCTCTACAAAAAGCACCCAGCTCGTGGTCTCTGTGTGTCTGTTAACACAGTCAGCTACACAATCTGGGAATGCTTGCTCGAGTTCAACTGAAATGGCTGCCTAAACGAGCAGCAGGCTGCAATGGTTTCTTTAGGAAAGGTGTAGCTGCGTTACCTGGGGGTGCTCTGAGAGCTGCAGCACTTGGATGAGGTTCTGCTCTGAGTGCACAACGTGAGCAGCAAACTGACAGTGCTGTGGTTTTGCCAAACGTTTACCCGAGCAGCAGTGCTTTGGTGGCAACCTGCACACCACGTCGCTAGCAACAACACAGCCCCCACAGCAACTGCTGCTCCATTTACACAGCACTAATCTCGGGAACTGTATGACTTGATACACAACATCAATCAGATTAATCGCCCCTGAATTAAATACAAAAGGATTAGTAATTCTCTAGCTATTAAACTTTTTACTTACATGAGTTTCTAAACACTTTTTTTGTTTAAATAAAAATGTCAAATAACGCAGGAGTGGGAGCAGGCCTTTTGGTTGGGTTTTTTTGCTCTTCTACTTTCCCCAGGCAAAGAGCTTTAATTTCTACTCTGAGAATACAACTGCTCCCAACACGGTGGATGGCAGATAAGTGACAAAATCAGCAGCAGCTCCCTTATGTGGTGCAGCAAACACCTATTGGGTTTGTGAGGGCACGTCTGTTTCACGGAAGGCTGGCGAGCTGTTTGGAAACCACGTTTATAATACACTCTGCCAAGCTGATGCTCAGAGTTCAGGCCCATCAAATCCATCTCACCATCGTCCATGTCAAGCCACAAGTGTTTGGAAAAAATCGAAAACAAATATGAAACAAGTAAGGTTTCAGCACGACTGTTCAAAATCTCTTCAATGTAAATATGTACGAAGGTGAATACACAAAGGTTAAAATCCCAAACATTGTGTTAAGCCATTTCTAAGTGGTTTACAGTAAGCATCATGGCTTAACATGAGCTACAGCTAACACACTCCATTCCCAAAGGTCTGCTCTATGACAACAGGTGCTGAATGTTAACTAACAGCAATCAACAGAAACGGTACAGCAAGTTGTTAGAACAAATTTTATCACCCTCTTAATAGTGTATCTTGTTTAGCTAAGTATTTAGTTTTACTCTCCTCTTTTTGACATGCATGTCTTTCTGAAAACATGGTTGGCAATATCGCATGTATACAATTGATTTAATAATACTTACAAGCAGACAAATATCACAAAAAGTCTCTTCTCTCATCATGGGCACTTGTTCCAAAAATCCTCTCATTTTTCTCAAGCTCACCTCAATTGACTTTGGGGTCATTTACCATAGTCTAACCACTTCACAAAGGTTGTTGATACATTTTTAATAAAAATTAACCCTTTGTAGTTCATTTTTAGAATTATGCCCATCCTTAAAAGAAAAACACAAACTTAAGTAGAGAGTAATTTAAACAAAAACATCACTGTTAAGTTCATGCCCAATGCACTCATTTTGTTGAATTAAACTAATCAGAGTGACAGTTCACCTTGAAGCCGGGATCTCTGGAACTTTTCGATTCCTCTTGAGAGAATCCATGTTTTCTAAAAGTACTGGGAGAAATATCTATCCTCCTGAAAGCAAAGGAAGCACAAAGATATCACCTTGATTACAAGATGACACTGGACACCAAACTTAAGATTCACTTTAAAGGAGACTGTCATATATTCCCAAACACATTGAAAACTCATTTTTCCCCCACTTTTGATGAAGCTGCTATAGAGCATCTTAAGTTCTCTGATCCAACAGTTCTCCTGATGAGAAGTTACTGTTCACTAAGTATCTGTTCAAGTACTTTTCCAGCTGTAGACAAAAAGACATTTCACTTTTTCAAGTTGCTTACCCAGTAACATCTAAAAGATATCAGGTCTAACCTTCAGGAACTCAAATGACAGACCAAGACATTGCCTCCCCTCCACGGTATCACTTCTGCTCATGGATTTAATAACTAACTTCCTTAGTCTCATCAGAGGCTGGGTAGGAGATCAGACATAACATTAACACGAAGGCCACACTGTACTACTCCCTTAGCCAGGCACAGATACACCCATTTTCTCCTATTCTTGAGTTATTCCAGAACAACTGCAGAGTTTAAGGCCTGAAAACCCTCCTGCCATGCCACCAACCTGTGAATTTCAGGGCTCTTTTTATTTTTAGCTGCTTCTTGTTCCATTCCTTTCTTTAGGTATTTGGTAAAGCGTTCGTTCAGCGTCATTCCTGACGATCCAAAGTGATGCTCTGTTGGAGGGTTTGAGTAAACAATGCCACAATATTAATACCATTTGTGTAAAAAGAAAGAGCTCGTCAGTCCTACAGCTTGGTCAAATCTAACAATGGTTGTCTTCCACCACCTCAAGGGAAGTTTTACAGAAGGTACAGCCAGACTCTTCTCAGAGCTACATGATAAAAGGACAAGAGAGGATTACCACAGGCTACAAGAGAAGTTCTGACCACATATAAGGAAAGCACTCCCCCCACACCCCCTCCCCCCAACTGAACGTGGCTGAGCACTGGAACATTTAAGCTCTATACCACAGACTTTCAGAATTCAACCCCAGACAACACGATCCAAAGCATATGCTAGCACTGCTTCAAGCAGGAGGCTGAGCTAGGTCTCTTAGAATCACCACCCTCAATTATTCTATCACCATGTCATCATCAGTTGCTTTTGTTGTCTACAGCATATCTACTAGAGAACAACTTTCCAAGCATTTATCAGAGTGCATGAAAAGCACTCATTTGGGCAAAGCAGGGAGGAGTGAACCTTCATGTGAGGACATGCAGACTTTGACCTACCTCTTACATGATGGACTATAGTCACTATGTGTTGAGCAAACAGTTCAGAAGGACTTCGCTGAGACTGAGCAGACTGAATATGATGAAATATGGAACGAAACTCCTGCTCTTTTTTGTTGCTGTGCACAAGGTCACGACACAGCTTGCGTTCCTGAGCCAGTATGCCACTTGGACTAGAAAAACAAACAGGCCACACAAAACAGAACATAGGAATCAGTTCAAGATGACTAACGTTTCAGAACTCAGAAGCTGACTGCATTTTTTTTTTAATGTAATACAACAAAACCACCTAAAAAACATTCAATAGCTTAAGCAGATTGCTTATTTAAATCCTTGAAATACACTAATCTAGGTTACCGTAATAATTCAGATCACTTGCTGCTCTGTAGTTGGAGGGCTGTGTCAGATACTAAACGCTGACATTCAGTGAAACACAAGCTCCTCCTGACACCACAGCTGGCTGCAATCCTCTGCTGCTGTTCCTAAATCCTAGGTTAACTTCTAACATCCCACATGAGCACATGAACACTTACTGGCTGCTTCTGTCCCAGCACGCTCTCTGAAGTACATTTTACTGCCTTAAGATTTCTTGAAACAAGGCAGAAGTGGCTGTCAATGCTTCCTAGAGTTTCAGTAATACTATGTTGAGAATAAGTCTAAGTGCTCTCCAGAGGAAATGCCATTTAAGCTGCGCTGTCATTTCACTGTACCTCTAATTTTCTATCAGCAAGAAGCCACTAAGCAGCCAACTCTTTCCAGAGGCCGTTGTAACAAAGAAGCTGATGCAGAAGCATTTACATTCTGAAATGACCTTACATCTAGTTGTAGAAAAGAAATCAGGAAAGGTTATTTAACCTTTGTACTATACCTTCATCATCTGTAGAGTGGCAATCCCTCCAACCTCCTGCCATACAAAGGGGTCATACAAGTCCACCAATGCCAGAAAAATTTCAAGCTTCCATCAACAAAAAACGCAAACTGTGACGTAATATTTATCCTTCCTCACACTTCACACACATGAAGGGCTCCAGACCAGAAACAGGCAGCCAAAAGCACTATTTCAGCAGCCCCAACCCACAGCAGACACTTACCGCGCAAGATCTTCATCAAAGGAGTCCATCCGAATATTGACCTGGGCCTCACGAGTAATGGAAAAGGAGGACTTGCCAGGAGCCAGCCCATCTCCTTTGGAACCTGGCTTCTCCTTTACCTCAGAGGCCTTCCTTGGTGGGGGAGAAGAGCTTTTTTCCTGGCTTGTTTTATAAGTGGTCACCCTAAAATTCTTTTCAGGAACAAAGCCCCGGTGACCCGGCTCAGATCTCTTGGATGCTGGCCTCTCTTCTTTTTTAGATCTCTCAGAATAGCTCTCCTCCTCCATTTCCTCAGACTTTCTTTGCTTCTCTTTTCCAGGTGGCAAGAACACCACACCTTCCCATTTGCCTTGCCTATCCTCTTCTTGACTTTTACTCGATGTTGCTACCACTTTTGACATAAATTTGGGCTCATCATCAAAATCCGAATCCTTACGGCCCTTTGCCTTTTCTTTCTTTTCCTGATCATCCGTTTCATCTTTGCCATAATGACTTTCCTTGTGGAACTCCGGGGCCTTTGGCTTGTCAAAGTCATCTCGGAACTTGTAGCGCTTGGGTGACTGACTGCCACGGTATCCCTTCTCAGAATCTGCTTTGGATGCATAGGAATCAGATTTTGCCTTTCCATCTGTTGATCCCACCTCTGAGAAATTCCCTTTCTCTTTATTTTTTTCCTTCTCAACATTTGTTACTTTCTGATCTTTGTCCTTCCCATTCTCCGCCTTCTGCTCTTCCAGATACCTGTTCACAAAATAGACATTACTGTTAATTTTCTTATTGAAAGAGGTTGATATTTCAGTGAAAAGCAGCCAGATTTTACAGAACACCGAGCTGTGCATGTACAGAGGGCTCTCACTAGGCCCTAAGCAGTTAACATGCACAGCAGATTTCTCAGCCTGGACTTAGGCTTTCAGATGTCGATAAATACAACAAATGTAGAAGAAAATGGATATGCAGAACCGATGAAATGAGGCTTAAAACAAATAAAACAGCTTACCCACAGATGTATTTTAAGGAAAATAGTAACATCTTACCCAATCGGTTTATTTACTTACAAACCTGCTTCGGGAGAACAACACATCAAAACTTTCAAACTGGGCTGTTCTGCTTTAAACAACATACTGGAAATAAAAGGCTCAAAAGCTACTTCAAATTTGGGATGCAAGTTTCATAGGTAAGCTAAATATTTCATGACAGACTGCAAATACAAATAAAAGCAAAAAGGTTAACAGAAGAGAATATTTACTTTGCTGGGAGAAGACAAAACACTCAGTGAGAACAACAATTCATCACAAGATAATTTAAAGCATCGAAAATATGTTTTTAAAGCAGTCACTAATGCAAAACCTTAGCTTTGAGGGAAGAGCAGTAAAGCCCAAGGACATTAGTCCAGAGCTCTGGAAAGCCCAAGCCAGAGTTACAGATCTCTCCTTTCCTTTTTTAAAGTTCAGACATCCCTGATAGGGGATCAGTCCAAAACAACTTAAAGAATCAACTTCAAAGCACTTATGAATGCTTCCATCCCCTGCACTCCCCTGGGCCTCAGTCCAGCTGCAGACACTGAGCAGCGCACACAGGGAGTGCCTGCCCATGCAAACCACCTCATCAGAACACTGCCATGCAAAGGAACACATCACTTGCCTCTTTGAGAAGGCTCCTCCGCCAGGAGCTGTGGTTTCCTCCTTCTGAGATGTACCATACATGGAACTGATTGGCGTTGGACTTTTGCACACAGGGCTCTTTCTTGTTGGACTCAAACCTGACGAGCCGTGGTCAAATGGACTCTGATGAGATCCTGCCTGAAAGGAGGTGCTGCTCTGCGACGCAGAGCTCATCTGAGAGGGGTTGGACAGTGGGGAGCTCGACTTCTGCAATGGACTTGGCCGAGGAGAACGCCGCCTCACCACAACTGATTGGAGAGGGCTTTTTAACGCAGGGCTGCGTTCCCTCGGGCTGAGCTCAGGCGCAGCAGCTCTCGATGTTGAGCTGCTACCATAGGTGGACACATCTTGCCATGGTTTTGATCCCTCAGATGCCTTGGCATCTTGAGCAGCTGCTCCTGAAAACGGCTGCTCTTTAGAATCATCACCTTGGTTATCTCCTGCAGCCTGAGATGCCCGGGCTTCCTTGGAAGATGACTTTTTCTCCTTTCCAGATTTACGCTTGGAAGACTCAACTCGGCTATGGTTGGAGGAAGACCGAGAAGAGGAAGACCTCCTCGACCGATCAGATGATGACTTATCAGAATTTCTAGAATGACTTCTAGACCTTGGGGAAGGAGACCTTCTCTTGGGTGAACGGGAGCGTGACCTCCCCCTACGAGGGCTATACGCTTGGCGGTAGTTTTGCCAGTTAGACCTGTAGTTCCCATATCCTCCTCTGTTATATTGGCCCCACGGATAGAACCCTCGATTTCGGCCTCGGAAATAATATGGTCTCCTGTATCCTCTGTTATGACCTCTGAAATCCCGGTTCTGATAGACTCTTGGATGGTTCCTTTCCCTGTTATGAGATGGAGAATATGACCTTGAACGGGACCTAGAACTGATAAAAAAACACATATTATTATTATTGGTACCACTTAATATTTGAAGTCTCATCTCCCACCTCCTGTCTCCCTCACTTATTTTGTACACTCCAAAAATTCTGATAGAGATGAAATCCCAGTCCTTTGCTAGGAAAGTCAAACAAATCACAACACACGAATACAAGAAAGGCAGTACTGAGCATATGGTGCACTGCTCTAGAGATCAAGTTCCAAAAGGTGAACCAGCTGTCACAATTCCAAAGCTCCAACTCAAACTAACAGAGAGATGCACTCCCCCGACAGCCTGACACCACGAGGTGGCAATGTTTGGTGCTCCCTCTGCTCACTTCCTCCTGATGTGAAAGCTCTGGCTATTCAGAAAGAACGGAACTGAATCCAAGACAAGTCCAAAGCCTGCAAGAGGACTGATTTAAAAGACAAAATATTAAGGGGGAATTGTATCAATGTCTCTTCCATTTGAAAATTCAGAACTGCAGTTGTGTAACTGCTCAGAAGCCCCACTGTAGCTCAGGTTTCAATGCCATCTTTACAGCAAGGATTTCCCAGCTGGTGGAAAAAAAACACAGTTATGCTGGAAGTCTGAGATTTTAAAATCAGAGAAAGTGCCCACACTACTAGGTTCAAGGAGGAAAGACTTTGCAAAATGGAATTGAAGCTATTCCCACACTCCCTTTTTATGTTAAGAGATCCATACAGCTCTGTCAAACACACACTGAATGGTCAAACACAGCAGATGTGTACGTCTTCTGTAGCAATTCTGCTAGCCCCTGTAAGCTAGCCAGCTAATGCATTCTGCTTCAGCTCTAAAACACCCACTATTAAGCAATAGTTAAAGTCATAAAGAAAGCAAGAAACATCAGGCAGACTGACACAGCAAAAGAACTTAGAAAACACAGCCAGTCTCCAGAATGAAGAGCAGAATAACTGCTGTGACCCATGCTCCTGAATCCAATGGATCCTTATGCCAACAGACCACATGAGACTCACCTCAGCGAGCATCCCAATGCCACACAAGATTTGTCTCTAACACCCTCCATACTGATACTCTTTATTTACTGTTCTTTACAAAGCAGTAGATTCAGCAGCAGTACGAAGGAACCAGCCAGGCAGATCATCCCAAATGACAACACATTTTCCAGCATTCCAGCTTCCCTCTGCAAAGAGCTTGGTTCGATGGAAGTCTCCTCCTCTAACTGAGTTTTGTCATGCCTCCTCTCTCCAACTGTATGTTTATTACAGTCTCTGCATTTTAGAAATCTCTAATTGTTAACAGTTGCATATGTTTACAGACTGATTTCAGAACTAATGTTACTCCTTTAAGATTATTGAAAAAGCAGCTGAACACCGTTATTCCCAGCCCAACTACAATCTCTTCGCCAGATACAAAATGCTCAGCTGAAAGGAAAAGGCAGCCATCCTGACAGCCAAGGAAGAATGGGCTTTTAGCTGGCCTGATAAAAAGCAGTTCAAGGGGGCAAAAACAACTACTATGCACGTTATTGATTTCTCAAAGCTAACTGCAGCGAAATTAACTTTCTCTACTTCATACAGCCAGAACTCATGCTTTTGTTCACTGCCTGCTGTATGCTGAGGTGAGGGGCAGGGAAACAAACAAACAAAAAAATTGCCCCTATCTTTCCTACTTGTGCCTATTAACTGACACAGACACTTGACTGCATTTTTAAGACAGATAAAGCATGCAACACGTGTAAAAGCCTCTCAAATCTGGGATCAACTGTATCAAAACCTTAGAAAAAAAACTTGAGATGTTTAACAACACAAAGGAGCGTGTTTTGCTATGAATCTTCCCTGCTCTGACCACAGAACAGCTGGCCTGGGGAGCAGAGGAGCACTCACCAGGATCTGGCTGGGCACGGTCAGCAGGTGGTGAGTGACTACACCATGCACCACCTGTTCTCTCTCTATTTTTTTTTTTTTTTTTATCATCAATATTATTTTTCCTTCCTTTTCTAAGGACCCTAAGACATAGGACACCATCTGTCCTAAAATGAAATACAAGGCTTTCATGGAAAAGAAGGAAGAGACAAACCACTTGACCAGGAGAGAGGAAAAACAGTCACACCCACAGACTCGAGAGCTGCACACACTCACCTGAGCCTGCGTTTCCTCGAGCGTGAAACAGAGCGAGAACGGGAACGAGATTTGGAGAAGGAACGTGAGCGTGATCTCGACCCAGATCTCGAACGAGAAGAACGAGATCCAGATTTGGATTTGTTGGTTTTAGACATCCTGAGAGCACTCGTCAGTGACACCTGAAGGAAACAGCGAAATGAAGTCACTGGAACATGGAGTCATACCTCAGACCTGGGGGAACAGGCAACACCTGCAACCTGACCACTGCAGCGACCTGAAGCTCAGTAAGGCTGCAAGTATGGGTGCTCCAAGTGGCTGCCTGCTAACAGCCACATGCAACTGAATTCTGAACAGAACATTGCTTTCAGTTGAAGGAGGAAATCTGCAAAAAGAATAAAAGGTTTTAACCCAGAATATTTGTGAATTTGAGTGCTACAGTTGAAAGCAACAAGTTAATGGAAAAAACAGAAACAGGCGAAGGCCATGCAGCTAACTTAGGCAAGACAACCTATAAAGAGACATTTAATTTCAACCACATCACCAGCAATACAGACAGTACCAACAAGCACGTTTTGTGATCTCCTTCCTACAGGACTAGCAGCAAACCTAACGTACCAGGGCGACAGGTCAGAACAGCTCTGGTGTCACTTCTGTCCTGCAGTTACACTGCTTGCAGTGGTTGACCTATTTAATCTCTGGTATCCAGCCATAAACAAAATTCCTTAGAATTTAACATTTGATCATGTTGCAAAATATGCTCCAGGATCTGATTCCCTGCTGGTTTTTCTTTCAGTTTAGTTCTTCAGTCGAAATGGAAAATGCTTTGGTCCCTGACTTGGAGAAGAGGAAGCAAACTCCACTCCCTCACTCCTCAGATTAAGTTCCCCGTTGCTATTTGCATTCACAGAAACCCGAGAGCTCAGCTGTAGGCTAGGAAAGGAAGCAGATGCCAGGGAGAGCTGGTGCTGGGATTCTCGACTATTCCACACGGGGGTTAGTATAAAGATTTGAACTCTGCAATGCCAGAGACAGTTGATGAAGCTGAGAAGAGAAACTGCACTCATTAATCAATACTTAAGTTTCATTCACAACATAGGATGCAATTTATCTAGCATTTGACAGGCCGCTGACTTCACCCCACCATCTGCATCATTTGCTTCACACGAAGGAAAGCAAGACTACTGGAAGACCACATCGTCATAACATCAGGCCGTTTTGGCATGAAAAGCCAGTAATGGTTTTGGAGAGGTTTCAGCAGGTGCTTCCCTCTCAGCACTCAGCACTCACCTAGGAAACAGAACACCACAATGGTGGTGTGCTGAGAACTCCTGCTGTTTCCCTTGGCTTGGATTATAACAAGCACTCCGAGTTCTATCAGCTCACTACTCTAACTGAAAATTAATACCACAAAAAAGAAAACAAACCCTTTCTCATTTCAAGCAGCTCAACTGACCATATACATTTCAGAGCCAACAGAGAGGAGCAGACAAATTTGTGGCCAGACAGGAATACCATCTTCAGCAGCTTGGCAGGCTGATCAGGTTAAGACAATGAGGAAGCAAAAGAGGTGAACTACAGTCCAACGTGTATTGCATTTAGTACCATCACCAAATACATAGTGAGGTCAGCTCTAATCCCTTCAACCCCTCCTGAAGCTGCTTACTCCTATGCTGACGAATCAAGTCAAGGAACTGATCCAGCTGCAATGCCAGTTAAAAAAAAAAGCCAAGTATAAGTCCTCAGAAGACTAGAAAATGATCTTAAAAGTATCACCTGCTTGAAGCCATTTATGTCTCTGTAGTTTACTTGGATTCACAGCACTTGCTAGCCAGTGTGGTACAAGTGCCAGAAGCTCCCTTGCTTTTGTAGTTATTTTTAATCTTTGCCAGTGTTTCTCTAGCTGATTCATTCCTAACATGAGGTAATTCCTACTAGAATAGGAACCAAACTCCTGTGTTCTATCAGTAATCACAAGGTTAAGCAAACCAAGTGTTGGAGCCATTTCATCTCCCACGTTAAAAGGGAGTTGTAACCTTACTGTGATATACACACAGTCCTTCTAACAATTAATTATTTACTTACTGAGATAAAACATGTCCTAGTGCTGAAAAAAACTGCTCTGGAATACTCTGTTCTTACAGTGCTTCCTAAGAATTGCTCTGACTTTAGAGGCAGCTGTAAAGGAAGCGAAGATGAGCTGTGAGAGCAGCAGTGGCCATTCACTTACCTCACCAGCTCTGTTTCCCCACTGAAGATGGTGCTGGGCCCCCAGAGCACACACACAGAGCCTCACATAGCTCACACAATGCTTTGCAAAGCATTAGAAAGTAAAGTGTAGCTGCTCCTGAGCAGGAACTACAGCAAAAGCATTTACACAGTGCTGTGGTGACTCCACATTAACAATCTGCTCTGACAGGGGTCACATTTCCTTCCTGCTTGCAACGAGACAACTGCCTTCCCATAACACTGACTCCCTCTACCTTAAAAGGCACACAATTGCATCTACTGACCAACAGAAGGTTTTCAGATGGAGAACATTTCTTACATTTAGAGGCTATTACAAGCATCAGAAGTTTGCCTTCTTCATTTCTAAGTCCTCTCACCGCAAACCATCATAATCAGATAATGCAGTAATAGAGAATGCTCTTACAAAGCCACTTCAACGGACTTTGCTCAGAAAAGAAGCTTTTGTCATGGAACGGTGTCAGAGAAGTTAATGTTTTACAGGCTTTATGTCTTCTGACAGAACTCAACTCTGCTCCAAGCAATGAAAAAAAAAATCACTGCCAAGACCACTACTGTCAGAAACTTCCTCGGGGTACCCAGGTCTCACAGTAGTTTTACACTGCTTTTCAAGCAGCCACTGACTGAAATCAATGCTCTGCACAGCAACACGGACAACGAAGAGAATTAAACTGAGTTTAACTTGTAGCACAGCCAGGATAAGGGATGGTAGAAGTATATTCCAGATCCCCAAACAGTTTTACCACCTTTGAAGATCCTGTTTTCTGTTTCGTGCCTACCTGCTCCAGCAGATTCACACTGTGTACCCTTCAACAGTCAGTTTTACTGCCTGAGTTGTGTCAATTATGAAACCAGGAAACAAACCTGAAATGAGAAGAGAATACATTGAAGCACTTAGTATTTACTTGTCTACTTTCCTCTGTCAGCAAACAAAAGGAGCCAGCTTCCTCAATTCCAATTTCAAATGCAGCAGCCTTTGTCCCAGCCAGGATCCCTCTCTGCAACTTTAAAACCCCAGGAAACAGAAAATCTGACTGAGCAAATAGAAATGCAGTCCTACAGTGATCGTGCAATTTACAGCTCCATAAAAACCACCACTTCCATGCTCCTTAATTCGTCTGCATGCCAGAAGAGGTAAGTGGCACCCGCGGATGTCAGGAGGCCAGGTTAAGCACAGTGCCTGAAGAACTGACAAATATTAGGTAAGATACAATGATGAAAGATAGGAAATCAGAAGAGGCCTTGAGCAGAACTCAGCAGTAGCCAACCACTATCTTCAGCATGGACAAACTACAGATCATCAACTACAGATGTCACCAGAGTTTTACTGCTGGAGCAAACTGTGCCTTAGTGACGAAATCTGAGCTAGAAGCATCAGTCCCAGCCTCAGTGCTAACAACCAGAGCTTAGTTCTCTCTAAGGGCAAATTGAAAAGAAAAAAGACCATGGCAGTTTTGACTATCATAAATGCCTATATATCAGATTGAAAGATGAAAACAACGTTCCTAAATCACTTAAGCACAGCACACAGCACTGCTGCACTTCTCATGTGCTTCCAAAGAGCGAGCATTCAGCCAGCGCTGACAGGAGGCTGATGACAGAAGTTACCTATGTCCTACAACTACCCCTTCCATCCTCCTCAGCAAGATCTCTGCTGGACAAACTGCTCAGAAGACCCAATACAGCATGTTCTACTTCAGTAGGTGCCAGACACGCTTCGGGGGGAAAAAAAAGTTATGATTATTCTGCCATGTAAGAGAAGCATTTGTTTGTCAAGAGCTGTTCCAATTTCTCTCCATTCTGCTTTCAAAACTAAGATTTTCCTTCAAGCGTGTTTGGGCTTTCAGATAATTAAAAGCAGATTCTATACAAGGGCTGGAAGATTATTTACAGGTTCTTCCAATATTGATTGATTCTGCAGATTGTTTTTTTGAACAAATCCTTTCCAAACTGTGTGACCAGCTGCAAACCAGTAGATGATTTTATTTCTGACACTAGTTCCTTGGCTACAATCGTTGTATACATCTTTGAGCTTGAAAAGTCTTATGTTTTTGTGTGCCAGTGACAAGGAGCTCAAAGAACATGTCGATTAGATATCAGTATGTATGTCTCTGAAACAGAGGTCAGGCAGCTGGACTTCCTGAGCACAGAAGAAAAACATCTACAATAAGAAGGGAAAACCTTCCATCAGCATCTTGCTTCCAGACCCAAACAACCCAGGAACAGAAAGTCAGCAAGCAGAAAGTTCAGATCTTTATCAGAAGCGACTGAGTTCTCGTTTAAGTAAAAAAAAAGGGAATAAGAGACTTAAACTCATCAAGATATTGACAAATCCTCACACTTCACAAGCATAGTGAAGGATTCTGATGTTACCCATTCACCCCAATGCTGTTCCCCAGTAGAAAGGGCTGAACACAAATGCTTGCTCAAACAGACAACATATGCACAGATCCTGAACTCAGGAAGCTGATCTCATCCACAGCCCTACAGGAGCAATTAACTGAAATTAATTCATGCAGATATATGGGGCCCGAAATAATCAGGTACACAACCCCCTCAAGATATCATGTATACAACTCTGTTACGGCACAGGTTAACCTCATTAACACTGAGTCTAAGTCTCCTGAGAGCAGGATTGCAGCTCGACAGCCCACTCCGCTCCCTGAGCCAGCACTGTTCATACTCTAACAGCACAGGAACCTATGGGGTTACTGGCCAAGCTTTCACTTCTCCCTTTCAAGATGACAACGAAATGCAAACAGCAAGGAGGACACATGCTGGCTGGCTGCACAAGCTGCAGCATCCTCCCATTGCAGCTGGAGCTTTTCCTTCCATACCGCCACCTTACACCGCAAATCACAATGGGCTAAAGATGGCTGTGTGATGGATCTGGAGGTGAAATTTGCTTGCACATCAAAGGAGCACTAGCTACGAGAGGCTCCGTTATTCCTGCACAAGTACAGTAGGGGACAACAGCACAGCAATAGCACAGAGGGGACTGGCAGATCGCAGCTCCTCGGGTAGGGCAGCATCCCCAGAGCCCCCAGCACCCTGCAGCCAGGCTGGGTGGCACTCAGGGCTTTTTTATTCTTTGTATGGATGCCACAGCTTCCGGTTACCATGGAGTGAAACACTGCAAACACCATTCTCAGCTGGCATGAAATGTAATCCCATGATTTTACTATTCATAGCTCTGACACGATAAAGCTAAATTAAGCAGGAGCTCTTAACTTTCCCTGACCTAGTGGCAATGAGTACCCCCGTCACTTAGCCCCTGCTAAGGCTCTGTCCCACCCAAGAGGGGATGATATTTCCCTTCATGCAAACGAGCTGCCAGCCACCAACAAAATGGCACCTGCTTGTTCCAGCCACTGCTCCAAGGGGACTGCAGCAGCAATGAGGGGAGAAACAAGATGAGCCCTTGTGCTGAACCTGACCTGCTCCCCTCCTTCATGAAAACCATGAACGAACCTGCAGCCATGTTTCCCCTTGCTGAGCAGGGTCTTCTTGCTGAAAAAGCATCTACTGAAAGCAAACCTTAAGTGTGCACCTCGAACTGATCCCACAAGTGCACTAAGAACAAGGTCCAGCAGCAAAACTCCACTGCCTACCGCTGTCTGCTCCCTGAGCCCTGCAAGATGGCCTTCCACAAGACCCCAGGAGCCAGAGCAGCTGCTGCTGCTAATGCTATGACTCCCTCTTCCAACATCCACAACCTGAACTATATGGATAAGTGCACAGCATCAGCTCTGTCACACAGAGCAAGTCTCTGCACTGTGGTAATTCAGAGGAAACCATATGACCCCAAAGCCTTGATACTGGGCTGGCACACCGAGCTATTAAACACACCTCAGTATGCATAAACTTCTCCAGATATAAGTTCAAGGTCTGCGTAATGCTTGAGCAATTAACAAGTTCGGACATGGCAAAGTGCCATTTTGCCAACACAGAGCCAAGCAGGCTTAAACAAAAAGAAAAGGCAAAATCTGCTGACTTGCATGGCTGAACGCTCATATCCTGGTGTTCAATGCACAGAATGTTTTTGCTTCCTAATGGCATCAACCATGCTACTCTGCAGCACACCGATCTCAAGTATCACTTAACAAACTCACAGAACACAGGCCTGGCTTCACCTGGATGACCAAATGTTTTCTTAAACAGAGTTTATACATTTTCCTGGCTTAAATAAGCTGCAGAAAACAGCAGACAGCTAAATTACATTATCACAACCCTGAGAGCAAGATGCCCATTTAGTTTACAATATAGATCCTTTACTCAGTAGAATTAGAAGCTCAGAAGTTCATCCAGAGGTGCATGGCTGCTCCTGGAGTCTCTGCACACAGAATAGCAGCACTGAGGTGCCCACAAAAACCTGTCCAGGCAGCCCTTGCTGAAGGAATGAACTATGGACTGTCCCCCCCCCCATAGCAGGCCGTGTAAAGCAACATGGAACTAAGAATGAAAAGAGCAGGAAGGCACCAGCATCAACACAAACACTTCCACAGACAAGGAGCCACAAGCAGAGAGAGGCATGGATTGAAAACAGCACACACCTGCTGCTGTCAGCTACAGACATGCCACACAGCAGCCAGATTTACCACTGCTCTGCTCATGTACTGCAATACCCTAAAGAGATACCAGGAGGAATACGTTACAGTGCGTCCTTATTACGGCCAGGTTGCTTCTTTACAGTAAACTACCAGGTAAGCATGAAGAGCTTCTCACTTCTTTATGCCTGGATGAGAAACAACGCTAGCTGAAATGCCTGCAAGTTCACACAGGACCACATCCTGCCCCCTGGCAGCAGTGCCTTGCACCCTTCTCCTCACCACAGGTGGAAAGTCCAACTACAGAACTCCACAGCTCCCTGCTGGGCTGACAGCAGCATTCACAAATCCCATGTTCTCGTACGTACAAGTGCATAAAATTCAATAATATCTCAGGACACTAAGAACTATCTGCTAGAGTACTGCCTTGAGAGCAATGTTTTTAACAGGCAGTGCTAATTTAAGGCCTTCTGAGGTAACTCAGAAAACTAATTTGTTATACATGCCTCTCCCTACTCCTACTCTAGCAGAAACAACAAGTTCACAGTAAGGAGAATGTGAAACTAAAATATACAGAAGAATCCAACAGGAAATCAGATATAATCACAAGGCCCTGGAGTCTGCCAAGTATTCTGGGTCACAAAAGCACGAATTTTTGACAGCTTTCTATGCTAACTACCTGATTTTATCCTTTATCTGCAGTTAGATGGCCTAACCAGTAATGCAGCTCATGAAGGCAGCTGCTTCCTCACTGTGCTAAGCACCTGGAAAGTGACAGAGCAAGGATTCAGAACTACTGAATTCCTCCAAACACGCTGCTATGCCTCAGTAACCATTTTCCAGTCTCTACAACACACTCCCTTGAAGGCAATTTGCAAGACCAACTTCCAAAAGCCAATGCTTTCCAACCAAACGGAAATCAGGTTCCACAACCAAAACCCACACAGAAATCCTCCTTAGCCACAGCACTTGCCAGGAGCAAAAACAAAAGACACATTGGAAACAGACCTAAAATTTCACTTCGGCCTTCCCATAAACAATTACGTTAATTAACGATCTGCCCTCGCTACCAGAGGGAAGGAATATTGCAGGAGTCCTTTGCAGACAGTAATTGGATGATTGACCTGTCCGTGCTCTTTGGAAAGCTTGCTGAGTGGCCCAGCAGCCTCATGCACACACACTCTGTCTTCACAATGCTGAAGCAGCAGCGGCCCTCCTCCTTCCCCATATTCATCGGTTCTAGTGTACATCTACAATGCTTCCCAAGCAATTGGGCATATTGTTCACTTCAACAGTGTCCTCTCCTCATCAACATAACGCATGTTTGAGTAAGAAGCATTAAGGCACACAAGAACAAGCACTTCTCTCACGCCCAGACTAAAAGAGGAGCACTCCTGTCAGATGGGCAAGGAGGAAGCACTGTGCTGTCCCTAACACTGCACACCCCGCGTGGCAAACAGCTCACCCTGCACCTCTCAAGGCCACTACAACAAACAGTGCTTATTCTGAACTTATCACGTCACACATACTTAGAAAGCTGTACAGGAGACGATTATAGCACTAATTATCCTGTGGAGATTTCAAAATATCTTTAAAGGAGCCTGGAATTAACCTCTCCCAAGCAACTAAAGTTAGGATCACTCCCAAATTGGAGAAAAAGACGACTCGACGCACACACGTGCTCCTGGGCCCCCCTCCCCCCCCAGAGCCCGCTGCACGGCATCACCTCAACACTACATAACTCCCCTTTCCAACAAACCCACCGTGCAAGCAGCGCTGAAGGGCTCCGAGAGCTGCCCATCCCCTTCCTCCCCCCCCGGGCCCACCCGCCCGCGGGACCCAGGGGCGATCCTGATGATAGGAGAAATCGCCCAGAGGCCGGGTGTGGGGCAAGGCTCGGGCGGAAAACGGGAACCCCCGAGTCGAGGAGCCCGGATGAGCCGCCGCGGAGAGGCCTGGGCCTGGAACGGCCCCAACCGGCTGTGTGCCGCGAGAAGGCGGCGCAGGGCCGGGCCCGGCCCGGCCACAAGGGGTTCCGGAGGGCTCCGGGAGCGCCCTGAGCCCCGCTCGGGGGTCTGCGGGCGGCACGTGGTGGTCAGGGGCTAGGACTGGGGAAGGAGGGGGAGGAAGGCGCGCCGCAGTAGGGCCCGGGACGAATGGGGGGGGTGGGGGGGGGGGAAGAGGAGGCAGGCAAGGCCCGGCCCAGAACGGGAGAACGGCCCGGGCGCGTAGCGCTCGCGGAACGGGAGCAGAAAGAGGGGAGGGGGTCGGCAGCGGAGCGAGAGAAGGGCGGCGCCACGTTGGGCCCGCGGCACTCACCGAACCCAGCTCCGCCTGCGGCCTCCTCAGCGGCCAGGCGCCTCCACCTCCTCCTCACGCACTTCCGCTTCGCGCCCGCCCGCCGCCCAGCCCGCAGAGGCTACCGGGAGGAGCAGTCCGGACCCCTACAGTGTTCCTCCGCTCCCAGGGCGGGCTGGACTACATATCCCAGTGAGCCCTGCGATTAGCGTGACGTCACTTCCGCTTCCGCCCTTCCCCGCCCCTCACGCCACCAAGAGGGCGCAGCTTCCGGCGGGAAGGCAGGCCGGGAAATGGCGGCGGGGCCTGCGCGGTGCCGACGCTCGTAGTCCGCGCCCTGCCCTGAAGGGCCGCCCCTCCCCACCGCCCACCCCACCCCTGGGCCGCAGCGAGGCGAGGCGTTGCGTGGTTGTCCACTTTTATTGTTCGCAGAGGTTGTCCGGATGCATAACACTGTCACAACGGCACGGAGAGCAGCGTGGGCCCGGCCCAGCCCCGGGTGCACGCATACATGCGTGGGGACAAAGGGGACGCGGGGCCCCGGGCAGCCCCGAGCCCCCCGGTGTCGGCCGAGCGCTATTTACAGTATTCACATACATTGTACCCAGCGAATTAAATAACCACAGTATGACAGCACACGTCTGGGGTGGCTCGGGCGGGCGTGGGCGGGGGCGTCAGGCTGATAAGGTGCATGGTTTGTTTGTTTGTTTAAAAAAAAAATGAACAAAACGAAATAAAAACAACTGAGAGAGAAACCAGGAGGCCCCGGTGTGGGTGCGGGGCTGGCGGCTGCCATGTTGGAGCCTCGTGCTGCCCGGGCTCCTCATGGCATGGCCGGGCGGGCGGAGGGGAGCAGCGAGGTGTTCCTGCTGACAACAGCTATGGGTCTGCACGGTGCTCCGTGGGGACATCAGCCAGGGCCGGGCCTCACAGCACCTCTGTGGGCACAGGAGCCGCAGTCAGAGCTGAGGCGCCATTGCCCCCTGACCCCCGTGAGCCCCCCCGCCCCTCACCTGTGACTTGGGGGGGTTTTACGACCGCCTGCTTGAGGAAAGGCTCCTTGTCGCCGAAGGGGATGATGCTGCTGGGGCTGCCACCGTGGTGGGAGAGCTCCAGCAGCTCTGAGGAGCCCTCGGTGCCTGAGAAGCCGTTCTCGTGCTTGCTGGGCTGCACGCCGTTCACCACCGGGGCTGCCACATCCTTGGCCGGAGAGCTGTGGGGCAGTGGGTCGGGTTGAGCTGGGGTCCTGCCAGCCCCCGGCCCCCTTTCCACCCCTGTGCTCACCTGGGCTGCAGCCCCTCGCCTGCCGGGCCCTTCAGTGTCCCCAGCGTCCCTGCACTTGGTGTCTCCGTCTCAGGGAGCTCCTCTGCTTTTGGCATCGGCCCTGCTCTCTTCTCACCACCTGGAGACACGAGCAGAGCCCTGCTCAGCCCCAAGGCTCAGGGAGCAGGATGGGGGCAGGGGCTCTGGGGACTTCCAGTACTGAAGCAGGAGGGAGCTGTGTACCTGTGCTGTGCTCCTGCTCAACTGCTTTCCCGTTCACTATCTTCTTGTCTTCCTTCTTCTGCAGGGAAAGGAGAGCAGTGAGGGCTGCATGGTGCCTGCTGTCCCCAGGCAGCTCAGGACGGGGCGTGCAGGACAGGCACCCACCTTGGCATCTGATGCATCCGATTTGCGCGTCCGCTTCATGATCTCCTCCAGGCGCTGCGGGGCAGACAGGGGCTCACACGCAGCCCTCCCCAGCAGGACCTGTGCCATGAACTGGGCACCCCCTAGCACGACACGCCCCCAGCAGTGCCCCCAGCCCTCACCTTCTTTCTCTCCAGCCGCTCCTGCTCCTCACGCTGGAAATGCTTCTCCCGCTCCAGGCGCTGCCGCTCAGCCTCTTCGCGTGCCTTCGCCTCGGCCTCTTCTCTCTGCGAGGTCAGCATGGGAACGGTGGGGACAGGCTTCACCTCATCCCACATCCCATCCTTCCCCCCCATCCCTCCTCCTCCCCCCTGCCCCACACCCCATCCCACACCTGTCTCTGCAGCCGCTCCGTCTCCTCCCGTTCTGCCCGTGCCTTCTCCTGGGCCTCGCGCTCCTCCTGCAGCTGCCGCTCCTCCTCCCGTTGCCGTGCCAGGGCCTCCCTGCGGCTCTGCTCCTCCGCCGCCCGCTGCGCCCTCTCCTCTTGCAGCCGCCTGTGGGGACAGAGGGGGCCCTCAGTGAGGCGGGGGGCACCGGGGCCAGGAGGAGGGGTCCATAGCTGGGCACTCACCTCTCCTGCTCCTCCTGCTCCCGGCGCTCCCGTTCCTCGCGCTCCCGCTGCTCGCGGGCCTGGCGTCGCTTCTCTGCCAGCAGTCGGGCGGCCTCCTCCCGGTCCGTAGTGCCGGCTGAGGGTCTGCTGGGGGGGCTGTGGGCTGCGGGGGCCGAGGGGGCTGTGGGATGTGAGCAGCATCAGTGCCGCTCCCACTCCTCCTGACCCCAAACCACCATGTACTTACCTGCTGCCGGCTCCGTGGGAACCCTGGGCGGCTCAGGGGTGGCTGGGCCCTTCTCCTCCTCCTTCCTCTCTCGCCCCTTGGCCTGGCCATCCTGCTCACCCCGCTCGTCCCGCGCCCTGGCCCGCACCTTGGGGGAGGAGTGGGCACTGCGGGGCAGGGGCGGCTTGTGGGGCGAGCCCAGGGCCGGGCTGGGGGACGCTGGGCGGGTTTTGGGGGTGGCAGGGGATGAGGGACGGTTCTTGGGGCCGGGGCTGCAAGCAGAGCAAGAAGAGATATTAGCAGGGTCCCCATGGCCACACGGCTGGGCAGTGTGCAGCGCCAGATCCCAACCTGCTGTCAGCTGTGGGCAGGAGCCGGGGCTGTGCGCCAGGCAGTGACTGCCGCTTCTTGAGGCTGCGCTCGTGGGACAGCGCACTGCGCTCCTTGGCATTCTCCCGCTCCTTCTCCTTCTTCTCCTTCTTCTTCTGTGTCAACCGCAGAGAGACAGCATCAGCACCGCGCTGCCGGGCTCAGCCAGGAGCCGGGCATTGGCTGTCCCAGTGAAAGGTGGCACTCACCGGTGAGGACTCGGCGCGGCGACGCGGTGTCACATCGGGGCTGCCAGCGGTGCCCCTCCGCCTCTCCCAGCAGCGGTGCGGCAGGCGGTGGTTGTGGCAGGGGCTGAGGGGGCTGGCAGAGGCCGAGCGGGGGCACACGGGCACTGCGGGTATGGGGCCGATGGCTGTGGGCTCCCACCACGGAGCGCTCCCAGCCTCCTGCCCCATGCAGTTCCGTGCACCCCATGCTCACCCTGTTCCTTGCCATTCCCGGCCAGTGTCACGGCGCTGCGGCTGCGTGCCAGGAAGGACAGTGTGGGCGTCATCAGCCGGTCCACTATGCTACTCTCCCAGGGGCTCAGCTGCAGGCTGCGGTCTGCAGAAGGAGAGGAGCCCTTAGCACTCCCTGGAGCCCTGCAGCACTGGCACTATCCGTCTGCTCAAGCCCCACAGCTGCCAGATCCCCACTCCTGGCACTCAAAGCCAAGGCACTGCATGTGGCACACAGACGGCACTGAAGCAGGATGACAATGTGTGCCCACAGCAGCATTCCCCCTCTCCATGCACCCTGTGCCAGTGACACTGAGCCCCTGGCGCACTGCAGGGCTGCCACCATGTGCCCCTGCACCAAGGGAGAGGAGCTGAGGCCACCACGCAGTCACAGGGGCCAGGCTGGGCTTGTGGCACCCAGGGCATGGTGGCCACCAAGCATGCTGCTGGCCCAGCTGGGCATGGAGACACTGCCAGCTGCACTGCACTGCTGGCAACCAAACACCCCACAGCCATGTGGACAACACCACAGAGACAGCAACCCTGTACCCCTCCCCATCAGGACAACGCAGTACCCTGCTGCTGGGAGGGGACAAAACAGAGACGCTGGAGCAACACTGGGCACTGTGTCCAGCACCAGCCCAGGCGCTGGCTGCTCAGCACAGCCCCGTGTGCTCCCCCTGGCTGAGCCCCAGCATGAGGCCATCAGAGCCGCCCACATCAGCTGCTCCATCTATTTATACCATCCGGCGCACACCCATTGCCAGGCAACTCAGCAGCACAACAGCGCACAGCCCCACAGCTCCAGCAGTTCACCCAGACCTGAGCGACCTCATGGCACCCAGCACTGCACCCACAGCCCCCAAGGGGCACCCAGTGCTGCACCCACAACACCGCAAGGTACTCCAAGGTGTCACAGTGGGCACCAGCCCTGCAGAGGTGGTGCAAGATGCATCTCACACAGCCCTGGCCAGAGGCCATAGGGCTCCCAGTGCCACCCTGGCGCCATCCATCTCCCAGCTGCACTCCATGGCTGGGCAAGGAGCTGGCGCCAGCCTCCTCCAAAGCTCCAGCCTCCTCCAAAGCAAACAGCACACGGCTCCTCCTCTCCATGGGTGCTGTGCATGGCACAGCCGGGCTGGGGGGGTCCCTACGTGGGGTGGGGACTAAGCTGTGCCCCCCCTGCACAGTGGGGCCATGCAAAGGGCTCTTACTTCTACTGGGAGAGTTCCAGAGGGTGGCAGAGGATTTGGAGAGCCGCTTGTTGATTATAGAGTCGACGTGTTTGGGGAGGTTTACGGCGGACACCGAGCAGCGGCTCGCACCTGGAGGAGGGAAAAGACACAGGGCATTACAGACCGGGGCCGGGGCGGGTCCCCGCATGCAGCATGCACTGACGTGGGGCAGTGGGGCTGCGGGGTGGTGGGAGGACGTGGTACACACTGGTGGTTGGGATGGGCTGTGTGGCACAGTGTCTGCGTCATGCAGGGGGCATGCAGGGATCTCAGCTCCAGGAACCACAGCCCTGGCACCGTGGTGTCCCCAAAAAGGCAGTCCTGGAGCCAGGGGACCTCAGTGGCTCAGGGGCAGACGGACACAGGACGGTGCTCACACCAGGACCCTACAGCAGCACGGGGTGGAGGGCAGCAGGGAAGCAGAGCCCTCAGCCCTGACCGGGCAGCCAAAGGCCACCAGTGGAGGAGGCAGCAGCCAGGTTGGGGGACAGCTCCACGGAAGTGGCAGGGAGCCCCATACAGCAGGTGTGCATCTGTCCCCGAATGCTCCACGACTCACAGCAGGGCACAAAGTGCCTGTGTGTGCATCCTGACCATGCACCGCCAACACCCAACGCCGCACACGCAGCCACCCCACGGTGCGAGGCACTCAGCGCATGGGGACACCGTGCCGCCCATCAGCCACACCACAGCCCTGTCCTCTCGGCGGCCACGGTGCACCCCCAGCACAGCACCCCCATGGAGAGAGGAGCCCCACACTGAGCATCCCGCACGGCACAGCCACATGCACCGGGAGCACGCAGCCCTGCTCAGCCCCACATCGGCACCAAGAGCTGCCCTGTGTGCAGCCGGGTGACGCGGGGACGCACCACAACACGCACCCTAACACCACCAGCAACACAGCGATGCCTCCGCGCAGCTCCAAGCCCAACCATCACTCGCCCCACACAACGTCCCGGCGCAGCGCAGTGACCGCAGATGGGCGCGAGCAGCACAGCCCAGGGGACGCAGTGCCACGGGAACAGGGAGAAGCCGTGGGGTCCCGCTGGGTGCCGGCACAGCACGAGGGGTGGCAGTGCGACATCGCAGCGGGGCTGCACTACAGGCGCTGAGTTTGCCACCCCTTCAGCCACAGCCCCGTCCTCGTGCACTCACCATCCTTGTGCGCGGCAGAACCGTGGTGCAGGGCGCCCGCCCACGACCACCGCTGCTGCCGGATCTCTGCCCACGTCTTCTTGGCCGAGCGCTGGATGGCCGCCTCGTAGCGCTCCTGTCCGGGAGAGGGACGGGCTCAGAGATGGGGACCTTCAGAGGGGCGGTGGGGCCGTGACGCCCTCTGGGGCGCACAAATGTGCCCGGGGTTCCCAGGTGTGCTGCTGGAGACCCCACGGGGAGCGCACCCATCCCCTCCCCACCTTGTTCTTCTCCAGCTTTTGCCGCTGCCGCTCCTCCAGCACCGCACGGCGCTTCTCTGCCCGCAGCCGCTGCTCCTCCAGCCGCCGCCGGCGCTCCTCCAGCTGCCGCTCCCGCAGCACTTTGGCCTTCTCCTCCTTCTCCAGCCACAGCGCCCGCTTGGCCGCTGCCGGGGGGAGCCCACGTGGAGGGGTCACAGCCCGGCCGGGGGGATGCAGCGCCCCATGCGCACGGAGAGCCCCACGGCCGTGGTGTGGATGCGCAACAGCGGCACGGGGCTGAGGGGTGAGGGTTCCCCGGGCGCATAGGGCCGGCAGCATTGCAACCAGCGTGGTGGCAGGGAGGAGTTAGGGCGAGGACAAAAGGGAGCCGGGAGCCCGCGGAGCCGCTCGGGGAAACAATGGGGGAATGAGGGTGGAAAGAGCGCGGGGACGATGGGGCCCCATGGGCGGCGCGGGGGCTGCGCAGCCCCACACATCCACGGCCCCACACATCGCTGTCTGCTGGAACCCACCCAGATGTGGGGTGCCGTGGGCCTGGGGAACCCCCATGTTGTGCAGAGTGCCCGGAGGGGACAAACCTGCAAGTGCAGTGCTTGCACTAATAGCAGCTAATGGGATTGCCATGACCCAGCCAAGCTCCTTAGCTCTCCCTCCCGCCCCTTCCCATCCGCTTTCCCTCCCAGCCCCACTCCTCACCCAGGTATTTGGCCCGTTCCTCTCGTCGCTCTTTCGCCTGCCTGTGCCGTGCCTGGGCCTTCTGAGCATCTGCTGCAGGGAGACACGGTCAGAGCAGAACAAACTGCACCCCGGAATGGGGGGACACGAGGGGCCCCATGTGAGCAGTGGGGCAGACAGCCACCCCCCTCCCCCTTCTCCAGGAAACCCACCTTGCTTGGGCCTGGGGCTGGCGGCTGAAGATGGTGATGCAGCAGCTGGAGTGGCACGGTCACCCTTGGGGGGTACATCCTTGGGGGTCACATCCTTGGGGAGCACATCCTTGGGGGCGACATCCTTGGAGGGTGTGTCCTTGGGGGATGCATCCTTGGGGGGGACATCCTTGGAGGGCGTATCCTTGGGGTGAATGTCCTTGGAGGGTGCATCCTTGGGGGACACGTCCTTAGGGGGCACGTCCTTGGGGGGCGCATCCTTAGGGGGCCGAGCTGTGCTGCCCAGGGGGCTCTTGGCATCAGAGGGTGCCCCTTTGCCAGAAGTGGGGGCCATGAGGGTGCTTCCATGGGGCAGTGTCTCCGCTGGGCATGGAGCAGTGGGGACAGGCAGCGGCTGGCCGGCGGTGCTGGGCGATGCCTCTTCTTTGGGTTGCTCTGTAGTGGGAGGATGGGGAGGTGCAGGGGGGGTCTTGTCACACCAGGGTGGGACACTCTCTGCTGAGGGGGCCACAGCTGCAGGGATGGGGGACATGGGCTGTCCTGGGGGGGTCACGGCTGCGGGAACGGGGCAGAGCTGTCCTGGCGGGGGGGTGGCCATTGGGGAGGGGGTCACGGCTGGGAGGACGGGTCGGTCACACTGCGGGGGGCTGTCTCCGTGCACGGTGTCCCCACGCGGGGGGGGCAGCACGCTGTCTCCCATCGGGGACGGTGTCTTCCCTGCAACACAGAGCACAGCGGGTCACCAGCGGGGCCTTCACTGCCACCACCACCCGGGGGGGTCACCACGCGGCCCCACGCCGGCTGCCAGGCTGTGTGCACAATGCACAGAGCACACGGACAGGGCTCTGCCAGGCACCGCCGCCACAAAACGCCCTTCTTCCCCGACAGCTGCCGCCCCACTCCAGGGGGAAAACCCCACACCAGGCACTGGGGGGGGCCCACAGGCGCTTCCCGGAGGATGCAGAGCGCTTCCGCTGTATTGGAAGGGCGCAGGATGGGTGCGGATGGGTGCAGGATGGGCTCAGGATGGGCGCAGATGGGTGCAGGATGGGCGCGGGCTGTCGGCCTGACGTCACGCCGCGGTGCGTGTCCCCGCACAGCCATGAACTCATGGCCCAGGAATGCACACGAGGCCGCCGCCGCCGCCGAGAAAACAACTCCAACTCCTCCCCGAGTGTGTGGGGCCGGGAGTCTGCTCAGCGCCTGCTCCGTGTGCACAGCCCCAAATGGACCGCTGGCACTGAGCGGTGAGCCGTGTGGGGGCGACCCGTGCAGGGTGCAGTGCAGCCGGAGCACCCCGCAGGGAGCAGCATGCTGCTCAGCCCGTCTGCCCTACGCAAGCATCCTTTTAGGATCGCAGCCCTAATTCCTGTGCAGCAGGAAGGGTCGGTGATTCTGCCCAGCCCGGCCCCGTGGGCACAACCACCGCTGGCACAGCCGTGCACGTGGCCCCAGCTCTGACCGCAATGAGGACACCGGGGACCCGCAGCCCCAGCGTGTGGTCCTCCCCACGGGGCGATGTCCCGCACCACTCAGCTGTGTTTGTGGAACTCTCTGCAATCTTCAGAGAGGGGCAAAGTATGGGCTGTGCAAACACGGCCGGCGCCGCTCCTTCACACCGTAGCTGGACGAGCACAGGGACAGCCCCGGGCTGCACCGCATGGGGGGCTGCACCCAACCAGGACCCCCCCCGTGGGCGCATCGCTCCCCAGATGGGCTCAGCGCAGGACCAGCCCTCCCACTGCTTTCCAGCTATTTGTGCTGCAGGAAGGAGGCCGTCCCCTGCTCCCACACACCCACAGCCCCAGCACAGCCAGAAAGGACAAGGACTCCCACCCATCCCCACTCCCACCCACAGGCACTGCAGCAATGCAGCCCACGGGGCCACCAGCTGAGCCGGGACGCCACTCAGGCTGACACCGCGCAGCAGATGGACATCCCACCCCATCCTCGCAGTGTGAGGAGCAGCACTGAGTCCCTACAGCCCATCGCCGCAGGGCATGGAGCTGCCACGCAGCCCACGGGCACAATCCGTCCCGCCCCGATGGCCGTGGGGACGGCAGCACCCAGCGCCGTGGGGCACGGCCACAAACCCCAAAAGCCACAGCCCAGGAGCGGCCCTGCGCCATCTGTCCCTGTCGCTGCTGCAGCACAGCAGCTGCCCTGAAACCCAACGCTGGGGCATTCCAGAGGGGATCAGCTCCCAGCCCCAAACACTGCGCCCCACAGCCCCCAGCCCTGCTGTCCTGCAGAGGGGACATCGCTGTGCGCAAAGCGGTGCGACCGCGGTGGGATGCTGGGATGGGAGGGATGACAGCGATGGGGTGAGCCGCTGTGCCTGGAGCTGGCCCCGCTGGAAGAGAGCTGCGGTGCCGGAGCCCACCTGGTTCCTCTCGTGGGTCCCTGTGCCACCAGCACACCCATGTGCCACCGAGTGCCACCGGCACCTCCCGCCCGGCACGCGGCCGGCGCTGCTCAGCCAGGCGGAGGCAATTCCCGGTGCTGTGAAGCGAGAGCACATCGCAACCCCGGGGGGGTTGGAGAAGGCGAGCAGCCCGAGCCCGGCATTGCAGCGGGGCCCTGGGGGGCTTCCCACCAGGGAGGGCAGGGGGGGCAGCGCGACGCCTTCACCTCGGCTCCCCCTGATGTATCCTCACATACCCGCTGAGCGGCACGGCCAGCCCCACCACAGCATCCCCGGGTTGTCCAGTTTGGGACAAAGGTCCCGGCTGCTGGAACCTTGGATGGGGCTGACCCCAACCTGGAGGGGAGGAGGTGGGTGCAGTGCAGCTCATCCGTGGTGTACCAGCACTGGGACCACAGACCCAGGTTGCTTGGCCACCATCACGTCCCCGTGTGGGGTGGAGGATGGCTTCTGCAACGCCCAGGGATGAGACCTCGATGCAAACCTCAGCCCCAAAGCCACCGATGGCTCTGCAGGGCCCGGTGAGGACACACGTGTGCCCCTGGGGGACTCATGTCCCCTCTCCAGTTGTGTCCCCACCTCGATGGCAGCCCCACCAGCCCCACAGGCACACAGCAGATGGGGAAGGCTGAGCCTCCAGAGCTGCTCTGCGTCCCCATCAGCTCCCGGTGCCACCTGCACAGAGTGGGTGTGGGTCCCTGGCAGGGACAGGTGCTGCCGAGGCCATCAGAGCCCTGTGGGGCGCACAGAGGTGCACAGAGCCCTTGTCCCCTCCGCTGCACAGCACCATGCTGTGCCCACTCCCATTTGGCTCCTGGGGATGTGCAGCATCACACGTCCCTGGGTGCTGGGGACAGTGAGTGCCCCTGCATGTCCCTATCAAGGGGTCTCTGCTCCTGCCTAGGGCCAGCACTGCACTGAGGCTTTGGGGCACAGAGACGCGGAGTGCAGGGGCACCGTGACCAGCAGTGACGTGGGAAGCTGGAGAGAAACAAGGGGAACTTGGGAGATGGGATCTCGTGGCCACAGCTGGGGGGGTTTCCAGGGTTTAAAATACACCCCAGGGGAAAGCAGAACGTGCCCGGGCTGCTCCTGAGCCCCGTCACCCCACACACGGGGCGCAGGGCCGGGCTGTGGGCAGCACCTGGCTGCCATCCGTCTGCACAGCGCAGAGCAGCGCCAGGAGGTGCCCACGTCCTTGGGGTGACCCACGGCACCAGGAGACAGCACTGCAGGCAGGGCGGGGGCTGTGCTCTGCCGGGGTTTGTGGAGAGCACCTCCAAAGTGCAGCTCCCACATTCGGTGGGCGCCTACCGGGTGCACTGCAGGATCCCAGGAGGCCGCCCTCGCCGCACTGCTCGGCCCCCAGCCCCGCTCACAGCCAGCTGAGAGCCGTACCAACTATTTTGGACGTGGCACCACGGGACCGTGACTGTCACATCGCCGCTCCACGCGTCACATCACGTTGGCTCCATCGGGCTCTCCATGCGCTCCCATCACCGGCGCTGGCAGACCAGCAGCTGCCCCGCACCCCCCCCGCTGCCCCGTGCCAGGAGAGCCCGATGGGACCCAAATAAGCACCGTCAGCGCCCGCCCTGCGCCCTGCCCTGCAGAGTCCCGGTTCTGCGTCCCGCTGGCGGCCAGGAAAGGGGAACCCACAGCGTCTGGGACTGCTGCAGGGTGAGACGTGGAGCACATGCTCGGCTCACCCGACCGACGGGTGAGGACGCGCTTCAGCCAGCAGCTCCCTGCTCTGCAGGGCGATCCGAGCGCCGAGCGGAGCTCCCTCCGAGCGCAGCCGAAGGCGGCCGCATCCCCGAGAACCTCCGATGCCCGCGGGCCGCGCTGTGGGGCGGCAGTTCGGTGCAGCGATGCTTGGCGGTGCTGCGGATGGGGGAGCAGCGGCTGGGACGCAGACAAGATGTCTGCAGCGCTGTAGGGCGAGCGCAGCTCGGGGCGGGCATGCAGCTCTCTGCGCACCCCGATAACCGCCGCACGGCACCGGGGCGGCACGCGGCCCTCCCCCGCGTCCGATGAATCACAGCGCGGCGCTGCGCGGGGCCGCGGGGGGGGGGGGGCTGAAGGGGGGGGGGGGGATGGGAGAGCTTCTCCTCTTCCTCCATCGGTGGAAGCGGTGCCACAAAGCGCCGCTCAGTCGCGGCGCGCAGCGGGGCCGGGAGCGCCGGAGAACGGCCCGGAGCAAAGCGGGACCGCCACCCTCCGCCCGTTCGCACCGGAGTTCAGCCCGGGGCAGCGGGAGGGCACCGGGAGGGCACCGCCGGGCGCCTCTCAGCCCCGCCCGGGCCGCCCCCGCCCCGCAGCGCTCCGTGCGGAGCTGAGAGCAGCGGATGGGGGCGATGCCTCCGAACCCCCCCCCCCCCCCCCCCGGAGAGGGCTCCCCAAGGGCACGGGCTCCATCGCGCCGCGGGGCCGGGGGCTGCGCTCCCCCCCCCTCCCCCTTCTTCCTCTCCTCCGCCAAAATGGAGGGGCGGCCCCGCGCTGCCGAGCTTTGTCCGCTCCGGGCCCCGCGTTGCGGGCGGCCCCTCCGCTCCTTCCGCTCCCCCCACCCCCCTCGGCCCCAACCGCCGCCCGGCCCCGCACCGCACCCCCCGGCTCCGGGGCCACCGCCCGTACGGCTCCGGAGCACCGAGGCCGCATCCCGCGTCCCCACCCGCACCGCGCTGCGGCCCTCGGCCACCATCCCCCCCCGCCTCCCGCACAGCCGCATCCCGCACCCCCGCCCTCCCCGGGCCCGTATCCCGCACCCGGCCCGCTCCCCGCAGCCGTACCGGGCGCAGCTCGGGGTTGGGGCTCCCGCCCGGCGCGGCCGCTCTCCATGGCGCGGGGCGGTGCAGGGGGCCGGGCTGTGCCGAGCTGTGCCGCGCCGCCCCGCTCCCCCCGGCCCGCGGGGGAGGAATCTCGGAGCTCCCCGCCCCGGCCTCGCGCCCGCCGGCACCGACGGGGTGGGATGGGGATGGGATGGAGCCGAGATGCTCCGCCCGACGTCACCGCTCCGGGCACCGCTGCCGGTGCTGGGGCCGCTCCTCGGCTCTGCGCTCGCCCACCTCCATCCTTTCTTGTTTTCTCCCAAACGTTGGGGCTCACAACCAACGCTCACCTCTCCCAGCATCACCCGGAGATGGTCCCCAGCGCGGATGAGGCTGAGGGTGGAACCTGCCCCGCCTGCACAGCCACCGCCACCTGGGTCAGCGTCCCCGTCACCCCAAAGGGACGCTGATTTCCATCCCAGAGCTCCGTCTCCACCATTTGTGGGGCCTCACCCCCATCCCTCTGCCTCCCGCACCCCCCAGCACCACCAAGCAGCCACTCTGCACCGCGGGGCAACGTACCACTGCACCGGACCACTCCGCATCCCACCCCCACCCCAACAACAGGGACACCCGCGGGGCCGCAGCACCTTTGGGTGCAGGAGGATGCGGTGATGCACCGTTGAGGTCCCTGCAGGCATCGCCCCGTCAGAGGCGCCTGTTTGGGGGATGATGTCACCGCGAGGCCAGGAGATCCCCTGCCATCCCTCCTCCTGCCAAACAGGTTCCCCAAACCCTCTGCTCCATGAATGTGTTCCTCTGACTCCGGGATGGGAGCGGGCAGGCCCAGAGCTGACAAAGGGGTGAGGCGGCTGGCCAGGTCTGGGGGGGTCACCTCTGTGCACGGATCAGATGGGGATGCACAGCTTGGCACACCCTTGGGCTGGAACCAGGAGGGAAGGGGGCACAGGGCACCAGCAGGGACCTGCTCGGTGCCACCATGTGTGACCACCCACACCACAACTGTGTGCCCCTCTCTTGGCATCGCCGACTGCACCCCATGGGCTCCTGGCCTGGCTCAGAGCTGGGATTTTCCCCACATTCCCAGCAGCTGCACAGCCCCCGAGGGGATGGGGTGCCCCGTAAGTCTCAGGGTGGCACTGGGGAACAGCCTGCGATCACCCAGAGCACCGCAGTGCTGCGGGTCCACGGTCCCCCAGCACAGGGCAGTGTGGGGCAGGGGTCCAGGGCAGCAGCACTGCAGAGCTGTGCCAGCCCCACTCAGTGCCTCCTACGAGCAGCTGCACTGCCATCGATTGCTCTGCTGCAGGCACAGCGCTGCTGCTGGGGGTGCTGGGTCCAGCCCTCCCTGGGTCCAGCCCTCCCTCCCCCCCCCCACCCCGTTCCCATGGATGCTGGGAACTGCCGCCCTTCCCGAGCTCACGGAAAAATCAATGAGCTCATCACCAGCACTGCACACCCGGAGCCGCACCATTTGGCTGCGCTCCCCAAAGCCCTCTGTGCTGCCCAGACCCCTGACCCAGGGTACGACCCCCAGCCCTGCTCCATGGAGAGGGGGCTGCCACAGCTCCCCCCCCCCCGGCCCAGCCCAGCCCAGCCCCACAATTGGCTCCAGAACCTCATCCCAACCACTCAGTTTCACTGCCCGCAGGGTTCTGAGCACCCCCAAAATCGAAGGGTAATTACAGCTGCAGCACTGCCCCGTGACCGTGGCAGGATGGGTGCAAACAGGGATGGGAGAGTGGCAAACAAAGCCCTGCTGGCGGGGCTGACATCACGGAGCAAAGTGCTGCAGGACATCCCATCCTGACCCCTCCGCCTCACACCTCCTCCTCCAGCCCCAGGACTTTGCCCCCTCCCCAGGCTGCTCCCACCCCATAGCTCTGCATACCAAGGCCGAGCTGAACCCCAAAATGCTGACCCCGATGGCTATGATATCCTGGGGGTGAGGGTCTGTGCCTTGAGCTCCTTGCTATGGGGCTGCTGCGGGATGATGCCTGGTGGGGGCTGGTGATAAATTGGCCTGCATCAGGCTGAGTCCTGCCCTGCCCCAGCTCTGTAATTATCCCAGGCAGCATCTGTAATTAGTGCCCTGATGTCATGGTGCTGGAGCTGGGCTGCCTCACACGGTCCCTGCACGCCCCACCTCATCCTCCTGCCCCATGGCTCAGGGGTTGGGGGGGAATCGTTTCCCCACAGTGCCATCCCCAGACGATCCCGAACCCCTGTGCCCCCCCCCAGAACATGGCTGCAGCCCCGCACCCATCCCATTCCCCGCAGCCGCCAGACCCACGTGTGCCCCGGCCCTATTTATAGCTGCCCAGCCGCCTGGGCCAGCTCCAGCACATTCCCTGCACTGAGGGGGGAGCGCCTCCCCCCAGCCCCAAGCAGGGCAGGGCTGGATCCATCCCCAGAAGGGAGGGTGGCTGCACAGCCCATGGGGACAGCAAGACAAGGAGAGGGGGTTGGGGGGCAAAAGTGCAGCATGAAGTTGGCCCTGCACGGGCTAGAGTGCTGGACCCAGCTCTAGGTGCTCTGAAATGGGATGAGGGGTGTTGGGGTGGCACTACCGTGTGGCTACAGGCACCCATAGGGCATGCACACAGCACGTTGGCTGGACACAGCCTCTTAGAGGGCAGAGGGCACTTTATTGCAAGGCAGAGCACCACGCTCCCCCTTTGCTGCACAGCCACTGCACCTCATCCTTCCTCCAGCTCCCCACGCCCCAGGACCCATCCCCACACCCATCCCCACCTCTAGCAGCTGTGCAGCGCCCGGGCAGCCCCACTGACACTGAACTTTGCGCTCAACACCTCCGAGGGTGCCCGCGTCTGCTGCCCCGGCTGCTGCCCACCAGCAAAGAGGGTGAAGGCTCCGGGCTCCAGGTGCCACTGCTGCATCCAGACGGCACGCTGAGCAGCCGTCACCCCAAAGGACAGCTTGGTGGCACCACCAGCTGGTACTGCCACACGGCGGAAAGCCACCAGCTGCCAGCGCGGCACCGGCACAGATGGCTGCTCCCAACGCAGATACAGCTGCACCACCTGCAAGGAGGGGGTCAGCAGGAGGGACTCCAGCCCCACGAGCCCCCCAGGTGGCCATGGACGAGCAGAGCAGCCACGCTCACCTCCTCACTGTCACGTGGCCCCGTGTTCTCCAGCACCACCGACACGGAGAGGTTGGCGCAGATGGGCAGCACCGGGGGGCTCAGCACCAGGTCCCGGTAGTGGAAGGTGGTGTAGGACAGCCCGTACCCAAAGGGGTAGAGTGGGGCTTCCTGCCCGTAGTAGCGGTACGTCCGACCCTCCATGGTGTAGTTCTCCATTGGGGGCACCTGCGGGCAGAGCAGTGCCATCAGGTGTGAGCACGGTCCCCAGCGACTCCCCGTGGCCACCGAGAAGCTGTGCCCTGCCCTCACTTGATGCATGCCTGCAGGCCACGTGGCTGGCAGCCTGCCTGCAGGGCTGGCCCCCTGCTTGCCCAGCAGGACGCTGGCGATGGCCAGGCCGGTGGCCTGAGCAGGAAAGAAGCAGGCCAGGATGGCCCCCACGCCGTCATGCAGCTGCGCCCAGCTCACATCCAGAGGCCCCGCGTTGAACAGCAGCAGGATGACGGGGTGCCCAGCAGCTTCAGGAGAGGGGTTTCACCATGAGCACACCACTGGCGCTGCTTTGGGGTTGGGAGGGGGACGTGTGCCCTGTCCCCTACCCACAGACCACGTGCAGCACCCTACCTGCACGCACAGCATCCTGCAGCAGCTGCAGCTGATGTCCAGGCAGGGACAGGTCCTTGCGGTCCCTCGCCTCCATCTCCACATCTATCCCTGTGTGGGGGGAGCCAAGGGACACCCCACTGCACCCCATCCCCACGTGCTCCCACGTGGCGCCATCCGTGCCCCGTGCTCCCACCTACCCGTCCCCAGGCACACCAGCACCACATCAGCTCCCCGCACCGCGTTCTCCACCTCATCCCGTGAGTACACCCAGCACCGCGGCTCCCGGCAGCCCGCAGCAAAGCTGACGTTGGCTGGCAGTGTCTGCAGCCCCCTCCTGCGTGGGGCACAACGGGGTCAGCACACCACGGGGAGAGCTCCCCATCGCCCCAGGGAAGGGCTGAGAGGGGCAGAGCGTACCCGAGGCGCTCCCAGGGCTGAGGACAGATGGGGGCTCACCGTGGTGTGTAGATATACTGTGGCTCTGGCACTGGCGCGTAGTCCCCAAACAGCACACGGGGGTTGTCCGCAAAGGGACCCACCACCTGCGGAGGGGAGAGGGGTGAAGACAGGCACCCACAGCCCCGTGCCAAGGAGGGGATGCACTGCTGTGGAGCAGCCCGGCTCTCACCGCCAGGCGCTTGCCGTGCAGCTCGCGGAGCGGCAGCGTGTCCCGCTGGTTCTTCAGCAGCACGAAGCTCTTGATGGCTGCCTCCAGAGAGAGGTTGCGGTGCTCAGAGCTCTGCACCACGCTCAGCTCCAGGGCGTTGTAGGGGTTCATGGCCGGGGGGTCGAACTCCCCCAGCCGCAGCCGCGTGTAGAAGAGGGGCCGGACGCGGTCACGCAGCATCTGCCAAAACCCCGGCGTGAAAATCCCAATCACGCTTTGGGCACGGGGCAGTCTGGGCACAGGGCTCCTCCCCACCGACCTCCAGCGTGATGTTGCCCATGGCCAAGGCCTTGGGGATGTGCATGAAGACGTTGTTCCTCATGCCGTAGGACAGCTCCAGGTTGAGGCCGGCGTTCACCGACGCTGCCACATTGACAAAGAACCGCTCGCCACGGCCATGTGGCACCCAGGCACCCCCCATAGCTCCCATCCCACCCACTCACCAATGGCCGTCTCCAGGAAGGTGTGTGTGTAGCGGTGCCCCAACAGGATGAGCTCCACAGCCCCCTCGTCGCTCACCACATAGCCCTCGAAGCCCCACTCGCCCCGTAGGATGTCCGTCAGCAGCTTCTTGTTGGCGCAGGCAGGGACGCCGTTGATCCTATTGGAGAGGGGACAGTGCAGATGGGGCAGTGCCACGCGCCCCCCTCTGCGCCCCCCATGCTCAGTACCTGTTGTAGCTGCACATGAAGCTGTAGGACCCGGCACGCACGCATGCCTGGAACTGGGGCAGGAAGGTGGTGTGCCAGTCCCGCTCCAGCACCTGTGCACGGGGCAGCAGAAACAGTCAGCACTTGGGGGGCACCCACTGCCCCGTGCCCCCACCACGCTCACCTTGGCATCGAAGCTGAGCCTGGAGACAGGGATGTTCTCGGGGCCACCGTGCACGCTGAAGTGCTTGCAGCCAGCACTGGCCTTGATGTAGCGGGGGTGCTGACCCTGCAGCCCCTGCACGAAGCTCGTGGCCAGCTCTGCTGTCAGGTACGGATCCTCCCCGTACGTCTCCTGGAGGCGCAGCAGAGCGATGTCGGCTCACCGCGCTCCCGCAGACCTCCCACCCCCACAGCCCTCATCCAGAGCTGCCGCCATCCTCAGGGTGCCGCGGCGGGGGGTGACCTCCCACCCTGACCCCATCCCCAGGCCAGCACCTGGTTCCTGCCCCACAGCGGGTGCCTCATGATGTTGAGCACAGGACTGAAGCAGCTGAGCCCCGTGTGGTCATCGTAGCGGCCGGCGGCGACGAAGGAGTTGTGCTTGGCACGCACCTCGGTGGCCGTGGCGTTGGCCACTCGGTACACAAGCTCGGGGCTGCGGGGACAGCACGGGGGTGTCGGGGCGTGCCGGTGAGCGGGGGCTCCACCCCGCAACGAGCACCACCAGCCCCCGTACCTGAAGGCAGCGGCCAGCCCCAGTGCTTGGGGGAAAGCTGTGGCCCACCCGGGCGCCTCTGCATCGCCCCGCAGGCACTCGGTGTTCCAGTTGTAGGGCGCAATGCCCAGGCGTGGGATGGGGGGCGCGGGGCCGTTCCCCAGGGCTCCCCCCCTCGCCATCTGAGGGCCACAGGAGCTGAGCAGGAGCTGAGGGCTGCGCCCCCCCCTCACTCCTCAACGCGCCCTCACCTGCAGCACCATCTCGGCGGGGGTCAGCCGGCCCAGCAGGTCCTCCAGGCGGCGGTGCCAGGGCAGCGTCGGGTCTCGGAAAGGAAAGGGCTGCGCCTCAGCCCACCCAACGCCCAGCACCGTGCACAGCAGCACCGCCACGGCTCCGAGCCACGCTGACGCCATGCTGGGACGCAGTGGGACAGGAGCCCTCGGGACTGGGACGCACGGGACGGCGGCTCGGCTCGACTCGGCACGGCACGGCACGGCTCGGAGCAACGGCATCAGCCCCGTCCCGGCAGCCGCTGCGTGCTGCTGGTGGGGCGGAGCGCGCTGCTGCCTGGCCCTGAGCCAGAGCGGGGCCCCGGAGCGCTGCCAGCCCACGGGGAACGGGATGAGAACGGCAGTGTGGGATGAGCCACGTGTATGCAACAGCGAGGGGGTGCCCTGAGTGAGCCAACCCGGCCGGACCCTCCATATGGATTCTCCCCCCTTCTGCGCCCCGGTGTCGCCCCCCATCCGTGCCGGGTGGCGGATGGAAGGGCACGGCTGAGTTCTGGCTTCCAGCCCACCCCACCCCACGTGCCCCCTGGCCAGGGCAGCTCCCCGTCAGGAACCGGCAGAGCCACCCCGTGCAGCCAACCCGGCTCCAGGGAGAGCTCTGCTGCAGAGGCGGCAGTCGGGGGCTGCACAGGCACAGCCCCACGCTCAGGGCACCGCCTGCTTCACTTCTGCACCCCTGCACCTGAGATGTGTTGTCAGCAGGACAAGCAGTGGCACTCCAGGGCTAAAAGCCAAAGCAGAAACGCCGGGAGGCCTCTGCCCCACATCTACCATTGCCATCAGGTCCCTGTTGGCCAAGCAAACAGCGGCAGGGCAGCCTCTGGCTCCAGCAAAACCCCATTGCTCCCCTGCAATAGGACAGGGCTGCCCTCGTGCCACACAGCAGCACATGCAGCCAACGGGCACCGCGCCGATGTTTGCCCTGTGGTTTTCTCACACCACCACTCCCTCAAAACAAACCACGAGGTGATGGTTGGCACCTGGCAGCACCCGGTGCCCACTGCTCACACACTGCAGGTGGCACAGCTGCACCGGGATCCCAAAGAAGAGGAGATGTGCTTTTGGAACTGCCCCCGGGGTGGCACATCCTGCAGAGTTCCTCCGGTGCTTCTGCTCCTCGCTGCCCAGCTGGAAGCATCCATGCAAGGAATAACAACAGGCTGGGGGAGCACAACCCAGAGCTTCATCAGCTGGGTTAAAAATAGAGGAAAAAAGGCTGAAGGCTCCGGGAGAAGAGGCAGAACCTCAGCTTCACCTCCAGACTTGTTTTCCTTGGAGGGGCTGCAATAGAGTGGGGGGCACGGAGCCCCCCAACACCCGGAGCAGCTCCAACGGGTGAAGCACAAGGAGCTGAGTGCAGCGAGCACAGCCCAGCTCTGCCAAGAGCTTCACCTCCTGGAACGATGAGGCCCTTTCACGAGGGATTTCCCTTCCGATATGAAGTTATTCATCCGGAAACAAAAGAAAAACAACCCTAATTGCACATCACTGCTACTGCAGAGAGCTCCTTAGCGGCAGCTGGACGCCCACGGGCCCTGCACGGAGCTGAGCACTCGTTGGGGGCCGGCCTAGCTTCTCGCACAGCCCGAGCTCCTCCCCCTGGCAGCGCGCTCCCCCCCTCCGTCCGCCCGCACCGGCGCCTGCCGGGTGCGGAGTCAGCTGACCTGTGCCGCACGACGGGATTTGTAGGCGCCTCGCGGTCACGTGACGCAGGGCACGCCGGGAAGGATGACCCTCCCACCCTCTCCCATCGGACGCATGTGCACTCGGCGCGCGCGTTGCACTGTGGGGCGCGTAGTTCTGAGCCGGGGCGCAGCGCGGGCGGCGAAGCGGTGGGGACTACGAATCCCGTGGTGCTTTGCGGCGCGGTGCTGGCGGGCGGGCCGGGCGAGGCAGCGGGCCGGGCAGGATGTCGCGCCAGGCCGGCCGCGGCACCGAGAGCAAGAAAATGGTAACGGCGGGGCCTGGCGGGGCCAGCGGGTCCCTGTGCCGCCGGCGGGACTGTCCCGGAGGGCTCCGGCTTCGGGCCGGGGCGGGGGGTGCCGGAGGGGCCGGGCCCGGCGCAGGCCGCAGCCGCTCGTTGCTATGGCGCGGCCCGGGCTGCCCGCCCAGCCCCGAGCTCTGACAGAGGGCTCTTCAGTGCATCGCACTGCTGAAAAGATAAATAAGGGCAGCGTCCGAGGCGCTCGGATTCCGTTCGACCGCCTGGAAATGAGGAGACCGTTAGAAATGTTGAGAAACGCCGCTTGTCACAGCGCTGCGTTACAGGCAGTCCTATTGGGGCCCATGGCAGTGGGTGAGGGCTGCGAACAGCCCGACCTCCTCCGTCCCCTCCCGCCCCCTCCACCTTCCAGGCCCCGTCCGTACTAAAATCGCTTCAGTCCTTAACAACTGTTGACCCTTCTCTGCATGTCTGTTAAGTTTCCGTGCCAGCACAGTTAAATGAGACTTCCGCTTTGTCATTCTTGAGTGATGTGGGCTTAAGTAAGCTTTGTCTTTGCAGGACGGAGGCTGACGTGTAAGTAAAGCAAAGCAACACAAAGCCTGTGTCAATTCTACAACGGAGTAAAATGAGCAGGAGCCGCCCGGCTCCTTCCAGACCCTTGGAGTCACTCTTGGTGGCTGCTTGCTGTTGGCCTCGTGAATTACAATGACAAGATGGAATTCTCTGTCTCTTCTAACAAACCTGATCTGTGTCTGTTGAGTGTTGCAGTCTGGGAGTGACCGCTCCTCCTGTCTGTCTTGGCTTGGTGTGAACTTGTTTGGAATGATGTGCGATCAGTGTTGTCACTTAACTCTGATGTTGTCTCTTTTCCCTTCCTTCCTGCCTGCCTGCTGCTTTCATTCTGTAGTATTGGTATTTGCCATTCATTTCACCTTCTGCATCTATGCATCTCATGGTAGGTGATAGGCTTTTAATCCGAGAATAGACTTTCTCTAATGTTTCTGATTGCTAAAACCAAAAGCAGAAATGAAAGTTGAATTATGATGGCTTATTTGCTCCTGAACGCTTGCTTTGGATTCTGTGGAAAGCTGAAGTCTGTTGTAGCCTTTGTTTTGCAGCCATGTAATCACTGATCTGCTTCACGGCTCCCAAGGAAACGTGCTGTGAATCACAGGAGCTGTGGTGATGGCTGTGGAAGGAGACACGATCCTGTTGTGTCCTCTGCAGATCTGTGCAGAGTGCAAGTAATGTAGCTCCTAGCCCGGCACTGACAGCAGGAGTGCACAGTGTATCTGTTGACCTGACCTGGAACACTCCTTGCTCTTCCTCTTCTGGTTCTGAGGAGCTGATTTTAGTGTATAACTTATGTGCTTCTGTAACTTTCCAAGGCTGAGACGAGTATCACTTTTTCTTGGCAGCAGAATATAGTAGATCTGTGAATGGACAAGCACGTTTTGTCCTGCTGAAAAGACCAAAAATTAGGCCTGTCCAGTGTTGCCCATTTGCAGTGCATTTCTGAAACAGAGGCACAATCTGAGCTGCAGGCCCCTTCACCTCCAGGTCATGGACTGAAATAAATTCAGGTCCTTGGCAACTGCACGTTACGGCCTGGAGCTGATCAGTACCACGTGTGGGATGACCTGGAGGTGTCATTTCAGTTATCTGGGGGTGTCCTCATTAAGGCAGAGCAATGCTAAATAGCAGCTCGCAGGACATGCTAAAAATGGCTATGGAGTGTGAATAGCGTTCTGGTTTGCCTCTCCAGGTCAGCTGTGGGGCATGCTAATAGCAGTGCTTGGTGTGGAGAGAGGGAGAGAACAAAAGTGCTTGAGCGCTCTCTTGTTCCAAGCAGAAAGAGGATTTCTCTTTCCAAGGAGACTGAAGTTGCCTTGCCAAAATAAGAGCTGAGACCTCCTACTGTGCAGCAAATACCTTTGAGATGGCAGCTTTCTGTTCCCCTTCTCCAGGCCACCCGAAGCAGCGCCGGATGTAGATGCAGCAGTGCTCTGTCAGTTTTCATTTTGGCTTGTGCTAACTCCTTTTTACCTCTGCCTAGAACTCAGAGCTCTTCACACTGACGTATGGCGCTCTGGTCACCCAGCTGTGCAAGGACTATGAGAATGATGAAGATGTCAACAAGCAGCTTGACAAGATGTGAGTGAATCTGCTGTAGCAGAGCCTTGTAGGAGCTCAAGTTTGCTGTAGAAACGAGGCAGACTGCATTTTACTTAACATTACTACCCCCCAGATTTATGTATTTCTTTCTCCACTATTGTCTTCTGTAGATGCTAGTTGTTTTTCTGAAGCCACGCTCTCTAATCCATTGCCTGTTCCTCTTCTGTGCTCTCATAGGGGTTACAACATTGGAGTTCGGCTGATAGAAGATTTTCTGGCCCGATCCAATGTTGGAAGATGCCATGACTTCCGTGAAACTGCAGATGTTATTGCAAAGGTAATTGTCAGAGCCCAGCTTTGTCAGGTTGTTACTGCTGCTTGCATGTATTTCAGTGGCACAGCCAGTGTGTGCACGCAGGGTTTTATCATGTCCTCTCTGATGGGATTTCAGATGGGATTCTAGTATAAAGAGAGAAAGCAAATGGTGAGAAATATATTCTGAAATATATTTAGTAGATAGCCAATAACAGAGTGTAACTAGCATTCTTGTTTATGTTCTCTTTGACATAACAGATAGCATTTAAAATGTATCTGGGCATCACTCCAAGCATCACCAACTGGAGCCCTGGAGGTGACGAGTTCTCTCTGATCTTAGAAAATAACCCCTTGGTGGACTTTGTTGAGCTCCCCGACAACCACTCCTCTCTCATCTATTCCAACCTGTTGTGTGGAGTGCTGCGAGGTGCCCTGGAAATGGTGAGCCAACGTCTCTTTTCCAGCAGGATATGAATAGTCCAAGTATCTGTAGCACTGATAGGGTTAATTGGGCCATTGTATGGCAAACAGATATACAGGCATTGGATCAGAGAGACTATTGTGTTACAAAGAAGTAATGAAATAAAGAGCTTACCTGTGTCCTGGGCTCACAGACAGGGCTCCAAGAGGAGCAATCTCCAGGTAGAGATCCTTCCTCCTTGGGAGTCAGCCCTTAAATGGGGTCTAGGAGGTCACTCAGGTGAGATTGCATTCACCTGTGCCCCTGCAGCTGACTCAGCACTCGCCTCAGGTGGTCAATCAGAGGTTCAGGCTGTGATTCAACAGTTCCCATACAACCATGATCTCTGGAGGGACTTTGGGTTACTCTGTAGGCGTTTTGTTTGTCTAGGCAAGGTGCACACTGTCCACTGAAAGCCAAAATGTAGAAAGAAGGTGTGATCCTGAGAACTAGTACGTACTTCCCTAGAGCTCTGCATTGCACATCGTGTCCTCAGAGTCTCTAAGGCAGTGCTTCAAGATCAGGCAGGAAGCTGCTACTATAAAGGAGATAACAGCTCCGCTTTTCTCTTCCATCACCTAGGTTCAGATGGCCGTGGATGTAAAGTTTGTCCAGGACACACTGAAAGGGGACAGCGTCACAGAAATAAGAATGAAGTTCATCAGGCGGATTGAAGACAATCTTCCAGCTGGTGAAGAGTGAATTGCAACCCGGTCTCCTTTGGGGCTGGAGGGGACCAGCTGGTGTTGGCCATTAGCTTTCATCACAGATCTGTAGGGATCTAGTGCCCCTGTACGTTCAGACTGACTCACTGACTGTTTAAGATGTTATTATATTCTTCTACCGTTAGTTCTGTTTTCTGTAGAGGACAATTATCTAGTTGCTGTTTGTTTCACAGGTTCATTCTGAAGCTTTTTCATAAGGTGATGTCGTTTTCATATTCCCCTGGGAACTCTTTCTACACTCAGTTTCTAATTGTGACGTTTGGTTGTGCAAGAACTACTGCTCAGATTCTAAAAGACCTCCAGTCTGCCCAAACCTGAATCCAAGTTTTATAACTAGAATTGGAGACCTGAGGCATAAGAGCCCACTGACTTACTGTTAACTGCTGTCCTTAAAAAGGGTTGTTTAGAATTCATTCGGAGATAAGTGAATAGCATTTCTGTAGGCCAAAGTGGCTTTTGTAGCTGGTCCTAGTAAAATGCAGGCTTGACACGAAGGGGTAATGCCTGGCTTTTGGGGGAGGTCCTTTCCTCAGAGAGCAGCAGCATCACACAGCACTCAGATTCAGGAGACCCACGTGGTTCTTTCTGCTGTTTCTCTTCACGGCAGCATCGGTGAAAGCAGACTCAGCAACACCTTCCTCCAACAGGACGTTGTGTGTAGTCTCACCATTCCCCTCTTGGAAGGGCAGAGCCAGTAAATTGCATAGGAAAACCACTGAGCATTTTAGATGGGAGAAAGGAACTAGCAGCTATAACAGCATTGGTATTCTGCAGCACGCGCAGCCCGGGGGCTGTGTGCTGAGTTCACAGAACCAGAAACTCAGACTAACAACTGGAAGGTATTAAATGCGTTTCAGCAAGTATTGCCTGCTCTCCTGTTACAGCATATAAACACTGCACAATGTGGAGGAGGCGGTGGGGGGATATTCTTACACAGATGTTTAGGCTACAGCAGAATTTCCCACGTTACTTGAATTGGCAAGCTATGGCAGTCTGGAACACCTGCTGCTCTGCAGAGCAAAGGCATAAAGTAGTGTTCTATCACACAAAGCAAGGTGATGGGAAATCAGCTTCCTCCACAGTCCTATCCAGGCACAAAACAGTCAGACATTCAATTCTCAAATCACTTTACGTAGCATGAAGGCACAAACCCGCAGAGAGAGCTAGGAGCCTGAAGCTGTTAGCTCTGACTGCCACCAGAGGGGAGCCAGCAGGCTGGATACCTCTGTGGGTTTGTGCCTGAGTGTAAGGTGTGAGAGAAAGGTGCAGAGGAGGGCACGGTTCGTGCTGGCAGTTGCTGAGGTTCTCCAGGTGAACGCTGTCCTCGGGACACCTCACCCCATCCCTTTTTGCCCAAGGGAGTCCTTCAGCCAAAGGGTTTGGGTGTGGGGTTTGGGGTGCGTAGGTAGAAAAGCTCAGCTGTTTCTCACTGTTGACCATTAGGAATCATTTCAAGGCTGCATTTTCAAAGCTATTGCATTAAAAGAATCCCGATGTCAGCTGGTTTCCCTTTGCTTTTTTGGGGTCGGAGGGGCTGCAGCAGGCAGTGTGGGTGAGCCTTCCTGCCCGGTGATGGGAGCACAGCAGCAGGAATGTCTGCTGGGTGTGTGAAAGCTGCTGCTGGGAGGGATTGTGGCCGGGGGTGCTGCTGGGGGCAGCGCTGGGAAACCAGACAGTCAATGTTTGCTTGTTTGAGCAGCAGCCTTTTTCTGCCCCATGAATACCCATGCATGAACATCGGCAGAGACTGCTGTCAGCCCAAGGCTGTCCTACAGCTAGGAAATGCTATTGGTGATCGCTCACGGCAGAGAAAAGCCATCTGAGGGGGCTGCCGGGCCCCTTCCTGTACCCCCGGCACAGGCACTGCATTCAGCCACGTGGTGCTGTGAGTGTGAGCACACAGCGCAGAGTGGGATCTCTTCAGCAGCAGCGATTTGAGCCCTCCGAGCTCTGTCCGTTGTGCAGATACTCCCACGGAGCATCGCTGTGCTCAGCTCAGCCCTGGCCTGGAAGCCCCGCACTCACCGGCAGTGCGAGGGCAAAGGGTGACGGCGGGGCTCCGGGCAGCAGAATGGGATCGGAGCGGCGCAGCGCTGCAGCTCGGAGCTCGCAGAGGCTCCATCCCAAGCAGGAGGGCCCGGGGCCGGGCAGCAGAGCCGGCAGAGGGTGCTGAGAGCTCGCCAGCTCCGGCTCCTACCCGACTGCTCGCAGCGCGCAGCCCCGGGGGCTGAGGGTGCCATGAGCTGCTGCCCCTACAGCCGTCGTGCGGGGTCTGCAGCCCCGGCTGGCGGTTCGGGCTCGCTGCCTCGCCCCCCAGCTGCCCCCAGGCAGAGGATTTAAGCACGGTAGGGGTTGGCCCTGAGCCCCGGTGGCGTTGCGTTTTGGGACTGGGCACGGGCAGGCACAGCGCTCGGGGTCTGTGCCGCCTTCCATCCCATCCCGGGGTGGGGGGGAAGGACGGGGAGCAGATGAAGGCTTTGCACTGAGGGGCACCGAACCGTTTGTGCCAGGCACGGTGCAGCCGGGCACCCCGCCAGCAGCTCCTGTGCTGAAGGGGCTTTTCCCCTTGGCTGGAGCCGGAGAGCATCGCAGCATCACGTGCTGCCCGCTGGCCCGCAGCAAGAAGCGAGGCTCGTAGCCAACACAGCCCCAAAACACGCCCAGCACACCCTAAAGCAGCCGCTGGTTGTCCACACATCCCCTGGGCTGCTCCAGGGCAGGGGAGAGCTCAGCACCCTGCAGCCTCCTCACTGCTGCTGCAGCCCAGTGGGCCTCTCCGTGCACCCAGAAGGGGCACTGCGGTACTCACGTGGGGCCATCGTTCCTCCATCACTGAGCAGCAGGATGTGTGCACTGCAGCCCCACAGCGGTCCTAAGAGGGGCAGCTGGGGCAGAACCAGCCCAGGCCCTCTGGAAGAACAAAAAGCAGAAAAGGCATTGAGCAAATCAGAACTGTCTACTACCAAGTAGCTCACTGTAGGCAAGGGAGAACATGCAAAAAGCTCTGTTTGAAACCTACTAAATATTACCATGTGCTGTTTATAGGAAACAAATGGGGAAAGGCATGCTGCATCCATAAAAGCCCGAACATGGTTGGAGTTGGACTGAAGCCTTTCCACGGCTCTAGGTTATTGAATACCCTCCGCTTTCATGTGGTGCCAGCCCTGACCCCTGGACACATACCACGAAGGGGAAAGTTGACTTGTGGGAATAATAGACATTCCTGATGAGCGATTGAACCTGGCAGGAGGAGAGGCAGCTTTCGGCTCCTCGTAGCTGTGTGACATTCAGGATGACGATGGCAACGTGCAGACAAGAGGGGAGAGCATCCCAAGGGGAAGGACCAGGCAATGGGTCCCCTCTGCAGGGCCATATCCTGACCCCATGCCCAGCTCTGGGTGCTGGCAGTTGGATTTGCAGAGTTGCTGCATCGCTGCCTGGAAAGATCAGGAGCTTTTCCAGCTCTCCTCCTGCAGAGGAAGGGCCACGGGGCAGCGCTGGGCACACACTGCTGGTAATCCGTTTCCTCCTCTGCTCAGTGCAGGAGGGTTTTTGCTCCCAGCACTCCGGGCTCTGCTCCTGCTCCGCCACTGCTGGTGCAGGGACAGGGATCTCTCCGGGAGGGACACGTTTCCAGGCCGTTGTCCTCACTGCTGGGGCAGCTCCTGCAGCTGTCAGCCAGATGTGCAGTGCTCACTGGGGCTGCACAAAGGGACGTTTCCCCCAGCAGGGCTCGAGCACAGCGATGGCAGCTCCCCAGCAGGGTGTCACCGTGCAGCCCAGGAGCTGTGGGCAGCACTGAGCAGAGCCCACCCTGCTGCATCCAACCCGGCACCCCTGGGTTAAATCTGCCCTCCAACAGCTCAGGGTTGGGATGTCTCAGCAGCACCCGTGGAGAGGTCTCCTCCCCAAAGCTGCCCGCCATCCCCATGCATGGGAACACGGCACCAGCACTGGTGCCAACAGGTGGCAGTGGGCTCCCAGTGGGCTCCTCTTTATGGTTTGGGGGTTAGTTTGATGTCAATGCCAGCTCCCAGCACCGCAGCCCAGGATGTCAGGATGTGGTCCGACCCCAACCCCAACCCCATCCCCATCCCATCCCACTGCGGTGAGCAGCTGACCGCGGTCAGACCCGACCCGGATGGCTGCGGCGGAGGCCTCCAAGCAGTTAAGTGAACAGAGAGAGGAGAACAACCATGTGAGCATTGAACAGCACTCCCCTCCCTGAGCAAAGCACAGCCCCAAAGCTTTCATCTCAGCCCGGAGCCCACTGACATCCCCGCACGCTGTGCCCGGCCGAGATGTGGGAATGCACTCAGGGAAAGTGCTCAGCAGAACAATGTCCTTTTTCGTTTGTTTTATTTTTATTTCAGCAAAACAATATTGGTTTTGCTTTAATTAGTGCCGGCGCTGACATCCAAAGGCTCAGAGGGTTTGCTGGGCTCGGGGCTGCCCTGCCCCAGGCTCTGGCTCCATGACCCTGCACCCCACGGTGAGCACCCCGTGGGCACCCCCTGCCCATCCCCATGCTCAGTGCCTTGGAGCAGCCGCATTACTGCTCCCCACAGCAGCCAGGCAGTGCTGGGAAGGCGCTTGAGCAAGGGGGTCCCACGGAGGGGAGCTGGCCATGGCCCCTGGAAACCCGATGGATTCCCTGAGTGCGGAGCACTGGGATGTCCTGGTCGGACCTCTCCCTGCCCAGCACACAGTAGAGAGGCAAGGGGCTGCCCTGGGATCCAGCACCCCCCAAGCTCCCACAGCCTCCCACCCTGGGCTCCAGCATCCCCCCGTCCTACACTTCTGCATCCTTCAGTCCTGGGCTCCAGCATCCCCTGTGTGCCAGCATCCCATGGGCACTGACATCCCTTGGGCTCCAGCATCCCATGGGCTCCGACATTCCATGGGCATCCCATGGGCAGCAGCATCCCATGGGCATCAAGCATCCCATGTGTGCCAGCATCCCATGTGTGCCAGCATCTTACGTGTGCCAGCATCCTATGAGCTCCAACATCCCCTGTGTGCCAGCATCCCATGGGCACTGACATCCCTTGGGCATCCCATGGGCAGCAGCATCCCGTGGGCATCAAGCATCCCATGTGTGCCAGCATCCCACGTGTGCCAGCATCCTATGAGCTCCAACATCCCCTGGGCACGAGCATCCCTCAGGACTGTGCATCCCTCAGGACTGTGCATCCCCTGCCCCCATGCTCTGGCATCCCCCATCCTTCTGTCCCACCCCCACCCCCCCCCCGCAGCCCCCTGCCCCTCCCCACCCATGGCTGTGCCGCAGTGCCGGGGAGCGCAGCGTTAACACGGAATGAGGAAGCGAGGAGTGGGCACCCGGCATGGAGACAGCTTGGCACGGGCTGTGGAAAACGGAGGCCTAGAGAAATGTGACAGCAGGCTGGACTCGCTCGCGGTACCACACAGGCGTAGTTAAGCCTTCAAGCCTGCCATTGTTCTCCCCTAATTATTCCCACTCCCTGAGTATTACACCCCATAATTCAGGAAAGCTGAGTAATGGAAGAAACAACAGCAATTTTAATCTCTCAGTACCGGTGGTCTCCACCAAAAAAATGCTTTCAAGAACTTCTGTGGTCGCGACTTCCTCCGGTTGGTGGGCAGTGAGGGGAGGGAGCGTCGGTCACCGCTCCGGGAGCAGCACCGGGGAGTGGGACTGCGTGGGACCCCAATGGCGCCGGGAGAGCAGAGCTGGGAGAGCCCCACAGGTACTGTGAGCCCCGCATTGGTGGTGGGGGGTGCAGCCCTATGGGGAGTGAGGGGAGATGCTGGGGATGTGGGGTCGGATGGAGATGGGGATGTGGGGTTGGATGGAGATGGGGATGTGGGGTCGGATGGAGATAGAGATGTGGGGTCGGATGGAGATGGGGATGTGGGGTCGGATGGAGATGGGGACATGGAGACAGCCAGAAGTAAGGATACGGGGACAGCTGGAGCTGGGGGTGTGGGGATCAGATAGAGCTGTGGACGTGGGGTCAGACAGAGCTGGAAATGTGGGGACAGCCAGAACTGAGGATACGGGACCAGCTGGAGTTGGGGATATGGGGACAGCCGGAGCCAGGCACGAACCCGCCCTGTGCCACCAGCATTTTATCTCCTGCTCATGGCTGAACTGCAGAGCAAAGAACCGGGCATCCTGGTTTTGGTCAGAGAATGTTTTCCTTAATAGGAACACTCCTCTCCCTCGAAATGCTTTTGTTGTTTGGCACGAGCTCAGCACGTCTGTGTTGGTGAGTGAGATTTGGGGGCCCACGGTGGCCACAGAGCGAAGGCAATCCCAGTTGGGCTGCAGGAGCCTGGGGGCAGTGGGACCCCACGCCATCCCCATACTGCTGCAATGGGAGTCGCAGTGCTCACGGCATGGGGTTGGGGCTGGGAGGACTCAAACGAGATGGTCTTCTTGGTTTTTGCAACCTTAATGATTCCTTAGTGATGCAACCTTAGTTTGCAACCTTAGTGATTCTATGAAGGTCCCTTTCAACTGATTCTATGAAGTGCACTCAGCTATCTCAGCAGGTTGCCCATCAGTGATATTCGGGGCTGCCCAAAGCACCAAACGTGCCCAGGTCTTCCTGCAGGCACAGCAGCTAACGAACCCGCAGTGAATTCAAACAAGTGTTTTCCCTTCTGTTTGATGTTTCTGCAACAGCAAAGCTCGGGACAAGTGAAGAAGCGGTGCACGAGGCCAAGCAGGGAGAATCACAGCCCAACCCACAGGGCTGGTAGCACTGTGCATTGCAGCCAAGCAGATGGAATGGGTGCTTTTGGGACCTGGAGTTCAGCATCAGCTCTCAGCCAATGGTTTCATTTGGGCCACACGATGCTCAGCTCACCGCTGTGCTTAGAGAACACATCCCTGCCCCGTGGACATCCAGGGTGACGGCTGGATGTGCTGTGTGACAAACCAGGAGACAGGGAGGGCATGGGGACAGGGAGAGCATGGGGACAGGGAGGGACATGGGGACAGGGAGGGCATGGGGACAGGTAGGGCATGGGGACAGGGAGGGCATGGGGACAGGAAGGGACATGGGGACAGGGAGAGCATGGGGACAGGGAGGGCATGGGGACAGGTCACCCCGCAGCCACCCATGGGGCTTCTCCTAATGGCACGTGGCTCAACCCGGTGCATCCTCACTGCATCCAGGACAGTCGCTGCCCCTCTCCATGTCCCAAAGCCCACCGTCCCCGCGGTGCCCGGCGGTGGCACGGGGTGACCCGAGCGGCGGAGGGGCGCGTGCTGCCTCTGTGTGGTCCCCGGCCATCTGGAGGTACTTACAGCAATCCTGCAGCAATCGTGAAAAGATCAAAACTCGTCAGGCCAACCTTGAATCCCAGCGCATTTTTGGCATTTTTGAGGACTGGTGTCTCAAACCTGGCGGGGGGGGGGGGGGGGGACGTGGTTGGCATCACCATGAAACCTCAGCGCAGCCCCCGAGGATGCTCTGCCCCACGTCTGGATGCAGTGGGCACTCACAGCCCCTTCCCTGCAGGGGCACGAGGTCTCTGCACAGCACTGCCCAGCGGTTAATGACTGACCAACGCCCTCAGCCCTGCACTGAGCTGCTCCGAGAGGTGTGGGGCTGAGCATCGTCACCTCCGTCCTTATGGGGATGAGCAGCGGGAGGAGGCAGAGCACAGCCAGCGCTGCTGAATGGCTCAGCCATGGCAGGAGTGGGCTCTCCTGGCTGTTCCCCTGCGCTGCCTGGAAAGGGGCCACGTACTGCTTTACAACTAAAATAACACATTATTTCATGCAGGGCCAGAGCTGCCGGAGGGGGGCCATCGCTGCGCTCCTGGCAGTGCGGGCACAGCGGTGCTGGGGGAGGAGGGCATCAACAGGGGCTGCTGTGTCCCCAGGTCACCTGTCCCCATCGGGGCTCACTTTTTCCCCATGACCCCCCCAGCCCTGCACCCATCTATGGGCTGGGACGAGCTCCGTGTGGTGCTGCCCCATGCCATGTTCTAGGCACAGCAATGCCCGTCCCACTGCCCGGCTTCCCATGGGAAAGGGGGGCTGTGCCGTGCTCCAGGCTTCCCGTCGCAGGGAATTCAATGGGTCGAGCCCATGCCCCACTCACACACTGCACCGTCTGCTTCAGGTCCCATTGAAAAGGGCCCATTCCGCCCCTGACCCGTTGACAGCCCCAACAATAGCGGGGCAGATAAAAATCACAGAGCAACAAGTGCATTTCCCTGGGCAGTGCTGCTCACAGTGGAACCCAACGGGGCCGGGGCTGAGCTCTGCCTGACCTCAGCACCTCTGTGCACCCCAAAAGCACCCACAGCTGCTGGTGCTGTGGGGCAGAAGGGAGCACAGATCCCAGCTCTGTGCTGCAGCCGGACCTCCTTGGAGAGCGACCCCCATAAAACGAAGCAGCAGCTGTTCACAGCATAATAAAACATTATTTTCTTTTCTCTTTTAAAGCTAGCTTACTGCAGAAAGGTTTCAGCAGCACAGCGGCCCGCCAGGAGCAGCAAACCCATCACAACGACGCTTTGGGCAGCTCAGTGCCCTCACCCTGTGGGAAGGGCTCCCAGCACCTATGGAAGCACAGCTGGCTGTGCAGCACAGACCCGCTGAGGTCCCCATCGTGAGCAGGAGCACCCACAGGGATGCAGCTCCGCTCCCCGGCCCCGGAGGCAGATTTACAAGCCAGCAGCCAGGGGTGTTTATGGTGGGCTGGAATGCGTGCTCCGAGCACGTGATGAGTTTACAACGTGCCAACATGTGGATTTATTTCCAGCCCGCTGGCAGTGAGTTAATCACAGGAGGCGCAGGGAGAGGTGACAGGGAGAGGTGGCAGTGGGGACATGGGGTGATGCCGTGGGTGTTCACAGGAGCAGCTCACCCCTGGAACAGCACTAAGGCATCGCCAGCAGCATCCTGCAGCAGGGTTTGCGTGTGCCTGCTTGGAACTCACAGTGCTGAGTGGCAACGTGGGTCACTTCACCCCCTGTGCCCACCCCACTGGGCAGGGATGCTGAGCAGCGCTTCCTTCTGCCATCCCATGGGGTGAGGATGGACTGAAGGGCAGCAGCGGCCACTGTGGTCCCTGTACTCCCCCCGGGCACAGCCCACAGCCCACAGTCCCCACCGCATGGCTGCTGCAGGAGAGGTTTAACCTCAGCTTCTCCTCTGCTTGGCACCCACTGTGCTGTTCCCAAACGGGGGCTCGAGGCTCCCACCTGCGCTGTCCCTCTGCAGCACAGGGAGCCTTGGAAATGGGAGGCGAGTGCAGTTTTTCCATGCATATGTATATAGGAGGGGAGCCAGCTGCCAAAGTAAATACAACCCTTCCCTTTCCAAAAATGTCCTCCAGGAATTGTAAAGGATCCTGGAGCAAGCATTCTGTCTCAGATCCTTTGTGCACATAAACCAGCTTCGGTGGAGCTCTGGCAAAAGCCGCGTACCGAGAGGGTTATTTTTATGACAGGCACCAAAGGCTCTGGGAGTCGGGCACAGCCACGCGCACCCTGCACAGAGAAACAATCCCAGTAAAGAGCTTTATAGCCACTGAGGAATGTGGAACCTCCACCAGCCCGGCCGGGGCTCGCAGAGCTAATTGCTTTGGGATTTGCTCTTTGGGGGGGTCGAGTCTCCGCGGTTGCAGGCTCGGAGGGTCCCAGCTGCCCCTGCGGTTCATTAGGATGCTGAGCGGGGACGGGGGATGCTTTGAGGAGGGCGGCACCGTTTGTGGGGTAAGGGAAGGAGCCGTGTGGCTCCCGCTGCCTTCTCCTGTTACAGCCCCGGGCTGAGCCCCCCAGGGCAGGGGGTGCTGCTGGGGACCCCCGGGTGCTGCGCTCCGGGCATCGCCGCGCTCATCGCAGCCGTGTTTTCTTTGCTGATCTTTCCTTGCTCATTTAAGTGACTTTGGAAAATGGGATTTTGGCTCTTAAATCGTTCAGGGGCTTTTGAAAATTTGACTCTAAATACTTTCCGAAGTGCATTTGTATGAAGTAATTCTCTCCAACCTCCCACAGTGGTAGTCAGATTGCATTTAATCCATCACTGAATGTTCCCGAAGGCTGCGAGTTGGCTCCACGCGGCACACGGAGCCGCGGCTCCGCCGGCACTGCGTTCACCCCAGGGCTGCTCCCACCTGCTCAGGGATGCACCAGGGCCGTGCCCTCCCTTTTCTCACCACGGACAGGGGGCTGGCAGCGGGCACAGTGCTGCGCTCCCCCCCCCACGGAGAGCATCGTCTGTGCCATGCAACCCAACCCAGCGCAATGGCGCGGCACGCAAGCAGCAGGGCTCTGTGTCACCTGCTGTGGGGACACACTGAGCAGCACGGCCAATGGTTTGGGGTGAGCAGAAGCGTGCCTGGCCCCCATTCCCGGCCCCCATTTGCCCCAGGAAGGCACACAGTCCCCCCCCGCAAATGCCACAGCTTTTCCTGCCGAGCGCTGCAGGCTCGTTTTCAGAGTGCAGCCACCCGCCTGGTGGAAACATGGAAACGATATTCCAGTGCGCAGCACTGATTTGATTACGTCCGTGACCCACCGAAATTAAGTTAGGGCTGAAAACAGCCCTAGATTGAATTATTTCTCTCTCTCGCTCTGTCTGTGTGGAGCGCTGGGGATGGCTGGGATGTGCTTCCAGGGGGGCACAGTGCAGCCGGACCCCCACGTGCCACCCCCTGAGCACAGCAGGGCTCCATGCACCCGGATCCCAGCGGGCGCAGCTCTCTCCCTCTGCTGGGAGCTTGGGGCCACCGTGGAGCACTGGCACGGCGGGCGGGCGATGCGCTGCCAAAGGTTGGAGACCGTGGAGCTGCTAAATCCTGCTCTAAGCCCGGCTTCCTCCTGCCAGTGGGGAGCTGCGCCTTGGGAGTGCATGGCACTGCAGCTCTGGATGAGCCATTCCAGGGCAAAGCTGTGTCCCAGGGCTGCAGGAGGGGACCTTTGGGGATGGCACTGTGGGGACAGTGCTGAGGAAGGAGTGGGTGTACCCAGAGCTCCCCGGGCAGAGGGAAGAGTGGTGTGTGGCTGGATGGAGCGTGGCATCACGGGGAGATGGTGCAGGGCAGCACAGTCAGGACATCACGGCTTTGCCTCGGGCTGCAGCTCAGCCAAAGGGCAGGAAAAAAGGGCACAAAGGGACTGAACAGGGGGGTGATGACAGGAGGGAGAGGCCAGCACAGAGCAGGGCTGCGGCTGATGGTTCGCTCTGTGGGACAGAGGAATGTCTGTGCTGCTAATGAGTCTGTTTGGAGAGGAAATGCTTTGCCAGTGAGAGCTCCGGTTAAACAAGACTGGTTCGCTTCTGCGGGAGCTGCTGCACCCGTGGAGGCCCCTCCGTGCTCTGCCCCATGCCCCAGCCCTGGGATCTGCAGTGGGGTTGGGATGGAGGCAGCACAGGGTGAGGAGGGGGCTGGCACCCCTGGGAAGAGCTATCTTGGTGCACATGGTACCCCTGAAGAGCCCCTGTGCCCGCTCAGCTCTGTCCTGGCCAGAGCACATCAGCATTCCTGGGAGCAGGGTCTGGGGGACGGCATTGAGGGGGGATTAGCTGTCTGTGCTCCCCCCCACTCAGGCACTTAATACAGAAAACAAACAGCCTTGCACACCCCGATCCAGACAGGTTTTCTCTGTGCACGTTGCCTGGGAGACCCTAATCTGCCTCCCTGGGCACACTGGGGCCCTGCACCCCCAGGATGACACCGGAGGGTCCTCAGTCCCCGGCGGCTGCAGTGGGGCTGGCGGTGGCCCTGCTGTGTGGGCACGCGGCTGCCAGCGGGATATGGTGACTGCTCTGCCTTGAGAATGGCACAGTGGGCAGGGAGGGCGGGGGGTGGGGGCCGAGGAGCACAATTCAGAACCGTGCTGAGCCCGGCTTCATGCCACAGAAGGAGTTTTGGGGCGGTGATACCCTCCCACCATAGCAAAGGAGAACAGGACGTACTGCTCACGCCGGTCCTATGTCTGCATAAGGAGCCTGTGGGTGGTTTGGAGCAGTGCAGGAGCACACTGCCCCAGCTCCCAGACAGTCCGAGAAGGGGAAAGAGGATGGAGCCCCCATCCATCCCATCCACCATATCCACCCCATCCATCCCATCCACCCCATCCCATCCCCAGCACCCAGCCAAGGGGCAGACACAGCTCCTGGGTGATATCTTCCCACCCCTATGGCTGCTATTTCCAGCACCAGCATCCCCACAGCACTGCACACCTCAACACCCACTGGGGGGTGCGACCTGTGGGGCACAGAGGAAGTGATCACTCCGGCACAGCAGGGATGGGGCCGTGGATGGGGGGAGAGGGGAGTGACTGCATTTATGGATTGATTTTGCTCACTGCCTCCGTGCAGCGATTGGGAAGGAGTAACGCTGGGAAAGAATTTGCTGAAAAGTCGTAACATGAAAAGTAATTAAATAAATGAAAGTAAATAAAAGTATTAAGAAAGATAGAAGTAAAGGAAAAGAAAAAGAAAAGAAAAATAGGAAAGGAAAAGGAAAAAAAAAAAGGAAAAAAAAAAAAGAAGGGAAAAGGAATAGGAATAAAAAAAAAAGAGAAGAGGAAAGCCTGCCCGCCGCCCGCCCAGCCCGGCCCGGCCCTGCCCGGCCCCTCGCCCCCTCCCTCACTCCCGCACAGCCCCGCTCCGCCCCGCTCCGCGCCCCCCGCACCGCCCCGCGCCCGCAGCCAGAGCGGCCCCGGCCCCGTCCCGGCCCCGCCGCGCCCGGGGCAGGCTGTACCGTGCCGAGCCGTGCCGACAGGACCCGTGCCGAGCCGAGCCGAGCCGAGCCGAGCCTGGCCGCCCCCCGATGCGATCCTGAGCAGCGCCGGGCCGAGGTAAGGTCGCCCCGCACTCACCTGCGCGCACGTGTGGCCGCGCTCCGCGCAGAGCTCCGGGCCGTCCGGTCAGCAGACGGAGCGCTGATTACTTTTCCCCGTGCGGAGCGCACCGCGGGGGCTCTTCCAACCCTCTGTCCGGGAGGGCTGTTCGCCCGCGCGCTGCTCTTCAGTTCGTTTGAGCTTTTGTCGCCCCCCCACTCCCCCCGATCCCGTTTAATCGCCCCCCGAGCGCCGTCCCGGTGCGAACAACGCAGCGCGACCCCGCACTGCCCGACCGCATCGCGCTCCGAACTTCGTGCGGGCACAGAGTGCGTTTGTGCGGGCAGGAGGGGATGGGGAACGGGCTGAGCCCTCCGGGGCTGTGCCCGTGTGGGGCTGTGGCTGCCCTGGCCCTATGGGACGCAGCTTCACCCTAAAACACTGCCCCGAGCGGGGATGGAGCGGGATGGGGGCAGCTCGTTCCCAAACACCGTGGGCAGAGCAAGGTGCTTCTTGCGTTCAAGAGCTGCTGCTAATTGGCTCCTGCTCCGCCGAGCGCCCCCAGCTCTGAGCGTTCCCAACGACCCGCCGGGATCCCCCTGGCCGTTCCCCGCGGGCGCAGCAATAACCCACTGCCGCTATTTTCTCATCTGCGGGCGGCTTTGCTATAGGGAACATGTTTAATAAATCATAAGGCCGGTGAATTCCTGGGATTTTTATTGCTTCTGTAAAAATGCAGTTTTGATCTGTCTGCGAGGGACACTGGGAAACAAAGCGGCTCCGTGCGGGGACCGAACCGTGCGTGCTTAGGGCTGGGAATGGGGGAGTGGGGGGGGGGGCTGCGAGACCCCCACAGGGGCATTGCCCAACACGGGGGTGGCACAGTGCTGTGCCCCTATCCCGGCTGCTGGGGGCTGAGCGCTGAGCTGGGGGTGTGAGTGTGAAGGGGGGATGTGAGCACGGAGGGGGGGACGCTGCCCCCCGGATACCGCCGGGCTGCGGCAGGCAGCGCGATGCCAGGGAGCTCTGGCAGCCCCAACCCCAGCCAGGCTTCGGATTACATTTTTCTTCCTCGCCCTATTGCCTGGGGGGGAGAGAAGCAGTGAAAACAAAACTGTTCCGAAAAGAAAAAAAAGAAGAAAAAGAAGAAGAAGAAAAAAAAAAAGGGATTCTTGCAAGGAGGAATCACCCGGTTTCCATCAGCAGCCGCCCCGGCCCCCCCAGAACCCCGCGCTGCCGCACTGCAGGGTGTGGGGCTCCCTGACACGCCGGGGCGAAGGAATGAAAATAAAGCACTTTTCCCTCTCAGCTCATTCCAGCCGGGGCTGAGGGTTGAAGCTGAGAGCCGTCGGGGGCTCCTCAGGACTTTGGGAAGCGCTGTCAGTGCGGGGGGCTCAGTGCGGAGCTGCCCCATTGGTCCCATTCGGGCCCACGGGTGTCGCCGTGCTGGGTGACCCTGTGCTGGGCTCCTTCCCCTCCGTGCCTTTGTTCAAGGCTGTGCAGAGCCTGGCTGCGGGGAGGGAGCTTTCCTTTTGTACGAGCATTTAAATTCTTTGCAGTGATTCATATATTCCATTCATATGAAACGCAGTTGTGCGGAGTGTGAATGGGGACTGCTGGGGGATTTTGAAGGCAGTAAGCCCCAGAAGTGTCAGAAGTTATTCACACCTTGGTGAAATCAAGGATATTTCTGTCCGTGGCTCTTGGCAGGGGCTCAGCACAGCGTTGGGTTTTCGGTTTCCCATTCGGAGAGCGGCGCGGGGGGAGCGCTGCGGCGGCCGTCTGCTCCAGCATTGGGGTCACAGCCCCCAGCACCACCCGTGGGGCTCCTGTCACTGCTGGGCTGCTGCTGTGGGGTGGCAAAGGGCAAGCATCCCTGCCCCCCTCCAGGGCTGCTCTGCACCCGCTGTGCTCGCGTGGTTGAGAAATCCCTCCCGAGCAGTGCTGCAGGGGGAATTGAGCACACAGCAATGGCCCAAGTGTTGGGGGGGGGGTCAAACATGGCCCTGGGGCTATCTGTGTGCTCTGGAGGGGCTGGAAGCCTGTGATGGGGAGCACTGCTTTGGGAGGAACTCAAGCAAAGCAGTGATGCCCGAGCCGGGGTGCACTCAGGTGTGGGGCTGGTGCCCATGGGGGGCTCTCATCTCCACGCAGTGTGTCTGGGGCACTCCTCTGCGAAGGAGCTGTAAGGGAACTGTATGGCTGGGGGGGGTTGCTTTGCAGGGCTTTGTTTGTAGGGGGCTCAGAGGTTTGTGGGATGCTCAGAGGTTTATAGGGGGCTCAGAGCTGATCCAGAGCAGGGTGTGGGCAATGCGTGCTGCACCCGAGCGCTCGCTGCTTGTGGGCTGTGCAACACCCCCTGTGATGCTGGTTCCAATGCGCCTGGTTCCCATGCTCCATCCCCTATGGCATCTGTGACATGAGGGACAGAACTTCCATTGGTGAGCCCCCGTGCCCCCGGGTGCTGCACTGCACCGAGCTCCCCATGTGCTGTGCACCCAGCACAGCTCTGACAGCGCCGGGCACGGCCACCTGCAGAACGCATTAACCCCATGGAAGGGGTGTGTAGGGCCCTTCCCTTCCCCTTTCTCATACACTCCCCCTGTCATTCTCTCATATTTCAACTTGTCCGCAGCTCGGGAAGCGGCAGAGTTTCCATTCCCCTGTGCTAAAGAAAGCGTCTGTGACAACACGACCCAATAGCCCGGGAGGGGAGGGGGGAGGAGATGCTGAATTTCAGTTGTTTTTTCCCCCAGTTCTCCCTCCCGGGCTCTCCCCTTTCAGAGGGGCGCAGGCTGTCGGGCTGACGCAGATCTCCCCAGCTGTGCTCTGCCCTGGGCACTAATTATGGCAATTAACCACCTGCTTGTGGAGGCTGGGGGGCACCGGTGGGCACTGGCTCACACCCAGGGGGTCGCTGCCCCTCTGCCCCGCTCTCCCCTGGATATTTTGGGGAGGTGACCAGAAAATCCCAAGCCCTGCAGGAATCCCATAGGACAGAGCCCCGTGGGGCTGCAGGTGATGCCAGGAATGGGGACACGGCTCAGCCCAACGCTGCCGTCCCCGCGTGGCGGCCGATGCCAGCAGACACCATAAGCCTCTTTTCCTTTCCCCCCTGTGCCGGAGCCGTCCCTGAGTCACATCTCTGTGCCTCACCCCCTCCCCGGGGCTGTCTGCTCTCTGCACAACCCCGCGCATCGTCTGCGGACATCAAAGCACTGAGATCAAACCCAACTGCGCGAGGCCTTCTCGGCTGGACGGGTTTCAATGTCCTGAGCACATCTGCTCGGGGTCGTGCCGGGCAGTGGGGTCCGTGGGCTGCAAACCTCGGATCGCTGCCTGCTTTCCCCACTGCTGCAGGAGCTGCGCCCTTCCTTCCCCACATCCCACCCCTGTGTCCCCTCCGGACCCCCCCCAGCACTACTCCCGAGTGCTGCAGACAGGAGCTGAGTGTTGGTAGGAGAGGGGAAGGGAACAAAGCAGCCCCAAAGCAGCTGCATGGGGTGTTCTCCCATCCCCTCAAACATCTGCGGAGGCTCCGTGGCCTCCCGTGGCCTCGGTGTCATCTGAGTTCACGCGGTGCTGCGGAGCGCAGGAAGGAACCTCCGCCAAATCCCCGGCTGCTGTACAGCAGGGTCTCATCTTCGCTGCCTCCCCTGGGGCCGGGCCCATCCCTCGGTCCCATCCACAGATGTTTGTCCTTAGAGACTCTCCAGGCGCCTCCGTGCAGGACTGGGTTTGGCGGGGAGGGAGAAAAGCCGTCTGCGTTTCCACCTGCTGCTCTGCGCAGGCAGCGAGGGGATGGAAGGCACGGGCAGGGCTCTCCCACTGCGGGTGCTTTGCTTTGCTCTGAGTGCTCAGCTCTCGCACTGGGGCTCAGTGCTCACAGCCCCATAGCAACGCCGCCATCCCGGGGAGGATATGGCTCCGGGAATGCCCCCCAACTGCAGACCCCAAAGCCCAGGTCTGTGGGGCCGCACCTCCTGTGTGCATCTCCCTCGGTGGCTGCTGAGAGCCTCTTTATTGTTCCTGCGGAGGGTTTTATTTCACCGCTGCCTTCCAAGTTCCCAGGGATCTAAATTGTAAAGAAGGGGTCTCGTAAAGAGCCCCGTCCAGATGAATGAGACGATACCGCCGGTATCGAGGTGAGATCGATCCCCTCCTTTATGCGCAGACAATGCGGCCGCGGGAGCAAACAAGGACACAGCCTTTCTTCTGGGGCACATTAGCCTAAGTCAGAGCCTCCTCTTTGTTTCGCCCTGGAACCAAAGCCCCGCAGCCGGACCGCCTCGTGCCCAGCTCTGCAGCCACGCGGGGCTCCTCCCCTTCCCCACAGCTGCAGAGGGGCTGCCCCCCCCCCCCCCCCCAATCAGTGCCGGGGGTGCCCCATTGCCACAGGAGCAGCCGAGCTTTGGGGTCACCCTGCGCACAGCACGTGGTGCCCGCGGCAGCTCACCCGCTCTCAGCCCGGGTTTCTTTGAAGGACTCATGGGGGGCTGAGAGCCTGGGGCCGATTTATGGCTTCCCATCGGAACGCTGTGGTTGCTCTCAGCAGCCGGGGCTGCGTTTTTCCCTTGGGGGCGCCGGCTCAGCTGCAGCCCCACTCCTCGGGGTGAGAGCCCGCAGCCCGGGTGCACATCGGGGCACGTCGCTGCCGGGGGGATATCGGTGTCAGGACAGCACGGCGGGGCTGATAAGGCGGCACAGCCCCGGCGCAGCGGGAGCTGCAGAGCTCTGCCCGCATTCCACGTAGCTTTAATTTCAGCGCTTATCGCCGTGCCTCCCGCTTGCACTGAGCGCCGTGGGGTCAGCGCTGAGCTCTGCCATCCCACCTCTGTGCGAGCCGCCGGTGCCCACCGAGGTTAACTATGTGGGCTTCTGCCAGAGCAGCATATTTTCAGCCTCAAACACGCATTGTCCGTGGTTTCAGAAAGGTATTCTCCACGCCAGCCAGGGCAGAAACAAGCGCCCTGTTCTTGCTGAATCCCGATAGCACAGCCTGGCACTCCGGGTCCGATCCCCCACGTCGGGGCTTTGGGTTACAGCAGCGAGACTTCTGTCTGCTCCCTGCCATCAATCCCGGTCCTCCGGGGCCCAGAGAGGTCCCACTGATAACCTCACCCCAAAACCTCACCTGTGCTCTGCTTTGGGTTGATGCGCGCTCAGGGATGCACTGAGCATCCACAGCAGCTTTGGGGCTGTGGTTGTGATTGTTCCCCTGGCTGCAGGCAGAAAGCTGGTGGGGCTTTTGCTGTTGTGTTACACCTTTGCTCACCGTGGCATTGAGCACCACGAGCCCTGTGCCCGGTCCTGCCTCCCTGCCGCCCATTGCACCCACTGTGTTCCTTACCACAGGGCTCTCTCTTGTAGTTATTTCCCACAGGGTGTGCAGTGTCAGTGCTGAGTGCACACCATGAGCTCGGATGAGCTCCTCCATCAGTGCACGGGCAACGATTTGCCATCACTTTATACCCATACCGGTACTTTCCTCCCCCAAGGGAAGGCCCATCCAACCTATAGCACTGACCCCGTGCCAAGCCGTGCCCGGGCAGCGCTTTGATGAAACGTGGGGCTCCTAAGAATTAATTTCATTCGAAACATTCTTGTCGTTGTTCTTAAAGCACAGCAAATCCGCGGTGCTTACGGCAGGAATGCACCCGGAGCGCTGCCGGGCAGACCCGAATTCCCTGCAGTGCACGGATGGGGTGGGGGCTTCCCTGGTCCCCCCCACACCGGGAGCACACGGGGAGCAGCGCAGCCTCTGCCCGGTCCCGCAGCAAAGGAAAGGGTTTTTTTTCCCCCTCCTACACCCAGATTTTGCTGTTTTTCCTGGCAGCCCATCGGCGACGGCAGCTTTGCCCCCTTGGCCTCCCGTCCCTTTGTGGGGTCGGGGTGCAGCCAGAAGCCGCCTCCCCCTGTCTGGCATTTGCAGGGCCGTGGGAGGAACGGCCCCGTTTGTCCCAAAGGTCAGGGAAATGCCAGTGAGGCCGCGCTGTGGGTGATTGCCAGGCGGGTGGCAGCGGCTGCTGCTGGGTGCTGTGCAGTCTGCAGGGTGGGATGGATCCGGCATGGCCTGCTCCGCACGCTGTGCTCCCTGGGGTCCGATCCCGGCTGAGCAGAGCTCACTGTGGGCTTTGTGGGGCAGCTCTGTGCTGGCTGTGCTGCTTCGTTTGGTTACGCTGAGTTTTCTCCAATTGGAGACTGGGGGGCGCGGGGCCCCCGACGAGGGGCTTTGGTGAGGCGGGCTGCAAGCCGATCCCCTTTTGTGGTTTTGCTGTTTTGGATGATACAATTTGTTATTCCAAGAATTACCCGGCAAATGGACCCCATTAGCCCAGTCCCCGGAGCACTGCGCTTCGTCTGCGCTCACCTCGGGGCGGCTGCAGCGCCCGCAGCCCAGCAGCAGCACGCAGGGATGGGGGCTGGTTCTGCAGCTCTGAACCAGTTCAGCTGGAGCATCCTTACCCCGGCCAGCATCACCCCCTGCCATGCAGGGATGCTGCTGGCTCCGCTCGCTTTGGCTCCACGGGGCTTTTTCCTGCACGGAGCTGAGCAGGAGCCAGCGGGTTTATAAATAAAAGCATCGGACACCTCTCTGGGTGGTGCTGAAAGTTCCCGAAATAGCCTCCCAGCCCCGCCAAGGCTCGCGTGGCCGCAGTGTTCGGCGTGGGGCAGGGCTGGTTGTGCTGCTCAGTGCTGAGCTCAGAGCTCCGTTGGCATCACCCACCCCAGCACTGCCCCCAGCCCAACCCGCCGCTCCCGGAGCCCTTCCCTGCACCGTTCCCCACACAATAGCTGTTGGGTTGGATAGGGATGCCTTTCTGCTCTTGTATTATTTTCTTTTAGAATTGTGCTCTCGAAAAATAGGATGAATAGGTCGAGTTAATTTTTTCCCCATGTCTCGTTGCCGCATGCAAAGTCCCATAAATCCCATGCAGGCCCAGCAGTGCAGCAGCCAGAAACGCAGAGCTCTCCGGGGCACGGCACGCTCAGTCCGGGGGCTCTGATGCTGCCCGTTTCCTAGAACCTCGCTCTGCCCATTTCCTAGAAGGCAGACATGAACACACCCAGGGCTGCTCCCGCAGGCACTGTGGGCACGGCCTGGAATGGCTCTGCCCGGCACCTGGGCCGTTTGCTGCTCGGAGAGGTGCTTTGTTTCCCAGCAGTGCCCTGGAGCCGTGCTTTCCTGGCAGCCCGTGGGGTGCCCTGCGTGCCTGGGCTCTCTGGACTCCATCCCTGCCACTTGCACAATTTGGTAACAGAGATGGGATTGATGAGCCGCCTGCCTGCCCCGGGGACAGCGCGTCTCCGGAGCGCTGTGCGGTGATGGATGTGCCCCGCTCCGGGATCCCATGTGATTTCCAGTCCTCGGAAGGCGCCTGGTCTGAGGTCAGCCCTGGGGCAGGCATGGTGCCTGGCCGCCCCCGCAGCCCCATAGCATCCCGGACCCGTGGGGATGGATGGCGTAAATGGTGTCCCGGTGCTTTGTGCCAAAGGACACCGTGTGAAGCGGAGATGAACCGCGCGTTGCCTCATCTCCGCTCCCCTGGCACGGGGCAGAGGTAGCAAAGGGACATTGAGGGGATGGCCCCCGGCCTCAGCCCCTGCAGCTCCATCCTGCTGCCAAACTGGTTTATAATGGAAACAAGCGGTGGCCCCAGTGGTGAGGCCGGGCTGGCACCGGGCTGTGTGTGGGGTTGGAGCGCTGTGGGGTTTGGGAAGCGGGTGCTGAGCGTGGGCAGAGGGTGGCTCCCGCATGACACCGCCCGGAGCGGAGCTCTGCATGGAAAATAGGAGCTGAGTGTTTTTCCAGCTTGAAGCCTAAACAAAAGGTTTTGTAATAAATGCATCCCTCGGCCCCGGCTCTGCACCCGACGCTGCCAGGACAGGGGCCAAGGGGCAGAGCTGTCCCATGCCCCCGTGCCACGGGGCACTGCCTCGCGCCGCCGCCAGCTTTTGGCTTTTTCATGCAAAACCTGCCCTTAAAAGCTCCTTCAGTGGGGTTTTGTGTGCTGTTGGCCAAAGCAGGGTGCAGAAATGTGAGAAAGGGGTGAGCAGTGGGGTGTGCGCAGCCATCAGCCCCAGCCAGCCATGCCCAGCGGGTTCGGGCTTCATTTCTTCCAAGGAGGGCATATGGCTGCATCCTTAGCAGGAACAGAGTGACCCTGCCTGCTCATCTGCGGGCTGACAGAAACAAGTCTGTCCCAGCAAGAAAATACTCTGTGTCTTCTTCACTGATTTGCACCGCTGCTTGAACTCCAGGTCCCGCATTTTGCTTGGCTGCGCATCAACGGTCGTAAAGACGGCTGAGTCCGGAGCTCTCTGCTGCACTGGGACATAGGGCCGGCTGCAGTGCTGCCAGACCTTTGAGCTCACAGACATCTCCCACTTCTCTGCAGCTCTCCAAAACCACTCGTTTGGAGCCAGCTGCTCCTGTGAGCTCCCTTCACAATGCAGGGCCAGAAGTGCTCATTTTCCCCTTGGGATGGGCGCTGCTATCCTCCTCTGTGCAGCCACCCCTGCGCTCAGCTGATGGGATGAGGACGGACGCTGAGGTCTGGGCAGGGGGAGGCCTTGGGACCCAGAACCCTTTACAGCAGCTAAGAGCAGAGATTGGATCGCACTGGGAATTAGGAGCCTCGGTAGCGTGGCTTCAGGTAGACAGCAGCAGATTGGCATCAGTTGGGGTTTAAGGCTCTGCGTTCAGCTCAGACATCAACGGGAACATTGGCCAACGCTGGGGACGTGGTGCTGAGCGTCAGGGTGGTGGGTGCTGGCCAACTGTAGGGTAAGGGTGGGTCCTTCTGTAGGGTAAATGGATGGATGGGTGGGTGGGTGGATGGATGAGTACTGAGTTGGACTGAGGGGTTCGGAGGGAGCTGGGAGGTTTGGAGCACTCCCCGGAGAAGCTGGAATTCCCTGCGAGGCTTTCAGCTTTGAGACAAAAGAAATGTGGGAATTACAGAAACAACAACAGGGGAAAAAAAAAAAAAAAATTAAGAAAAACTCGAACCGAAAAATCAAACCAGCTGATTCAGTGGTGCTGAAACGCCTCGTGACGGCGTCGGACGCATTTTTTCCAAACAAGATTCTGGGAAAAAAAATTGAGAAGACCTGATTTTACCCAACCCGCTTCCGTCCCGACGGCCGCGCACGTGCCACGGGGCGCACACAGCATCACCCCGGCACGGAGCGGAGCCCCACTGCGCCGCCTCCCCCAGCAAGAATTGAGCTCTGCAGGGAGGGGGGACACAGCGGGGCGCACACATTGCAGTGCCCCCCGACCCCCCCCCAACCCATCCTCGGCGTGGAGCAATATGTGAAACCGGAGCCGGCGGCGGCGCGGGGTGGGAGCGCGGTTTCTGGTAGCGCCGTGTCAGAGTTTCCACTGCACACCTCGGGCTTTGTGGGACCACGCGGCGGCTCGCATAAATTCAATTACATGAAATAACACAAACGGAGGGTGTCTGAGAATCGCGGCCCGGCACGGATCTGCTCGGGGAAGGGGGGGGGGTCGGGGTGGGTGGAAACGGGCGCTGGGATGGAGCAGGGATGCAGAGCAAAGCCGTGGGGGTGGCGGGGATGGGGGCGCGCGGGGTGCTGCGCTTTGAGCCACAGGGATGGGGTGTTTGTTCGGGGTGTTCGGGGCCGGCTGCGGAGGGGGCCGCCACACTTTTTATTTGTTTTAATGGGTTAATTGACAGAACGCAGAGAAAAGTCACATGCCTTAAACCCGTGAAATCCCCCGGCTGAGGCTGGGCTTGTCAGTCATCCTTATAGGGCACAGCGAGGGCAGGACCAGGCGAGGGGCCCCCCTCCGTCTCTGTCCCCCCATAGCGCTGGCCCCACACCTGGTGCCATCCCCAGCACCCCATGGGGACGGGCAGGATGGGGGGCCGAGGAGGAGCAGCGCCCGGGGGAGCGGGGCCAGCACCTCACTGCCCGGGAACCCAATCCTTCCTGCCCCCCTCCCAGCAGCCCAGGCTCCCGGTCCCGAAATTTATTTTAATGTAAACCTAGCTCTAAGGCAGCTTTTTCTCATTTTTAAACTATTTCATATCAATCCTTGGCCTGACATTTGTTTTCTTTGAATTTGGTGGGGAGCGTGGTCTGCATTGCTGAGGATATCTCCTCAGGAATCTTGGCAGAGGCTGCGCCGTATCTTTGAAGAAAGAGCAAATGCAAAACAGAAGGCCAATATTAGAGGAGCACAAACAAGATTTCCCTGCACTTACCCCAGGACCGGAGGGGCTGTGGGTGCTGGGGTGGCACTGCGCATCCCCAGGGTGGGATGAGCCCATGGCAGCCTCAGCTCAAGCAGTGTTTGTGTCTCCAGCTGGGGGTCATTTGGTCTGGGGACCACCAGGTCCTCATCACCCGTAGTGTCACAGCACAAATGCAGGAGGGAATGTGGCTGTTGGGGTGGGACAGGGAGCACAGTGGTGCTCAGGCTGGGAACGGTGGGATGCTGCACAGTGCTGGGATCCACATGGGGGTGTCCACACAGTGGCACGAGGATGCGATGGATGGAGGACATCCATTCTTTGGAAGGCAGCTGGGCACGGGGCTCACTGCTCCATGCTCAGCACAGAGCCATGCGGAGGGATGGGGTGCCAGGAGGTGTCCCCCTGGGGCTCCCAGCAGTGCTCACTCAGTGGCATCTGCTGAAGGCTTTCCAGGCACAAACTATAAGCACATCCTCAGCACCTGCCCAGAAAGCAAGACAGCCCATCCCTGTGGGACCAGACGGATGCTATTACATTTATTTATAAAACATACTGCATCAAAGAGGGGGAAAAGCTGCTTTGCCCAGCCTCAAACCAATGCTCAGCTTTTGGGGCTCAGCTGTGCTTTGGCCGGGGCAGCCCCACAGTCCCCAACACCACCTGTTGCTCAGCTTCCCACCGTGGGCGATGCTGGGACCTCAGCACCCCCAAACAAAGTGCAGGGACTGAGCCCCAGTGGTGCAGGGGCAGGTGCAGCAGGGTGCTGAGCAGGTGCCTGGGATTTGAGATGCTCAGGGCTGATCCCGTGCAGCTGTTGGTTTGTTGTTCCCATCCCACTGCAGGGAAAAGGAGCAGTGCTGAGGACGTGCAACAGGTAACAGAACGCCCTCAATCTCCCACCCTGCAGAACCGACCCGAGGACACAGCCCCGCAGTGTGGGACAGCACAGCATAGCTTATAGGGCTGAGGACTCCGCCTGGAGCACAGCACGCTGTCACCAAACCAGCATGGCACAATGGTTTGGAGCCACGGTGCCCAGCAGGTGATGCACAACATGGATGTGACCCATTGGCACCACCACCCTCACCAAGTGGCACTCAGCTCCCGCTGTGCACCGTGCCTTTTGTTTTGGGCAGGCACCATTCTGCCAGGAGGAGGAGGAGAGGGGAAGAAGAAGGGAAGGAAAAAAAAAAAAAAAGAAACCCCACAAAAATGTCTTCATAACAGGAAACGTCTCATAAAATACCTGTGGTTTGGCATGTGCAGCCTGGCTGGTCCAACTATGCACCTGGCAGGCAACCCTGCTATTAGTGCTGCTCAGTCTGAGATTTGGCAGAGCTGGGGTTGGAGTCGGAGCCCTCCGTGGGGCTGGGTGCAGGGGGACATGCCCACAGGGACCCATAGATCCCTGTGCCCCCTAAGGGTGCAAAGAGCCAGGCTGAACCCAAAGCAGAGCATCCTACACCCAGCTGCAGAGCAGACCCAGCATGCTGCTTTTAAGTCCTGAGCAGTTTTAATTGGCTGAGCTCTTAATTGGCTGAGCACAGCTGGGTGAGAAGCTGCTCTTTGTGATCCCAAAGGTGTGCTCCTTGTGCGGAGACCTGCAGCACTGCCAGCACCCACACTGCTGGATGCCTCACACCACGCTGTGGGCGCAGCACTGCCAACACCGCTGTGTGCAGCAGGCAGGACCCACCTGCTGCTGGATGCAATGAAACAGCAGTTTGTGATAAGGGTTCTAAGAGCAGAAACACCACATTTGGACACGTCGGGGCCCTAGTTTTCCGTGCTGATCTGCATCCCCACCAATGCGCATCCGCAGCTCTGTAGGCACCGTGGTGCCACCATCACGGTGCACATCAGCTGCGATCAGCCCAGGGTTTTGACAGCTGGGGGTGAGGGATTAAGGCCTGAGCCGTGCCCTGTGGCGGGCTCACGCCCTGCTGCTCCGCGGCACACGCACACCCGGGGTCACTAATCCGCCTTAGCTGACCCCTGACCCCACGGCTGCAGGATCAACAGTGGCACCAACCCCGGTGTCAGCGCCGCTGTGGGGATCCGGGCTCCTCAGCACCACGGGCGGCGTGCAGCGTGTGCATCCGTGCCACGTCCCATGTGTCATCCCCCGGGACGTCGCTTCGGGGCAGGGTGTCCTTCCCACTGCTCCCTGCACGTCGCACACTGCGCATTGCACATCACACATCGCACACGGCCTGGGTGTGCCGGGAGGCGAGTCAGGACAGGGCGAAGCACCCAGCGTGGGGTGTGCAGCCATCTCTGCAGCAGCTGTGCACAGTGCAGCTGGTCGGTGTGCAGCTTCCTGCAGCCCTGTGCTTACAGCCCTCCGACTCATCCCGCTGCAGCTCTGCTCCTCGCCGTGCCCTGAGCTGCCCCGTGCGCTCTGATCGCCTGCGGTAGTTGTTAGTGCAGCAGGAGTTAATTAGCACGGAGCCCCCAGCTCTGCAGTTAATTTGGCTGCAGCCCCTGCCTGGATCAGAGTGCTGTGGGTGGACACGGCCAGCACTGACTGCAGCACGCTGTGAGCTGTGGTGATTGGGCCAAAGGGCAGTGCACCGTGCTGTGCCACATCATGCCATGCCATGCCATGCTGTGCTGTTCCATGCTGCACCGTGCTGGGCTGTGCCAAACAATGTGATGATGCCATGCCATGCTGTGCCACGTCGTGCCATGCTGTGTCATCTGATGTGATGCCATGTCATGCCGTGCTGTGCCACGTGATGTGGCACCGTGCTGTGCTGTGCCACACCATGCTGTGCCACTCTGTGCCGTGCTGTCCACTGTGATGCCATGCTGTGCCATGCCAGGCTGTGCTGCGCCAAGCAGTGATGCTGTGCCACGTCATGCCATACTGTGCCATGCAATATGATGCTATGCCGTGCCATGCTGTGCTGTGCCATGTGATGTGATGCCACGCTTTGCCATGCCATGCTGTGCTGTGCCACGCAACACGGTGTTATGCCACGCGATGTGATGCTGTGCCATGCCACGCCATGTCGTGCCGTGCCATGCCCAGCCAGCCCTGTACCAGCTGCAGACATGGGTGCACCGGGGCAGCAGGAAGCTGTGTGCAGATGGGGTGGGATGTTTTTCTTTCGTCAAAGAAAATGTTTTCTTGTTCCCTCTGATGAAGGCCGGGCGAGGCCCTGGATCCGCGCGGCGCGTACAGCAGCTTTTGGCTGCGATCCGGCGTCATGCATTAGGGGCTCTCCGTGCCAAACCTCTCCCTGTGCTCCTGCACTGCTCGGCCATGCACTGCTTTGGCTCCCACAGCCCGTCCTGCGGAAACACCGTGCTCGCTCTCCCTTTCAATAGCTCACTTTTCGTTTTTGCCTCCTTTTATTATTATTTTTAAAGCATGCGTAGCACAAACCCAATCATTTACCTCCTTCTGGAGTCCTTCCAGCCCCGTGTTGGGCTTGGAAACCCTCCCTGCTGTATTTTTTTATTGCAAATGACCGGGGATGGAGCTGCTGGATGGGACCTGGTGGCGGCCAAGTGCAGCCCACCCACGCGCCGATGCTGCCCCACGCTTTCTCCTTGCAATGTCCACCCAGAGATGGGGGATGCGTTTTGCTGCGCAGTGCTGCACCCATCCCCACACCCAGACACTCATCCCCATATCCGAGCACTCCCGGTGCACGGCACAGGGATGGGCACGGGGCAGTGTCAGCCCTCCTGGTGGCTCATGAGCGTGGCCAGAGGTTGGTACAGCTCCACTTGGATCCAGGGCTGGACCTGGGGTTGCTGTGCCCAGCACTGACGGGGCTTTTACTGCTGTGTTTAAACAACTTCTCCGCTTCACTGACCTCCAACCGCAGGCGCAGATCCCCCGCAGACCGCCTATATTGACTTTAAAATAATTAGCCTCAGAGTGAGCGGGCGCTGCACTGCCTGCCGGCCCCGTCGTTCATATTTAAATAACAGCAGCCATAAATCAGCCACAGCCCTACGAACAAGTGCGGGGTTGTGTGCGCGGGGCCGCGCCGGGGGCCGGGACACAGGGCTGGGGGAGAAAGCAGAGAAGGTGCCGGGGCTGCGCCGGATGGTGCTGGGAGCACAAGGCACAGCCTGTCTGCGGGGCTCCCCCGGCCCCACGCTCCTGTGAGAACAAGGTGACACTTCTTGTCTCGGCTCTTGGACTCGAAGTGTGAGATTTTTCTCTCCCTGGTGCTTTCATTGCGTGCCAGGGGTTTTTAACACGTCCTGCTCACGTGGTGCCGGGGGAGTGCAGCGGCTGTGCGCTCTGAAGCTGTGCCAGGGGTCTCTGTGCTGTGCCAGGGGTCTCTGTGCCATGCCACCACTCCATACCGGGGGTCTCCACGCTGTATCAGGGGTTTCCGTGCCATACCAGAGATCTTGGTGCCATGCCAGGGGTCTCTGTGCTGTACCAGGGGTCTCCATGCCATACCAGAGGTTTCTGTGCCACGCCAGGGCTCTCCGTTCCGTAACAGAGATCTCTGTGCCATATGAGGGTTTCCAGGTCGTCTCCCCACAGCTGGGAGCATGGGGACCATCCCTGCAGGTGGCACCCAGCTGGCTCCCAGCCCCATGGGAGGAGCAGCCCCAAAGGATGAACCCGTTGCACAGGGGCCGCTAATAGCGATTAATCAGTGCTGCGTAACGCAGCTCTTGGGCATGAAAGAGCCCCACACACACTGTGCACCCTTTATTCATCACACAGATCTCCGGATGTCTCCTTTTGGTTGTTATGAAGTCACCAACTGCAGGGACCGGGTGGTGCGGGACCGGGGGCCGGAGGTCCCACACCTCATCCCAGCACGGGATGAGTGCAGTGGAACCCCTCAGCTGTCTTAAGGGAGAGCACACATCCCCTTCTGCTCCGGCTGTGCCGTGCCGTGCACAGCTCCCAGGGAGTGGGACAGCCAGGAGCATCCCATGGGGACGCTGTGTCACGGGGGGACGTGGCTGGGTAAGGCCTGGGTGGCAGAGAGGAGAGATGGGGAAGGAGGGGATGGGATGAAGTCAGAGCCAGAGGCACGGGGGTCATTCCAGGTAAGGCAAACAAATAAATAGCTGATTCAGGGGTTTGTTCTCCTCTTTTATTTAGCAGAAACCGTATTTTTACAGCTGCAATCCCTTAAAATGGGATTTTTCCCCCCTTAAACAGATCCCTGTAAAATAATGCTTCATAAAGAGAAGCGTTCCTCTGCTAAACCCCGCTGACAGACAGCAGCACGGCGCTCCTCCGGCACTGCCCAGCGCCGCGCAGGACCCGTCCGACACCTGCCCAGGGAGCAGCCCCGTCCCCTCTGCTTAATTGCCTTAATGTTATTTGTGTTGCTGTATTTATTTCTCCCCTCCGCGCCGCAGCTTGCTTCTTTTTCTCACTGCTGTTTCAGCAAAAACCATCCAGGAAATTCCGATGAAATCCCGGCGCGCAGCAGCCCTGCCCCGACGGGGAGAGGCAAAGAAGGGCTTAATGCTCATTAATTACCACCACGGGTCAATTATTGCGAGGAGGAGGGAAACAACCAGCAAAGCTCCTTGCCATCACGTGTTCTTTAAGCTCCCCAAAATAAGTGCCCTTTGCCAATCAGTCTGTTTGCACGGAGCTGGCACTGAACACGTTGCTGGAGGAGTGGTGTCTGTGCAGAGGGTGTTTGTGTTCCATAAGCGGACCCTTCGGGCTGGGGCTGCTGTTCCCACACCCAGGGGTGCATAAAGCAACGGGAGATTTCGCTGGGGGGGGGTTCCAATCCCTTTGGGGCCCTTCCTGGGGATCTGGGCTGGCATCGCGGTGCTGCCGGGGTCCCCCCTCACTGCCGCTCTGTCCGCAGGAGCACTGTGGAGCAGGATGCTGCCGGACGCTGCGGTGCTGCTGCTGCTGCTGCTGCTGGTCAGCCTTCGTGCGGCGGCGGCGGGAGGAGCGGCCGGATACGCGCAGGTCAAGTACATGCAGCCCATGGTGAAGGGGCCCCTGGGACCCCCGTTTCGGGAAGGCAAAGGGCAGTACCTTGGTAAGGGGCGCACTCGGAGGGGGTTGGGGGGGTGGGGGTGATGCTGACTTTTGAGACCGGGAGACCTGCCTGCAGCATCCCATGGCAGCCCATAGCATCCCGTGGCATCCCATGGCATCGCATGACATCCCATAGCATCCCATGGCATCCTATGACATCCCATAGCATCCCATGGCATCCCATAGCATCCCATGGCATCCCATAGCATCCCATTGCATCGCATGGCATCCCATTGCATCGCATGGCATCCCATAGCATCCCATGGCATCCCATGGCACCCCATGGCATCCCGTAGCATCTCACTACACCCCTCAACCACTAAGCTCTCCCCATCACACCCACGCCCCACGGTCAGTGCCCACTGAGCAGGTGCTTCCACCCCCCCCAAAAAAAGCGGAGGGGATATCAGCACAGAGAAGCTGACCCCATGGCTCAGGCTGCGGGGTCTCCTGGTTCCTGCTCTGTGCCCCTCCTGGTCACATCCCCGGGGATGCTCACTCTGGGAGCTTGTATATGAAGCAGCCCCACAGCCCTTTGCTCTCTTCCTCCCATGCCGCCCATTTGCAGTGGCTCTGGGCTCGTCCTCCACCTATCCTGTTTCCCTGTCTGTGTTTCACACCAGTTGGGAAAGGAGAGAGGGCCAAGGCCCGAGCTGGGAGACCCAGCCCAGCACAAAGAGAGCAAGTGAGAGTGATTTCCTCCACCACACGTGTTAAATCAATCCCCACCAGGCGACATGTGCTGCTCGCAGGGGCAGAGGCGCTGAGGTCATTGCAGGGAGCAGCCAGCCCAGCTGCAGCTTCCAGCCGAGCCACAGCCCTTCATAACCGCTGGCTTTGAGCTGCCCTGTTTCCACCTTGTCTGCTTCCATACTGTGCATGCACATCCTGCCTGCTTCCATGCCCTGTATGTGTGCGTGCACCCCCTGCCTGCCCTTGCTGCAGAGCCCTGCTCTCTTTGTGCCCAGTCCTACTGCAGCACAGACAGCACAGGTGGGTCCATCAGTGAGCAGACCCAGGGGTAATCAGCACTCGTTAACTCCACGCCCTCTCTGCAAACAGCAAGCACTGAGAGTGGCTGAGTTCCTCCAGCATTTCTTGGTGCAGATCCCATGCCAAGGAAGTGCCCAGCACCCAGGGTGATATCTCCAAGTCAGGATAGGGAGTGATGGGTGTGACTGAGCCCCACCTTTGGTACCATCACAGCATCCCCCCTGGAGCCAGCCTCTGGGATGGGGCAGATCCCTCGGGCATTCCAAGGGGTTAACAGCCACCGGGACCCCCCGGGCTCACTCAGAGCTGGACCCTCCAGGAAGCCCAAGTGTTGGCTCTGGGAGGAGAAACTGGAGAAGGCTCAGCTGCCGGTGGCTGATTTACTGCTGGGAGGAATGGCTTATCAGGAGTTCAGCTCAGCACATGTGTCAGAAAACACACAGCAAAACCTGGAGCCGAAGTGTGCTGGGAGCCCCCCCCTCCCTGCCCCCTTCTCAGCTGTTATAGAGCTGCTCTCTGAATCCCAGCCAGAGACACAACCTTCCAGCACAGCCTCACCAAAGAGCAGCACTTCAGCTGCTGATGGGCCTCGATTCAAGTATCTCCCTGCTGCTTTTCCTGCTTTTTTCCTCCTCCTTCCCTACGCATCAGGGCAGCTCGTGCTACCTCTATGCGGTGCTGGAGCGAGCATGCTGGGGGGTTTCACAGGTGCCAGGCTGGAGTGGGCACAGGGCTGCAGCAATTCAGGACAGAGCAGAGCAAACAGCACATGGAGAGCCCCTGCTGAGCCCCCCAGCCTTCACTGCCCAAAATAACAATGGGAAAGATGGAGGCAGGTGGGGATACCGGTAGCTCCCACATCCCTCTGAGCTCCGTCCTGTGTAACTGCTCCTTTGGCAAGGCACATCCCTGCTGGCCCCCTGCCCTGCTCAGGACACAGGGCCGTGCCAAGCACCCTGATGCGGGGGCCGGGACCCCAGTCTGGGGGGGCAGGGCTGGTCTTTGGGGCTGCTGGTGCCACCTAGTGAGACAGACAGGGCTGCCTGCCTTGGGGTGCCGAGCAGCTGCTCCAACCCCAACACAGAGCCCAGGGTGAACGGGCACACCTATGGGCAGGGGATGGCCACTAGGATCCGTATGGCAGCACCCATGCACTGCGGGACCGAGGCGAGAGCTCACAGAACTCCTTCCCCTTCCCCTGCCCCAGCTGGCTCGGAGCATTAGCATTCAGAGCAGCTTTGTTCATGCTTCGAGGGGAACACATAACCCCATGCTGCTGCTGTGAAATGCAGAGCTCCGAGACATGCGTCTGTGGTAAGACATGGGCTTTTGAAATCGGATACCGCTGGGGCTGCAATGTCCCAGTTTCTCCCCACCAACGTCCCCGGTTTGGTTTTCCCGTCTGCTTTTTGGCCGCCTGCACGCTGGCAGCCCATGCCTGGCGTTGTGCTGTGCTGCGCCGTGCGGCTGCGTGCGCGCACTTCTCCCTTCCACGGGCTCAGCTGTAGATCCTTGTTCTGATCCCATGCAAAATGACCTAGAAAATTAATTCTTTTCAAACCGTGGCAAGAAGGAAAAAATAAAACCGGGCCGGGGACGGGGGGGGGGATGGAGAGGGGGGGGAATGGAGGAAACACATTGAAATCATTTTCCGGATAAAAATTTTTCCAGAATTCAAGCCCCAGAAATGTGCCTTAATGCAGCACTTCACGTCTCCCTGCTTTCCCACACCGCTTTCTGGGGTGAGGGGCAGAAACACAGCGGCAGTGCCATGGCAGATGAGAGTTCCCTTACCGTGTGCTGCCAAGCGCCCTGTGCTGCAGCACAGTGCATGGGCCAGGCTGAGCGGTGGGGATGAGCACTGAGGATGCTTCCATCCCCAAAAGACAAACACTTGGGCACCCGGCTGGGACGCAGCCACGCTGCATTGCTGTGCTCAGCGGAGGCGAACTGCTGCTGTTAGGCTTCTCACGTGCCTCAAATCCCCCCAGACCTCCTCCCACTGACAGAGGGGGGATCGGCGCATTGGCAGCTGCTGCCCTGCTCCGTGCTGGGCTGGGTGAGCTCCAGGTGCTGAGGTCTCTGCCCTTCACGTTTCTCGCTGTGGTCCTGCCAAGCCTTCCCTTCATTCTGAGCTTCCCTGAAGGGGTTTTGCTGCGTTGACCCTTTCTCACCCATTCCCCATGTCATGTGTTGCAGCACCGCCCGCGCTCAGGGGGTGATTTATGCTCACGTCTGCGCTTTTCGCGCGGAGCTGCGGTGGGCATGTAATCCGGCCCTGCTCGCTTTGTAGTCTCTCAGCCCATTACTTTCTTTCTTATATCCGTTTGCAAAAGAGCTCTATAAATTCTTGAGATGGCAGGCGGCGGCGGCCCGCTCCCAGCTGGGCTGACTCACTTGGACGCAGTCGGGGCTGCGCTTCCCTCGCAGCTATTGGAGCTTTTCCTCCATCCTCAGCGCTTTTGCCTTTGTAAGTTTCTCTCCACCTCGCTGGATGGGGGAGCGGGGCCAGAGAACGGCACCGGCGTGTCTTAACGAGTCACACACCGCCTCTCTGGGCTCTCAAGTACATGCCAGCGTTTTCTTTTTAATCCCAAAGGAGACCCAACCATGCGTGGATCTCCAGGCCCCAACCTCATTGGGGAGGTTGGGTCATTCATCATGGAGCCATTCAGGTTGAAAAAGACCTCCGAGGTCACCCAGTGCAACCCCAACCCATCCCACCATGCCCACTGACCGCGTCCCTCAGCCCCAGCGTGGGGCAAAATGGAGGTGCTGCCAACTGGAGGCACCCCAACATGGCGGCCCGACGTGTCCCCAGCCGGCTGCCGCCCCAGTAAAGCTCCGTGCTCTCTTCTCTCTGCAGACATGCCGCCGCTGCTGCCCATGGACCTCAAAGGGGAGCCCGGACCACCAGGGAAGCCCGGCCCACGTGGCCCCCCCGGACCCCCCGGCTACCCAGGAAAACCAGGCACAGGGAAGCCGGGCATGCATGGTCAGCCGGGGCCTGCGGGGCCCCCTGGCTTCTCCGGCATTGGGAAACCCGGCATCCCAGGACTGCCTGGCAAGGCGGGTATGAAGGGGATGCCCGGAGCCAAGGGCGAACCTGGCATGCGGGGAGAGCAAGGGCCCAGAGGACTGCCCGGCCCTCCAGGGCTGCCAGGGCCTGCTGGCATCTCAGTCAATGGGAAACCTGGACCCCAGGGTGGCCCGGGGCTGCCAGGGTTTCGGGGTGAGCCTGGCCCCAAAGGAGAGCCAGGACCCCGTGGGGAGAGAGGGATGAAGGGTGAAAATGGAGTGGGGAAACCAGGGCTGCCGGGGCCACGGGGCAATGGTGGCCCTCCTGGCCCTGCGGGGCCGCCAGGACCTGTTGGCGTTGGCAAACCCGGCCTTGATGGGCTGCCTGGTGCACCAGGGGAGAAGGGTGACATGGGCCCCCCTGGGGGGCCGGGGGTCAGTGGGGAGCCTGGCCCTGCAGGGCCACGGGGGCCGCCCGGCATCGATGGGATCGGTGTCCCCGGTGCCGCAGGGGTGCCAGGGATACAGGGCCCCATGGGGCCAAAGGGGGAACCGGGCATCCGCGGCCCCCCCGGTTTACCAGGCGCCACAGGCTACGGGAAGCCAGGCTTGCCCGGCCTCAAAGGAGACCGCGGGCAGCCCGGGGTGCCAGGAGCCATTGGCGATAAAGGGGAACCCGGAGTCGATGGTGAGCCAGGCGAGCAGGGCCCTGCCGGTGTCATCGGGCCACCAGGCCCACCAGGGTCCATGGGCCTACCGGGCAAACATGGGCTGCCAGGCCCCAAGGGCGATGTGGGGCCCAGTGGGCCACCGGGGATGCCGGGGATGCGAGGTGACCAGGGCCCAAACGGCTTTGCAGGGAAACCAGGAGTGCCAGGAGAAAGGGGTCTGCCCGGCTCACAGGGCCCCCCCGGCCCGGCGGGCCCCAAAGGAGAACCGGGGTTCATCGGCCTCCCTGGGGTGCCGGGATTGACGGGCGGCCCCGGGCCCAAAGGGGATGGTGGGATCCCGGGGCAACCGGGGCTGAGGGGCCCCTCCGGCATCCCCGGCTTGCAGGGACCCGCAGGGCCCATGGGGCCTCAGGGGCTGCCGGGGCTCAAAGGGGAGCCGGGGCTCCCCGGGGTTCCCGGTGAGGGGAAGATGGGCGAGCCCGGCATGGCCGGCCCCATCGGCCCACCGGGAATGCCGGGAACACCGGGGCTCAACGGGCCGCCCGGCCCGCCTGGGCCACCCGGGCCACCGGGAGCACCGGGGGTGTTTGACGAGACGGGCATCGCGGGGCTGCACCTGCCTGACGGCGGCGTGGAGGGGGCCGTGCTGGGCAACGGCAAGCCGGGCAAGCCGCAGTACGGCCGAGGAGAGCTCTCTGCCCGCATCGCGCCCGCCTTCACCGCCATCCTCACCTCCCCCTTCCCGGCGTCCGGCATGCCTGTCAAGTTCGACAGGACTTTGTACAACGGGCACAACGGCTACAACCCAGTCACGGGGATCTTCACCTGCCCCATCTCTGGCATCTACTACTTTGCCTACCACGTGCACGTCAAAGGGACCAACGTCTGGGTGGCTCTTTATAAGAACAACGTGCCCGCCACCTACACCTACGACGAGTACAAAAAGGGGTACCTGGACCAGGCGTCGGGCAGTGCCGTGCTTGAACTGAAGGAGAACGACCAGGTCTGGGTGCAGATGCCCTCTGACCAGGCCAACGGGCTGTACTCCACGGAATACATCCACTCCTCCTTCTCTGGGTTCCTGCTGTGCCCCACATAACGGCCGCTGGGCGCATTTCCTTCTCACCCACTTTAGCCATAAACTGTCTTTTTTTGTTGTTGTTGTTGGTTTTTTTTTTTTTTTATAAAAAAATTAAAATTAATACAAAAAATCACTGGGAAGAACGCGAGCCGTTGCGGCGGGACATTGCTTCACACTGTTTGATCCATGAGTCAAAGGGGCCATCGGAAAGGAGAAGTTTTTCTTTCTTTCTTTCCTTTTAAGGGCAGGAGGAAGGGAGGGAGGGAGCAACTTTCTCAGCAAAGCCTATTTGGAATAGATTTCCCCCCAGTGACTGCACATCAAACACAGGAACTCGCTCGGGATGGCAAGGATCTGGTTATGCAGTGCGTTGCTCCATGATCCGGAGGGTAGCATGGCGGACTGGACCCCTCCAGTCTACAATGAGTGCCCTGGTTTCCCATTCTGAGTACAGTCAAATAAACACAGCTGATGTGGTGGATGGTGTGTTTGCTGACCAGCACGGGGTCCCGAGCACTGACCACAAACGCAGAGATCCTTGCTGGGTTGAGGATTTCCTTCCCAAACCATCTGATGTCCAGGTCTCGGTCTCCCTGATGCCTGTTTCTTCAAGCTGCTTTGAAGCAGTGTCTGATTCACTCCGGATCCAGTGTGGTTGGATTTACAATCAGAGAACGTGGAACACTATGCATAAGCACCTTCTTAGAATAAGTAAATATTATTTTTTAGCCCTTCCCCAGCATATTTAGGAACGAAACCATCCAGGCATCGGTCTCTGGGAGGACGACAGCCTGTTGCAGGGACGCTGGGACCCCTGTGATAACAGCAGTCCTCTCTTGCATTAACCCAGCAAGCCCGAGGGCTGCTCCTACCCCGCACGTCTCTTTGCAGCCCAAAGACTTGGCCTCCCAGCACATCACTCCACGCCAACACGACGGCACTGCGGTGTGCCAGCAGATGGAGTTTGGCCTTCCTGCACCCGGACAGCCTGCTCGTACTGTCCCACTCCTTCACCACGCGTCAGCTTTCACGTCGGTGTTTCCCATCTTCTCTTTCTTTCGACCAAGGAGCAGCGATCACTCTGACATTCCATTCCGTCGTCGTACAACGGTGCTATGATCTACTCAACGATGCTATGTACAAGTGTAGTGCAATATGGTTCTGTGAGAGCGCGCCATTCCAGGTGCCTTCCTCTGTTAAAACATTCCCACCTGTCGTTGCCACTTTGTTCTCTAATGCTTGAAGATGTCATCGACCCAAACGGGAGCTGCGAGGTTTTGGGGAAGGAACGTGGGATGCAGACCACGTGGCTGCTCTGTCCTTGCTAACAGGAGGAATGGAACTCTGTTGCTTTGCAGATTTGCTCGTGGCAGAGCAGCGATCGCCACTTGCACGTAGAGAAAAGCAGCTCTCATCCCAGGCGAGCTGCGTGCTGCTGGAGGTAACCCGCTGTGTGTCCCTCTGCAAGGGCACATCCCTAAGGGAGCAGCAGATTTGGTCACCAGCTGAGCAGCTGTCAGCCTTACATTTTCCTAAAGCCTTCTCTATGGCCAAAGAAACAAAACGTAGCAAGAATGAGACCTGGGGCTGTTCTCCAGATGGACTGTACGAGATATTTAAACAACTTCTTTGGTCTGTTGGTTGTGTTCTCTTTCTTTTCCTTAAGCCTGTCGCGTGTTTCTGCCTCTTGCCACGCAGGGCTTCCAACATGAAAACATCCCCAGCCCTGCACGTAAGAAACACGAAGGAGGTGTAAAGCTGAAGGGGCAGCAGCTGGGGTTGGATTCCCTCCCCGGAATGGTTTTGCTCCGTGCAGAGCTGCAAGTCGTGGCGTGATGAAACTTTCTCAAGTTGAAACGCAGCCCCAGAGCTCTGATGCCGCTGGACATTATAAGTCCTGAAAGCAGGGAGGTGCCAGGCCCGTTGGGTTCTGCTCACAGCCGGTTATTTCCCAGCAGAAACAGGAGCCAAAAGAATCCCAAAATGTCCAAGTGGAAGCTCGAATGCTTTCCTCAAGCCCGGGCTGGGAGGAGGGCTCAAGGACAGAGCCTGTGTCTCTGTGCCTCCTCCATCCGAGTGATTCCTGGGGATGCAGCACAGACTGGAGCTGGTGAGGTGGATCCCAGCATCACTGGGCCTGGCTCTGGCAGCAGCTCTGTGGCACACAGTGCGATTGATGTGCACACTACCTGCAGGAGGTCAGTGGCTTCCACGTGCTCCCAGCTGCTCCCAGGTGGAAGCTCAGTCCTCTTCTTCAACAAAGCGATTTATTTATACTGTGTTCTAACCTACGTTCAGCCTTTCTGCTCTGTTCTGGTTTACTGCAAACGTCATGTTCTAGCTGGCAAAAAGCAATGACAGCAATACTCACTATAACCAAACCAGGAACCCATTGAGCGCTGTAGATATTGTTTTGCAATCTCACTTTCCCTTCACATGCAGAGCATCAGCCGTCACCAACCCTCCGCAGCCGCGTCACCTGTTGTATGTAGAGGCAGAAAGGCAGAGCTGTGACACACACATGGGCTCTAAGAACGATGCACAGGACGAGGGGCTGCTCACCAACCCAGGCATGGCCAGGAAGATGTTCTGGAGTACTGAGTGTGTGACATTGGCCAGCAGGAAGGGTCACTGTGTCGTGTGCCTGAGCGCGTGGGATTTGGTTTGGGCCATGCTCAAGAAACTGGTTGGGTTGGATGAAGTATGTCTATTTTTAATGATGAAAACTGCATTACAATGTGCATTTTTATATACAAATCCTTACTATTTTTTTTTTAATTTGCCTCTAGTATCTCCATTTCTAACCTAGTATATAGAGGTTTTTAGTTTTGTAAATACTTATTACATGCACTGTCTGTCATAGTAAAAGTTGGTTTAAAATGCACTCCTTTTGTGATCAGAAACTGGCCTTCTCTTCAGAACTAAAACTGCAGTACTTGATTGTATTGACAAACCATCAATAAAACTTATTGTACAAAGCTGGGGTCGGCTGTGCCTTTGTGCTCCTCACCCCCCAGAGCTGTGGGCACGGGACAGAGGAGACCACGGCTGTGGGGCAGAGCTGAATGTTTCAGTATGTGTTTCATTTCTGGCTTAAAATGAGCTCTATTTTTTAAACAGGAAACTTCTGTCCTTCACGAGTTCCAAACGTTTTAAAATTCTCCAGCTCCTTTAACAGGAAAATGTCTTTTTTTAAACAGCTCTGTGAATACGTTGACATCTCTGGCAGGAAAATGTGAGAAGTCTGACATTTGACACCTCAGATCTGCAGCACAATACATAAACATACAAAAGAGCAAAATTCCACATGATCTCAGAACAAGATATTCATTTAAACAAGTAAAACCCATTAAAGCATCACGCAGCAGACTGGCACTGGAAGGGAGCAGAGGCAGGAAGCTCTGGAATGACCCCACACACACCCAGACTTTCCACACGTGCATGCAGTCCGAAGCACACAGCAGCCATGTGCTGTTCCAAAAGGCAGTAAAGTCCATTTGTGCACAACATTCACATCCCAGTGTCACAATAAGAGACATAATAGAGTTGCACTGCCACATTCACGTTCACAAACGCTTTCATATGACGACTGCTTGCCTCTTCCCTTTTGGTTTTAATTATTAGAAGCCTGTAACCTTCAGACACGTCATACACAAGCTATTATTCCCTTTCTGATCAGCTCCCTTGGGCAAGAGTTTCAGATTTAACCTCTGGAACAACACAGCTGCGCTGGAATATTCTTACCAACAGTACCAGCTTCAAATCCCAACATCCTTTTCATCTTCTTTTAACCTTTCCCTTTATTTTCAGATGCTTTTCACAGAGTGCAGAGTTCGAAAGCTATGAGAAGTAACTCCTGCTTTCAGCTGAAGCCATTTCTGTCACTGCAGCAGAACCAAGAATTCAGTCCTTGCTTACCACTACGCTCCACGATTTTTCTCCACCCACAGAATTAAACAGCAACCTCCCTTGGTGCTCAGGACAAACACAGGGCAGAATTAAAAACACAGAATATGAGGGTTAGGGACTAAGAAATGGCTGGAGTAGCTGCAGAAATGTGAGCCAGGTATCTAAGGGATCACAAAAGGCAATCAGGGCAGTGTCAGGCAGATTGCAGAGCAAAGGACACCAAAGGGACGGTAATTAGCTATACCTTCTTGTAGCCCCTGCCTAAAGGAGGGGGTTGGAAGTGGATGATCTAAAGATCCCTTCCAACCCAAACCATTCTATGATTCCATGATTATTCCAGCAGTAACAATTCACCTACTGGGATTCTGTATGCATGCACCAAAGGCATACTTCAAATGCCACCAGCAATGCAAAGAAATCCCTTCTCCAATCTCAGGCACTTTTCATTCTGCCTTTAATGAAGTGAACCTCCCTGTGAGCTCTGCTCTGCAGCATCTTCACTCCACACTGACAGAGGCAAACTGTCCCCCCACACAGGATATCCTCCAGGCTCTGCCATGGGGTGTTTCTCTGAAGGCTCCCACCCGGATCCTTTTGCTTGTCAGTTGAGAATGAAGACGCACTTGTCAGTGTTTTAAGGATGTGCATCCCATGAAAGCCACTGCCTGACAGGTTGCTACCAACAGCAATGAAGGACAGGGCAGTAGGGGAAAATAGCAAAAAAGTCTGTGGATTCAGACACCACCTAGGAATAACAAAACGACATAGTCATAGAAGGGTGGGACAAAGAGAACTCGATGCTCTTGTACTTCAGAGATGCCCCCACTGTCCAAGGCACCACATGCAGCCACTTCCCAGCAAAACTGCCAGTGAAGTCCATGTCCCATCTCTTCAACCCTAGCTTGCGCTTCCACCTCTCCTCTCACAGCAGCAGGTGTCTCCTCGATGGAGGCTCACTGCATCTGCAGATGGCATGGATCCACCACCAACTTTATGACCAGAAAAGCAGAGGCAACCACCTACTTTGCCTTCCAGAGACACACTCCCTTCAGGGCTCAGAGCTGCTGGCAGTACAGTTCATGTAAGCTATTGGCCATCTTCTGTGTCTCTTGAAAAGCTTCACAGCTCTGCTCCCAACTCGGGGGTACCTGTTCTTCCCCATAATAAGCCCCTGCAATGGCTCCTGCCATGGTAGCAATGGTGTCTGTATCTCCCCCCAGAGAGATACAGTAGATGATGGTCCTCTGCAGGTTGTTGTAGTGTTCAGGAATATCTGGGTCAGCTTCCATACAGCGCAGGAAGGAGTAAATGGCAGTGGGGACAGACCTCAAAGCAGCGATGCCGTTGCCTGTTAACAAAACCAATCATCTTCAGTGCTGCAGAACACTCTTGTCCTCTTTCCCACAGAAGTACCCCTTCCCTTTTTCACTGCAACGTCACCATCAACACCTGTACTGCTGATTTTATCACCACAAGGTGCAGAACTAAAATTGCAGGAGACCCCCCACAGTTCCCCCCACAGTACCCCCATCCCAGAGAACACCCCACCTCCATCAGAATAGGCTGGCAGGACATGTCTATTTAATCCTATCCAACATTAAGATCTGAGAGCCATTAAGATGAGATCTTAGGCTATTAAGAAATATTATTCAAGATAGTTTTTTTTAGCAAGACAATTTTCTTCCCACAAATAGAGGGAGGGAGTCACTGGCCTGGAACTCAAAGAATGGCATACCTAATTCAAACAGTACATCCTCTTTGGGAACACTGCTGAGCTCCAAAAATTCCTTTATTTTCTTCAGACGCCTTGAAAATGGTAAGTCCTCAAATCCCAGCCTGGAAACAAGAGTGCAATGAGGGGGAGAGGCATTGAAGAGTCAGAGTGAACTGTACACTGCAGGGTTAGTGCTCTGCACAGCTACTTACGCTCGGGCATCAGTAAGAGACTTATCATCTGCCTCTATGTCCTCCATGTGGCTAATGAGCTGCTCAAGGAAGGTCTCCCTGCTGACCTCTCCCTGCAAGGCGAGATGCACTGCCAGGGCCTGCAGGATAGCCCCGTTGTAGCCCAAGGAGTTGGCATGGGTTAACTCAGCACTGAGCTTTGCAAACTGTGAATGAAAACGTTATCATTAGCAAACACAAGTGAGACCAGAGCGGGACCCACCGAGCAGCAGGCAGTCACAGAGACAGAGTACCCCAACGAGCCCAGAACTGTACCTTCTTAACATCCTGAACATCAGAATAGGTGAGTGGAATGCCTGCAACCCTCATGGCACCACCATTTCCATAGGAGCCTTTCCCATTAAACTGAGCTCTTGCTGGCTCAAACACATCACTGCACTTGGGGCTCAGCAGCTTCTTAAAGACATTGACGACAGCCATCCCATAGCCCCTGTTGGGTTCCTTCTTGTACTCCTCAGCAAACCTGTGTGGGCAAGACAGCAGCAGTTACACAGATAAGAAAAAATACCTGGAGTTTTAAAATACCAGTGAGTTAACAGCATATGGACAATTCTGTGATAGCCACGGTTCAACTGATTCACCTCTGCAGGGAAAGGATCTCACTTCCAAAACATGGTATGAAAGGAGGGCAGGGTGTATGAATGCTGTACAGACATCTCCCACAGCCCACTTGTTTCCCTCTCAACTATGCTTTGAAACAGAAGCAAACTCGAAACATTTCTCTGGGTCACAACCACAAAGAAAGTCTTTTGTTCAAGTTCAATGGAAGTGTTTTCTAAACAAATCAATGTTCTCTCTTAAGTGGAACCAAATGCTACCAGGGCTGTAGATCCAAAAGGGAAATGGATCATAAACAAACTGAGGCCGACCTCACTAATATTCACCAGCTAAATTAAGTACGGGCATAAATAGCAACAAACAAACATGTCAGGAAATGCTCTTTGTCCAAGTGTTATCTTCCCCAAAGGTGGCTCAATGTATGTGGCTCCAATGCACAATGGCAAAACAGCAAGTCCCACCCTGCTCCATTTCAAAGTCCATTTGGAACTGACATTAAGGCTAACGATGCTGGATGCTCCGGGACAGCGCCAAGCACACAGTAAATTCCAGGATCAGCCACCGCTCTCATTTTCTCCACAAAGGAGCAATGACTTTGCCTAAGCTCCCGTCTCCCTTTAGCAGAGTGACATGACGGCTCCATTTTACCACTGCCCGACACACGGCACGCTTTGCTCTCGCTGGTAAGCCCAGCTGCAGCCCTCACCTCTTGGCCATGTCAACTTCGTCAAACTCCCGCTTGGCCAGCAGTGACTGCACCACACATCTGCTCATGGCCGTGTCGTCCGTGTAGGAAAGCGTTTCTGGAACAGAGAGTTACAGCTTCACACGACCACCCGATTCAGCAGCTCTCCCTGCGAGCACCGCCTGTCTGCAGAGCTGCAGCACTGCTGGAGGACGTGCGGCACCCCCGGCACCACAGCTGTGCTCAGCGGAGCGGTGAGGATCAGAGCAGGGAGGCGCCCACAGCGAGGGCAGAGTGCACAGCGCTGCAAGGCAGGTAAGAGCCAAGGGCCGTGCGCTCTGCCGCGGGCACGAGGGGACGACTCAGACACCAGAGAACGGTTTGGGCTGGAAGGGACCCCGGGGATCACGAAGCTCCAACCCCCATTACAGGCAGGGCCACCAACCTCCCGACCTGACAGCAGCCCAGGCTGCCCGGGGCCATCCAACCCGGCCTCCAACGCCTCCGGGGCCGCACGGGGCGCCCACAGCTCCGCGCAGCCGCTCCAGCCCCTCACCTCAGCTTCACCCCTCGGTAAAGAAGCGACGTTTCTCCACGGTTCTCACCCCCAGAACCGCCCTCCCACCACCGCCCCGTCCCCGAGGCTCTCCCGCTCTCCTCCCGCCCCCCCCTCCCGTCACACTCCGCTCTGTGGGGCAGCGGCGGTTCACATCCCGGCCCGGTCCGCCCCACCCCGCGCCGTTCCGCCCACCTCTGCGGGCGCTCCCGGCCGGCTCCCCGTCACCGCCCGGCGGCTCCAGGCCGCGGAGGAAGCTCAGCAGATCGGGCAGCTTCACCACGCTCCTGCCCTCGAAGACGGCGCCCAGGCAGTCTCCCAGCAGCGCGCCGGCCAAGCAGCCCCGGAAGCGGGCGGGAGGGGGCCGAGAACGGGACACCGCCGCGCGCCCCGAGCCCGCGCCCGCCGCCGCCATCTTGCGTCGCGCCGCCTCCGGGCCGGCAACAGCGCCCCCATGCGGCGCGGAGGGCGGCGCGCTGCGGGCTGTGAGCGCCGTGCGGCGCTGTGGGGCGGAGCCGCGGGTCGCGAGTTCGAAACCCCCGAAGGACCCCTCGGGGCGCTGCAGCGGGAATCCCAAACCCGCCTTCTGTCCCTGCCGCGGGAAGGGCTGAGGCAGAGCCGCACGGGGCCCACGGTGGGCTCAGCCGCCACAGGACGCTTCCGGTGCGCCACAGCCGCTCTCTCAGACACTCTTTATTATTTAACGCTCCTTGGAGCGCGTGTAACAGACGCTTATACAACAACCGGGGGGCGGGGGTGTGTGGAATCGGGCCAATTCCCGAGCATCCCGGCGCCCGGCCCGCCCTACCCCAGCTCCAGCTGCCCGGCTCGGGGCGGGGACGGCGCGCGGTTCGTGGTGCGGTTGAAGGTATCCACCCGCGGTACGACCTTCTCGGCGGGCACCACGAGCTTCCTGCGGCTGTCCGCGCACTTATGGTCCAGCACCAGGGAGTGGGCTTTGCAGGCCGCGTCGGTCTGCACGCGGTGCAGCTGTCGGTACAGAGCATCCAGGGCGTCCCTGGGGTGTGAGGAGGTGTGAGGAGCTGAGAGGAGCCGCGCTCGCGCCCGTGAGGGCCGGGAGGCGCCGCTGTGTGAGGAGCCGAAGCGCCACAACTGTCAGCAGCGCCGCCCCGCGGGCCTCAGCACTGCCCCGTGCCCGGAGCAGGTCGGACGGAGCCCCGGGCAGCCCGCTGTACCCCGACGGTGGCCCTGTGGTAGGGGTTGGAGCGCGGTGGCCCTCGGGGTCCCTTCCAAGTAAGCCGTTCCATGGCTCTGTGCTGCCGTCGTACTTCTCGGGGCACCGCGGCAGCGCTGTTTGGGCCTTTTGAGCAGCTGGGAACCGCCTCCGTCCCCCCATCACGCACACCTCCAGCCCTGCCCGCAGCCCGCAGCCCACAGCGGCTCCCACCAAACCCAACCACACCTCCATCCCTGCTCTGAACAGACAAACGCAGCCCCTGGAAGCGCCGGGCCCAGGGATGGGGGCAGCCAACGAGGGCTGCGGGCACCGCATCCCTCACACGGATCCACGCTGATCCACCCTCACACTGACACACACAGAGACTTACTGTGCCTCCGCGAGCTTCATCTTGAGTGCACGGATCGATCCTTCCAGCTGGTGGACCTCATCCGTGAGCCCATACTGCACCTGTGGCGTGATGGAGACGACCACGGCAGTGAGCAGGGCTGGCACTGGGCACAGGGCTGCTTTGGGAAGGCCACGGTTCTCCCACCCCCCCCTCTGACCCATATGGTGTTATCTCCAGGGTGGACCCACACCTCACACAAGAACCGTCCTGTTCGGCTCCCCAGTCCCTGCCCACGAGGCCCATACCTGATCCCGGCACAGCTCCACATTGGGCCGATAGCTGCGGGTCTCCAGGCGGCTGTGAGCCACCTTCAGGTCCTGCATTTTCCTTCGCAGATCTTCCTCCAGGCGTCGGATGTCCTCTTCCATCTCAGCAATTTCCTCCAAGGTCTAAAGCAAAAAAAGACACCAACCCTGAGGGACAGCCGCAGCGCCCTGGAGGAGACAGACTGCAGAACAGCCCCCGTTCGCTGTAGGCTTTTACTGTGCTCTGAATGCATTTTTAAATGGAGCTGATGGGTTTCGAACCTCTCTGCTCGTGGCTCCGCACGCAGACCAGGCACAGTACTGCTATGGAGCACAGGACCTCTTTTGCATTCAATCCCCACCCGAGGCTGCGGTTGACAATTGAGCACCGTTTACCTTTTGCTCCTGCCATTTCAGCTCATCGTAGGCTCTCTCCATGTCTCTGATCCTTTTGCGCAAGGCAAACTCAGTGGCTACACGCTGAGCCTCCAGCTCGTTGTTTGTCTGAAGAGAGAACACATTCCACTCACACTCATCCGGAGGGGCTCTGCCTCCCATCACGGCTCCCCGTGAGGTTGGGACAAGCAAAGCCATGCAGGCTGTGCCCGCTGGAAGGTGTGCAGGTCTCACAACCGCTGCAGCCAAAAGGAACAGCAGTGATGGGCTGCTGTGAGTCTTCCAGGCTGCTGGCTCTGCTGCACCCTCTGCGGCACAGCCCGGCTCCCCTTTTAAAACAGGAGGGCACCACTAATTCACAACCAAGGGGCTCCTTTACCTGGGCAATGGAAAGCATGATTGCTTCTCGGAGCTTAGTTGAGGCTTTCATTTCCTCCTCAGCGCAGTCTTTGTTGTATTGGCTATTCTGCTCCCACTCACCAACCACAGTTGATCTACGAACAAAGCAGTGGTTACAAAAATAAGCGGAGTGGCTGCAAGGCAGTTCAAAGGGAACCACCTGCTGCAGGCCAAGGAGGCTTTCTGCAGTGCAGGATGGCTCAGGAATGTGGAGGTTGCATCCTGTCTGATCTCAGGGCACCAGCTGGGGATTGCTGCCCCACGGCTCCCGCACCGAGCCCAACATCTGCTCAAACTGGGGACTCATCCAAAGCACGCTATGAAAGGCCACGCGAGTGGAAGATGAGCAGCAGCTCTGCCATAAAGCCGTGCCAGAGGCTGATGCTGCTCTGCTTACCGTCACCTATAGCCAAGTGCAGGGAGGCAGGGCAGCCAGCTTCTGCTTTTGCAGTGACAATTCTGATAACCTGTTCACTGTCTGTGCTCCAACTTTCTGCACTGCAGAGATGCTATTTATTTGATGGTGGTGGTGTTACGAGCTCAGAATGCCCTGACATGCCCTGAGAGATCTGATAGCAGAGCACACCGCTATGGGCACGCATTAAGAAAGGTCTCCTATCCAACGAGTCTGTGGCTTCACAGCCCAGGACTCACAGCACATCCCGGCTCCTGCACGGAGCTCTCAATAACTGCACTCATCAGCCAGGATGCAGCATGGGAAGGAAAAGCATCCTGGGGCTCTCAAAAGCACTCGCACAGGCGTGGACAGAAGCACAGGCGTGGACAGAAGCACAGGCGTGGACAGAAGCACAGGCGTGGACAGAAGCACAGGCTCTTTACTTACCCGTTTGGGATCCGCGTTGGGTTGACCTTGAAGGAGATGTTGGGAGAGTTCACGCTGAGGGACAAACACGTGCGGTCTATTTCCAGTGCTTCCATCTTGCCACGGTGGTCGAAGCTGAGCTGCTGGCGAGCTTCCTGCAGGAGGCTGCAGAACGCAAGGCCGGGGTCACGGGGAGCACACGGAGGAGTGCGGCTCCCCGATTCCAAAGCCTTTTAATCGCGTCCTCCATCGCCTCCACGAAGGGAGCACAGTGCTGTTTGCCTCACCAGAGCTGCTCGAAGGCTTCGTGCACTCTCTGCTGCAGCTCCCTCTTGGCTTTGTCGATCACCTTCACCTCCCTGTGCAGCTCCTCCTCCACGGGGTCCCTCACCACGTCGATGGAGCGGCGGCCGTCGCGGAGGGTCAGGCACTCCATGGCCACATCCAAGGACAAATTCTTGGCCTGGAGGGCGCGCTCTGCAGCCTCCTTCACCTGCAGGGAGCAGCTGGCTGTGGGGCAGTTCTCCTCGGGGGTGGGAGAAGAGGAGGAAAGGAGGGGAAACCCACCCACGCTCTCATTAAGGGGACCTTCTGCCACCTGCAGTGCAGCGCTGAAACTCTTAGCAAATCTGGAAGGAAATCTGTGGGAGCCAAACACAGCTGTGCTCCACGGGTAGTGGGTCAGGGCTCACACTCACACCCTGCTGGAGGCCCAGGGCTCCAAACAGAGCAGCCCACGGGTTTAGAACTGGGAGAATCAGAGCTCGACCCCACCGACACCCTCAATTTCAAATCAAACGTTTTCAAACGGTGGTTTTAATGTATTTCTCATTACCCTTCAGAGCTTTGGGAGATAAAAGCAAAGCCAGAACACGAGCAGGCGATGCACAGCTCAGCTGGGAACATCCAGGATGTCATTTCACCAGGTACCCATCCCGGAATACCTGTGACACCGTATGGGTTTACCCACTGCACGAGGCGAGCCTCAATTATTTAACATCCCACGCTGAAAGCACGGTTTATTTGCAGCCATCTGCCTTCCCAACATACTTTGGCCAAAGCATCGATTTCCTCATCTACGTCTGCGAGGCATTTGTCCAGGGTCTCCTTCCATCTGTTCACGCTGCTGATGCGTTCAGCCAGGCGGGTTTGGTTGTCGTGCTCGTCCCATTTCGCCTGGAATTGGGGGGAAATCGCCACGAGCTGTTTGTTGTTGTCACTTTTTGGGGACTCGGGTTGTGAAACAGCCGCGGTTTTCAGGACGGACGGACCTCTCGCTGTGCCATAACGCATCGTTTGCTCTCACAGTGATCTGGAAGAGCAGAGAGGGCAGAAAGCAACGCAAAGGGCACGAGAGGCACACCCTCAGTAAAGGGATTTAGGAGGACCTCCGGACATTCTCAGCAGGCGAAGCCCTCTCCCCTCCCCGTACGCACAGACCCGGCTGCTCTCCCACCCTCTGAGCGCCGTTCGGGCCAACCCGGGGCTCCCACCTGGTTGTTGGTTTCGCTGCGCAGGGCGCGCGCTTCCTGCCGGAGCTGATGGGACGCGGAGCGTTGGCTCTCAGCGTCGGCGGAGATGAGGCGGGCGTTGGTGTCCCAGTCGGGCACGGTGAACCTCTGGCCCGGTTTGACGCTCAGCGCTGCCATCTCGCTGAAGGGGGGGCGGCTGGAAGGGAGAGGAACGCTTTTGCGTCCGTTCGGGAAGGTTTATCGCGCAAGAAGGGGTTTCTGCGTCCCCGAAAGCTGCTCTGATGGGGCAGCTCGGCCGACACAGCCGCGTCCAGCCGGGGGGTGCGCGGGGGGCGCTGCCCCGGCCCGGGGAGCGCCGCGCTCTGTACGGAGCCGGGCGGCCGTCGGCACTGCGGCCGATGGCGCCCGCGGCTCCGCTTCGGTTTCGGGGCTGCGGTCCCAGCGGGGCTGTGCCGTTCTCGGGGGGCACCGAAACCACGGGAGGGGCTCAGAGCAGCCGAGGGGACCGCAGAGCCGGGGGGGGTGGGGGGGGGGACAGGACACCCTGCGTGCCCCCAGCACCGAGGGGCGCCGGGGTTGGAGCTCCCCCAGCACCGCTGGGGACAGACGGGACGGCGTAGCGCCCCGGGCCGGAGCTGAGCGCCGGGGAAGGGACGCGGCCCCGCAGCCCCCGCTCCCCCTCACCGCACTCCGGGCCGCTCCGCTCCGTTACCGCACGCGCTGTCCCGTTGCTAAGCGGCCCCGCAGCCGCTCCTCCCCCCTCCCCCCCCCCCCCGGGACGGGCATCGCGCCGTGAACAGAGCGAGGGGGGCTGCAGCAAAGCTTTCGTCTTTTTTTATTGCAGTTCGTAGTGAGAATTACAGTTCAACCTGAAGCAAAGCGACGTGAAAAAGGAAAACAACACAGGAAATTTCTCATCGTTTGTTAATGCTTACAAGGGGTGAAACCGAAGCGAGAGCAGCAGAGGAAGGTTTGGTGCAGAGCGGTGCACCCGGCGTTGGAGCTCTGCACGGACACTGCAAACCGGATTGAGGACCTTTACATGGCGTGAGAGCAAACGGAGGCAGACGGATGCAGCCCCCACCCCTCCCCTCCTGCAGCCGGGGGGTGACGCAGCTCCAGAGGTATAAAAATAATAAAAGAGCGCATATGCGTTTCAAAACAAATTTATTCTTTCTTTTCAGATGAATACAGCTGGTTTACAATACAGCCAACTCGATGGTATTAAAGCCAGCAGAGATCCGAGCACTGCTGTGTGCACCGTATGGGTGCCTACGGGAGGAAGGGGCGGTGAAGGCGGACGTGGGAGTGGGCTGGAAAGAAAGCAACTCCTGCAACAGGTAGAAAAATTTGGCAAGAACAATTTGTGTGGGAGGGGAGAAGGGGCAGAAAGCACTGCATCCACCTCCAGCACTGACCTATGGTTCCCCCCCCCACCCTGCATGTACAAATAGGCACACATGGTCGAGATGGGTAAGTAAAAAGAAAGGCTTTTAGCAACCAGCTTGTTTGCCATCTGCCTACAGCTGTGTAGTGTCTCGAGTCACAGCTCTGCTTTATTCCTGAAATAACTCCCTTTTGCTCTGAGAACCCCGGGACCCTCACGGTGGGAACAGCCCAGCTCTGCTCATGCAGTGGGAGCACTGAAGGCTGCCAGGGCAGGAGAAAGAGTGAGACGTACACAGAGGGAATCTCAATGCACTGGATTCGTTTATTAGAACTTTATTTTGAGAAGGAATCCCAAACAGCACAATAGTTTTGTTTTTCATTTGAACAGGTGGTATTCAATATGCAAAGGGTGTATTTGCACAACGCTGCTCCCAGCAGTCTCCTACACCGACACAGCAATGCTTATGGCACACACTGCCACCTGAGCCACCGCCTCCCAGAGATGTTCCAATACCCAAACTGCCTCATCACCAATTGCCACCAATTACAATGAAAGCTTTAAGTGACACCTCTCCATGACAACACTCTTATCTATGATCAGATGCCTCGGTGCATTCTAACAGATGAGTTCTCCCCCACAAAACAAATTACAGGGCCATTTCTCCACCCATTTCACACACCCGGGGAAGCCAAACTGCTCACAGCAAGGGAGGAAACCAACCAGCACGGACAGGAGAGCTGCATGGTGAGGCCCCACTGTGCCTCTGCTCACAGCTGTGAGATCACTGAGCACCCATTCTGTCAATGCTATTGCTGTGCTGAGGCTTTGCAGGATTGCCCGTGGAACAGACAAGAAAATGCAGCGTCTAAAAGCAGGTTTACCTACAGGAAAACAACGTGGAGTTTCCTCGAGGTGAGATTCAACGGATCGAACACTGACAAGTGCAGAAAAGGCAGCGCTCTGCTGAGGAGCAGAAAGCAAATCCAAAGGAACCTGAAAGCTACAGCCCCAGGAGGCTGCAATGAACACAACCAAAGCCCCGAGGAAGGCAGCTGTGTGCAAACTGCCAGCAGCCAAACCTCACCTCAGCCTCACACAGCAGCTCTGCTCAGCACTCCGTTCTCCTCTGCACTGCACAAACACTGCTTTGCTGGCACGCTCCAAACACCAAAGGCTCCTTAGCTGTAGCACTGCTCCAGTGGGTATTGCTTGGCCAACTGAGCGGAGCAAGCACTGACCTGTGAGATGTCCAAATAAACTGTTCTTGAATGCACTGAAGAGATTTGCAAGCATTAGCACTATGAAAGATGATTAGTAACTATTTTAATGTCTAACTGTTGCACAGCTGTATCAAGGCTGGTTGTGGACCCACGATTCAGGTAAGATAATCTCAAGATAACCCCATTTCTCTGTGTTGTTGGAGAGCATCGCGGTAGGTATTCGTTTTTCAACTGCTAAATGTGTTTGAAAGACCTCTGAGATCCTCAGCAACGTAAAGAAAACCTTTTATTTGAATCAACTCATCCTCTATTTTGCAACAAAAGATGACAGAAAGCAGCAGTGCACACTGACTGACCCCAAGGAGCTCCTTGGGACGGCTGTGCTGAGACAAAGCAAAGGGCACAGGCTCTGCTGGATGGACAGACTGCAAAGAGCGCTGTGTTAAGTGAAGGTAACTGGCAAGAAGGCGCACAGGTTTCTATCAGGAATGCAGCACTTTGCAGCACGGCTGATCCTCAGCACACACAGCAGCCGGCTCTCGTAAGGCAATGCACGTCATCCTGCATGCGTTGCAGACAGGGCAGAAAGCTGAGGCAAAAAATCAATTCCCTGAAGTCATGGAGGGAACCCATCTCAGAGCCGGAGCTGCTGGCTGGATGACCCTCCGGTACCCCAACACTGCACAAAACAACTTGAAAAGCTCTTCTGTTATTCTCTGACAACCCACACTCACAGCTTGGAGCCTGAACCAGCACCTAAGGCACCCAGCACTGCATACCTGGCTGTGAAAGGAGAGGCTCATTTCTCCCCTTAGCACTTTGCTGAGCCCTCCCATCGCAGACACCACAGCGCTGTGCACACATCACCACCCCCAGCTGCTGGCGAGCTGCTCCTTAAAGAGTTACCTTCAGTGATGTTCAGTGCTCAGTACCACATTCCCACTTCCCAACCTCCGCCAACAACATTCCTCACGGCCTTACAGTCAGCAGGGAAGCTGCAGGAGCACAGCAGAGACACCACGGGACAGGCAGCATTCAAATAAAGGCAGCATGAATGGCTCTCTATGGAGAAACACATCAGAGTTAAATTTCATTTGAAAAAAAAAATGCAAGCCTACCAGGAAGTGTTTGGTGACACTGAAGTGTGTTTGTTTGGTGACATTGCTCTCCAGAAAGCATTTACTTTAAAGCTTCTCCTCTCTGGGTAGTTACAGCCACCAATTCAGGGCTCCCTTTAAGTAACTCAACACAAAACCAACTCCATTCTGACCAAGGACTTCAAGCCTTAAAAGCAGTTCAAGAACACTGAGCCCACTATCAACCAGTGCAAACTGCCAGCTCCTCCAGCTTCTGTCTCGGATCAGAGAAAGGCACATGCTTGCTCTCAACGAGTTCAAGTCTGACCCAAGCAGCCCAGGACACCGAAGCTAACATGGGAGCTCCCTCAGTGGCTTCTGTACCAACCACCCAAAGACCACAGCCAGAAATCCATTGGAGCATCTGTGTTCTGCAAAGGGGTCACACACTGCTCACAGAACCCCACGGCTCTGTTGTTTGGAGCACCACCGACCCACTGAATCTGTGTGTTTTGAACCAGGAAGGGAGGCTTTGGGATTCAGAGAACACAGCTGATGGGACTGAACGGCTGTCACAGGCACTGCCACTGCTGCCCAGCACGGCCGTGGAGGTGAACAGGCACTCTTGCTTAAAGAAATACAGGAAAACAGCTTTCCCCTCATCTCTGAGTTTCTGCAGCAGTTACTTATGGGGGGGTTGAGTAAACTGCGGGTGCAGAGGGGCAGGTTCAGGTTCAGATGGCTCCAGCAGCATTAGGCTTTCAGTACAGTCAGCTCTCCTGGAGGAAGAGGCGGCTCCTCCCTGCCCTCCCAGCTTTCTACTGCTGGTCTGACAGCACAGGCACCATCTCTCCTCCTCATAAAACATACAGCTGAGTCAGTCCAGCTTTGGATTTACCCCAGCACAGCACGATTTACTACGAATAGCATTGATGATAGAAACTTTGCCAGGGAGAATGATGGCGTTCTCCTTTTTAAACCAATTTGCCTCTTCAGTATCTACACCTTCAGCAACTGGCTTTACTTCAGCTGGATGCTTCAACACATCACACACCCTGCAACGAACACAGCAGAGACACGCAGACACTGCTACTGCAGCTATAACCCCCACGTGCTGCAGCTCATCTCAGCTGGGATCCACTCCCAATAGGAACCACCACCCTCAGACACAGCTCTGTCCATTGCTTTTGATCACGTTTGTAATGTATAGAAAGAGGAGATAGGAATGTACACATCTCAACAGCTTCAGTACCGGCTAAGCACAGATAGAAAACAAGCTGGTTCAGAGGCAGGGGAAGAGATGGAGAGTATTGCTGCAGACAAGCTGATGGAATGAGATTTTTGGCCCTTTTTAGACTAAAAAGGTAGAAATGGCTGCTGCAGAAAGCAGCTGACAGAGCCCGGGCTGACAAAATGCTTTCTAAATCCCAGCCTAACAGCGGTAAGAAATTGGGAACAAATCACTGCAAGCTGAAACACTACGGAAGCAGCACTGAATGCTGTTCTAAAACAAAGCTGTTAAACAAAGAGGAACATCACTGCCTTTAACTTCAGCCACGAGAAGTGACGTCCAGGTTGGGCAGTGCACACACAGCAGTTCTGCCACGGATGTGGAGCGCAGCGGTGTCACAGCCCCAGCACAGCACTGCTGAGCACCGCACGGCTGCTGTTCTGCTCCATAGATGTGAAGAAGCTCTGCTCAGTCCTCGGAAACGCCTGGACACGACTGCATGCCTGCAGCAGTACTGCTCCCAGTGAAAGCAGAATTTGATGCTTCAGCTGATACTGAAAGCCATCCTGACATCTGCAACGCCCAACTACTGCATCAACAGTGACTGAGGTGGACACAAACTCCTTTTAACCTCCAACTCAGAAACCAAAGCACCCATTACATCAGCCTGCCTGGTGCGTTGTTCTGTTTGGTCTCTTCTCAAACGTGCCTTAAGAGTTGAGCTGAATTCAGAGAAGGAAAAAAAACCATTCAGAAACGTTTCCCACCTAAAAATAAGAGTCAAAAGCAACACGCAGATGGGACACAATATAAAGACCACCAATATAAAGGAACACCCCGAAAAAGGTTGGGGTTCACCAAAGAGCAGCCAGGCAACTGCAAGTGAGACCGTTACAAAAAGGAAAGTGGGTATTCCTTGCAGGCAGTGCAAGCACACTACAGTGTCACCGAAGCAGAACTTTGCTATTATTACCTAATGCAGCATTACAAGGTTACTGAGGTGCAGTGGTTAATAGCTGACAGCTTCTCCCCACGGGAGGAATGCTCACATGGACCCACAGCACCACTCTCCCAAGTAGGAATGACAAGTCCCAGGCACAAACACACAGCACGCCTTGAGGAACGCAGCCCACACGACGCCTGCTTGCAGCACTGACCATCCCTACGTCTCCAGACAGCGCTCAGCTCGTCTGCTTTGTCCTTGGGGGTTTGTAATGCCTATGAGACAACACCTTCCAGCCATGACCATCTCAAGCATCCCACGCTGCTGCCTTCCCCTCGGTGTGAAGGGGCAAACTGCACACAGAAGGATCCGAGCTGCTCCTCCTCAGCAGCATTTGGCGATCGCTCCCCCCAAAGGAAACCACCCTCCCGGTTATGCTTGGTCCTGACTCAGAGAACTGATGCCTGAACGTACCTAAAGGTACCATCAAACACTTGGCATTTTCAGTTATGGATCTTAAATGTTCAGCCACGTACAACTGGAAAATAAAATCTACAGCACCGTCTGCTAAAAAGGCACTTTCTGAGGACTGTCTTGCTTAAAAATAAATATTCACTCCAAATTTTAAACAGAACCACTTCGTTGTCGAAAGACCCCACGGTAACTACCTGTGTTAGGTGAGGGGGGCCTCAGGCAGAGCTGGGAAAGGCCAGGGCAGGCAGGACACATTCCTGTAGTACTGATGCTCCCACGTTGCCCCCTGCAGCCCCTGCCCCTCTGCACACCTCCGCCTACTGAGGGCCAAACCTTCTTGTTTGAGTGCTATGGACATGAGGCTTCTCGAGGCTCTGCCCAGGAGGTGAAGCGTAGGACCCCATACACATCCATTTGTAACTCAGCTACTGAGAAATACAGAACCCTTTGCTAGCAGAAAGCAGCAATTAGCTCAAGCTCTAACCACTACAGTTCCAGGGTCACAACAATGAGTCAATTAGCAATTTACTTAAACCACGAGCCAAAACAAAATGAGTGCCCTACCACTCAATGTCAATGTAAAGTACCATCTTTGGGTAGGAAAAGGAGAGACTGGGATCCTTCCCTTTCACATCCCTATGGATTTTTCCACCAGATCCAATCAACCCATCTGCAGCAGCTGCAGAACTCCACAGCACTGAAGGGACACAGAGGGCCGTTTGGACGGCAGCTCTGAGAATGGAATGGATAACTGCAAGGAACAGCAGCAGAGCTTTGGGTTCCTGGGCTATAAAAGTGCTCTGAGGAAGGTCCTAAACCCTCAACTCACAAAACTGGGAGAATGTTAGAAGAGAACGAGATCTGAAGGGAACACTGAGAAAGAAAAAGGCCTCAAGCTGTTTGAAGGGCAGGCTGAGCTCGGAGTTTTGCCAGAGCAAACTTCCAGACTAGCAGAAAGCTGGTATTTGTAGCTGGAAGTTGTACAGAAGGGTATCTGGTGTCTTACACCGAGCACTCCAAAGGACAGAGGTTGGTACACAAAGTGAAACTGGTTTGGGACCGACGGCATCTAGAAATAATTTGACCGACAGCTTTCAGAAACCCATCTTACTCCAGAAAAACCATTTCTACAGCCAAACTTCCAGAAGGATGCCAGAAAGAACCCCTACAGAGATAACTTCTTTTGGACACGTTCAACCAAATCACACCTTTAACAGCGACACAGCAATCCTGAGTCAAACGGCCACAGCTGAAGCGCCCCCCAGGAGAAGCCCCCTGCATGGGCTCAGTTGCTCTGCCAGCAGGTGCTGCGTGTTAACGCAATGCTCTGTGCAATGCTCTGTGCAATGCTCTGTGCAATGCTCTGTGCAATGCTCTGCTCCCTCTCAGCTTCAGAGCGCCCGGTGCTCGGTGCAGGGCTCAGCACAGCCCAGCTTTGGCACAGTACCAGCACTGCAGCTCCCGCCAGGAAGTGGCACTTAAAGTACAAACGAGGTCTTGGTGAACTGGTACAGTGTCTGCAGGGTGGGAGCCACGCACCCAGATGGGCAGTGCACGAGGCCAGCACGTCTGCAAAGGGAGGAGAAGCACAGCTCCCGGCCACAGACAGCTCCCACAGAGGAGGGGACCTGCAGAGCCACTCGAGATTTCCCCCACACAGCACATAAAATTTGAGATTATTATTATTAATTATTATTATTTTTTGTCTTTTTTAAAAGGAGAGCAGGTACAAAAATAAAAGAAATCCATATACTCTGAAAATATACCGGAAACTGCCACCACAGATGAGGTACCATTTATCCCGACCCCCCACCCCCAAACTGCAAACATCAAAATATATATGTTTTTAAACAAAGGAAGAATATCTGGCTATTTAATCTCAGTTAAAATGACAGCACCCTTTGTTACACTTTGATATTTCACACCATTAATTCTCTTTTGAAAAAAAAAATAAACAAACAAACAAGATATCTAACTAACCTTGATTCCTTGCTTATCTCCTCATTCCTTAGTGCAGTAATTGTCCATCTCCATTTAAATAAATATAGCAGCTACAGCATCATAAATGTGTGGCCCTCACAACGCCAGTAAGTTGATATTGTAATACAAAGAAGTATCGGCACTTTACGTAGATATTTGCAAAACCAAGAAGAGAGATTCAAACTTCCACGTACTCTTCACATGAAAACCAGGTAAACCAGCTGTCGAGCTAGCATCTAAGTCACCTTCCCAATGCAGTTCCTTTGTTTTTTGGTGAGGGTTGGAAGCGAAAAGCCTCTCAGGTCATAGTCAGTGAGCGTGGGCAGGATGAGAAGGGCACAGCGTCTCTGCAAGGAGCATTAAAAGACTTTTTAAAAGAGGAATTTTCATCTTCATGCCAGAAATGCACAAGAAGGCTTTGTAAAATAGGCTCTTTACAAGAAATCCCTGCTTCTCTCCGAGCATTAGCTTTCTGTAAAAAGCCTAACCCCAACCTTTCATTAACAGGACTGCTAGCTAGAGAGCTGCCAGGCCACCGACCAAGGGGAACGCTTCAGAGGTTGATCAGAGCCCTCCCCGCTCCAACAGCTGCAGCAGCACCTCCCTGCAGCTCTGCCTCGAGGCACTGCGGGCACCTGCAGGCTGGAGCAGGGCTGGGCCATCCCGGAGCTGCAGCCCGATGGGGGGCTCAGGGCTCACCCTAACCCCACTGCCCTCCAGTGCTCCCCAACAGCCCCCTCCCCCCCCAGCCACAGGAGCTGCCCGCCCTCAGGACTATTTGCAGTGCAATGGTAACGGTGCAAGGTCAGTCGTTACATTACCTTCCTTGGTACTGGGAGATAAAGCACGCCTACACGCCAACTGCCGAGCAGAGCTCTTTGAGACAGCGTTGTGAACAGCACTACATACATTTCAGTACAATATACAAATGCACAAAATACAGTACTTTGTCTTCTGGCAGAAAAGATGGGGAGAGTCATGCCTGCTGAAGCAAAACGGGCTCAGATTTTAGGCTCAAAACACGGTATATATTGGCAAAGAGCGCATTCTGTGAGAACGCCAGGAGATAAAAGCTGCTTTACCGACCCTCTGGTTTTCATGTGGAGAGCAGGTGGGGTTCAGAAGGGCTGGGATAACAGCAATGCCCATAGAAACGATCTGCAGTATATATACTATGAACCAGTGCAAATAAAAAAAAAAAAACAGTCAAAAATGCAGTTCACGAGTTTACAAAGTGCAAAACTTCCCAGTCCCCTCGCGGAATAAATGCTCATCTCTGACATCTTACGATTGGTTTACCTTTAAAGTGGAATGAAAGAGTCCCGTTCGTCTGTTTCACATTTCAGTGATTTAAAGGTAGAACTATCCCAGCCCTCTTACTTTATTTGCAAAGTGAAATGAAGTCACCAATAACTTAATTTTAAAAGGAAAGTCGTTATCAAAGAGGAAAAAAGCCTAAAAACTTTTCATAACTCCAGACATTTTATTGATGTCAGATTTAATTAAGCATGTAAAAACTTAGATCTCAATAAAAAAAGCTTTTTGTTTAATTCAAATATCTTCCACGTCTCAAAGCCAAAAAGACGGCCGGTTCCTTTGTTAAACCAAACCACGGCAGCGAGCGGTGAAGCCTGCAGAGTTCCAGAAGCACTTTTGCTACTTTTTGATTTAAAAAAGGAAAACCCGAGATTCCTTCTGACTATAAAACTTTCCTTTCAAAATTAAGGCTTTTACTTTGTCCTTTTAAAACCGGAGGTGTCCGTCCTCCCACAGCCAGTGGTACAAACACTGCTCTGGTACAGCTCAATGGACACCGTTTTCTTTTCGAACGCTTATTGCACTAAAAGATAGCAAAAACAAGTTGTCAGTTCTTTAAAAATAAACGTGGTTACATTTCTAAAAAATAAAAGTTGATGTTGACCATATGTTCTGTAATAATTAAATTAAAGCATTATTATTACTCTAATAAATATAAAAGAAACAAAGGAAGCTAAACTTCAAAACACGTACATATGAAATCACATTAAGGTGTGAGAGGCAGCAAGTAAACTAGCATTTTTCTTTTGTCAAGAAGACCTTAGCTCTAAAGTTTCAGTTCTGGTGTTTTCTGTAGCCATCCCATAAAGCCTGGGACGCCCGACCTCACGTGAAGCTTCAAGATATTTGACTTGCCAGATAGAAAGTAATTGAAACTTTTGGACTAGGTAAAACAGCAGCTTTAGTAAAGTCACCAGGGAGCAAGAACAGGTGGGATCACCACTGCCTGCAGTAACACCACTAGCTTTGTTTGCTTCTTAAAAGGGAACTGTTGGAGCTGAGGACTCCAAAGCTGTGAAGAAAGGCAGCAGTTGGCTAAACTATGTTCAAACGATGGGATTAGTGTGCAAAACATCTTCCCTCCCCTCCATCTTTTCCTACTTAGTGCTGTACATTCAGACGTACTCAGATATGTTCGCATTCGAATGCTGATGGCAATACTGAGAGAGAGATTCCTCAATTGGGTGACAAAAAAAAACTATTTTTGCACACTTTTTCTCTCCCAAAGAATCACTGGGACTGTTCTGACACAGGTTGCTTTTTAAAAACTACACCTTTTTTCTTTTAAATTATCATTATTCTTTTTTTTCTTTTTTTTTTTTTTTGCAACAAGAGTTGTGCTGCCGAGCAACTTGAGGTAAAGGCATAAGAGGGTCAAACTATGAGAAATGAACCTAAAAAGGAAAATGATGGCGGTGCTTCCTACAGGAGACCGCGCCACGAAAGCAGTTGGCTGGTTTCATATTGCATAATAGTGCTGTGTTCCTCGGTGAAGTAAACAATCTTCCTTGTGTCAATTTAAGGGTCAGCCTCTCGCCCCTGCACGATCGGAGGCACACCCCATAAACCAACCCCACTGGAAACATACATTGTATGTGGCTTAATTTGTCAGTTCTTCCTGTCAGCGAGTACGCTCCCCTTTTATTGACTTAAGCGAAGTACATCGTGCGTAAGGTGTCTTGGTGAATCTGTACAGCCTTCGCCAGGGCCTGTGGATCTCTGCCATTGCTCTGTCCTGAAACGTGGCTTCCTTCAGCACTGCAAGAAAGGGGGGAAAATTAAGACAAGGGGGGCTGTGCACTGTGTTAATTCAGATTGAACGGTGCCTCCGCATCCCTTCGTCGTGCAGGAGGGTGGTGTGGCAACATTAACAGACAGCCTGAAGGCTGCAGTGTGAATAGATAAGCCCCTTCCCCTCAGCTCCTTGATGGGTCCAAAATTAACCCACTGCAAACATACTGATGGCTTTAACATTACCAGATAGTTCTGACATCCAAAGCAGAGCGAGAGAAACGTAAGGCACTTCACGTCTGTTTCAGTCACGAATGCTCTAACTCTAAAGCAAAAAGCCAAACGTGTGGCTTGATTCCTTCACACCATGGAGATCTTGGAATAGTGTTTTATGAAGCTGAACTTCATTCTTGTAATCCAGGTGTTATTCAGTAGAAAACACCAACCCACCCCTGCCTGACACAGCCTAGCTGTCAGGAATGAGCATCTTAAGTCTAGCTGCAAAGGTAACAAGAATTAACTGCAAAATGAACAGTCATTATCTACAGTCAGATGGCTTTATGCCTGACAACGGAGCAGAGACCAACAAGGACAAGCATTTAAGGCCACGTGTTTTTCTTTACCTGTCGTGTTCTTTGTCCACAAGATGGTATCGTGCTCTGAATGCTACCAGGTGAGCATAATACGCTGGTGCAGGTATAGAAACTGATCGTGTGCAGCGCACGTATGTGTGGCAGAGCTGGTAAGTCAGCAGCTGAAGTTCATCTGCAGTAAAACAGTTATCATCCCACAAAACATGATAGTGTGAGGGACGGCTGGTACCCTAAGAAGAAGGGAAAATAGGTTCACTTATCTTTTTTTATTCTCCATGCAACCAAGTCAGATGTTTAAGTTCAGAAAAGGCCAGACTGCCTAGCCTGGATTCCTAAGTAACAGCAGCCAAAGAAATTTCAGGATTACGTCAGCAATAAATGTATTACAGAGCTTAAAAAAGTCTAATATTCATTTGATGATGTTATTTCAATTATCCTTGCTTGGGAAAAAGAAAACCACATGCCTTCTAAATAACCCCTAACATCTGAAACCTGCTTCCAACATGACTAAACTGATAAACACGCTGACTCTTACCACCACCCTAACATTTCATTCCAGACCACAACAGCCACCGAATGCTGAGTACAGCTCTTAGGAACTCTTAGAAGTTCTCCAGTAAACTCCTGACATGCAGTTTCTTGGGAAGACACTGTTTTGGAATAAATGAGCACTCGCCTTCCTCCTGCTTCTCCTCCAGAGGGTGTGATGCACTACAGCTCAACCTTACAGCACGACCAAATTACGCCAACAATTCTGTTTTATCCATACTAAACATTTTTTAACATACATAATTTAAAATACACATGTATACACACACACGTATAGATAAATCTCTGTTTAGCTAAGACTTACTCCTAGCTTGCTATAACAATACATTTATATCCAACACTTCCGCTTCAACATGATTCTTAAGAAGATAATTAATATTATTAGTCCAACAGTAGTGTGATATTTGCCATGGTTTTGGCTGGGGCAGAGTTAGTTTTCTTTGCAGAGGCTCATATGATGCTACATTTTGGATTTCTGATGTTTTGGTTGTGGCAGAGCAGTGCTTGCACAGAGACAAGGACTTTTCCACTTCTTGTGCTGCTCTGCCAGCAAGGAACTGGGAGGACACAGGCAACGCATCCAGCCCAGACTGACCAAAGGGATATCCCCTACCACACAGCACTCAGCTCAACAGTAAATGCTGGGGAAAAGGAGGAGGAACTGGGAGGTTGCTCAGAGTGGTGGCATCTGAGATAGAACTGAGCTAAATGACATTTCCCCACCAAAGAACTGTTTGTAAGCACAGGCTTCACAGCAGAGAGAAAAACAGTATGCCCTAAATCCACATTTACTTACGAGACAACAATTATACCTGTATTCCAGCATGACTGCAGAGGTAAAAATCGAACTCATATGGATGTGTAATGTCTGTATCTACAGTTGTTCCAGCTGGGATATTGCCACTTCGTCCAACCTAAACAGAAGTTTTGTTAAAAACAGTGTAGCTAACAACTTATACACTTCAACTATAATTAAAAGCACAAGTTCCTATTCAATACCCACAGCACTTCAGTGAATGAACTGTCTCAGCTTTGTTTGGAAGGTGCCAGTACAGCAACCTGGGATGTCTGACGCAGACACTGCATGGCTTTTTACCACTGCAATGCAGAATCTTGCATCCAGAACCCCAGAACTTTGAATCTCAGAAAGCCAGAAGAGCTGCACACATGTAGTGCACATAGATACTGTAAGAAAGCCTGATGGTGGTGGTTCTGTTTTTTTAATTTATTTAAGGTCATTGATTTTTCAATTTGGTGCCACATTTTGTGCCAACCAATTCAACATATTCCCCCAATGCAAACAGAATCAGACTGGCAGTGAAGTCCACGCTAATATTTTGTCTAGCAGCTGACACCAAGCTTGAGCAGGACAACAATTACCCTCTCTGTTCTGTCAGCACAGAACAACCGTGTATGATGTCGTTTCTGCACCACAATATAGGTTATTCCAGGCTGGTAATCCTTCTCCAAACTGATGCAGGCTTCTCTAATGGCTAGCAGTTCGTAGTACAAAACCTACAAGCACAAGAACAGAAAGGGTTTTCCTTACATTATACTCTACACACAGCACCTAATTAACAGTTTGTAGTTAACACTAAGGTCAGCTGTGCTACACAATTATTGACCTCAGGAAGTACTGAGAAATATATTGTTTCCCAAGAGTAAGAGTTGTTCTTCCTAGACAGCAAGGAAATAGCAACTTCTCTTACCCAACACCCTTAAGAAACTCTCCTAAAAAGGCTCAATTCTTTTGTGGTACCTCAGCACAAACAGAAGCAGTACAGCTTATTCCAACAGGAGGGCAGGAATTCAGTGTTTCAGACAGCTCACAAAGGAACCAACCTGTCGGAACTGTCCTTCAGAGACCCCGTCCCTGTAGAAGATGATACGTGTGGGCTTGAAGCGCGTTGACTTGTAGAACTGGATGAGAAGCTCCCTCACCATGGAGGCCAGGTCTTGGATAATCTCCTGCCGGGGCCGCTGAACTCTCACCGTGGCACAGTATCGGCTTGGATGAGCATCCATACTACCTACAACCTTCAGGAGAACGTTGCATGACTCAAAGCGACAAGTGCAAACCCATAGAAAACACTCTAACATCAGAAAGCAGTATTACTGCCTCTATATTACGTCTGCAAAAACGTTCTATTTAACACGATTGCCTTGATTTAAAAATCAAAATGCAATGAGACCAAAGTATCAAGCAGTATTTTTCTTTTAAAGACAATTTTTAGTAACACTAGGAATATGTAGCAAGAGTTGGCATAAGCCCTGAAAGGCATCTGACAAACACAGGCCATGAGTTGCATTTGCTGTTCTAACATTTACCCGAGACGAAAGAACAACGTTGATTTAATAAAACTTACAGCAGCTATGGAAGGTTTCTTTCCATCTCCAGCAGGAGGGTGAGTGACATCAGCTCCCAGAAAGATCACTGGCTGCTGGAACACAGAAGGGCTTCAAAAGAAAAAAACCACACTGTCACACTTGCAGATGAACAGTTGGTGCTCAATATGGGGCTTTGTTTCTATTTCAGCCACACTACACAGAGAGACTTTCTTATCAGGTACTCTGGCCAGACCTAAACAATGAGATCTTTGTGTGCAAGAAGTAAACTTCCACAACACTAACGGTCATTGCGAAACACGTTGCCACCGAACTGTGGGCATGCCTCTAGGGGAGAAAAGCCAAAGAGCTGCACCTCAACAATGCAGGCAGTCTCTTACAGAAACCATTATTCTACCATTTGATTCCGTTAGTGCTGGGAGGCCAGAGCTCCACTTCAGTGGTGCCTCAGCCATGCAGCAGATGGCTGTGTGCAGCAGCATACACACTGTTCTGGCTTACAGGAGACAAGCACCAGGATGATCTCCCAGTCCTCCAAGATATTCTTCCATGCACCACTTCTTCATGCTTAAACTCAGATTCCATTCTTTCAGGAATCCCCAGGAAAGAATCCCTACAACTTGCACTCCAGAAGTTTTTGTCTGCTTTGCATGATGTATATGTCCACTGTTAAAGAATTGATATGCTCCTAATAACAGTTAGTGACCACCAGAGCTGCTTGTCTTCAGGACTGATAGACTGATTTGTGCTTCTTCAGAACAAAGCATGTAAGAAAGAGGGAGCACACATGGCTTAGACTCAAACTCCACTGAGGGCTTCAAAGCAACTGCAACACATGCACAGAGATTACCCTTGTAAAGGATGAGCGTGAGCTGAACTGCTTAGCCTAACAATGGGAGAGAAGTAGGGTGCTTTCAGTATACTTCCATCCTTACTGACAGCACATTGGCACGCTAACCAAAACTTAAGATTGTTCTGTGATGATTGGCATACTCCTAAACCTGCAGAAAACTTCTGACTGTACCAATATTTCAGCACCTCCAGAACTGCAGCTGTTCAAGTTTTTGATACTGATCAAGCATGGAAAAAACACCTGAGACTTCACTCGCAGGCCAACAACCATTCAGGGCCCACACAAGAAGAAATGTCATTCTCACTCATACCACACACTACCAGAAGGATAATTCTATGTATGTTTTGGCTACAGTTAAACGTTGGGTGCTAAGTATCAACAAAAACCCAAATACACCTCCATGCAGATTCTTACCGTTGATGAGGTACAAGGATGTTATTGATTCCTCCTAATTTAACGTTAATCTTCAGGCACAGGTTTGAAAGGGTCTGTGGAGATGTTTTAATGACATTTTTGACTTGAACACACTGCGTGGCCATTCCCAATAGCGTATCTCCCACACGCTTCACCTCCGCTGTGAAACAAAAATTAGGATCCAAACTGAGTCCCTCTGAAACGATTGCCATGTTTCGATCTTAACTTACATCACAATTGGAATGTACATAGTCTGTAAAACAACTTTCTGTTTAGTTGAATGCTCAGACTTGCTTCCAACTGATTTCAACTTCAGACAGTACTGGCTTCGAATGTCTAATGAATGCTCCAGAACAGTTTTCTAACACGTCATGCATATGCTTGAATGATGCCTCACCAAACAGGTAAAGTCCAAGGTATTCCCTTACCGTACACCGGTGTTTTTCCTGGCAGGATGACAATGATGAGCTGAAGCCCTGAATAGGTGTTCTTGAGGTGCCGAAACATGGGCTCCACACTGTCTGCACCCTGGGCGTATTTACAGAAACAGGGCTGGCCTTGGATCGGCATCCCTGCGTCCTTGGAGATCTTGCGCAGCTGGTCTGTAAAACCCCTACAGATAAGGAGTTCACTGGGTTTTTGCATTGGCAACAGCACACAACAACCAAAGCAAAAGCAGGCAGAAGAACTCTGTTACTCATATGAAGAAAAGGATTTCACATAGCTTTCAAAGTAGCATTTTTGAAGCACCCATGTGGAGGCCACATGGCTTTGAAAGAACACAGGTCAGAATGGAAAAGAGCAAATTTGGGGGCTTTTAGTAGTCCGTTCACGATGCTAAACGAAACTAAATGCAGAGCAGCAATATCACAAGACTCAAGCAGTGTTTTGACTGTAGCTTCCAGAAAGAAAGGAGCTTGGATTCTCCCCTTAACATCTGAGATGATTAAAGCCAGTAAAAAAAAAAAAAGATTGGATCTCTCACGTGCATGTTTTCACTAAATGGCTTCACTACAAAAGCCTGAACTATGACATGCCTTACTTCAGTATTTCTTCTCTGCATTGCCTCTGCGTTGCAAAACAAGCTATAGCCCACATTTTGATCTCAACACCAGTGTGGAATTGCTTCCCTCGCATGTCCCAAACTCCATGGCTGGGGGTTGCCACCGTTCGGTTCTGCAGGAAGAAACAACAGAGCAATATTCATGTGAGTGAAAGCAAGGAGGCCTATGCTATGTACTGTTACAAGAGAAGAGAAAACAAAGCCTGCAGTTTAAACTCTGATCCCTGTACTGCACAAGGCAACTGGAGTGGTCAAAAGAGCCAACACACTTGGGAAATCATGCTTTAGTAATCATAATAGAAGCAGAATTAAAAGGTGAAGACCTCACCCGTCCTCCATACTGCAGCATGGGTGCAGGGAGCACGCGCCCCGTCACGTGGGCCATCTCATCCCGGACCTTGAATTGGAACTCTTGAACAAATGGATCCGCATCGTAATTTGCACTTCTCACCTAGAAGAGTTTTTCCACGTTACATAAACATAATTCATGTAACAAATTATTACAGCTCCATTAAAAAAGCCTAATAGGAACGCTGTGGAAATGTTCTACAATCCCTCTCTCTCCTCATTGAAAAAGCCTTAGATTCAACTGCTTATGCTCAGCTGCCACGAGATACACTGGATGAGATTTTCTGTTCCCTTAGTTACTCAAGGGGCTCAATTGTAATATGCTCATCCAAGAGCATTTTGTTTGCACACTGAATAGATCAAAAAGCATTTTCCTTAGGAAATAAGTGCACCTCAAATTAAATTAACTCCTTTAATTACTGCACATTTTTGTCTTCTGTATTTTTCAGAAGTCTTATTGTAATTGAAAAACGTTGGTTCACTCGTCAGCTCAAAACCAGACCATTTCAAATCTGTTTATAAGAATATTCAACCAAAACCACTTAAATTTCACATTCTGAGTCAGAGAAAACACTACTGCTGGGGGCGGGTGAATTCAGCAGCAGATAGGTAAGAGATAAAGACAGTGGAGTCAGTGAGTGACAACATTTAACCTGTACTGGGGAAAGCAGTCAAACAGTTGAAAAAACAAGACTGAGGCTCGGGAGACCTAGATTCACTTTTCTGTTATAGATCCCTTGTGTGATATTAAGCAGATTTCAAAATAGTAATGTGTAATGCCAGGATGCTAAAAGGAAGGAATGAAAGGCTCACATTATTAATTTAAGAATTTTTTTTTACAACAAAAAGGTTTGTTGACATGTGACCAGAAGCCACTGATCCAGGAAACCTTCAACAGCACAACCGAAGGCACTGCTTGCCAATAAGGCAGTCAGTTATGGCCTGCTAGATGAGTTGCCAGGCTGGGGTTAAGGCAGGAGCGTGGTCCAGAACATCAACTGCTGAACAGCATCAAGTCAAACTGAAATTGAAGAACTCACCAATCTGCTTATTTCCTCTTGCCTATCTGGAGCAGACCTTGCTGTGGCCTTTATCATAGTTGATGTCTGATTGTCTGTTAGCTTCTTGATACACCGTTGGCCAGCCACAATGTTACAAACCTTGCAGAAAAATCAGAAGCATTAACACACAGAGCATTTAGAACCAGATCCTGACATATCATACTTAGAGAATTCTACAAACCTCCAAAGTTTTTCAGCAATTGCACACTTTCACTTAGTTCTCATCTTTCAAGCACTTTAAAAATGTAGTCATTAGTGAAATAAAACAAAGAGCATGCAAAGAACATGTAAACATGCAAACACACCTGCACTGCAAAGTGCACCACTTCTTCACATTCTGCAAAAAGACACTGCCTACCAATAACGAGCTGACTTATCAGAATAAGTTCCTTACTTCTAAAGGCAGGTAGGTGTGTTTCTGTTCCTGTCCCACTTGCAGGCAAGGCAGATGAGGATACTTCAGCTGGAGGTTGTATTTCTCTCTGAAGTACTGTGCTACTGTTCTCTCCACAGTCTGGCCATTTTCTAACTGTAAAGGAAAGCTGGAGAGAGACACATTTTCATCAGTCAAAATTATTAATAGCTTAGCAATTATTAGCACTCCCAGAATGCATAAGATTAGCTCCCATTAGATACTCAGTGCTAAGTTACTGCACAGCTTACTCTGACAAAAAGCATCTTACGTTTGATGACTTGCAGGCCTCCTGGTTACGTTACAAACACGGTATTTCCGCCTCATCGTTCCACAATGAGTCACTTCTACCTTCAGACCTGCACAGAAGTACCAAAAAACCTGACGTCACAGCCACACAACTTGCACAGGAGACACAAGGGTTCTTATAAAAGAGTGTGTTCTACCCCAGCAGCCTTCATGGTTGGAGCTCAAACAGTGAAATACGAGGCATTATTCTCTACATGTTTTTCTTAAATTACAAGTGGACTTCTAACTAATCAGGTATTTTCCTCAAAAACAAATCATGCTGTATACTATTGAGCATCCAATGCCATCTGAACTCCCCGAGGGCAAAAGCAGATTCCTTTTTTTTTGTTCCTTTTTCCTAGCCTTGTAGCCATACTCTGTCTGTAACTTTTACTTTCACTGGCACCCCAGACATTGCTCTCTATGGATGTAAGAAGGAGGCATGCTTGGACTACTACATGTGTCCTAAGAGGTACATTTCCCCTCCCCAGCTAATGACTATGCCATGAATATATTGCCTTGCAAATATAGTTGAGATTTATTTTTCTGCTGGCCAGTATTTCAGCAGAGTCCAAGCTTTCATCAAGTCACACAAGTATCCCAGAGCAGAGCTCCGAACAGCTGAACTCTTTCAAGGCTCCTCTCTCTACAAATCACACCAGAATGAAAGGATACGGGAAAATGCAAAGCAAAGGAGCATATATGGAGTGAAACTACACTAAACAGTAGCTTATGCAATTCCTTTGGAATGGAATTTGGCCTTCAGCTGCAAGTTATCAAGTGGTACTTGTTTTTCCATACAGCAAACAGTTATTAGAAGTCACTGCAAATGGCATACTTTCAAAGAATCAATTAAGTTAGCTTCAAAATCAATGTTCATTTTGCCTCAGCATTTAAACAGCGGGAGACCTACAGCACAATACCACTGCAACCTCAGTGACCCCTGCTTCTAAAAGGTTACCAGCCAGCAAAGCAAAGCTGCCCACCGCCAACCAGGCAATGAATGCTTCCTCCTTCTCTCTTCAAGCCCTGGGAACATCTCTATTTTGCATCTTTCCTTCCTGCAGAACTACACTGCCTCGTTCAGGACGAGAATTACTAATGTGATGTACTGCAGTTCTCCTGACAGGTGCAGGTCTCTTCTGATGCGTGATAACCAGGGGGGTTTCCAGTTAAACTGAGTCCCTACAATGACCCTAAGGGACAGGATAGACACATTTCTACTCACCCTTTATCTCTTTGGTGAATTTTACCCGATGAGAATCAGTCAGAGGTCTTGGTTGTTCATCAATATTATGAATGTCAAGAACTTCACACATGAACTGAATCACAGGTTGTGCTTTGTAGAAGGCAGTGGCAGAAACTAAAAGGAACAAAATACCAAGAAAACCAAAGTCAGAATGCCCTGAAGCAGCAGAGAAATGAATGTTTTTTTTCAGATTCCAAGTAACCCTCAAGAAAATGCTGCGCAGCACTCATTTCTTAAAACAGATCAACGAGCCTTCCAACAACCACAGTGACACATCAGTTTCCAGCATAGTCATCCTACAGCTGCTTCGCATTTCTAGGTTTTGGAAAGGTTTTTCCCCAGATAACATTAATTTCTAGAGAGCTGTAATGTCCTGAAGAGACTCTGTAGTGAGCTACGAACACAGCCAGCACCCATATCTGTGCTGAAGACTTTCTAACGTGTAAAGCTGAGACTGTTCAAGATGCAATATGATTTCGTCAATGATACGATCCGCCCACTGACTGAAACAGTATTTGTTAGCCACATAAGCACTGTTTTAACTACACACAAATTATGTTAGCATAGTAATTAATGCAACCTTTGGTCTACCAGCATCTCTTACCATCCTGAAAACCAGTGACCAAGTCACATTAAGTGACAATACTGCCTTTAAACAAAACAGCTGACTTGTTCCATGGAAGTAAGAATAGTCCGCTTAGAAAAGTTATAAGCAAGTGATAACTTTTAGTAAGAAATGTGGCACAAACTACAGCCCAGCATAGTAAATATAATCCATATGTTTAAAACCTTAAATAGCAGCAACACGAGACAGCTGACAAGCACTTCACAGAGCTCCCAGATCTCCTGTATCAAAACCACCACATCCCTGTGTTAAGGCAACAGAACATTCTTCAGACATGCGTCACTCCAGCAGGCTGCCAGCCCTACACGACACACTGCAGCCAACGCCTCCGGATGCTGATCAGTGAATGAACACACACAGCTCACACCCAGAGACCAGCAGTGTGCAGCTGCACTCCCACAGCAATGCAAATGATGGAGAAACACTTTGCAAAGAACCCTGCACGAGCTTCAGCATCAACAAAAGCACGTGGTGGGGTTCGAACATCATCTTCAGAACCTCAAACCACAACATGAGGTCATCAACCCATAAGCTGTAGGTTAAAGTCAAAGTTCTTGACTGTCTCATTCACAGCATGGACTGAAAAAAATCATCCAAGAGTAACTGCTGTGCTTTTTAATGCTGAGACTGATGGAATTCCAAGGTCACTTGTATTCTTGGAGAGAAGTCCTCCCTTCACTCTTAGCTCTGAATCTCAACTTACCATCAATGTTGAGCATCATCTTCCACATGGCAGGCCGGACAGACTGATGGAACCCAAACCAGACCTCCCTGCCCCCCCCCAAGGGGTGATCATAGCCTTCTGGAGCTGAGAAGAAGGAGCGGCCCACAGGGGTATACCTGGTGAAAGAAGATGAGCACACCTTTACGCTGCCCCTTTCCAAACATAAGATAAAAAAACTCTGTCATAAGATTGTAACAGTAATATTTTGTTGGAATTTTGTGCACGAGGAATCTCTGTCAAATTTGAACTACACTCTCAATGCTGATGTTCTCATTGCTTTTAAACACAGACAAAACATTTACTTGTTTTTGCAACAAGGAAATTAAATCTTGTTTTCTGATTTTCAACTTCAGTAAAGTATAACTTCTATCACAGCACAAGCTCTGCACAACAGCACACTGGGCTGATCCTCGTACTTATCATTTTGCATATTTTACCAGCAAACTTCTCTCAGTATACACTGCATTAAAATGTGGTGGTAACCAAGAACTAGAAAAACTAATGCTTCCCAAGCTGCTGTTCACAGATCTCCAGCCTTAAGCTTAGGATTTAGGGTAGCTGGAGAACATTTCCAGTTACACCCAACAAAAACCACCAGTGCAAAGCCACCATACTGGCTAGAGCCAGCAACCACAAAGGAACCCCAAGTGCCCAAATAAAACAAGACTGATATAGCCTTCCCTAATGTTTCAAGGGTAACAGGCATGGTTAGGACAGGTATCTACTCTCAATTTCAATGTATTGAAATCACAAGAAGCATGCACCATTGCTGGGTATATCAATGAATTAGAAAGACTCATGCTTTCAGACAGTCACCAAGTGAATGCTATTTGAATCAACTGAAACAGAAAACGTGGGAGCAGTGCTACAGCATCCTGTAAGCTGTCTGTATTTCAGCACAGACCTATTACAGGCATCTCGCTTCTTGATCTTTTCAAACAAGCATATCACCTGCTCTGGAGTTTAAATATCTACAGAAATACATGTACATAATTAGCTTCTATCTCCCCAATTCAGCTCATCAGCTGTGCTGTGTGAGGGAACGATCATTCTTTCTTTTCAGGATGAAGGTGTCCCAATGGGGATCCCTCAGGTAAAGACAGACAGCAGGAAGACAGTGAACCTACTTCATGGAGGGCAGGTGTCGTAGCACCACATCGACAGCATGAACAGGGTTAGTGCTGATAGGTTTGTCTAGTTCCAGAGGCTCAGGCAAGGTTCTTCCTGTCAAAACTTCATGCAGCAAGTGCCAGCTCACCCGAGAAACAAACTTTATTGACACTTTGAAGGGACGATCTTTTCCACCTTCTCCTGGCAATGTCACATCCAAATCCACCTATGTGGGCAAAAAAGAAATAGCAGCAGCTGAATTCTTGAGTTTGCTAGCCTGTCCTCTCTATTTAGTATCCAAAACAAGAGGCACCGCTGGAAGAGAACCATTTTCTTAGCATTTATTGAGCTGGAAAGCTGGGAAAGAAGCCTATGTAATGTGAAGTGGCCTCAGCTCTTGGGATCAGCCTAAGAGAAGGGATCAAAACACTTGCTTTCTCAACAGCGGTTTCAAAAGCATGGTTCACTTTGCCATCATGGCTATTAATCACAATGAAATAGCTTCCCTGTGCAGCAGGAGGGCACAAAACGTGTTCTTCAAGTCTCTGGCTTTCTGGAGGTGGCCTCTGAAGCTCTGAGTGTGTGCTTAGAGCACCCTCACCCCTCCAAATTGTACAAGACCACAACACTTATGGGAAAAGCACTTAGTAACAACTTTTCAATACAGTATTTAGAAAATAGAGTTTCAAGAAAGCTTTTGGGCGTAACTTTGAAAAGTAAATGGAAGAAGTTAGAAGAAACAAGTCTCAATAGCTCAAAACTCCCCACCAATCTGTTAAATGTCTCTTAAAAGTTGAACTGGGTTTTCTTTTGCTTTCCTGAAAAGCTGTCACAAGTACCATCTGTATCTCCAGTTATCTTACCCCAGTAGTGGCCACAGGAAGCGGGTTGGCTGTATAAAGGCTTCTTTTCCCATCATAAACTGGTCGACGGTCCCCAAATATCGTCACTTTAAAATGCTGCACCATTGAGTCCACCACCTCCCTAGAAAAAAAGTGGGTATTCAACTTGAAAATGTTTGCAGGGAAGTTTCATACTGGAACAGGCTGATATTCCAAGAAGGGCCTTCTCACATCACAGCTAAGGTAAGAGATCAACACTAACAAATAAAACCACGACCAATGCAAAGGCTTCAGAATCAGAAAATATTTTTGCTGAAATAATTTCAGGAGGTAGAAATGACTGAGGCCTCTCTTTAATCTTTACTATACAAGCAAAGGTGCACTTCCCTGGGAAGAAAGCCACAAGCTACTAGGAAAACCCAGTACAAGTCCACCGATGGAATTAGCACTGGTCCATGGCAGCGGTAGAAGTTAATTGCACTGCATACCTAATAACATCAATCTGCTCTCCAACTAACAAGCCTTGGATTCTGCTTCCATTGCATAAAAAACTAAGGTGCCCCAAGTCTTTGCTCTGTCATTAATTATCTGAAGTTTTACAATAACATCAAATAAAAAACAATCAGATTTGTGCACAGTTCAGTCAGTTTTCTTTGATGCTGATGGCTATAAAGAAAATAGTAACCTATAGAAAACAGATGCAAGCACTGAATTTACACTTGAGATGAAAGTCTGATGATGTTTTGTTTCTTCTTTCATGTGGAAAAAAAGCCTTCTTGATACAGGCAACACATGCACCACCTGCAAAGGGACTTTTGCAGTACCTCTGAAATACGCCTTCAGCTTTTGAATTCTCTGGAGATTCTTTGTGTTTCAGTGGCACTGCAGCCCATCTTCATGTACTGCAATTCCCTCATTCTACAGAAATTACACATTTTCCTTCTGAAGCGTATACATAACCAGCACTCTTGCAAAGCAGAAGCTTACTCATATGCCATTTCCTGACCAGGCAATATTACCCTAAAGCACTTCATCACAACAATAAACACCAGCTTCCTCTTAGGCAGGGCTCATGGCAGCACTTGCACCTCTCAGGTGGAGTTTGGAGAAGGCCAAACTCTCCACTCTGCACTTCTGTGTCACAGAAGTGTTAAAATTCAAGCTTTTCCACTGGCACCAAGCACAGCAATACACTAAAACCACCTTAAAATAACTGCTTAGTGCTCAGTTATCCACCAGAACAAGTCCAGCTGACTAATGGAAACACTTCAGGAGCCAGTATTTCTACCAGGAAAAGTCACTGCCTATGGCTGTGTCATATTTCTGATGCCCTGAAGAACAGAGGCGCTGCCGAAGCGGTCACAAAGCTGTGTGCCCACTCACGGCTGGCCCACATTACAGCACCTGGTCACAGCCAAACCGACCAGAACCTGGAGCAGGCTCTGTACCCATCTCAGGTTCTAAGCTACACAAAGGCTCGACTTGTTTTTAAGTAGGGAGACCTACTGAAGCATCACCAACAATAGAATTTAAAAGACGAATGTCACCTTCTTACCTGTTCACCCTCCGAGGACACTTATCTGGTTTGATATCCACCTCATAGAGGTAGACATCAATCTTTGGGATTTCAACTTGGAAGCAGTTGGCCAGCAGTTTAATGGGCTTGCCCATGGTGCCATAGCCAGGCCGTCTGGGCACCATGAGCAGGGGCTGTGCCCCGACGGGTCCTGTCAGAGAACAGAGCGACAGATTAGAAGACAAGCACAACAAACAACCTGCATTGCAAAGCTACAAGCCCATCTTTCAGTAGTTTTAAGATAGAAAAGGCTCCTCATAATTGTAAGATGCACTTGCTGGCCGCTCATTACGACTCACTAATGTACCTTCTCATTCTTCATCTTAAGTTGCAGAGAGGTCAGGCAGGCACCTGAGCTAGCACCTCCATTCAATTCAACATGTGACCAGGTGAGAATGTATTCTGTATTGTTCAGATGAGAGCCCTCAGCTCCAGGTCCTGGTTATTCATGCCTTACAAAACCAAACAGTAGCAAACATGGTCCACACTTGAGAACTTCTGCTGGTCACGCCAATTAAAAGCGCCCCTTTGTGTTGCAGCAATAAGAACAACGTGCTCTGCAGCCCGGCTTGCTCTGAGGTTTTAAGAATTACTCACCGTACAAATGTCAGAACGTTTGATTAAATTAGATAAAAGTTCTCCCCTTCACTCCCATTCAGTGACGCAGACAGCAATTCCTGCCCACTCTTTTCATAGAAGAGTTGAAATGTCAAGTGCTGGTAAAAAAAAAAAGCCTCATTTGTCTTTTGATTAATCCCCCCCCATTCCTGGAACAGGCTGTATTATTTTGAGGCAGGCTGTGTACTGACAATAGGTGAACACCAAAGCGAAGTTCCACTGTAATATTTGCCTGGCTCTACCCAGAAACCTACCCAAAAAATCCTGTGTGGGTTGGCTTCGAGCCAGAAAACAGAACAAAAACATAAAACAAGAGGCATCATTAAAAACACCCTCACAGCCCATGCTTATGCAAAACGAGTTCCAAGCATCTGTTCTCCTCGCTTTTTCTTCATTTTTAATACTATGAAATGAGTACAAGCAGCCCTACGTTTTACTCCAGATATATTTTCAGAATATAAGCATATGTGAAAAGTTACTACCAAACATTTGTGTGACAGAAGTGACTCGATAGCTTGTTTTAATACTAAAAGAACGCGCGTGGCATAGCCCGTGTATAGTTTTTATCTACAGGAAGCGTGAATAAAACTGCTGAAATGAAGATAATGAGAAGGTTCTGCCCTGTCCCCCACCCACACCTCGCTCTAACACACACAAGTTGTGTCGCTGCAGGTACAGGAACTGAGCTGGTCTGCAGAGAGCAGCGAAGGCTGCAAGTGCTGGGCCAGGGAGTGCAGCACAGCTGACCCCTGGCTGACCACGCTCAAAGTTCAGCTTTTCAGCAGAGCACAGAAGTGCTGGATGGGAGACAAAACCCCGCGCACCTTTATCCGCAGCGCTGCTTCCCATCGCCTGCACGAACAAAAGCCCGAAGCAAAGAGGTGGCGTTGGGTGCCACCCACGGGGCACACTCCAGGCACAGGGAAGCGATGCTGTGCACAGAGAGCACCGTGGGGAGCAGAGAACTGCGTATGAAGGCGGTGGGATTGGAGCCAACGGAGCTGCTCCAATCAAGGAACAAGGAGCACAGCTCTACACGCTATTCAGGAACAGTTTTTAGATGTTCTGCTGATCTGTGCAGGATCCCTCGGGCAAGTTCACAAGGAACACAAGCAAGCTGCAGCTCTGTTCTGCCCTGGCCCAGCACTGACGCCGCTGCAGTCACAGTGCTGCTCCTGGATGGCTCTGGTGACTCACAGCGCTTTGGACCCACGTCAGGTACTGCAAACGACCAAAGCCGAAGCACTAAATGCAGCACTGAGTGTGACTGACAGAGCTGCTCTTCCATGTATTTCACCATAGGGAGGCAAAGCACAGGAAATCTGTCACAGTGCTGTGCAGCACAGGACCACAGCAGGTTTGGGACCAAACCGCATGTGACAAACTGCTGCTACTCCACCTCTATAGCATCGGTACAAACACATGTTGAAAATCCCAGGAAAAGCAGCCATCGCTTATTATTGCTCATAGCAGCTGCTGAAATCAGAGCGTGTGAGCATCCTTCAGAACAGGAGAAGATCCTCCTGCAGTACGGAATGCAGTGCTTCCACAGAGCTCCCAGGGAAGGAAAGGAACCGATGCTGTTGGAGGGCTGAGGGAGGAAACTAACACATCAAAGAGCTGAGCAGGTGCTGAAATGGGTAACTGTTATTTGTGGGACACTCTGAAGAAAACAACCCCATCCTCAAACTATTTTGCCAAAGAGCTGAAGCTTGCAGATACACAAGAAATATGGTTCCTGGTTGGGACATGACATGAATTTCCAGGGGGCTCCATATAACCCCCCAGAACATGGAAAAGGCAGAACTTCGGAGCCAGATCCCCCACGTGAAGTTCCCATTGAAGCCACACCATTTGCCAGAGGGATGGGGAAGGCACCAGCAGCTCTGATGGGATGTGAGCCTGCACAATGACAGCCCTGATGAGGGCTGTGCACAATGGGCTCACATCTACTGAGCAACCAGACGGCACTCAGCACAGCACACACAGGACCTGCAAGTACTTGCAGCAAACCATGCTAAGGAAAACTGCAGCTTCTGGCATGCGAGGCAGTTTTACAGCAAGAAGAAATACTGCTTTCTAGCAAGATGCTAGCAGAAGATAAGGGCTTCCTTACATGATCCTCCTGTAGGGAAGGGAAGCCAGTACCAGGCCTCCAGCAAGAGATTAACCGTTTTCCCACCGTGGGCTTCAGCATTACAAAAGTTACAGATACGAGCAGACGATCAGTTAATAGCTTTGTTTTTGTGTACGAAGCAGTTCTAGACCTCTAAGCAAAGGGCGGCTGAGCAGTTCGGAGGCTGTGATGGAGGACACGACAGCTATGGGCTCATACGCAGATCCGACAGCCCCGGCTGCATCCAGCGGGCAGAGGACGGAGGGGAAGGATCCCCTTTCAGAGGGCCCCTTTCTGCTCAGGCTCAAAGGCCCAGCCTGCAGAGCTCAGAGAAAATCCTACCACAGCAAGACACGAGTTAACTCCAGACTGAAAAAACAGGGTGAGGAGATTCTATTTAAGCATTGGTTTCCATAATCGCGCTCCTTCCCTATGCCAGAAATCATGAATTGCCTTATTTCTGTAGCAGCAACCTCTCTGGGTGGCATTACATTATTTATGAGTAATACAATCCACGTTTTCTCAACATTCCTACTTGCAATTTAGGCTCTGCTTTAAAAAAAAACAACAGTTCCAGAGCATAAGTCATGTTAGAACTCATCGCGCCATCCATCCACCGCTGCTCTGCCTTCCAACTTCAGATGCAAGCAGCTCCCATTTCCCCATGTATTTCCTGAGAGCAGAACAGCAAGGTCCCAGACACGGGCGTAGGACTCAATTTAGAGCTACACTACCTGAAAATAAACTCATTTCTTAGTTACTGAGCAGCACCTCTTTAGGCACAACACTGGAGTGTGCTTCACACCACCGTTTCGTGTGTGATTGAATTCAAAGGACCGATAAATTAAGGGCTGATTGCATTGTTTTCACAAAAGAGCACCACAGCACAAAGAAGTGGGAAACAATGCCTGGTGAACATTAAGAACCAAATCAACTCACATCCAACTCTAACCTTGTCCTTACTTAAAGGTAAATGCTTCCCTTGGCACTCCAGTTACAAAACCTATCCTAATGCAAGAGAAAAATGCCTTAATTAGTGAGATCTCGCTGACCCCCTGGCAGGACACCCTGCTGCCTGTCCTCACTGCAGCTCCCAGCCTTGCGACCATTGCTGAGCTCTCAGCCCATCCCAGAATGCTCCAAAGCAGCAGTCAGATGCTGCCTCTCAGTCCTTCGCTGCAGGAATCACTGGAGCTGGATGCAGTGGGGGGCTGCTGTTCGACTGGTGTGGTTTAAATGCAGACCAGATGTGTCCAAAAGCCTCATATTCCTGTCATTTCTTTAAAACTGTCTTGGAAATGAGCTCAAGCTATATCCTATCTGACAATTAAACCACTATGGAAGTAAAGCAGAAGGGAAGAAACCATTTGTAAAGTTCGTACTCTGATTCCAACAGCTTCCACTGCAATTCCACTGAGGCGAAGTTCCATTGTAACTCACATCACACGCATTCCTGACTGGAGTAACTGCTGAAGGCACTTATGATTCATTCCCCCTTTCTTCTCAACCCCACCCACAAAAATACAACTTCTAATGGTCCTCCCAAGCCACCAGCCTCAACACAGCAAGGCGAACGCTCTGCATTCTGTCTGCCCTAAGCTCCTACAGAGAACAGACCACAAGATTAAATAACGATGCCTGCCATGCTTCTTTAAAAACACCACAATGGAGTCAACAGAACACCATGACACCTTGACACGAATAGCTCTGGACCTGGAAGGGACCATTTATGAGGTGTATGCGGACACGCAGCACTCTGACTTGACTTGGTCACAGCACAGAGCACCAACTCCACAGCAGCAGCGCTGTTACAGAAGCCCTCCTCACGCCTCCAGCAGAAGCACAATGCCAGACACCAAATTCACGCTGCAGCTGGGAGTTGTCTTCACTGTTCTCTGCTGATCCACCTTCTCCACTTCCTCTTCTGTGACTTTCCTTCATAGGAAAGGATGTACAACTGAATGCCCTTCCCCTGACGCAAGGGAACTTCAGCCCTCATCGCATGCTCACCATGGTTTGTGCCTGGCACTGCTGATGGCAGAGAGCTCCCAGGTGCACAGGGCATTAAGCAAGCATGAAAGCTCCTCATTACAGAGCACACGTGGGGAGGAACACCCACCCCCCAGAAGCAGCGCTGAACCACTTCAGCACACGGGGTAAAATCCATCACATTACAACCTAACCAGAGGGAAACTCATTCTAGAGAGAAAACCAACTCATTCCTGCACTGCTCTTGCAAATCTGAGCCCTGCTATGAGACAGCTCGAATCACGCCGGGTTATCACTGCAGTTTACTTAACACACACAGATTGTTCACATACCATCCAAATTCCACAGGACTGCTAAAATCCAGCACTCTCCTAAAATGGTTTCAAATCCATCACTTAAGCTCATTAAGCAAGAACACGGGTGGCAAGCTTTCCCAGCCAGATCCATCACGAAGTTAAACCTCTGTACAAACGCCAAAGGCACCTATGTGTGAAGAGCTGGGGTGGCCCCGCTTGGCAATGCCAGCTCCTGCCTCACCCCCACAGCACCCCAGGGGTCACACCTGAACGGAAGCCCTTCCAACACACCTAAATCCCTCCTCTAGGTCTCAAACCACATTTTAAACACGCGATGCACAAATAATGAGCCTTTGCTTGCCACGGTAACAGCCCAAACAACGAAGGCCCAACCGAGGGGCATCACATCCGTGGCTGTGGGGCAGAACCCCCCAAGATGCGTGCAATTGCTGCCAGGCCCAGCAACCACGGACACAACCGTACGTTCACCCACCAGGAGACGCCGACGGCGGCGTTCCGGGTGGCGATGCGCTCCGCGGGGAAAGCGGCGGCTCTCCGGGCGATACCCCGAGGCACCCCGCGCTGACGGGTTATGCAAGGCGGCTGCGCGCCGCGGCGGCCCGGGGCGTTACGAAACGCCGGGATCCGTTCTGTGTGCGTTCCCGGCTCCGGAGCGCGGGCGGCAGCGGGGAGGGCCCACCCGCTCCCCCGGGAGCCCCGCGAGGCCCGGCAGTTCCGCTCCGCTGTGTCGGGCCCTCGGGACGTGAAACCACGAGGCGGGGGCACGCAGCACCGCCAGCCGCCGCGGCCGGGCAGCGGCACCCGCTTCTCCCCTCCCGACCCGGGGCCGCTCGGAGCCCCGCTAGGCCGCTCACCTGCGCTGCTGATTTCCATTCATGGAGCTGGGTGCAGCCGCTCGGGGCTGCGGGCTCCGCCGCTGAGCTGAGCTGGGCCAGGCCCGGGCCCCGGTCGGGCTGCGCTGAGAGGCGGCGGCGGCTTCCCGCTCCCTTTAGGCCGCAGCCCGGCGCCTCTTCTCGGCCGCTCCCGTCCCCTCAGGCGGCGGCAGCGGCGGCGGCGCCCCCCCGGGCGGAAGTTGCGTGGCCGCCCCGCAGCCCCGACTCACGCTGCCGCCCGCCCGCCGAACCACAGGCCGCCGGAAGTCCCGCCCCCGCACGCCGAACCGTTCGCCCTTCCGGGGAGGGGCGGTGCTTCCGCGGAGGGCGGGAAGAGGCGGGGCCGGAAGTGTGCGAGGGGCCGCGCGGGGAGAGCGCGAGGCGGAGAGGTTGCCGGGCAACGGCGCTGTGGGCGGGAAAGACGGCGGGAGCGCCTCCGTGAGGGGAAGCGCGGGGCCCGCGGTGAGCGCTCCGCTGCTGCAGCCGGGAGCGGTTCCAATTCGACGCCGTGTCTGCACTGCAGCGTACCAGACGTGCCCCGTGGCAGCCGTTCAAGGGTTACGATGACTTTTTGGATTTGTAGCCGCCGTCCCAATGAATAATGCTGTGGGTTTTTTTAGTCATCGCCAAAAGAACAGCAACAAACGGAGCCTTGGCCTTTGTTCAGCTGAACCGCGAGCAGTTCCCATGTAGGGCCACAGCGCAGGGCCCTGCTCCCCTCAGCACACAGCACACACACAGCGGCCTGAAGCCTCATCCCTGTCCTGTGCTGCCCTGAGAACCCAGGGCTGCCTCCCGGCTTGTGTGTGTTGTTCCAATTTGCAGAGCTATGAGAGCATGGCTAGAGTTTGGGAGAAGAATAAAGGCTGACTGGCTAGATCTGCATACACTCAGAGCACAGGGCTGCCCTGTTCTGTGTCTGGCAGTGATTGTAAGCAGTATTCGGTACCGCTCAGCTATTGGAGGTGATATTGTAAGGGTTCTGAAAACATGGACATTTAAAGTAAACTACTAGAATATTTCCTCCGTTTAAATCCTGGAAGGGGAAATGGGATCACCACGACGCAGCCATAGGGCTGAGGGAGACGTCTCCATGTGGGCACTCCCTGCAGTCCGGGCTGCTGTAATTGGAGCCCAGCGCTGGAGCTCAGATGCCAACCCAACACCTGACACCATTACTGACACAGATCTGCTTTCCAGGACCTCAGACACAGCAGCACAAAGCACCATTTTCTATTACATCTCTCTCTTGGAAACAAGTCCCCTGAAACTGCCGAAGAAGATTCCTGCTCTGGAGTAGAACTCTTTTTATCAGGTTATAATGTTAAAAGCAGGAGAAGATGAACAGAGTTTGTAAGGTGCTAAGTTCTGAGTAGTACGTTCTGTATGCTAACAGTCCACATAAATTAGCTAACAAGTACGTGCATGCCATTGGCAAATGCTTCCCTAAAATCACTCCGCATTATTCAAAAACCCGGAGTTACAGCTCAACTGCTAAATAATTCAGTGCCTAAAGGAATGTCAATACATGTTTGTAAGGTAAAGCACAAACAGATCCACGGAATTCAGAGGATGGCAAACAACCTCCGCTTCTGTACCTGTGACACATGCCTAAGCTGCTGGCATGGCTTTGCAGAGGACTGTGAAGTTTGCAGATAATTCCAAAGCTGAGAAATGTAGAGATACCCAGAGGACAAAGTTTGGCCCCGATCCAAAAGGAATCTGAAATCTTTTCTTAAAGCATCTCAGAGCCATCTTTAGAGCCCTCTGAGCACGAAGTGAGCCTCACACAGAACGTGTGCAGATTCACAGCGGAGCCATACGGCCATTGGAAACATTCATCCACAGCCTCAATCCAACAGAAAAGGCTGAACTGATCGGACCATGGCAGGAGCGGGGTGCTCTGGAGATCAAACCCAACAGGTCTGCAAACAGCTGAAGTCAGCCCTACAGCAAGGGACTGTTTGAACAGAGAACAAAAGATCCAGGTAAAAACCCAAGTAGTGGTTTTACATCAGGTCTTGGATTTGAGTCAAGGTAAATCCAGAGAACAGTCCTGCCTTTATATTACTTGTCTCAAACCCACTCAAGTCACACTGAGGCCCCAACGCCAAAAGCCCAAAGCTGGAGTGGCAGCTTATTTTGATGTACGTTTCTGCCATTTAATAACCCAAGGAGCTCAAATTAAGTCCTTCCTCGGACAGATGGTATTTTAATGAAAAGTGGAATTAGCTATCACCGTCCAAGAAGTTTTAAGCGCATCGTCGTTCACTTGAGTGTTTCTCTCATTAAATTGAACTAAGCTGGAAAGTGAGGAGTTCTGGATCCTCCACAGCATCTGATGCAATTCAGCTACAGTCAGCATTTCGCTGCTCGTCCCCAGGCCCTCTGCAGCTGAGCTCAGCACTGAGCATGCACGCTTCCTCCTTCCCCACGCGATCTGACTCAGGATGTCACCCCAACATATTCACATTGCTTTTATTTAGGTCTTCTGCCAACACTTACAGGATAACAGACACTTGGGACTGCGAAGTCAAAGTTGCAAGCAAAAATCAGGATTAAGGCAAAAAAAAAAAAATTGAAATTAAAAAAAAAAAAATCCACCAAAGCAATCAAATCAAATATAAATACAATGTTCTGGAGCTCTTTAATCATACCGTTTTCTTTAATAAAGAGGTGGTTACGATCTTACAGTATCATCTTTTGGCCTAATCCAAATGTAATCCAAGGGTTTTGTTACTCTTCACCAGTCTTAATTCCACGCATACAAAAAGAAAAAAAAAGAAAAGTTGATACCCAACCTTTAAAATATATGCCATATTTTCTTAATAAAATAAGTTTTGTGCTGCTGCTTGTTTAGTAAGTACTGTACATCAACCGTTCACATCTATTTAACAAATGGACCATAGAGAGTTCAAGCTAAAGCAAAAAAAAAATAACCGCAAGAAAAATAACAACCCAAAGAGAGTGTTTGTAAACACCCCATGTACAGTCCAACACCTGTTGTATAAAGGAGGTACGAAAGGGGCTAGAACTGAACACAAAAGCACTGGAGTCCCCATCAATTTTCTTTCACGACTATCGAAGTGCAAATCACTCAGGCAAGATATGAATTTCATGTGTTTATTGCTGTCCTGCTGTCTGGCTTCCCTTCCTAAAAGAATGACATTCTTTTCTTTATTTTCACACTCATTTTCCAAGAAGAAAACCTTCCACGAGGCAACGCTGAACGCTCGGGCTTTGTGACACGAGGCATCAGGTCAGAGGCTTGCGAGTACTGGGACACCCCCACTGCCCCCGTCACGTCCAGGTATGAGACAAGGGAAACACACAGCATCCAACAACCGACAGACAAATGGAAGTTATTCCTCTTCCCACAAGGCTTGCATGCACTTGGCGATGTTTCCAGTTGCAGAAGGAACGCGTGCGCACTGAGAAGGCAGAGAGACTCGGGAGCCATTCGGGATGTCCACGTGGGGTTTGTGGCTAACTACAGATCCTGATATGTCTCTGGCTTAACAGCTATCTGCTACGGGTAGCAAAATGCACAGCACCTTGACATGCACTTATTCGTTTGCATCTTGGACAAGAAAACGGTAGAAATATTGAATGCTGGAGCTGCGCAGAAGGTACAGTGCATAGTCTGTTATAGAAAACATGCGGGTAACTCAAACCCCTTATAACATCTTCAAAGTGGAAATACGGCTTAAAGGGCACAGCAGCTATTGAGTTTGGCTTTTTTATTGAATCAAAACCATGAAAACCCAATGCAGAGGGTGAAATAAGGGCAGAACGCGATCTGCAAGTCACCAGCTGAGCGTTTCAGAAGCTGTGAAGCTTTTGTGTAGTTAAAATTGCTGTTAAAAGTAGGTGCTACATCAGCAAGTCTTCATTCATAGTTCTCTATGAACAGCCACCTTACAAATGAGTGCAAATCTTAAAGGTCCATTTTACATTTCAAGTCTCAAGGTTAAAAAAAAAAAAACATTACAGAGCAACAAGCTGTTTCTGTAAATGCCCACACTATCTCTTTTCAAATGGTTAAAAATGGCACGTGCTATGCCACGGCTACTAAAAGACATTCCAGAATTCTAGACCCAACTAAAACACTAAAAGAAAGAAAAACTAGGAACCAAAATACCTTTGCCCCTCGCTGCTGCCAGCAGCCAGGTGCTTTCCATTGTAATGCTGGTGAACAAACCCACTTACAGAGAGAACCTTGACCTTAACCCCGGTTTGATTCTTAACGAGGGGCTTTCTAATACGAGGTGAGCAGGTACAGCCCCTCTGAGATCGTTTTGCTTTCAATGAACACAAGCCAGAGGTCTGAGGATGAAATGGAGAGGTGCTGGATTTGTGTCACTATGCAGGCACTTGTGTATAGGAATGTAGGCTTCTCACGTTGACGCTTAGTGTTGATGCATTCCCTGCTCTCTAAAAGCTTTCCTAAGACTTCCTACCCTACTGACCACGAAGAGCTCCTGGTCTCCTCCCCACCACCCTGCAGACAGACAGCAGTGGTGTTTGACACAAGGTGCAAAGGAGAATGTGAACCAAATACTGCAGTCTCGAGGAAAAAGACAACTGTGCTAAATGTAGGATCTTCACCAAAGGTGACATCAGCGGGCTCAGCACTTAGTTTGCATAGCATATTGATGTCTTCATTGTTCACAAACACGTTGCCCAAAAAGAAAACAGGCAGAGTGAATTCCCAGTATTAGGACAGATCAATGGGCCAGCATGACTAGTATGGATTTCATGAAGGCAAGGCGAGTTTAAACATCAGAAAGTACAAAACAAAAAGGTGTGCTTCTATCCGCGCACTGACAAGGGGCAGTGCTGGTGACAGATCTGCTCTGAAAACACGTTCACTTTTGGCAGTAAAATGATAACAGAGCTCTTCTCCTGAGAGCTCAGCAGGAGTGCACACAGTTTCTCTCTTCAAGGAAGCGTTGTGCACACCTTTCATATAGAAAAAAACCCAATCTGCCCACGTGATATTGGTAATGAGTTGTTACTACTGCCCTGCTGTGCATAATGGTCATTCTGTGCAGCAAAATGAGTCTGAAAAGCAGCCACCATGTTACTGTTGGAAACAAACAAACAAAAAAGGCTTTTTTTTTTTTTTCCCCTGTTAAAAACAGATCAGGAGGAGCTTCCCCACGACGGTAACAAGGATTTGATCATTCTGACTAAGGAACGTCTCTGGTGTGCTTTCAGAATAAAAACCCCGTGCACGAAATCAGCAATAGGGTGACACAAAGAGCAGCACAAGGTAGCAGCACAACAGTGGAGAGGCCCCGAGCTGCACGGCCACACTGTGTAACACACACAGGAAGCGTTGGGAACCTCTGGTGCGAGCGCGGCGATGTAAACTCTGAGGATGTGAATGACTCGTGTGTTTTGGCAACAGACTCAGTATCGTATAAAAATAATGCTCAGTAAAAAAATCCCGGTGTCCATCATAGAAATTCAGGAAAAAAAAAAAAGAAAAAAGAAAAAAAAGAAATTGATAGCGATTTCTGTCCTCATGGGATGGCAGTGCCCCCATTTGTCAGAAACAGTTTTAAATAACAAGTAGTACATTGGAAACAAAAATGGGTCAGCAGCCATTAAACGTGTCCTATATGAAAGTGCACATCTTTCAACGGAGTTTAACCACCACGAGGTTGTGATCTAACACAAACTGCAACTCAGGACCATAGAAATTAACTCCTTCCGATGGAAATATGGACCACCATCAAGACAAGATTACTATTTTCCTTACAAGATTAAAAACATTGAAATTTTGCAGCATCGTAGTAAGGCACTCACCCATGGAAAAGTCTGTGACTGTTGCTTCAAATGGCAGCAGCTAACTAGCTTTTAACACAAGGAAGACAGTTTTCAGTTCTGAGCTAAGTGCTAGGGTGCCTTACGTTATATGGGGGGAATCGCTCGGGGGCGGGGAACTGTTAGTGTTAGAGTTATCTATAAACTAGTTGTTTTTTCCCCTTAACCCATTAAAGCATCTCATATTCTAAAATATTAGTTTTATAAATCTAGTCTTCTGTTTTAAGGCTCTAAAAATCCCCTCCCCCCAACCCCCACAAAAAATACCTACCAGCGCCTGGTGGGCAACGGAGGACCAAATCCGCCTTTCACAGTCAGGAGTCTATAGTATTGCATCTTAAACATGACAACCTGCTTCCGCCTCCTGGGACTTTTATCCCTTCCTTGAATGCCTTCATGTGTTTGGTCAGGTCAAAATTTTGCAAAGCCAGAAAAAACTAAAAAAATAATCAGTCTCTTCCAATCCTACGAAGGTGTTGGATCTTCCTGTCCGGTGGTGCTGGTCTCCTGCCTCGAACCGACGCTGCCTGCCCTGCAGTGATTTCTCATTGGAAAAAAAAAAACAAGGTGTCCCAATGCTTCCTTTTTTGTATGGCTCCTACAAATCTGAAAGCTTTCTTGAGTGAGGTAACAAAAGTTAGGCTTTCAAGCAAAGTACATGGTACGTAAAGTGTCCTGATGAACCTGCACAGCCTTTGCCAAGGCCTGGGGGTCTCTGCCGTTGCTCTGTCCAGATATATGGCTGCCCTCGCCACTGAAAGTGCAAGAAAATAGTTGTGTAATTACTTCATATTCCCCCCACCAAGGAACGCTGAGAACCCCCTTTGATATCAGAGTCTGCTGCGCTGGAAATTGCTTGCACTTCTCCCCTGTGCTACATCACGTGAGCCAAGCCCAGCACTGCAGGGATTCTGGCACCCTGAGGTGTGTGGCAAAGCTCAAACACTCCAGGGATGCCCAGGATGGGATTTCCCCCTCCTTAATCCCCATTCCCTCCTAGACTGGGACCCAAGAGAATGCAGCTATGGGTGAGCCACTCTCAACCAAGGGTCTTCTGCCGAGCAGCTCAGCAGCAGGCCCTGCTGCACACAAAAGCAAGGTGCTCGGGCCTCACTGCCCTCCCCCAGGGTTTGCCCTCCCTGGGACCACAGGCGCAGCCCCCTCACCTGTCGTGCTCCTTGTCCACGAGGTGGTACCGCGCTCTGAATGCCACCAGCCGGGCGTAGTAAGCCGGGGCTGGGATGGAGACCGAGCGGGTGCAGCGCACGTAGGTATGGCACAGCTGGTACGTGAGGATCTGCAGCTCATCTGCGGTGAACCGGTTGTCATCCCAGAGCACGTAGTAATGGGAGGGCCGGCTCGTACCCTGCAAGGAGACCGTGTGCTGTGAGAGGTGCTGCGTGTGCCCACAGACCAGGTATCCGCAGGCAGCTGCCTTGCGTCCCGGTCACCCTCCTCCTCAATCCAAACAAGCTGTCAAAACAATCTCAGTAGGAGAGGGGCCCATGCTTCTTTAATTTGGGAGCCCTAAAAGTGAACAGGCAGGAAAGCACTTTGTACTGAAACATAAACTACGCCTGGGCACTGCTGGTGCTTCTGTGCTGCTTGCCCAGGCTCCCAGCAGCACACAGCCCGACTGCATCACACTGCACCAGCACAGAGCTCCCCCATAGCTCCCAGCAAACCACGCCAGCTCCCTGCTGTCCTTGCAGGAGGAGTGGATGCCAAAAAGCCTCCCTTGTGGAAGCAGCTGTAGATCGAGTGCAATCTCTTCTGTATGGTTTCTGACTAATCTTGGCTGCCTGATGAAAGGCAGCTGCAAAGCAAGCCACCTCCTCCAGGGACGGCTGGCCACAGCTCTCCCGCCCACACCAGACAGCAGGTCCCTGCTGATGACCAGGCACACCAGCGAGCCCTGCGTGCTTGGGCACCATCTGACAAGCTGCTGAACTGGCCGCTCCAAAGAAGGAAATTCTCAGAGGAGAGATCTTTGGCTCCAGGAGAGAAGCCAAGTACACGCCACGTCATTCAGCGGCCGTCCTGGCACCTTCTAGCACAAACCAGCATGATGGCAGCTTGGATCAAACCGCCCATGGCTCCAAGAAGGGCCCTTCGGATGCACGAGAGTGCAATTTGCAACAACAGCCAAAGGAAAACAATGCATCAAAGCAGCAAGCCCTGCAGCACAGTACCTGAATGCCTGCATGACTGCACAAGTAGAAGTCAAACTCGAAAGGGTGAGTGATGTTTGTATCCACTGTTGTTCCTGCTGGGATGTTCCCGCTCTTCCCAATCTACAGAGAAAAAGAGATCCAAGCGTTGCAGAGTTTGGCTATTTCCTGCTGCCCAGAGCGCCGTCTGTAACAGCTGCCCTGCAGCAGGGCCACAGCACAGGGTCACTATCTCCGTCTCAGTTGGAAAGCACCGTGTAGAGCCACTTTGTTACAGGGGAACAGAATCAGGTCATCCTGCTCTGCTCCCTGACCCAATAAGCTTGCCAGCATTTTCCGCCAGCATCAACACCAGGCATGACATACACACAGAGCAAACAACATCAAAAGGAGAACAGACAGGGTGAGGCCCATCCCACTGCACAGATGAGGATTAAGTGAGCAAAACGCCAGGGATCTCTGCAGGCAGTGTACACTGGGGCCTCTGCCACAAGATATGAGGGCTTTATGCCATGACCAAACACGGCCCTTGGGTCCTAAGATTAAGCCTTTATGCTCAGGTAAAGGCTGAGTCTGGCTAGACTACATTTCAACCCTAAATTTAGACCAAATCTAGGAAAAGCTACAGTGATCAGTGAGTTACTGCACAGCACAAAGCACACAAACTTTGTGTGAGCTGTGAGCAAGCAAGGGGTTATTCATCCTGTTACAACGTCAGCGACTGCAGCTATCACCAAAACAACAGATGTTTTCAGGCTGACAGAGGCTATTTCAAGAGAGTCACCAGGATCATCAGCACCCAGTAACTCATCATAACAGCTGTCTGGGTTTCCAGAAGAAGCCTAATCCGCACAGATACAGGAGTCAACTGAGCAGAACATTTCATTCAAGAAAGTGCTCTGCCTGCCAGTGGTGAGCATTGCACTCAGAAAGTCCAAGGCTGGCTCCTCCTAAAAGCTGGCAATGAAACAGCCCCCTCCAGGCCCAGCACTCACCCTCTCATTCTTGTCTGCGCAGAAGAGACGGGTGTGATGCCTTTTCTGGACAACGATATAAGTGATGCCAGGCTGGTAATCCTTTTCCAGTTTGATGCAGGCATCTCGGATTGCTAGGAGCTCGTAGTGAAGGATCTAGAGAGACAGACAATGTAAAGTGAGCGGACATGCTGGCCTGTGTCTGCACCCAGCCTTCTCCATGCACCCCTGGGAGCGTGCAGCAGCTAGTGCAGCTTTAGGCTAACCCACAGGCAGAACCAAGAGATCTTACACTGCCACCCATGAGCACTCCTCAGCATTATGCATCCCCAGACACAAGTGGGAAAAGAGGACAGTGCTCAAACCTAGCCTCAGGGGAAGCTTCCAAGCACCAGCTGTCTGGTGCCCTCATGCTACTAAACGTGTCCTGAGTGACTGCCAGATGCCCAGCACCAGCTTTGCAGGGCTTTGGCTCAGCTCCAGACTGTTGAATCAGCCCACCACCACCAGTACACCCAAAGCATTTCAGCAAAACCCCACAATTCCAGGCAACACAAGTATGAGCAAGGCAAACTCAGGGCACTGAAGCCCCTTGCTGGCCTGCTTTGTCGAGTAAAGGTGTGCGCTGGCTGAGGGAGAAGCAATGGGTCCTCACCTGTGGGAGCTGCCCCTCGGGAACACCGTCACGGTAGAATATGATCCTGGTGGGTTTGAAGCGCGTGGATTTGTAGAACTGGATGAGGAGCTCCCTTACCATGTAGGACAAATCCTCAATGATCTCCTGGCGAGGACGCTGCACACGCACTGTGGCACAGTACCGGCTGGGGTGGGCGTCCATGCTGCCCACAACCTGCAGGGACAGCGGTGGGCCAGGCCCAAGTGTTACTGCAGCATGGGTGGAGGGGACGTGGGACTTTCCCATCCTCTGACTGTTTCAAACGCCCACGGCTGACTGTGGGCAGAGCACCTCGAGCTCACAGATCAGGAGATGGGGCAGCAAATACCATGCAGGCAAACTGCAACCTAGAAAGGATAACCCTGGTGGCAGCCACATCCCGGTTGCACGCTCTCTAGAGCCCTTTGTGGCACTCTTGGGAAGTTCTGGTGAGGTGACTTGGTGGGCACTGCTGAGCCACAAGACCGTGTGGGGTGAGATGGGGCTGATTCTGCTCTGTTCCCACACTGCTGCTCAACTGCAGATGATTGAAAGGGAATCATAGAATCATAGGAATGCCCTTTCTGCCTGTGGACATACTTCTCTCTCCGTCCCTCACTTGAAGTTTTTCGCTTCAATAACAGCAGCATGCTGAACGTGCTTTGCTGTGTCATCAGGGCAATGACATCCCCAGGTACAAAACCTCACCTAGCACTGCCATGCCACTGCTGTAAATGCTGCTTAAGTCTTTATTACTCTTACATCAAGGAGCTCTGATACCAGCTCTTAGCCCTCCCTCCAACCACAGCAAAAGCACCAGTGCCCTGCCCACACAGGGCTGCCAGGAGGCTCTTTGCTCAAACGAACCAGGGAAAATGTCTGCAAGAAGCATCTGCCAGCATCACATCCCCACGCTCTGCTCAGTCACAGGCAGCGGAGCTGCCCCAGACGGCGGCAGTCTGCCCCCCCCAAGGACATACAGGGATGAGTCACCTCGTGGCAGCTGCTGAGCAGGGAGTCACCCATCGCAGCTGGGCACTGCAGAGGGCAGACCTCAAAGATGTCAGGCAACAAGGCTGAGAGCAGCCAGGCTTGGCTGTGACGCAGGGGTGGAGGCACGGTGTGAGTCACAGGTGCCGAGGCGGCTCTGGCCCACACGGTGTGACACACTGCCCAACTGCTGCAAGACTGGTGGGGATGGGGATGTTGCTGCATGGTCTGCGTCCCACCAAGCAGGGCAGGGAAAGCACCGCAGGCACACATCCTCCACAGCAATGCTCCTGCCCCATTGCCCTCTCACTCGGCACCAGTTTCACTTTTGCTTAGCAAAAGGAGCTCCAGGCTTTGGCCTGCTGAAGCGCTCAACAGAAACGCTTCCTTTGGCCTCGGTGATGGGCCCTTTTCTGTGGTCTTATTAACAACAAACCAAGGAGAAGAACAAGGCCATCTGAAGGCTCTACCCCTTCTCCCTTGCAGATCAGAAAATGCTTTTATAGAAATTAAGACTAAAACTCCACAGTGGTTCTGTACAGACACACAGAACGTTTTCAGAGTGGAAGCACCGCCGCCAGGAAACAGACTGTTCTGTCCCACCCACACCTATGAACAAACAGCCAAAAGCATTTCCCAACCCCTTTTAATTAAGAAAAAAACAATTCTCCAAAGACATTTGCATGCCAAGGAAAACCTGAGCTACGAGTCCTGGAAAGCTAAGAACTTAGTAGGAAAATGCTGATGTGCTTAATTAAAACTGGCACTGCGAGAACCTGACACCCCTTCTCTGCCACAAGCACAAGGCAACCTGTCAGAGCCTCACCAAAAACACGAGCAGCCAGCCAGCCCAGCAGCACGTGAGCAGCCATCACTCACTCAGTGGATGCTCATTATGTGCTTAGAGTGAATAGCAAAGCCACTCCATTTCTCCCATGCCCAAATCCCCACTCTCCCATCTGGGGAACGTTCCTCCAGGGCTGCCGTGGAAGAGCTGGGATCCCTCCAGTCCCAGCGAGTGCAATGGCAGCACCAAGCTCCCCGCATGGCCGTCTGACAGCACTGCAGGGCTCGGCACATCACGAGCCCCATCTGCTGGCAGCTGCCAGCTCTCCCAGCAGCTCACCAGGAACCCAATAACTTTGCAGAGTGTGGCACCTTCAGGTGCTCCCCACATCCCCAGGGGGTGCCCACGGGGCATGGGGCCACCCCGGGAAGTGTCACCACGGGAACAGTGGTGAAGTAGCACACAAGTCTTGCTCCAGTTCCTGCCTTTCTGCAAGTCTACCAAGCACCGCTGAGCCCAGCCCCAGAATGGGAACTTACAGCTGTTATAGAGGGTTTCTTCCCATCTCCAGCAGGTGGATGAGTGACATCAGCCCCGAGGAATATCACTGGCTGCTGAAAGACAGCAGAGCTGGTGGGAAAGAAGAGAAAGCAGCAGTCAGCCTCCTGGGCACATCTCAGGGCAACGCACAGCCCAACAGAGATGAGCAGATTGCCGGAGGACATCTCCCAACCTCCAGGCTCTGGTGTGGGCACAGGCACACAGAGAGCTTGTCACAAGGCAAGATGGGCCATAAGCCTTCATCTCAGGGAGCTGTTTTACACAGCTGCAAGTACTGCACAGTCTGAGGGAAGGGATGACAGGAGGGACATGGGACACAGCACACAAACCCTACAGCCACGACAGGCAGCAGCCATACGAACCGCTGGTGAGGCACTAGGATGTTGTTGATCCCGCCAAGCTTGACGTTGATCTTGAGGCAGAGGTTGGAAAGGGTCTGCGGGGAGGTTTTCACCACATTCTTGACCTGGACGCACTGCGTGGCCATTCCCAGGAGAGTGTCCCCAACACGCTTCACCTCGGCTGTGGGCAGAGGAAGCATATGAATGGGCAGGCAATCAGCAGAGCACCGCTTTCAGCATCGCCCTCAAAAAGGGGGGGGAAGAAAGTGGAAGGGACAGAGCCAGCCCTCCTGAGCCAGGGCAAAACCCTGCACTTCTCCCCGCCTCCCCTACCCAAGACGCACCGTACACCGGTGTTTTTCCTGGCAGGATGACAATGATGAGCTGAAGCCCTGAATAGGTGTTCTTGAGGTGCCGAAACATGGGCTCCACACTGTCTGCACCCTGGGCGTATTTACAGAAACAGGGCTGGCCTTGGATCGGCATCCCTGCGTCCTTGGAGATCTTGCGCAGCTGGTCTGTAAAGTTCCTGTGCCCGGGAGGAGAGAAATATCAGCCCAAGATCAGCCCGCGTGGTGAATGCCAGCAGAAGACCAACACGTGTTAGAGCTGAGCGGCCCCAGCCCGGCCATCCTCTCTTAGTGCTCTCTTACCCCAGTAAAGACTTTTCCTGAGGACTGAAGAAGCTGTAAGCTATTCCTATTTAGAAATCAGGAGAAGGGGAGCAGACTTGTTCTCTGGGAAATGTTGATTTCCAGGCAATTTGCAAAGCCAAGACCAGCCTTCACTTATCAAACTAAAGTGCTCTGCCGTAGCTGACCTCGTGTGCAGTACAGACTGCCAAGGACAGATGTGATGCAGGGTGCTCCCAGCTCTGCCAGTGGAAGAGCCTACCCTGAACGGGCCATAGGGGGAGTGCAGCATTACTCCCACCTGCACAGTTACTGCAGATGCAGACACTTTGAGCTGCTCCAACCCATCCCAAACGACACCATTAAACACAGCCAGGAGAGCCTCACGGAATGCTCACCTTGATGCACCCAGTCTCAGTCAGGAGAAACGTGGGACCCCAGCAGAACTCAAAACCAAGGTGACTGCCCTCTAAATCACATAAACTCTCTGCTCAGTGTCACTTTGCTATCAAATCAGACAATCTCGAAGCTACCCTAAGACTTCCGTGTAATAAAAACCCATGGCATGTTAGTGTAATCCATGCAGGAAGCATCCCATTCCAGAAGGCACTGCGTGTCCTTGAAAGCAGCAGGAACATTGCTACTTCGGCCACTGAAGCCAAGAGGAGAGGCAGCTTATTGCAGGGGGAAACATTGGTTAACCCGGTGGACAGGGAGATATCAAAGGGCAATGTGAGGATGTAGAGACCACTCCAAGGTAAATCGTGGCGTAAAGTGGGACAGCAAGTTCATTAGCCAAATTAAATTCAATGCTGAGCTCCTGGGTTATTGCAGAAACTTTTAACTGAACATTTCTGACAATCTTACCCACCTTCTTGAGGAAATACAGGTTAGAAGGGCTCAGTACAGTACCACTGGCCTTAGGGCTGGCAGCATCAGAACTAGATACCTGATGCAAAGGACAGAGCGAGGAAAGAGAGGCTGCCAGTCCACACGCGTTAGCGATGATGTGCTAACTTCAACCTCGCCAGGATAAACAGTCGTGCGCTCCAGATAAACTAACAAGAATCAACACCGAACACCCAGCCTGAACCTGATCAAATTTGTACCAGCAAGCAGTTCAGCCACACACAGATCCAATGTCAGCGGGAAGGGAAGCGCAGCCTCAGGCTGCAGACAGCAGTGCTGCACTGCACGCCAACACAGCTCCTTCTGCCTCTTCCCACCCTCACGGGCTGCCCGTTTCCTTACTTCAGCACCTCTTCTCGACACTGCTTCTGCGGGGCAAAGCAAGCAATCGCCCAGACTTTGATCTCAATGCCGTTGTAGAACTGCTTCCCTCGCATGTCCCACACGCCCTGGTTGGGAGTTGCAATGGCTCGGTTCTGCAAGGCAAACAGACGGTCAGAGCGCTGCCGCCGAGGGGCCACGTCCACGAGGCACAGCAGGACCAGCCCCCCGCCGGCAGCCCCCGGGGAATGCACGTGCTGTGTCTGCACTCCCCATCATCAAGCTGCACGCCCTGGAGAGCTGTGCTTGCTGAAAGCTGCTCCCTGCTCTTCCACGGATGACTGCGGCTCTCAGCCATGGGTAGTTAAGAATTTCGGCTCCTCCACGGTGATGGAAAATTCATCTGAGCTGCTCTCATGTGGCATCACAAAGCAGAGTCCTGAGAACCACGAACCTCTCTGGGTGTGGACACAAACCCCATCCACATGTCAGCCACACAGAGCGTGGGAGAACCACAGCCTGACCCCAAACATCCCTCTCCCTTTCAGCCCACTTTCTTGGCACTGCATGACTTACGGTTACAACTGTCAGAAAAGTCATACTGCAAAAAACATTAAGGTGCTCCAATAAAAAAGTTCCACCTCTAACCTATAAATCTGAAGGTAGCACAGGTTTTAGTCAAAAACAGTGCTGTCCACTGTGAGAGCATCCATCCCTGCTCACTGCAGCCAACCAGCACAGCACAGCCCTGCTTACCCTGCCTCCGTACTGCAGAATAGGTGCTGGCAGGACCCTCCCCGTCACCTCCGTCATGTCATCCTTCACCTTGATCCCAAACTCCTGAATGTACGGATCCAGGTTGTAGCTGGCATTCTTCATCTGCAGAGGGAAGGAAAGGCCAGTGGGAAGGAGTGAGAAACATGGACACCTCAAGTTCACTGCATTTGAGCTTTCCCTGTCACTCTGAGCTGCATTCTCCTGCACAGGCATCCATTACACGCAGGTGCCTAGGATGGGGGATTCAGTCAGAGAAGAATAACTAAGCCATTAACCCCACCAGCATCTTCTACGCAGGCCACAGCTGCTTCCTGTTGTGCAGCTTAGCAGCAGGACCAGAATGAGGCACTGCCCATTGCTGACACAGCACAGCCTGCCACCAGAGCCCCAGCCCAACACCAACCCCTGCCATGGGGGCACATACCAGGCGGCTGATCTCCTCCTGCCTGTCTGGGGCAGACCTGGCCGTTGCTTTTATCATGGTTGATGTTTGATTGTCTGTGAGCTTCTTGATGCACCGCTGGCCTGCCACGATGTTACACACCTGTGTGCAGAAGAAAGCAAGCAGCCATATGTTAAAAACACATGAGGCACAGAGGAGCCAACCTGCCCTGTGTCACCACTGGTGACAAACCTACAGCTGCAGAAGAGCTGCATCTTTATGGCATGAGCACAGTCTCATCCCTCACTTCTTAGCAGCAGCTCTCAACAGGTGAATATTGCAGTAGCTAGCACCCATTACACATTAGCTGCAGAATACTGTCATGCATTTGCCAGCAAAGTCCAGAGGCCATGCCACTTTTGCTTTTGACCTTCCCAAAAGCTGGAATGCTCAACGGTGCAGAAGCCAGCACTCACCTCCAAGGGCAGGTATGTGTGCTTCTGCTCTTGGCCAACCTGGAGACACGGGAGGTGAGGGTATTTCAGCTGCAGGTTGTATTTCTGCTTGAAGTACTGAGCCACTGTGCACTCCACTGTCTGACCGCTCTCCAGCTGCAGGGGAAACCTGGCAGAGGCAGGACACGAAGGATGCACCTACTCAGAACAGACACTTCCAAACCTCAAGCACTTCTTACTCTGGCTGAGAAGAAAGGGAACTGGCAGGCTCCCGCTCAGGAAAATAAGAAGCAGAACAGAAGTGTTTTCAGAAATCAAGACAGGAATACTCTGATCCCAGTCTAAGACTGTGATCTCTAAATAAAGCTCTTCCTCACTAATCCAGCTAATCAGGGCAAATGTTTATTACAGGACATGCCTCGCATGCCGCTGTCAGGTACATAAACACAGCCACATGGCACTCAGAAGGACTTCCGTGCTTGGTGCCTTCTTTGGCAGTTGAGCTGGGATTCAGGCAAAGGTTAACCAGAGCCTGAACATTTATAGGGGCGGGGAAAGCACAAGGAGCAGACGTGCAGACAGCTCAGCACTCTGCCACCCCAGCCCTGTGGGAGCCCACACAGCCCTATGGGGGTCCATGGGGAGCAGGACAGCCCCAGAGCAGGACAGGCTGCTCCTGGCCCACACCCCTCAGCACAGAAGGACTCCTTGGCCAACTCCCCTCCCAGGCACATGCAAATAATTTTAAGGTAGGGGATCGCTTTATCCCCTGACAAAGTTTCTGCTTTGGCAGTGTCTATTTTAAGCAAGAAGAAAACCAAACTCAGAGGTAAAAACTAGGACAATTCCTGGCATGTCAGCTCCCCCCCTCCGCAGTGTGCTGTCTGCCAGACAAAGCATCCTCTCCACTCCCACCCTCCCCTCCATCCCACCCACACTCACAGCACATGACACAGAGCAGCGCGAGTTACTGCTGTGCCCAAGAGTGCTGCAGAGCGCCAAGCACATCTCCTTTTACTGTCACAGGCTGGAGTTTTCCCTCCAGCTCTCCCTAACACTGACAGCAGCTGCTAAAAAGGAGAGCAGTTCAGATTTTTCCAAGGGCATCTTCCCACTGCCTTACGTCTGGTGGCTGGCCGGCCGCCGGGTAACGTTACACACACGGTATTTCCTCTTCATCTGCCCACAGTGGGTAACCTCTACTTTCAAACCTGATCCAAGACAGAAAGACACAGCAGAACCACTGGTGAATGCAGGAACGATTCCCTTTTGCCCAATCTCCCCATGACACCTTCCCTGAATAATTAACTGCAGAGCAGGTATGCTTGCAGATGCCTGAGAAGTGCAGCAAGGGAGGCAACAGTGCCCCAGGCAGCCTTTTAAAGGTGCAAACCCTGCATTCCCCAGCTGCTGCCGGGGTGGGAGATAAGCTGATTTGCCAAAGCCAGTCTGCAGCAGCGCCAGGCTGGGGTCAGCACTGCAGCAGGGCCCCTTAGTTCTGCCCAGAGGCTCTACCTTTGATCTCCTTGGTGAAACGCACTCTCTGTGAGTCCGTCAGTGGCTTCGGTTGTTCATCGATGTTCCGGATATCCAGCACCTCACACATGAACTCAATTACAGGCTGGGCTTTGTAGAAGGCCGTTGCAGAAACTGAGGAACAGATACCATGATGTGCCTCTGCTCTCCTCCAACAGACAGACCTGACCCAAGAGCAGGCAAGATCCACTCTCCCCAGACATACCCATCCCCAGTGCTGCAGTTCCCTACTGCAGACCCCCACCCCACTGCACTCAGCACTGAACAATGGGCTCCCATCATCCACACAAAAGCAAAAAGCCCCCAGCCTACAGTGCTAAGATCTAGCCCGTGCTGCCTTCTGTGGGTGAATGTGACCACGCTGTGCTGGTAATGCTTTAGAGCAAAGTATTTTTGCTGGCATGAAAAATACATCACCATCAATGTTGAGCATCATCTTCCACATGGCAGGCCTGACAGACTGGTGGAAACCGAACCAGACCTCCCTGCCACCTCCCAGGGGGTGGTAATAGCCTTCTGGTGGGGAGAAGAAGGAGCGGCCAACAGGGGTGTACCTGCAAACCAGAGGAAACAGTGCATGGAGCAACAGGCACCGACCACCTCAGTGCAAGGCAGCGACTGTGGAGCACCCCCAGCCAGGTGCACGTACCTCATGGAAGCCAGGTGCCTCATGGCCACATCCAGTGCCTGGACAGACTCCAAAGGGACAGGGATCTGCCCGCTCACCAGGGCTTCGTGGAGCATGCGCCAGCTCACAATGGCCATCCACTTGATAGAGACCTTAAATATCCTGTCCTTGCCTTCTCCTGGGATTGTCACCTCAAAGTCAACCTGGGTGCAGAAGGGAAGGGAAGCAATCATGGCACCGGCACAGGACTTAATGGTCACTGCACAAAGAGAGGTGGCTCATTTTTAGTCGGTTCTTCCCATGCTCGGGGATCCCCCATCCCACTCTTACCCTCTCATTTCCAATGGGTAAGGCTGTAACAGTGTAAATGTTTTTCTTCCCATCGTAGACTGGCTTCCGGTCGCCAAAGATCTGAGGTTTGAAGTGCTGTACCATGTACTCCACGACTTCCCTACATGGACAAGCAGAGGCAAGAAAGAAAGGCACAGGGGAGAGAGGAGCAAGGTTTGGTTTGCCAATTTCTTCACAGCCCAACGTGTGACCTGCCAGGTGCTGAGCTTCTCCACCTGGGGCACCTCTGGGCTCTCACTGCAGTGCTGCAGGGCAAGGAATGGCAGAGCCAGGTCCTTCCCAAGGCAAGAGGGCACCCACACAACACCTACACGCCTTGCCCCACAGCTTGTTCAATCAGTTTCAGCAGAACAAGTTTACACAGCATGCAGTAGCTGGCTGCTAACCTGCAATGCATTCCATGGACACAAACTGCCAAGAATATGGGAAATAGCAGCTACAGCATCTGCTCGCTGGTCTCTGAGGCACAGAGCAACCCAGACTGCTTTGGGCAGGGGGGAAGGAGAGTGAAAAGGGTGTCAAAAAGAAAAGAAAAAAAAGGAAAAGAAAAAAGAACAGCACGCAATGGCCCACGGTCTGGGGCTCACTGCTTTTAGATTATGTGATTGTTGCCAAAATTGCACAGCTGCTTTGAAGAAGCAGAAGTATGTGCTAAGTTCAGGACCTTCTAAGCTATCAGGAACAAACACTGCTGCACAAGCACAGCTCATGACATTCAGCCAGCTGCACATGTTGGGCAGTGCTGGGACTTCGGCACAGAAGGGCTCCAGGCACCAACCAAACCTGGCAGCGTCCACATGTTTGCAGGGCACGAGCACTCCTGGGCTGGAGGCCACAGGGCACCAGAACTGCTTCCAACACCACTGAACACTGCTTTTCCACCTCAGCACAGAGTGGGCAAAGCTAAGCACAGACAACGTCACCCTGATGGCTTCCACTGGCGAAGAGGAAGAAAGGCACTTACTGCAAGGAATCTGGAAGCAGGGAATGAACTCCAAAACCTCTAATACTTGCCTTACCTGTTGACTCTGCGTGGGCATTTGTCGGGCTTGATATCCACTTCATAATGATATACATCGATCTTGGGAATGTCCACTTCAAAGTAGTTGGCTAAGAGCTTGATGGGCTTCCCAACAGTTCCTATCCCGGGCCGACGCGGCGCTTGAAATACCTGCTGCAAGGGTGGCAGGTATGCGCCTGCAGCTGATGGGGAGAAAGCAAAGGGTCAGGAGGGCTGGAAATCCAGGAATCAGACGGATGGATGATGGAGCCCACAGCCCTCCCATCGCCACATCCCAAACTCACACTCCATGCTTGAAGCTGCACAGCTCGGAGCAGCACAGCTGGAGGTGGAAGGAGCTTCCCTGGGCACCTTCCCTCTGGATTATGGGAGGCAGCTGAAAATGCCTCCAATCCCCACTTCGGAGTGGGCCCCAAATCTGTGAAGGGGATGCAGTGGTTTTGCTCACATTATTCCATGCCATTGCACATCACTACGCAGACTTATTGACACAGATCTGAAGCTGGAGATGAAGGATGAGTGCCAATGCAGGACTGCAACAGTGCTGCTCTCTGAAGCAAGATCTGCCCTTCCTGCTCCCTTTCCACTTTCCCAATCTCCATCCATCCCAGTTTGCATCTTATTTGTTTCTCAAAGCCCAGTGAGGTCCTCAGCCAGCTGGGCCAGGCGCAGGGACACAACAGATAGGATATTCAGAGCACTCCATCTGCATGGCCAACTGTCGAAGCCAACCCCCAGACAGCATCCCGGCTCCAATTTAGGATCCGTAACACACGGAGCTCTTAGCACCCCTCACTCTCATCCAGTTTCCACTTAAATCCAAATTATAATCCCAGGCTAAAAATACTGGAAGGAGAAGAATGCAAGATCAGCAAGCTAAACCCCAAATGTCCTTTTCGGTTTTGCACCTGATCTCTGCAAGATTTGCTGTGGGTGAAATGCCACTGTGCCCCAGGACTCCATCAGGACAGCCCTGAAATGCACCCAGGGCCACAGGCAGAGCAGAGGGGCGGATGGGAACAACACAGGAGGGAAAAGCTGTGCGGCACTGCAGAGGCAGCTCGTTTTGAGGAGCCGATTTGCTGATGAGCTGCTCACAGCACAGTTCGTGTCTCCACACGAAGAACATTTCTTGGCAACCCCTGGCTACGAGATGAGGTGTTTTTAAATCAGAGGCAGCCACCAGCTACAGGTATTTGCCAGCGCTGATGGAGCCTCCACCTCCTGCTCTGCCTCTGGAGCACAAACCACGCGGCCCCTCGGAGGTGCACGGCTCTCCTCTGCCCTCCTTTCACCTGCAGATCTCCGGATGCTTTATGAGCACAAACCCTCACAATTAAGGTTGTGAATGACAGATTAAGGAGCCAGCCTCAAGCAACACGAGAGCTGGCTCAGGAGTTCGACATAAGCCAGGGGATATTGTGAATGCAATGTAACTTATCCGGACATCCCTGCTGGAGAGCACAGCTCCGCGAAGGTGAGGAGAGCAAACCAGATCAGCATCAAGGATGGGAAAGCTGCTGTCTGTGCTGCATCAAAGGGTTTCATTTTGGTGACTGCAGAGGTCCTTGATCACGAGGAGCTGAAGCAGTTGCCCACCAAAGCCCAGCCCCAGGCTCACTATTGCTTCACCCCTCCAGCAAAGGAAGGCTGATAGTTCCTTTCCCTGTCCGAACACAGCAGTGCCTACCTGGGACATAACTATATCTGAAAGCAGAGATTGAGGGCAACACACAGCACCTGCACGCAGCTCCACGGCCCCACAACTGCCTTGTGGGATGGGCTATGTCCATTTCAACCAACGTGACAGAGACCCCAAAGGGAACCCGTGTGTTGGACTGACCCCTCCCCATACCCCAGCTGTGCCAGGGCGAGCTGCAGGCAGAGCAGTGCCTGACAGACCCCCACCGAACCCCCACACTGCTGACTTAACCCAGGAAGGGCAGCCCTGCAGAAAAAGGGCCAGTGGAGTCCCTCTTGGGTGGAAGGAGCCTCGTTAAAGAGTGACCCAAACATCCCCAGACAGAGGGGTTTCTCTGCATACCTCGACTCTCCATGGCAAAGCTGCACAGACTCCCACTTTGTCATGTAAATGAGGGCGCCGAGGGCCAGGGGCTGCAGGGCGAGTGTTGTTCCTGCAGCACAATGCAGCCAGTGAGCGGTATAAAATCTGCCTGCCATTATAAATTCAGCAGCCTGGGAGGAATCACAGACTTTAGCACACAAAGCCGTGCCCCGGGGACACGGCGGGCAGGAGCGCCTCCCTCGGATGCATGGGAGCAGCGCTGGGCACGGATGGCACAGAGGGCAGCACTGCCAGGGTGAGCACATCGGGGGTCATCGGCGCCGGGAGAAGCTTTGGTGGTGGTGGTTCTTCTAACAGCCGGCAAACACAACCCACTGACCAACAGCTGCCTGGGCCAAAGCACCGGTGGGAAGGCGTGAAATTACCATGTCATTTAAATCCTCTCCAAGGCTGCATTCAGGAGAGGGGCCGCGAGAACAGAGCCGAGACAAAAGGGAGTTTTATCACCAAAGAGGGACTGCGACGGCCCCCTCCTGCACACCCCCCTCCTGCACACCCCCCCTCCTGCACACCCCCCTCCTGCACACCCCCCCCTCCTGCACACCCAGCACTGGGAAGATGAAGCTGGGAAGAAGAGGATGTCTGCAGTGTGTACGCTGGGCTGCAGCATGACAAAAAGCCCCAGACACACCGTGCAGCCCATCCTCATCCTGAACGGCTTTCCACCCTACATCGACCACTCCAAGAAGTGAAAGCTCCCAGCAGGAGGCAGAGCGAGCAGCAGCACCAGCAGGAAAGTCCACAGCTCCAAGGCTGCAGTGCAGACAGCCAGGTTTTCTGCCTTCGAGGACCAAATCACACAAGCAGCCCCATCTGCTGAGCTTTGGGACACTCATCCCACGCCAGGGAGGCAGCCCTGTGCCCGCAGTGCATCCCCACGGCCCCATCTGCACCCTGCACACATCTGCTGCCCAGCAGTGCCAGCACCTGTCCTCCCGGCCACCGTTGCAGTGGAATGGGCTCCAGATAATAACATCTGTAATCTGCTGCCCCTAAAGAGCCGGCCATAGATCAGCCTTTTTGTTTCTGAAAACGCTGCACACAAAACAATGTGATTTCTGGGTGCTTCAGGCTTTCCTTCCCTTCGTTTTTTCCTCCCCTTTTTCGAAAGGGAAGAAGTTTCCCTATCACTCCCCACTGCTCCCATATTAAGCCTTCTCCCTAAAGCCAGATCGCCCCATTTGACCTCCTTAGGTGCACCCCAACCTCAGCATCCTCCAAACCAGCAGCCCTAAGGAAGCAGTGCCAGACACCACCCCACGGAGCCCCCACTTCCAGAAGCACTCTCTGCACACCCAGATGTCCACAGCCCCGGCGCCTCCAGCACTGCTGGCTTCAAGTGCAGTTTAACTCTCTGCATTGCCTGCATCGAGCATCTCGTGTAGCAAAGGGCATCGTTACAGCACATCAAACTCCGGCTTGGAAATCCCAGGTGACAAACCCGAAAGCACCGAGTGAGAAACCTCCCCCAGCACTGGGGCAGCTGCAGGCCTCCCTCGTGCCAGCCCAAACCAAAAGCTGCATTTCAGGTCACAAATACTTTCCAAAGCCTATTATGGTTTGTTTTCTAGGAGTCAGCCATCCGAGATGCCCACATGCAGTTGGGTCAGAAAGGGAACTTAGTGATGCTACAGCAGATCCTAACAGAGCAGGAGCAGCGCTTCCAGCTCCATCACAGCTCTTGCTAACAGGCGAGGCTGTATCTGTGTGCACAGCTGTTAATAGGGGCTGTGAACCAGCACAGGCACAGCTCAACGCATCAGAGCCACGAAACCCACGAGGGCTGCCGTGCTGAAGCAGCCCCACATCCATTCCTGACCCCTCTGAAGGGCTCTGACAAACGATCCGACACCGCAACAGCCGAACCGCCTCCCGGCACAGCGAGTGGGGAAACACCCCGGAGCAGAGACTGACCGGGGCCAACAGCTCTGCAATCCAGAGAGGGAAAAACCCAACTACAGCCTTGCAGCCAGCCCGGCACTCCGCCTGCCATGTGGAGGAGTGCACAGCAGCCGGCAGAGAACAGAGAGCTGGGAACACACACGTTTGTGTCTGCGGCAAAGGGCCGGGGCCGGGCAGCCAGCACTGCCCTCCACTCCTCCGCTCATCCACAACGTTTCCTCGCTGACCGTGAGCCCCAGGGTCTCTGCTAACAGCGCCTACAAAGGGCAGAAGATAACATCTCTCCCATCTGTTCCAGGAGAGCTGCGCAGACACTGCTGTAGCCTTTCCAAGCACGAGAGAAGAAAGTGCAGCTGACAGACAAAGAAAGCCTGCAGCTCCTGGGGAAGAGCCAGGACAAAGGCGAGGACAGCTTCGCCTCCGTGCTCCACGTGCCCATATGTGAGGGTACTCCGTGTCCATGGGGCAGCCCCAGTGACCCCACAGCCCGGGCCCTTCCCCGGAGAGAGGTTAAAGCCCACCCACAGCTGTTACCAGCTGCAATGCCATCCTGCTGAACAGCACTGCTTTGCTGCCCGATTCGTCCTCCTTCCACCAGCTGCCATTTTGATCGTTTGCCTGTTTTGCTCTTTGCTACGTTTGGAGAAGGCGTTCGGGGTTAAACCATACGTGCACAGTGCTCAGTGCTCAGTGCTCAGCGAGGCGCTGCTCCCGGCTTTGTGTCGGCACAATCCTGTCCTAGAAACACACTCACGGGGTGAGCGTAAAGAGATCCAACAGACAGAACAGCACCGGGTTTCCTGCGAGGTTTTGCACAGGAAGACAACGGTTAAAGCCTACGAGCGTTAAGGAAACCTGCAAAGGATAAACAGCGCGGAAAGTTGGGGGAAAAACCAAGTTTGGCTTCAAAGCTGCCCTCCACGCACTGCTGTCCCAGCAGAGGCTCACACTCAGCACACCGAGCGCATCATTTCCCTGTGTGCCCCATCATCCCGGCGCGCACAGCTCGGCTCCGCTCCCCGCTCACACACACAGCGGGGGATGCTGAGCACACAGCTCAGCCCGCTGACCCGCAGCTCTCTGCACACACTGAGCCGGGGCCGCGGCTCTGCCGCACCGCAGCCGTGACGGAGCTGAGCTCCCACCGCCACGCGTGGGGCAGGAAAGGGCAAATCCTCGCAGCACATCCTCACAGCGGAGCTGCTCCGGGGAACGCCCGGACGAACGCGTGGTGACACAATGAACCCCGCAGGCCTGGAGCTGGGCCGAGCAGCGCCCCGTGTCCCCACACGCAGGCGGGGTACGGCGGTGCGACCCCGCGGCCCCGCGCTCAACCTCAGCCTCACAGACGGCCAACAATACGTCGGCCCCAAAGCTCCGGCACGCCGAGCAACGCGGATATCGGCACCTCCACAGCCCCGCGCGGCCGCTGCCCGGGATGGGACGGGATGGGATACGGCCCCGGGATGGGATGCGCTGCCGCCCCGCAGGAGCTGCCGCCCGGCCCGGCCCGCCGCCCCCCGCACGGCTCATCTGCCAACGCGACAGCGGCGGGCAGCGCCGAGCAGCGCCGAGCCCCGGAGCGCGCATCAATCAGCGCGGCACTCGGAGCGCAGCGGAGCCCCGGGGATCCCCGCGCCCCGCGGCGGCCCCGCGCCCCCCGTCCGGGCCCGGATAGCGGCACGGCCCCCCGCAGCCGCACGGCCGCGTTCCCGCAGCCCCCGCCGTAGGCCGCGCTCCCGCCCCGCGTACCCCGAAGGGAAACGCCGCGCGGCGCCCCGCGGCCCCACCTGCTCCCGAAGGTCCCGCTTCCATCCCATCCACGCGGGCGCCGCTCCTCGCCGGGCCGCGGGCAGGGCAGGGCCGGGGCGCGGGGCCGGGGCCGGTGCCGCACCGCCGCAGCCGCCTCACGCTGCGCCCCAGCGCGCACGCGCCGCCGCCGCCCGGCCCCGCGCCCAACAAAGGCGGCGCCCCGCGGCCCCGCCGCCGCCGCCATCTTGGATCGGCCGCCGCGCCGCCCCTCTGAGGAGCGAAAGGCGCTGCGGACGGAGCGGCCGCGGCCCGAACGGCGCCGTGTAACTCTGCCCCGAAACGGGCTGCGGGAGCGATGGCGCGGGAGGGCTGCGGAGCAGAGCGGCCACCCCGGCAGCGTCTGTAACCCTCGTTTTGGTCGCGTGAGGTCGTGGGAGAAGGCCACAAAAATGGCAGTGTTTGCTTCCCTGAACAGCGCGGCTCACAGCTCTGTGCAGCTGTGGAAGTGCTGCAACACCCGGAGCTGCTGGCAGTGATGGGCGCAGGAGGCAGCGAGCGCTGTGCAATGCTGTGCTGTGCAGTGCTGTGCTGCGCAATGCAATGCAGCGCTGTGCAGTTCTGTGCTGTGCAATGCAATGCAGCGCTGTGCAGTTCTGTGCTGTGCAGTGCTGTGCAATGCAATGCAGCACTGTGCAGTTCTGTGCAATGCAATGCAATACAGTGCTGTGCTGCACAACGCAATGCTGTAGCAATGTGGTGCTGTGCATTGCTGTATGTCCGTGCTGCAGCCTGCCTGCCTGCTGGGCCCAAGCCTGGAACCCGCAGCAGTGTCAGCACACAGCAGGCACTGCTCACCTGCAGCTCTTGGATGGCTCTGCACACACTGTGGACACGCAGACTCTGCCTCACCTGCACTGCCAGCACTCTGCAGAGCGCAGTGGGAGCTGAACTCAAAGCAAAAGCTGTCACTGCTGCAGCCGTCAGACTGAGCGCACAAACCCAGGGCTGGGAACAGTCAGCCTGCAGTGGAGAACACGAGCTGGGATTTGCACACTGCTTCAGCCTGGTCTGGTGGTTGGTGACCCTGCACATAGCAGCAGGGGGTTGAAACTATATGGTCATTAAGGTCCTTTTCAACCCAGACCATTCTGTGGTTCTATGAAGGATGTGGTGAAGTGAAGGGAGGTCTCTGCCTATCTGAGCCCCACACCTTCACTAACCACAGCTACAGTCCAATGCCTCCTCAGCTTTTTCATTCTCTCTCAGCTGTTGGACATTTCCTTTTCCATACGTTCCTTAGAGGCATTCTGTAGCTGCAGTCCTGCTCTTAACCTTCGACTCGTCTTCGAAAGGCAGTCGGGATGAAGCTGTCCTGTATTTCTGAACTGCTCGGGTTTGCCTGAAGGTGAACGATCTCAGTGCTGAAATTCAGCCCCGCTGCGAAAAAATGGAAATAAATTGAGGGGGAAGTACAGATTTGCTGCAGATGAAGGTTATTTTAAGCACTGACGTGACAGCTATAAATGAAGCGGGGCCACATTTCATCCTCAGCCAAAAGCTTTCTTTGTCCTCACCGTAACATTTGGAGTTTTCTGAGGAAACAACAAACCCTCACCTGAAATAGAAAAGATGAATAAGTGAACAGCTCTTCCTGCATTGGTGTGTGACTGTGGCTGTAGCACAGTTTCTGCAGGTAGATGGACGCAATTGGCACTGCGTTTCCTCCACACATCATTACAGCATTTCTGCAACCACTCAGAAGTTCATCCTCTCTGAACATCTCCCTCTCTGGTCAGCACAGCCTCAGGAAACGTAATTCAAACCCTCCTTTAGTGCTGCTAAAGGTGTTATCCACGTCTGCTGCTACTGCTTGCTAAATCCCAGCACATCACAAATAAGTGTCCTGTGTGCATAACACATACAAGTTGGAATTCCAAGTTAAGCAACGCGAGACATTTGTTTACAGGCAGCACTGTGGGTCGCTCACTGTACGCTGCAGTTACTGAACGTAAAGGAAGAACAACATTTGGCACAGGAATGCCCATTTCTTTTTTTTTTATTATTATTTTTTATTTGATTTTTGGACACATGAACACAAAATATCCCTGCAGGCTAAAAAAAAAAAATCATAATACATTGCAAATTGTACACAACCAGCATCTTATCGCAACATGGGGCCGCTATCCCACCCAGAACAGCTTCGAAAGGGTACCTCGTATTGCTATAGACATACACCCAGCCCAAAGTTAATAAAATACCATTTTGAACATTACAAGTCTAACAATATAGAAACGAAAATTACATCGTAGGTCAAAAGGAACAAATGCAAACATTTTACATTGAAGTTTCAGCCTCTAGACATAGAAATATGAAAACGCCAATAGCAAGGTATAAGAAAACCTGTAAGTGATATTACAAGATCTTTCCTCAAATGCACAAGGAAAAAACCTTGTAGTTGAAACAGTATTGATACAATGCCCTCCAAAGCCTGCCTTCTTAAAATGAAAGCAGAGCTACTCCCTTGCTATTGAGCAAGAAAAATCCTACAGCACATCCACAAAGGTAGTTTGGGGGGTAGGTTCTGTTAAACACCATCTGAACAAACGTGCCTTCACCCACGTGAAGAGCAAAGCTGTCGATATAGGTTAAATAACTCTGACACTGTGTCTGGAACAAGAGACGGACTGCAGGAAGCAACGTGCCTGGATGTCAGCACCTCCCAATGCCCTTTGGATGCAGCTACAGGCACTACACTCAACTGTGGTGCTTACGACAAGAAGAAATAAGCCAGGCTGTTTGAATGGTGGAGACTAAGGAGTGATGGCCAGAGCTTGTTCAGAATTCAGCTGTTCACAAAGCAAGCGGAATTGGTTTGAAAATGGGATTTCTGTCCGTCCCCCCCCCCTTTCTTTTTGTATTAAATATCAACCATCCCCTTCCCCAACTCTTTAAACTTTGCTACATTTAAAATCCTCCACACCACATAGCTAAACAGTGGCCAACAGGCTTTATTTATAAAAAGAACAAAAACGAAACAAAAACACCTTAAGAACTACAACTACAGAATGCACATCTTCCCATTGATTGACACATGCATCACAATTCAGATCATCAAGCCCAACCTCCAGACTCAGCTTTCAGACCTGCATAGGACAGTATTGCCAAAACACTGATCTTACAGTTATCACCAAGCAACAGTCCTGAACTTAAACGTTCCCTGCTCCAAGTGACAGCACTGCACCCTCAGCAGTATCCTATTTCCTTTTTTTTTTTTGCAGTGGTGTTTTAACACCAGATTGAGTTTGGGTTCTCGCTGTGCTTCCCAAGGCCAGCTGAGATCTAACACAGCATCACAGAACGGCTGGGTTGGATGGGACATTCAGGCCCCCCCCAGTTCTCCCCCCTGCCATGGGCTGGCTGCCCCCAGCCCCATCCACGGCCTCGGGCACCTCCAGGGATGGGCATCCACAACAACCCACGTAGTCTGAGCTCAAATACTCAGTCCAGTCACAGGCAAACAGAAGAGAGGCTCTCACTTCACTCAATCTGAACTTGGAGTGCTTGGCACTGGACAACAAACTACCTGGTAATAAAGCTCATTACTTCTTACGCACCCTCGGTGAAACCAGCCCCATTCCTGCCTGGTGCACAAACTCAAACAGCCATCTTCGATCCTACAACTCAAAAAGGGTGCTCAGCTTCTTTTCAAGGTGCCAAAGTTCTCCACGTGTGTTGGGTCAGTCAGAGTTCATTCCAAAAAAGGGGTTACTTTTTGGTATTCTCCCTGAACGAGTACTGAGAAAGCAGCCATCCAGCTGAAGCAGCGGTCAGTCTCCCACCCACATGTCCTGATTTTATTACACAAGTGAGGTATTCTTTAAAAATAAAAGTAAAAACAAAACAAAACAAAATGCATCTTTTTCCAACCTAAACTCGCCTACTACATGTGCCAGGAGCAGAGTTTGCTTCAGTCCCATTTCAACAGGAAAAAAAAAAAAAGATCAAACTTAATTTAATGAGACATCCTATTGGAAAGAAGGTTATAAAACCGTTTGAAGACTACGTTCAGTGTACTCTGGTACAACTGAAGAAAAACCAGCATTTAGAAATGTAAACTTCCATTTATTTACAAGCTTAAAGACCGAAGGAAACAGCATTTCCTATTGCTGAAGTTCTGAGGGGGCTGGTTCCTCAGCTTTGGAACAGCAGACAACTTAGCAGCAAACCCCACACGAGCATCAGAGACCACAGTGCAATTGTTGGGCTTCTCAAACGCGTTATCCAAGTAGTGCTGGGAGCTCTACTCAGGTTAGGAACACACTTTTAATCCGTGCTAATTAACGCTAACGCTGAAGAGGAATCTACTCTTCGTGCTCTACCTTTATGGATCCCAAAGGTAAAACCAAGCCCCTCTTCTTTATTACACACTGCAGCTGAGAAAAGCCAAGCAGATTTTAAAACCCTAATTTCTATAGGCTGGGACAGAATCGGTATAATTAGACTTACACTGATTAATCATGCTGTTGAATGCAGTTGTGTGTGCAACCTAGATTCCCAGGGGAAGAAGTTCAAAATGCTGGTACAAGTCCTTAGGTTGCCTGTCACACAATACATTACACTGTACAGGTTGGCAAGCCTTTCCTACACGTAACACCCAGTTCCAAACCTATACAAAAAGCTGCAGACAGGACACCAACAGTGAATATAAAACAGTTAAAAATAACTCTTAAAAAAAGCATGGAAGTGCCTCTTTTCTGACCAGTTTTCAGAATCTGCCAAATTGTGTGCTCAGAAAACGACACGAGAACGTCGGGTCACTCATGCACAACCCTCAGCTAGAAAATTACACCGGTAGGGGGGGCTTAGAAAACAAATATTTATTGCCAAAGTTAAACCTCCTATGAGAAAAAAGTGTTAAAATCACTTCGATTTATCAAACCACACAGCAGCATAAAGTGGGCACTTTTGTAAAAGTCTGCAAAATATCTAAAAGCTAATTTTTTTTTTTGTATTTTTTTTTCTATTTTTTTTTTAAATCCTTTTTTTGTTTTTTTTTTTTTCGTTTTTTTTTTTGTTTTGTTTTTTTAGAGGGGGGAAAACGATGGTTCAGTGTTTGTCACGACGCCATGGCAGCATTATCTGTAGGCGTTACAATTGAAAGCTACTGCCAGGCACCACCACCTGGGCACGTCACACATTCACAACAGGAACCACCGATCTGAACTCGCAGAATAGTGCAATTGCTTTGCAGCCCGAGTCTGCAGGTTAAAAAGGTCATTAGTAAAACCGACAAAAACTGCAAGACCTGTGAAAGTTACGTCTGTTAAAAGGCATTTACAGTAGTGAAGTCTAAAATCTCCATTAAAAAAATCTATGGCCCCACACAAGAGAACGATTACATTGAACTGGAGGAGAACTTCGCCATACTACGCATACTCACTAAGCAGCGCGTGAGGACGGAGAATCAGTCGTCACCATCAGCTAATGGGATGAGAAGGGAACCTAAAGACCAGAGCTAGCAAAGTATTCAATAGAAACCTTTCGTGCCAAGTCCTTTAAAAACGTCGGGATGATCGGCCTTTTGCGCTTTGAGGTAAAAATTTAGTCCAATGCATCAGAAAAGACAGTCTATGAATTTCTATGACGTAAAATAACGAAACGAATGGCTCAATTGTGTCGGTGCATCAGACATTGTTTGAAGTACAGATTCAGTGCGACTGTTCAGAGCTGCTGGTAGTGGGCAGTCTGAAAGAAACCGGGCCCTAGCTATAGCAGTAGGCATTGAAAACATGTCAGGACTGAACGAGTTGTTGGCTTTGCCTCATCTTCCCAGATGCTCTCAAGCAAAATACATTGTATGTTGAGTATCATGGTGGATCTGCACTGCCTTTGCCAGAGCCTGAGGATCACGGCCATTGCTCTGTCCTGACACGTGGCTGCCTTCAGCACTGTAAAAACGCACACACATACAGAGAACTGTGAACAATTGAGCCTATAACTCAAGTTCATTGCCTGGCTACCAAGACAGTGAGGTGCAGCTCCTTACCTGTCGTGATCCTTGTCCACAAGATGGTATCTAGCCCTAAATGCTACCAGTCTGGCATAGTATGCAGGTGCTGGAATAGAGACTGATCGCGTACAGCGCACATACGTGTGACACAGCTGATAGGTCAGCAGCTGTAGCTCATCTGCAGTGAAACAGTTGTCATCCCACAGGACCTGATAGTGGGAGGGCCGGCTGGTTCCCTGCAGAGAAGAGATGAGAGTTCAGCCAGACAGCATCAACAAAAACAGAGGAGGTATCTGAATGCTGCACCTTCTATCAGTGCACTGAAGAGTAAGTGCCAAACAGGCACTTCATCACTGAACCGATGCAACATTAAATCTGCCAAACTATAAATAAAGGCCACATTACTCATCAGGACAACAATCAGGGTTTAGTCCCACAGCCTGAGCACAGCAGAGCTGAAGCATTACCTGAATTCCTGCGTGGCTACAGAGGTAAAAGTCAAATTCAGAAGGGTGCGTGATCGTGCTGTCCACAGTAGTGCCCGCTGGTACGTTGCCACTCTTACCCACCTAATGTGGAAAGTTTATTATTAGCCCATGTTGTTTTTTTTTTCCTCCTTCCTTTAGAAGTGATCCAAAAATACCTCCTCAGGTAGGCGCTACTTATGGCTGTCTGAGAATTTATAGCTGAAAAACGTGGAAAAATTTAGGCAACTTACATAGGAGGAATGAAAATGTTCTCTGTGGGTTCATTGTTAGGAACTTCACCACATCCAGTTGGTGTGTGATCAGAGAAAAATGAAATCCTTGCCAGCACCATTAAAATTGCAGAGTGGAATAAAGTATACTTTAGTATTTTAGAATATGAAAAGATGCAGGCTTTCTGAAATAGACTTCACACCCTTGTTTGCAATCACACCCCAGGGATGTGTATTCTTCTAGCAAACATAAGATCAAGACATTTCCTAAAAAAAGGTTCCTTAGCTGGCTTGGGGATTTGTGACATAGGCAAATCTTACAGATGCACCTAAAACAGAACAGACCAACTGACCAACCAACGTGCTGGGAATCTCAAGATGACAAAAATGAGGTTACAGCTCCAGATACGCAAATCCAGGGATTCTGAGTATGCTCACCCCAAAAGGGGCTGGGAACAAGCTGCTCCATCTGACTGTCTGATGTAGAGCAGTAAAAAAGGGGAGGAACTAACTATTTTGGTCTTAGAGAAAAGCCTGTTCCAGCACAGAACTGCTTCTGTTTGTACAAATTAGTTCACTTCCAGTGGGCGAGATGGATTCCACCCCCATTAGCCAAACCGCCTACATTCCCATCCCCATCACCTCCTTACTGAAGTACCCAACATTACTTGCCCTTTCAGTTTTGTCGGCACAGAACAGCCTGGTGTGGTGTCTTTTCTGCACAACGATGTAGGTTATTCCTGGTCTGTAGTCTTCTTCCAAACTAATACAGGCCTTTCTGATTGCTATAAGTTCTGGCCAAGCTACCTGGACATAGAAGATTTGACTGTTAGTACATACAGTATTATTCTTTCCATATATAAATGCCACTTCACAATCAGCCAGGATAACTTTACATTCTGTCTGCCCAGGAAAACAAAAAATAACTGCAAATTGCATTCCACATATGCAGTGTCAAGGCCAATCCCTTCACAAGCATCAAGAAATCATTAGACAGTACCTGCTTCATCTGCCCTTCTGATACTCCTCCTCTGTAGTAAATGATTCTTGTAGGCTTGAAACGTGTGGATTTGTAAAACTGTATCAGCAGTTCTCGCACCATGTTTGTCAGGTCCTGTATCACCTCCTGGCTGTACAGCAGTTCCTGGGAGGTCTCCTGACGGGAGGTCTGCACTCGCACTGTGGCACAGTAACGGCTAGGATGGCCATCCATGCTGCCGACCACAGCAGCTATGGAAGGCTTCTTTCCATCCCCAGCAGGAGGGTGAGTGACATCTGCTCCCAAAAAGATCACTGGCTGCTGGAACACCGAGGGCCTGTTTAATACGATTAAGGTTTATTTAATAATAATGTAAAGAAGGGGGATGAGGAAAGAGAAAAAGACAACCAAGGCAGGCATATCCAAACCATGTAACGGCACTAGAACCATTCCAGATCTTTAAAGATGAAGGTGTCTGCCTCAATCTAATCCAGACAAAACAGAAAGCAAAAGAAATGAAAGGATCAAAGGCAGACAAGCTCACAAGGATTTACCACACCTCACTGTGTCACTCCTCTTTCAGTTTGGAAGGAAAAAGAGTGTGCTCATGGAAGTGGCAAGAGAAAAAGGCAGACAGTCTGAAGGTAGGAAAAGGCAAGAAAATGCCCTCTTCAGTCTGTGGGTATTTCTAAAATACTCATTATTTTGAAAGGTAGCAAAACAGACTGAATAATTTTGTTTGATAATTCAGACTTCAAGGAAAGCACTAAGTCTCATCTTACCTTTGATGAGGTACGAGCACGTTGTTGATTCCTCCAAGCTTTGCATTTATTTTCAGACACAGGTTGGACAGTGTTTGTGGTGAGGTTTTCACCACATTCTTTACCTGAACACACTGAGTGGCCATGCCAAGAAGAGTGTCGCCAACTCGCTTTACTTCAGCTGTGACAGAAAATAGGATGGTGGTTCCAGTTACATGCAGTCATTAGTTCCACCATCTTTCTCTTATTTTTCCCAAATGTTATGCCTGGTCAAACCCTTAAAGGCTCGCTGAAAAAGTCTCAGTTTGGTCTTTGGGAATGCACAAGTACTTTGTACCTTCCCAAAGGGTGTGTGGTGACAGGACAAGGAAAAATGGCTTCAAATTTAAGAAGGGGAGGTTTACGTTGGATACAAGGAAGAGTTCTTCTATGCTGAGGGTGGTGAGGCACTAGAGCATGCTGCCCAGGGGTGTGATGGATGCCCTGTCCCTGGAGATGTTCAAGGCCAGGCTGGCCAGGCTCTGAGCAACCTGTCTGAGCTATGGATGTTGCTGCTTACTGCAGGGGAGTTGGACTGGATGATCTTCAAAGGTCCTTTCCAACTCTAAGCTATGATTCTATGATTCTACACCACTGAGGATTGACAATCCAATCTCCAAAATACAATTAGACAAAAAAAAAAAAAAACCAACAGCAAACCCTTTTAAACTGAAGGCATTGCCTGCTCTGTCGCCTTCCTATTGATGAAGTGCATAATAAGATACCCGCTTGCCATGCAACTCCTTAACACTTCACAACTTCTACGTACCATACACGGGTGTCTTTCCAGGTAGAATCACCACAATCAGCTGCAGACCAACATAAGTCAGTTTTAAATGTTTGAACATGGGCTCCACACTGTCTGCACCCTGGGCGTATTTACAGAAACAGGGCTGGCCTTGGATCGGCATCCCTGCGTCCTTGGAGATCTTGCGCAGCTGGTCTGTAAAACTCCTGTAAATAAAATACAAATGGAAGCAGCCTGGTCTTTTCACCACGTTCCACTTTCCTGTTAATTCTATTAATCACATTCTATCAATTATAAATAGTTGAGATTTTGGAATAAAACATCACCATCAGTTCTCTGTAAAAAGAGCATTATACAAAATCTGAATGCAGTCTCTACAACCTGAAATGTAACCTCAGTGGTAAGGGAATTACTGCTCTCCTAGCCAGCCAATTAGGTTATGAACTTTGTTAAAGCCTCCTCCCAAGCAGTACACATTTAAGGCACTGCAGAACTATGATTTCCTCTTTTTACTATTAGATGCATGATTAACTTATACCGCATATTATCTTTCAGAAATATGAGGAAAATAAACCCTGAAACAGGTATCCTGAATAAAGAGGAAAATACTTACTTTAGTAAGTCTTCCCTGCATTGTTTTTGAGGAGCAAAACAGGCAACAGCCCAAACTTTAATCTCAATGCCAGCATAGAACTGTTTCCCTCTCATGTCCCACACACCTTGGTTTGGTGTGGCCACAGTCTTGTTCTAGGTAAAAACCAAAGGCAAATTAAAAATAAAATGCTGCCTGGTTTTGTCTACAGCCAGAGTTCACACAAAAGCAAACCTTGTGAGAAGATACATGGAACCTTTAATGAATGTCAGCACCCTCAGAACAAGGTATTTCACAAGACCTGGAAGACTCACCCTGCCTCCATATTGCAGCATTGGCGCTGGCAAAACTCTGCCTGTCAACTCTGTCATTTCATTATGGACAACAATACCAAACTCCTTCAGATATGGATCAGGTCCACCAACCATACTGTTACTTTTCACCTGGTGACAAGAGAAGTATCTGTGTAACTACACCTAGCGTTTCAGGTGGCTCTGTCTTCTTTGCAATTAACAGCTTTTCTGTTTAAAAGGATTTATTTTAAAGAAGTCAGATTTTTTGATCTTCTGCAATTCTTGGCTCATCCGGTTATCATTACATATGCACCAGTGCTTCTGAAAGTCACACTCACAAATGCAGGTTGTTTAGCTGAAAGTTGGACTTACAAGTCTGCTGATTTCTTCCTGTCGGTCGGGTGCAGATCTTGCAGTCGCTTTTATCATAGTTGATGTCTGATTGTCTGTTAACTTCTTGATACACCTCTGGCCTGCCACTATGTTACACACCTGCACAGGAACAGTGAAAAGTGGCATGACACCATTTAACAAAGGACAACACAATGCAAGAGGATGTCAGATCCTTACCTCAAGCGGTAAGTATGTGTGTTTCTGCTCCTGTCCTACTTGGAGACAGGGAAGATGAGGATATTTTAGCTGCAGACTGTACTTCTGCTTAAAATACTGAGCTACTGTACACTCCATAGCCTGCCCATTTTCCAACTGCAGAGGAAACCTATAAAGGATATTTTCTCTGGTTAGTTTGTTGATGTTGTTTTAGATCTTGAAAAGGGAAAAGAAGAGTGAAAATCTAATCCAGAGTAGAAATGCTTAGAACAATTATTTTCTTTAGCTACTGGATTTCTCCTTAATGATAATATTTCAGTTTACTGGAGCTACTTATATAATGATAGCCTTTGATAACTCTTCTATTTTCTTGTATTGATGGAAATAAAGGAGGTGTCTAAATCCATATTACTTCTCTGTCCTATTAAGGCTAAACATGCTTTCAAATCCACACAGCTCTTCCACCTTCAGAATCAACTTTTCTTGTATAAATACCATATCTAAGCGATTCAAGATCTTAAAACTTGTCACAAGGTGCTGGTATACGTACGTCTGATGGCTGGCTGGTCGACGAGTAACATTGCAAACTCGATACTTTCTCTTCATCTGGCCACAGTGAGTAACCTCTACTTTTAGACCTGGAAACCCAAAATAAAAATCACCTAAATAGAATCAGACATAGGAATCACCTTTGGGAATGATGAGAGCAAAAAGGAAAGCTCAACTTCCCAAAAGTGCCCTGTAAATTTTCATTACAACACAGTAGTTACAAATTGACAGCATTTCGATGCAGTGGCTTTAGAACAAGCCTTTACCTCTGATTTCTTTGGTAAACTTGACACGTTGGGAGTCTGTCAGAGGCTTGGTTTGTTCATTGATGTTCTGAATGTCCAAGACCTCACACATGAACTCAATGATAGGCTGAGCACGATAGAAAGCAGTTGCTGATACTACAATAAAAAAAAAAAAAGGACATTTAATTTAGAAGCAGCAAGAACTCCACTACATTAGTGAGACACAATTACCTACGTACCATCAATGTTGAGCATCATGTTCCACATGGCAGGCCTGACAGACTGGTGGAAACCAAACCAGACCTCCCTGCCACCACCCAGAGGGTGGTAATAGCCTTCAGGGGGGGAAAAAAAGGAGCGACCCACAGGAGTATACCTGAAAAAGGAAATTATTAATTTGAGCATTCCTTTCCAATGGACCTTTCTTAAGTTATGTGTTTAAAACACATTCCTATGGCACACAAGAACTGTTAGAACTAATTCATGGCAAGCATATAAAACCTGAGCAGAGCAGTTGGAAAGCCTATAGCAAATTCCAGTTGGAAACATGACCAGCAGATACAAGTCTTCAGTTCAGATCAAATATCCCTATTCTAGTGCAGATTTGTAATGCAGGTGTTGAATTACACAACAGCTTCCCTCAACCCTTCTGCAGTATGAAGGTGTAACAGCAGAACAGCAGCAAGTAACTAACAGAAATGTAAGACAGTGACAAAACTGACCAGTTACACAGGCACCTGAAGTACCCACCTCATGGACGGAAGGTGCCGTGTAATTACATCAAGTGCTTGTACAGAATCTTCAGGAACTTCATTCAAATGCCCTGCCAGAGCTTCCAACAGCAACTGAAGGCTGACAACTGACACCCACTGAATGGACACTTTGAAAGTCTGGTCCTTCCCCTCTCCTGGAAGTGTCACCTCCATATCCACCTTACAGACAAAGTGAAGCAGGAGCTTTAGTTAAGGACTGCAGCAGACTTCCACAACATTACATTACATTGCTATGCAATGTTATAATAACAACAACAATAACAACCACTGCCAATAAAAACACCTTTCAAATGACAGAGTAGCAGTTTTCTGCACAAAGTTCAGACTGCTCACAGTAACACTCACTCTGTCCCTGCCAATGGGTAATGGGTGTGCAGTGTACATGTTCCGCTTCCCATCGTATCCAGGCTGCCGGTCACCAAATATCTGCATCTTGAAGTGTCTCACCATAGTATCCACCACTTCTCTACAGAGGGATTTATCGAGTTAGGTTGGAGAACAGGAAAATCCAGCAATGGTCTTATGTGGTTTAAAATTCCTTTTCTACATTTTCTTAACGGATCAAGGTAAGAGAAGCTGCAATGCACTAAAACACACACAGGTCATCAGCAGAAACCAACAGTAAGTCACCTCCAGGTTAAGACACTGAAGTTTCAATATAAAGGCACCTACGTGCAAGGCAGGTGTCCAAACCTTACTGCTGCCAGAAGAGATGCACGCAGTACAGACAGCGTCATCTGAGGAACTGTTCATACACAGGAGCAAATACAAGCATCTGCCCTGGGGTGCTCTTCAGATGGGTTCTACTGATATGCACAAGCACCTAAAACACTTGTATCAATTTACAAGCAGAATTCCCTCACCTCAGCTGCTAACAGACATCTTTGTATAACAGATGACACAACAGTGTTATTACTATTAAACAGTTCCTACCTGTTCACTCTTCGGGGTCGTTTTTCTGGTTTGATATCCACATCATAGTGATAAACATCAATCTTGGGGATCTGAACCTGAAAGTGGTTGGCTAGGAGGCGGATGGGTTTCCCAACAGTTCCCAGGCCTGGGCGACGGGGGGGCTGGAAAAGGCTTGCTGGGGGCCCTGCAAAGTCAAACAAATACCGAAGAGAAATCTCATTCAGTGCAGCATCTTTTCAGGTATATTTAGCTGGAAAGTCTTTCTGGCATAGCAGAAAGAAACCTTAAAGAGCTCCCCATGCCTGCAGATGGAGCATTCCAAGCAGCACATGGCCTCCCAGCAGCTCTGAACTTCCAAGTGAAAAACATGCTCCCTAAAGCATGGGTATGTAGGTTAACGCCACAATTCATTCTCAGTATTTTAGTGATAGTTATTCAGAACTGTGGTTTATGAACTCGAGAGTCCCGAGACAGAACATAAACATTTCTGTATTATCTATTCTTATACAATGTAAAGATAAATGTACTCCTAACATAATTTCTAGAACCAGCCAAAAGCCACATGAGACACACCTTCTCATTATGGGCTTAAACTTCAGATGAAATACATTCCCAATTTCTATCTGAAAATTGCTGTAATCTAGAAATGAGTAAGATAAACCTTCTACTCTAATCCAAACTTAAGACGTATCTCCATATTGCATCCAGGCTAAAAAACACTTGGGTTGTTTCCCTTACATCATGAACACATCGCTTCTATTAACAATGAAATGCTTTTCCCCTGAAGCAGAATTCCACCCAATTTCAAGTTCTAACACAATGAAAGGAATGAGGTACGGTTTAGGCTTTCTTCTGAAGAGTAATGGAGCAAGCATACAGACAGGTATAGACTCCTAACACGAGTGGAGAAGGTAATTTATTTGGGCAAAGGTAACAGCTGCAGAAAGAGTTCAAAGGAAGAAATCAGGAGAGGCTTAAAAAAGGCACTCCCATGCAAGCTGGTCACTGGGTAAGTCTTCAGTTAAATTCCTCAAAGTGTTAAGATCTGAGATACCATATTAACAAGATTAAGCACTTTCTGTTGTTCAAACTATCACAGTCCCAGCCTACACTGCATATAAAGCAAACAGAGTTGATATCTTCTCATGGCTTTTGCCTGTATCTGCCAGCACGCAGTGTGATCAGTGTTTTTTTCCCCTCTGTTCTTGAGCAGCAAAGCAGAGGGGAAAAGAGTAACAGTAAAGTAACAATAAAACTAAGGGTAAGTTCAGTATAACACCGTGTCAACATGCCAGTATTCATTTAAATCAAGAGCTCACAGCTTATATCAGAAGAGAAGAGAAGCAGATAAGCCGTAGGAGGATGAAGCTCATATTTGGGTACACCTCAGTGTGCAGCAATAAGCTTAACACAATCCCAAACTAAAGCTAAGACCAAACGAAAGGAGCCCCCTGCACTTGGGTTTGTAAGCCAGCCAATGGCCATCACAATGAAATACCAATCTGAGGGCACCAACCCCAGAATGACTGTAAGCAGAATGCTCAGAGCAGCTGTAGCCCACTTGACACATCACTGCCAAAGGTGCTGCAGCACTGTGGCTGTTTGGGGTGCAGACATCCCACACGACGCATTGCTGTCTCTGCACCCACATGAGTAATTGCCATCAGGCCAGGAGCACAGCTAAACTGGTTGTAAGGTACAGTTAGTACTTAAAAAAAGCTACAGCTATCTTGACAAGTGTGAATCATCAAGGGCAATCAAAGTTTGCTGCGCTTATTTGGATATGAGAGAGATGATCCATTAATCCTGTGCTAATTAGCCTGAAGTACGTGCAAGCGCTGACCTCCCACAAGAGATTAAATGACAACTATATTTACCCATTTTCCTGCCTCATATTGACAAGTTTTGTGGGCAGGCATGGCTGTGCTGTGCTGACCGAGGTCAGCATCCATGGAAGGAGATGCAACTTACGCCTTCTTTCCTAAGTTACTTCCCAAAGGATTCTGGAGAAGCAGCTAAAAGCCTCCTTGCAGACCACCCTGATTTTATCAGGATCTCTGCCCCCTCAGCCTGACGAGGTTCATATGTCCTATTTATCTCCATTTCTTCCACTGTGTGACATTTATGGGCACCGAAACCTCAAGATGTTGCTTCAGACAGGAAGTGTTCTACAGAGCCAGAAGAGGATCCTGCAGAGCAGGCAGCCGGCGCAGACAGACTGCATGGTGCAGCTGCAGAGCAGACTGTCAGAACAAACCTCTGCTATCTTAACAGCAGAGTTCAGAGCCGCAGGGCTCTGCTTTGCAGGGGGTTGGACTCGATGGTCTCTGGAGGTCCCTTCCAGCCCCTACAATCATCATGAAATCATAGGATGGTCTGGGTTGAAAAGGACCACAATGATCATCCAGTTCCAACCCTCTGCTATGTGCAGGGTCGCCAACCAGCAGACCAGGCTGCCCAGAGCCACATCCAGCCTGGCCTTGAATGCCTGCAGGGATGGGGCATCCACAGCCTCCTTGGGCAACCTGTTCAGTGCGTCACCACCCTCTGGGGGAAAAACTTCCTCCTAATATCCAACCTAAACCTCCCCTGTCTCAGTTCAAAACCATTCCCCCTTGTCCTATCACTACCCACCCTCATAAACAGCCATTCCCCCTGCTGTTTATGTGCTCCCTTCAAGTATTGGAAAGCCACAATGAGGTCCCCCTGGAGCCTCCCCTCTTCCAAGCTAAACAAGCCCGGTTCCCTCGGTGTCAATAAACATTTCATATTTCAGCCAAATTAACAATTATGCCAATAACCCCACTAAGATAAGTCACACTTCAGTAGAGAAACGCATCTCACAGACATTTTGCAGAAGAATAAGTACGGGTATTAAAACACAAGCAGGAAAACACCGCATGCAAAACAACACCAGCACTCAGCCCAAGGCTGCCGACCAACACAACGCCCAGAACGCACCACCTCAGCCTCTCAGCGCTCACCGCCGCTGCCCGCCCACCCCTCCCGGCCCCAAGGACACGCCGCGTGCCCCTCTGACAGCGCAGCCGTCACACGGCGCAGCCCCCGCTCAGCCGCCCCGCAAACTTCCCCCGGAGTTGGCGGCCCGTTCCAGGCCGAGCCCTTCCGTTCTCAGCGCTCCCGGCGCTCTCCGCGGCCCAGCGGCCTGCAGCGGCTCCCGGGCCCGGCCCGCCTCCAGCCGCGCCGGCGCAGCCACCGTCCGAGCGGCACCGGGCCGGGCCCGCGGCCTCCGCTTCCTCCTCCTCCTCATCCCCGCACCCGCACGGCCCCGCCGGGCCTCGTCCAGCCCCCGCCCCGCCCGCGTCTCTCACCGGGTCCCAGCGCTTCCATGGCGGCGGCGGCGGCCTCGCTGCGGTCCCCCCCGGCCCCGCCGGCCGCCCCGGGCCCCGCCGCCGCCGCCGCCGCCGCGTAACGCTTGATCTCGGGAATATTGGCTCCGGGATGGGGGCCCGGCGCGGAAACTGGGGGAGCGGCGGCGGTGGGGGGAGCGGCGGGGCGCGGGGAGGAGGCGGCGGCCGGGGGGGGGTTGCGGCGGGGAGCGCTGCCGGAGCTCCGCTTCCCCGAGCGGCGGCGCAAACAATCCCCCCGCTGCGCCGCCGAGCCCGAGCGCGCCCCCGCCGCCGCCAGCACGCGCCGCCTCCCGCCGTGCGCGCCCCCCGCCGCCGGCCCCGCAGAAGGAGGAGGAGGAGGAGGAAGAAGCGCCCCCTCCACGCTGCCCGGCGCCGCCGGCTCGCGCACGCGCAACGCCCCCTGCAGGCGGGGGCGCGCACGTCGCTACGCACTCTTTGGGCGCCGGCGCGGCCCTCAACAGGTGAGCGCGCGGCCCCGCCCCGCTCCCCTCACGGCGCCGCCTCAGAGCTCCGCACCGCTCCCGGCCGCCGCACCGCTTTCCCCTTTTAAAAATGTTTTAATTCCCCTCCTCAGAACACCGCCTCCGTTCTCTGCTTCAGCGATCAGGGGACGGGGACCCAAAGGCCGGCCCTGTTCGGGGGCAGCCCGCGCCCTCCGGCCGTGAGGTAAAAGAGGCGCCGGGCCGCCGCGCGGGCTCTCCAGAAGTCGCGTTCGCTTTTCTCGCTCCCTCCGTTCTAAGACGCGTTGCGGATATGGGAAACACCACGAAGATCTCTGCCTCCCACAGAAATGCGACCAAACGCCTCTGAAGTTGTTTTTGTTTTTTCCTTCCCCCTCAGGACAGCAGGACAGGCAGCACCTGACTGTTGTTTGACTTCAACGAAAAACTAAATAAATACTAACAGACCTTTTTATGTCCTACAACGTACAGACCCGTCATACCTATACGTGAGCCGGATCCCACACCGTGCGGGTTCGGGTTATGGTGTGGCTGCGGCCTCCGCAAACCCAGCACCGGGGCCCCCTCACGCGCCCCGGCTGAGGGGACCCGAAGTACCTCGCGCAGCTCCGCGCCGCCCGCGCACCGGGCGCCTCGCTCCGCCCTGACCGGGAGAGCGCCGCCACGGGGAGGGCGGGAGGGCGCCCGCTGCGCGAGCGGTGATTGGGCGAGCTGGAGAGGGCGGGGCGAGGCGGAAAAAATCTCCCAATCAAACACAGGGGAGGTGGGGCCTAAAGGGACGTACTGAACGACGATTGGCTGTTCCCGAAGCAGGGCGGGTCTAGGGCAGCGCGCGAAGACTCGAAGAGGTTTCTTACGCGGCAGCGCTGTGACTGCGTCCGGCCCGGGCCATGGCGGCGGCTCCCGTTGAGGTGAGTCCTACCGCTCCGCGCACACGGCTGGCGGCTTCCGGGGGTCTTGCAGCTCCGGTGACCGCGGTGCGGAGGAGGGTTGGGATGAGCACCGAGCGAGACGGCGGCGCGTCCTCAGCTGCCCGTGAGCCCCTCACCGCCGTCCTCCCGCCTTGCCTCAGGACTGCACTTCCCAGCATGCCAAGCGGCGGCGCGTACTTCCGCCTCGCGGTGTACTCTGGGAAGCTCATAGCGGCCTATCTCCGTGCGCGCAGGCGGGAGGGGCGGGGTCTGGCCTGGCGGCGCGGGGCACGACGGGAGGGCGGCCGCTCCATTCTGATGGTGCTTTCTTCCCTCTTTTGGGCGCGTCGTTCTCAGTGGGGCTCTGAGCGCTGGTTGTCTTGTTTTGTCTGCGTGCAAGGTCACCTGAAGCACACTTAGATACTAATAAAGATTGATGGAGTGTGTAAATCAATGAATGCCAATAACGTGTGTGTGATCCTGTGAAAGGGCTCAGCCAAGGCCTCGGGGTGGAGTTAGGCCCCACGAGTAGTTGGTTCATAAGCGCGGTGCTAAGGAAAGCTGCCCTTTGCTTTGTAGCTGCAACCAGAAGAGCTGGATGTGGCTGTGGCTGTGCTGAAGGCCCACAGCAGCGACTCAGACAGCGGGCAGGGCAGTGCTGAGCCCCCCTCACCGGGCCGACCACCCACCGGCTCCACGTCCCCACAGGATGGAGGTCTGTAATGGGGCTGCTGAGCTTCACACAGGGCTTCCCAGGCAGTGGGGATCTGCTGGGCTGTACGAGGCCAAAGGGCTGTTTCTGTTGCTTAGGATGTGGGCAGAGAGCTGTAGATCTCAGAAAAAGGGGTTTCGAGGTACAGAAAAGGAAGTGGTAAACAGGCTAATTTCCTTCCTTTTCATGATTTGCTTCATCTAGTACCGTTTTATTATTATTTCCTGTTACTGATCTGTCAGTGAAGGATTTTCAGTTTTGCCTTTTTTAAAAGGCTGGAAACCTACATCAATTAGTTCAGTTATCTGCTGTGCTGTGGAGAGAAGTGGGTTTTGAATATCTGATTTCATGCTGCTATAACTGATGTCAACAGTTCCAGTTGTTGGCATTGTAGAATTTAACAGATACGTAGCTTTATACATAACCAATTGCTTGTTGATTAACTGGTGGAATGTACTTTTCCATAGCACGCATCACTTCTATTCTTTTAATATAATTTGTCAGATTCAGAAGAAGAGATTTTTGTAAGTAGAAAAGCAAAAGGCAAGAAGGTGCTTCAGGACAGTGAAAGTGAAGATGGAGAGGACGGTGACTCTTCTGTGCACAATGACACTCTGGGTGGAGACACAGAAAATGGAGAGGAAAAAGAGAAGGTCACTGCCCAGAGAAACAAGAAATCTCGGATTCGACAGGGTCTGCTGGACAGCGATGACAGTGACACTGGTGACCATTTGCAAATTGAAAATCTTGACACAAGCAGGAAGTCTGTCTTGTCTGAGAATGAGGTGGAAGAGGGGAGACCACTGAAATCTGGGAAAAAATCCAGAAAGCATAAACACAGTTTTGAAGATGAGGCAGCTGAAAAAGCTGTAGGAAAACCTAGAAGAAGAAAGGAGAGGGAGAGAAGAGCTGAGTCCATCAAACAGCTGATAAAAGGAAAGAAGCCAAGCTCAGAGGTATATGCTTTTGGCAGAAAATCTCAGATGCTTTTTGCATTAAGTTAAATGTGTAACAGTATTATTTTGTTTAAATGCTTCTGCATCCTTTGTGTCCTCATTACTACAACAGATAAGGTATGGTATCCACAAGGATTTTTGATTTTTTATTCTAGGTGTAGGGAACACTGCTCCACCAATTTAGTTTATCAGTTTTGCAGTGCTCTGAGGTGAATGTGACTGACTTATGGGGCATGGCAGATGCTAGACTAAGTTTGGCATACACATTTTCTAAGTTTCCTTGAGATCTGTTGACAGTAATCTTCAATGCATGTCAAAGAACTGAAGAGGAAATGCTGAAACAAATAATTCACATGTTTTCTTCTTAGGGCCAGCAGGTGGATGGTGGTGAGGGGTATCCTTTTAATGACAGTGGGTGTCTTCTTGATGACAAAGAACTTTTCGATAATGGCTTAGAAGAGGAAAACAATTCCTTCCCAGGGGATGAAGAGTCGATAGAGTCAATACGAGCTGCAGTGAAAGAGAAAATAAAGAAATACAAGGTATAGCAAAATAACGTTGTTGGATATTAGCAGGAGGCATTTTATTTGAACATATGTGAAACATTTTGACAATTGTACTGTTTATGACAGAGGGTAAAATAATCCTCTGTTTTTGTTCTTAAAGGTAGAGGAATGTGGTATTGGAAAGTTATAAGGCTACAGTAGAAGCTTTGGAAATCTGCCATAGTGTCATACAGGTTTTGTGCTCGTTGATGAGAATGTGTGCAGGTCCTGTTTTGCTGGTTTTGGTGACCAGTTATGATTCTGTATAATTATTTTGGCTTGTTTGCCCTCACTATGCCTGTCTATCTAGTCAAATAAATGAATCTCTCCTTTATGCGCTGTAGAACAAAGAACGGTTTTCTGAGGATGAAGGCTACAAACACGTATTTGATGATGATAATGAGGAATCTGCATTAAAAGAACCAAAAAGGAAGGTGAAGTATTCTTCTGTTGTTTGTTATAGTTACTCAAACCATTGGGAGTTTTTTTGCTTCTTGTCTTTTCAATGCTATCCTGTTTTTATTGGTTTGATGCTTTTCAATTTCAGTTGTTTGTTTTGTGCTGACTTCTTGCTACTTGAAAGAGGAAAATCAGCTATTCAGAGAATAGAGAGTCCCATAATTTTCCATTCTGACTTCAGAGACCTTTCTTTTCTTTTCTTAAGGAGCGGAAAGCAGCAAGGTTGAGTAAGGAAGCCATTAAACAGCTCCATAGTGAGACCCAGCGGCTCATTAGAGGTACAACTCAATTTTTTTAGTATGTAGTGGGATTTAAACCAGTAAGAAACTCAGGGGAGAAATGGAAAGGATTTGTCTGAAAGGACAGATCTTTCTTTTACCCAGCGTTAGTTACTTAGGGTTGAAGAGTAAAAGACTGTTTTTAATCAAGGACCTTTTTAAATGCCTTAGATGACTATTTAATTTTTCTTGCACCTTGTTTCTCTGGTAGAGTCATCTGTGTCTCTCCCATACCATATGCCCGAGGCCAAAAGTGTTCATGAATTCTTCAAGCGTAGATCTCGACCAGTGTATGAAGGAAATGCCATGGCATTGCTGAAGTAAGGACTTAAACCTTCCTTATGTATTTTCATAAACATTGAGGATATCCCAACTTTGCTTCTGGGGGATAACCAGACTTTGTTGTAGGCATGCTGTAGGGCTGTATCATATGCATGCATCTGCTTTGTGTGCAGTCACTTACTGTTTCTGGTAAGCCTTAAAAAGAAAGTACTGCTTTTACTTAAAGTCTTTTGATGCAATAAATACCTGGAAATTCCATCTTTTGAACAATGTGTAGTAAAATACTCAGATACCTGTAGGTGTGAAATCTCTCAGGAGTTTGTTTATACTGTGCTATGATAACGTAACTTGACAGAGCAGTGTAAAGAAATTGTATTACACTTTCCTCAAAATGAAGTTTTCCAGACTTGTATCCTTCACCTCTTCCTACGCATCAATAAGATAAAATTATTTACTTCTCTCAGTTTGTTCTCAGCCTTTTCTCTCCTTTCCTGATAGCCACAGATGAGGTATTTCTCTCTGCCTTCATTAGGTCCACTAAATACGAGTTCACCCTGAATGAAGAAGCTGCAGGCACGAAGACCTCGAGCACAGATTGCAAAGATGGGCCAACAGAAGGTGGTCAGTCAGCAGCTAATGAACCAGAAGCAAACCTTGGCGGGCACACTGATCCTGCTGCCAAGGATCCTCTCCTTGGTGAAGGGGAGAACTTGACAGAAGACAGTGCTGAAAAGTCCAGAAAGAACAATGATGATTCTCATAGTGCTGTGACTGTAACAACTGCCAGTGAAACAGAAGAACAGCAATCAGTCCTAAACACCGATTGCAGTGAACAGAAAGAGAGTGAAATTCCTCTACCAGTTGGAGGCAATGCCCTTGAGCAAAGAGATGAAACAGCACCAGGCCTGGAAAACAGCCAACAGGTGGGGCCTGGATTGGCAGCACAGCCTGAAAAAGTGAGGAAGTCCAAATTGGATAAACTCCGTGAGCTGGGGATCGATTTGACCATTAAGCCACGAATCTGCTCTGGCAATGAATCTTTTATAAACCTCGATGAATCTGATTCGAATAAAGGTATCACTTTTATTTTTGTAATACTATCAGATTTCCTTAAGTAAGCCGAGTAAAACTGAATTTAAAAGGAAAACCTCTGAGAAATGTGCAGGTGTTAGAGCAGAGTCGAGCACGTTTTCTTACCAGTACAGATTCTTATGTGTTTCCTTTAACTGATGCTGGAAAGGGAAATTCTGATTCCTTAATATTCAGATGCTTGAAGGGAGGCTTACTCCAGATCTTTATTGATGAGCTATTAGTCTTAAATATATATGTTAACAGAAATTTAGAGATTCCTGGTGGCTGGAAGTGTAGAGTGGCATTGAGTTGAGGTCTTGTGGGTAAATCATACTCAATGGTAATGTCGCTTAGTACTACTTACTGCAAAAATATCCTGTGATGATCAATTATTAGTCAAATTGTTTTACAGTTACCAGAATGTCCAAGGTTTATGGTTTTTAATTAACTTCTGTTGAAAAAATTTCAAGACCTACTCTTGATACAAATTTAATGCTATCAAATTCATTTAATTTTCATGCGATCAACATGTATTTAAAGAATTAGAAGCCTTGAAGGCACGTTTCTTGAAGCATACCCTTCAAACTTCAAAACCCAAGTTAGAACGGACCATAAACATGAGCATTATTCGTAAGGAGACCACATCTGAAGGGAAGGAGGAACTAAAAGCAGACGTGGTGCCAGCAGTTTTAGCTGCAGAGAGCCTGGATGAAGCAGTCCACACAAAGCCAGGTCAGTCTGGGAGCTGTGATGGTTGATCGGAAATCACCCTGTATTTTTTCTTCCTTGTTCCCCCTTCTCCTAATGCTGCCCTTCAAAAAAACAGATGAAGGAATGTTTTTCTAATATATATCCTGAATCTTAATAGACCTCTTAAATAGCACTGGTCAATGTAGATCAGGTTGCCACATTCAGATTTTTCTAACTGATTCTCTGAATTTCTCCCCATCCTTACTAAACTTTATATAAACACTTGCACATGCTGTTCCCTTCCATCAGCCCTTCTAAATGTAACTCTCAGACTCCTTGTGAGCTATTCTTACTTGGTAGATCTCTTGTGCTTCCTTATTTCTGTATTGCAGCTCCTAAATATATATATTTGCAAAGGAAAATATATGTGGAATGTGACTCTCACACAGTATCCATGAAAAGAATTAAGTTGTTTGGGCAGTCCTATGGGCACACACTATTTTTAGCTGCTCTTAATTATTTCATGTGCTGTAGCATATCTGCCTATGGCAACTGCAGTTGTTCTTCCCAAAAAACATTGGAAAGACAGACCCTGTTGTTGTTCAGAGGGCTGTGCAGGTGGCATTTATGGGTAACGAGGAGTCTTAGTAATCCATGAGAATGCATTGCCTCTGTGCATTGAATTTAGGGAATCTAACTCTCTTTGTCTTCCAGCTGACACATCAATTCATAAAAAAGTTTAAAAAATGAGTTGTTTTCAAATTGCCTTGATATATGTGTAGTTGCATTACACTGGACTCTTAAGGATTCAGTGTAGTGCATCTAACATATGAATTCATTCATTTCTGTGCAGGTGAAAAGCTGCAAGTGCTGAAGGCAAAACTCCAGGAGGCCATGAAACTCCGCAGGACTGAGGAGCGCCAGAAACGACAGGCATTGTTCAAACTGGATAATGAGGAGCTGCTGGAGGAGGAAGAGGAGGAGGAGGAGGAGGAAGAGATGACAGATGAGTCTGAGGAAGAGGAGGAAGGCGATCATGAGGTCTGTGTGCAACACATTCACATAACCCACTTGGATTCTCAATTCTTATTCTACTCAATGAAAGCAGACTTTTGTACACCACTAATCTTGGGTAATTGCCAATAAATCTTCTTAGGAAAGAAAACAAAAACAAAAAAAATAACCCTATGGTTATCTTGTACAGATTATTTTAGTATTCTAAATTGAATTTATTAGTATTTATTTGCCTAAAAAGCATTAAAAGCTAACATGTACAAAAGGTTCTGGAGCCATTCGTAAAATGTCTTGTCTTGTCCCTAGCAGGGGACAATTTCTATGGAATGTATGCATACCTGTCTGATCCGGGGTGGAGTTTGCCACAGATTTCTGTTTTTAAAGAGGGTATTATTTAAAGAATAATGTGCCTATTCTGAGCACTTCGATGCCAGTTGTCTTAGAGTCCAATAGGGATATGGAAGAACTGAGTGTCACTCAGTGTTCTCCTCCATATGTTAGAACACTTTCTCAAAAAGTTGCAAGAAGGGTGACAGCTCTAACAATAATCATAATGTATCTGCTGCATTTGGGGATGCTGTTTAGGCTGTGGAATCTCTGCTTGATGAGGCGGAGGAAGACAATGAAGATCTGGAAGAGAAACAAGTTGAAGACGGTGATAAAGAAACTGACAGAGAGTCAATTGATGGAGAAAAGGTGGAGCAAGCTGTGGACTGTGCTTCTGTTCCCAAACCACCTTCAACAGAGTCTACATTGATGCTCTTTAAGGACAGCTCCTCCAAAATGGGGTGAGACAACAAAACTTAAGAAATTGTTCTTGAACAATTGTAAATATGGCTGATATCCCTGACAGCTACTTTGATACCTTGTTTCTTGCAATTAGGTATGATAGATGATGGCACTTAGTCTTGTGTATGTTAACAAATACCTTTTAATTAATTGCAGGTACTCTCTTCCTGATGAGAAACATGAAAGTGAAGAAGCTGCAGACAAAGAAGCTACCAAGTTAGGTAGAGTAGAAGTGCTGTATTAGCTGGCCTTTGTTTTTATTTTTTTTCACTTGGCACACACAGATGTTTCCATCTGGGATTTGTACTTGGCATTTTTGTCTTTCATTAGCCATGTATTTACATGGTATTGCTATGAAAGTTATGATTGAAAACTTAGGAGAGCATGAAAAGAGAGGAAAGTAAAGTTCAAAGTAATGCTGGGAAAAAATCAGTCAGAAATCAATAAGATTAAATTCAGTTTAAAAAAGAAGTGCAATATGAAACCTTTATGGAAAAAAATCCAACATAAGCATAAAATCATGACTTTTTAGCAAGATGTTAACGTTGTAAAATAGTATCTTGAGGCATTGTATTGAAGCATTGTATTGAAACTTTCTTTTCAGAAGATGATGATTCATTTTCTCTACCAACACCAGCAAAAGAGAATAGCCACAACAGCAGCTTTGAGCTGATTGGCTCCATGATTCCATCCTATCAGCCCTGTAACAAACAGATGTCGCGTGGAGGGAACTTTTTACCTGCAGCAGGAGGCTTCAGGTCACCTTCCCCAGGTTTTTTCAAAACAAGCTTTATCAGTTCTGCTTCCAAGGTAAGGCTCTTACTCCTGTCCCTGTCTTATATTAATATGATGAATAAATGTATTTTATCCTGCCATATTTTTAGAAACAATAACACAAGAAGAAGGCATCTAGCCAAATGCTACTGTATGAGTAAGATTTTAGGAAAGCAAACGTCCCTGGAGTTTAAAATGTCTCTAAAGCCTCAAAGAGAAGATGCTGTAATCTGATTTTTGGTCTCTGAAACATGTCTGTTATAATATATTTGCACAGCATTTGACTTCAGTGACCCCAGGATTTATCAGAGCAACTTGGAAATACTTTAACTTCTTTTTATCCTTAAAAATATTGTAAATGTTTATCTGGTTCTCACTTTTGATTTCTAGGATTGCAAAGTATTTAATTTGTTTATTCTACCTTCTTTTGCCTAGAGCTCGGGAAAGATGTCTGAGCCTTCTCTTCCCATAGAAGATTCCCAGGACCTGTATAATGCCTCTCCTGAACCAAAGAGTTTATTTCCAGGGGCTGGAGAATCCCAGTTTCAATTTTCTCTGGAAGATGACACCCAGAGCCAGCTGCTTGATGCAGATGGGTAGGTTATAGGTGTAAAGGATGATATTTTGTGCCCTCTAACAGAAGTAGAACATACAGAACAGCAAGATTTTGCTAACTGCAGACTTTCTTTCAGGTTTCTGAATGTTGGACAACATAGAAATAAATACCAATCCTCAAAGCATGGACTGACTCTAGCCAGTATGGATGAGAATGCAATGGATGCAAACATGGATGAATTATTGGACTTGTGTTCTGGACAGTTTAGCAGTCAAGCTGAGCATGTGCCAAGTACCAGCAGCAACAAGAAACAAAACATGGAAGAACTGCTCAATCTTTGCTCTGGAAAATTTGTGACTCAGAGTATGTCCTGAATTCTATTCCCAGCTTTGCTGCTGGCTTGGTTTCTAAGCTTTACACTAACATACGTTCTAGTTCTGGGCAATAATGCAGAACGTGGAACTTGTGAGACTTCTGAGAGCTGTAATAATTTGTTGGTGCAAGCTAGCTGTCATTTCTAAGGTGTTCTCTGATATTCTAAAAGTTAAAATGTACCCGTCTAATAAGTTGTCACCTCACTTGTTTTTTTTTTTACAGCAGATTCTCCAACATGGGCATCATCAGTATCTTCCAAGGCAGAGAAGGACAGCGACATAGAAGACCCAATGGCAGAAGCACTAGCACTTTGTTCAGGCTCCTTCCCCACGGACAGGTTAGCATTATTCTTCAGGGATTTTCAGAAGCTTTTAGTGGTAGTTGTCTCATTTCACTCATTTTCCCCTAGGGAGGAGGAGGATGAGGAGCACGAGGAGCATGAGGAGCTTGGTGATTTTCAGCTTGTAACAGATGACAATGCCTTTGATAGTGAAGAGGTACGAAGTGATAAAGCAAAGCAAAATGGTGTGGCATTCTGGCTGAGAACTCAGCTTATCTACTTAATTTTTGAATATATTCATCAATGCAAAATACAGTGTCATCCAGAACAAGTTAATGAAAAAAATTGAGAGCAATTGAGACCACTTAAAATGTCTACTTAAGGTCCGGAATAACATAATATTAACACAGCAAATCTTTCTTAAAATCTCTGCTGTTTTATTCTGTGTTTATGGACTGAAGGACAGAAGAAGCTGTCACTACAAAACAATCCACTTTCAGATAAAACAATCCACTTTCAGATAAAACTTCATTTCCATAAACTTTCACAGGATGAAAAGAGTGGGGATAGTGATGGTGAAGAAGCAGAAGTAAGTGATGAAGAAGAGCTGCTGAGACGTAGAGAGGGCTCGAAGAAAAAGCTGTAAGTGCTAGTGGTGGTTTTTTGCATTGATGCTGCCACACTGCATGGGTTAACTGTGCTGCTGGTTGGCTGAAGAGAATTTCCATTATAATTTTCATTATAGAGGGAAATGAAAAGGCCAGGATGGAAGCAGTGCAGGAATTTCTTCACCAAAACAGGGTTGCAATGTATCACTGTCATTCTTCAAGTCTTAAGGTCTTTATTCATTCTAGTAGGCAACGCATCTTGTTGACAGTTATCATTATATTTGGCAAGCAACTGACAAGCAGTCTAGTGGATGACAATAATTTGGGGGTGTTGCGTGTTGGCAGGCTCTGCGTGTAAATGTGCAAGAACTTTCAGGCCTTATGAGTCACGATTTCTTTTTGAGAATATGTGCTAATCTTACATCCAAAGATTACTTACTTACTTTCAGAAGACTTATATGATAATAATTGATCTGCCAAACTAAACTCTCCTAACATTCTTTGACAGAAAACTGGAGGATTTCATGGAAGATGAGGCAGAGCTGTCAGGGAGTGACGTGGGCAGTGAGGATGAGTACGATGGAGAAGACCTGAATGAATATGAAGAAGAGATTATCGACGAGGAGCTCCCTAATGAAGCAGAATTAGAAAGTCAAGTACAGAAATTACACATGTCAGTGGCCACATTGGTGTACATTTGTGTGCGTGGGTGAAGTTATGGCTCTTAGGTGTAATCTGCACTAACCCTGTCCCTTTTGTTTCCATTGATAGGAAGGCAGTGCTTGATGACGACAAGCGTCAGTTACGCTTGTACCAAGAGAGGTACCTCATTGATGGTGACCTACACAGCGATGGCCCTGGCAGAATGAGGAGATTCAGATGGAAAAACATAGGTGCCTTTCCAATCCATAGATAGGAGACGGGGTGAAAGGTTAGAGAGAAGGTGTATGACTATTTTTTCTCTTTTTCTAGATGATGCTTCACAGATGGACTTGTTTCAGAGGGATTCTGATAATGAAGATGAAAATGAATCATTTGATGAAACAGAAGTAAAATGGAGGAAAGAGAGATTTGAACGAGAACAGTGGCTTCGTGAGCAGGTATTGGCTGCCAGAAGGGCATCTTGTCCAGTCCTTCTTTGCACCATTACCAATGTCAGATTCTGGAAACAATAATACTCATAGATTTATCTTTATAATGGGAAGACATGGTCTACTTAAGTTACTGAATGTTCATGCTTAGTACGAGCTCTTTCAGTTTTACAAAATGTCTTCTCTTTGCTACAGAAGGAAAAAAATAAAGAGCAGGAGGAGGAGGAGGAGGAAGATATCGGTGAAGACAGTCAGTTCATGAAACTAGCTAAAAAAGTAACTGAGAAGTCCCTGCAGAAGAGAGGTGGGCTTATCATTTTTTGCTGAAGTGACAACCAAACAAAAGAGAGAGCTTAACTTCTACCCATTGTTAGTTCATCCCTTAGGAGCCAGGCTGGGGATCAGCAAACCCCAGTATCTAATTTTCTTACACCAGCCCAAGGTTTTGCCTTTTAGACTTCAAAAAGATAAAGATTAAAAGCATTGCAAGTATCAGTCTGCAAGCTTGTTCATAATTGTGTGTACTTACTCAGTAAATTACTTCATTACTTCTGGAAAACAAGTGCTGTGGAGTGGAAGTAAATTCCTCTGCAACTTTTAGTCTCTCATTCTTTGTTTGTCCTCCTTTAAATCACAAATAGTGATATAAATGCCATGCTTCCTAGCAGCTTCTCCAAATATCTGTGACTTAAGGAAAAGCTGTGTAAGGTCCTGAAAATGCATTCAGGTTTTCCCCAATTGTAGTAAAAGCATGACTCTTTCAAGTGTGCAGAATTGTTTCAAAACGAAATTGTCATTTAGAAGGGAAAGTGCTAATTGCCAGAGCAATCTTACCAGTTGTGCAGCTCGTAGTGTAATTCAATGCAGGTTGTTGGGTTTGTTCTGTCTGCGGTATGTTGTCAGTTCTAAATTCCTCAGTTTGATATAAAGCTATGTTCTTCCAAACTGAGTTCAGAAGCTGATGTTCTCCTGTTTGTCTCTGCTAGCAAGCCCTGCAGTAGTGGTTCAAGATGCAAAACTATTGCCCAGGAATCCATTTGAAACATTCAGACCTGCCAGTGACATCCAGGTTGGTATTGGTTCTGAAAAATGGTATTTCCAAGCTGCATCTGTAGGACACCTCAGAGTCAGCTGAGCCTAGATTCCAACCATGACTGGTTTGTAAGATAGTGAGGAAATAGTGGCAGCAAGTAACATTTTGGCACACAATATTATTTTCTGTTGAGGGTAATCTACTGCTAAAAAGAGCTATCTTGCTCCTGTGAGTGGTTTAATGCAACATTTCTTTGTTCTTCAGATTAAAAATGGGTCTCTCTTGAATAGACCCAAAGATATCCTTCAGAAACTGGCGGCCATGTCAGATCTCAATCCAAATGCACCTCGGAACTCCAGGAATTTTGTCTTTCACACACTTTCCCCAGACAAGAATGAAGAGGCAAAGGAGAAATCAAAACATCAGGTGAGGATTTGTGTCAGATTATGCTCCAGTTCTGTAGATTATTTGAACCTATAGACACCAAACGCTGCCAAATACTTAAGAGCACCGCTGCTTTAAATATTCTCTATGATTTCCTGTTGTGCAGGAATGTGATCTCACACCAAATAATGCTGTCATAATTCAGAATTTAATCTCGGGGTACTTTGTGTGTTCTAATGTACTGTGTTCCTCTGTAGGTGAAGAAAAGAGGTCCTTCTGCAGCAATAACATCTCTTGCCAAACGGCCCAGGGTTGACAGCACAGAGCAAACGAGTCAAAGTCGAAGCATATTCCAGTACTTGGAGAGCTGAATGTTTTTGTGTAGGGCCAGAAGTTACATCTTGTATCTCTGTCAGTTGCAGGCTGATCTGCAAATCTCTGCCAGCAATCATCAGGAAGGTAAACAGAGTGCTGCACGTTGTTCTCCCTGCTCCTGCTGTCTTCTTTCCAGTACTTTCCAAGCCGTGGTCAGGTTTGATCTCATTTCACTTAGCATGAGCAATTGGGAGCACAAAATCCGTGCTTGGTTTGGAATGAATGCAAACTTGGTCTAAGCATTAAGGAAACCTACACTGCTGTGAGATTCTGTGAGGATGGGATACATGTTTCAGTGTTACATTTTCATCTGGAAGCATCACTGGTGTGATAGGTGTGATGCAGAAATGCTGCAGTTAGCTCAAGGCACAGATGAGTATTTCTGCAGGTTTAGGTAAGAAGAAAGCAGTGTTAATTACATTAGGATGTATGTTGTTTGCACTTGCAGTACTAAGGAGCCATGGCTTCCTTCAGTGTCTTATTTTCTGTTAAGCATTTGTTAGCTTCGTAACTTCAGAAGCTCTAATTTACATTTCTAATTTATGTTTAAACAAAAAAAGGCCCCAGCCTTTTATGAGGCAGTGTGGTAGGAATGTCTTTCACATTTCCTTTTCATATTCATACGCATGCATATGAGTAACAGATGTGGGAGAGGAAAAGGAGGTGTGCAGGTTGGAGCTTTAATTTTCCATTTTTGCTTTATTTTGCCCAGCTGAAAAGTGGTGTAAATTATCTCACCCCCAGTTTTCATCCACGCTTTGCTCTTCCATCACAAATCATCCATTTCTGAGCAGTGAGAAATGAAGAGCCCTCTCTGGGAGGAGGAGATTAGAATAAAGAACCATTACTCACAGCTGTTCTAAATAGTGTGGAAGAAACTTGAGGTGGAACATACAGCATTTCTGACCTTTCTGAGGATATGTCGAGCGTGTTTAGATTAGATGCCATGTTTTGGTAGCACAGTGGCCTGCTCTGTAGGACTGCAGACAGTGCCACGTCCTGAGGTTGCTCACTGTCAGAGAATTGTGTACATTTTGTAACATCTGAAGTATACGCCCAGTGTGCGACGTGTAAAATATTTTACTGTATATTATGTCTATAAAGAACTATGGTACCAATTGCAGTGCAATTTTACAATAAAACAGGTTTTTAATGTACAGGATTTTACTCAGCTGTGTGCATGGGCTTGTTTGGTTTTTTTTTCCTCCCAGAATGTTCATCTCTGTTTTTTACTGTCATTGTTTTGTTTTTCTCCACTGCTGCTTCCCCATCTCATGTATCTACAGCTGAGGCCATGGCAAGGAACAGCTGCAGTGCCACTGGAACACAACAGAATGACCCCCTGGTGTTTACTGGGGCGTAAATTCTCAGATCCTCAACTCTTTGACTCAGGTTGTAATCTTAGGGCTAAGGATTTTATGCAAATACGTTCCTTTTTGCTGCTTCAGTAGTTTTGGTTTTGTTCCTGGACCAGACTTACTTCACCATTGGCTCACGGTGTGCCTACCACTGCTTGGACCTGGGTTTGAATTGTGGCCTAAGTGTGGCATCTCAAGCCAGCCCCTTAGAATAGTGGGGTTTGGTTTTGTTTTCCTCAAATATTTCAACATCCTCCTTGGAGGTTGCGTGTAGAGCAAGGCTGGAGTTCATTCCAGCTGGGCACGCTGCTCCTGGCAATGCATATGCAGTAGTTTGGCTTCTGGACTGCCCTGCGTGAGCAGAGGCTGCTTTTAAATGAAAAACAACTCAGTGGTTTACGTCCAGCTGTGATGGTAACGTTGTGCCAGCTCAGAGCCCTCTCTTACTGGGGCCAAAAGGTGAGTGTGCAAAGGATGAGAGCCGTGTTGCACACCAGGGCCTGAGCTGCTCAGTCCCTCTAAGTCAGGAAATGAGGAACTGAAGGTGAGGGGCAGCACAAATGTTTTGTGTCAGACGTCCTCTGAAGGACAGCATAACTGAAAGGAGGTTTCCTCATGTGCAGGTAATTCTCCAGCAGCAGTTGTTTGTGCTGGGTTCTATGCTGTGCAAATCCAGCAGATTTACTGGACAGAAACATTGAAAGCTGCAAAATTCAGCATCTTTTATTAACTTTGCCAATCTGCCCACCACTAGAGAGCAGCAAGAGAATGCTCTTCCCCTAGCACAAGAGGAAGGGCTTACAATTAAAGCTCAAGCTGTACTCTGACTCAAAGGGGAATTGTTGCAGTTTTCCATGCTCTATGACGTTGCAAAGAATTCAGTTAGCCTCTTCCTTAATTAGACCTGTAATTGCTGCATTTTTTTGCATTAGAATGCTTTAAAAGGCCAGCTGAGGAAGAGCCCCTTTAGAGGCTGAGCCATGGGGCTCTCAGTGCCCTGCTCAGCCTGCAGTGGCCACAGAGCTGTGTGCTTTGCTGGCCCTTCAGAGCAGAGCTGACCTCCAGGAAGATTTCTTGCTTGGTTCGGAGCTGTGCGCCCAAGCAGAAAAATACTTTGGGGCCCAAAGAGCTCCAGCATTGGAATGTATTCCGTTGGAAGGCTTCTGGTGATTGCTGCTCACAATAAACATTTCCCCCACAGCGCTGCTTCAGGAGTTTGGGGTTTGTTAAATGCTGCTGTTCCCTGCTGTGTGATGCTGGAGGAGTTCAGGGTGTGGGAGGAATGCTGCCCTGGGTGCAGTGCTGGAGGAGGCAGCAATGAGGGGCTGCTCTGCATCCTCCCTGCGCCCAACCTCACCCGTCTGGCACTTCTGCTTCGCTTTGCCTTCTCATTTTCAAGTATTGATTCCGCTCATCACCCCTCCTGGCGCTGACACTGCGCTGTGTTAACAGGGAGAGAAATCCCCCCATTGCTGCAGGGAGCGCCGAGAGCCGTCCCAGGCTGGGGGAGAAGAGCTGAACGCTGTGCTGAGCAGAGAGCAGCAAAGGGGTGGGAAGGAGAACCCCACAGCCACAGGGAGGGCAGCCGTGGGCAGAACCGTCTCTCTGGAGCACCCCGAGCCTGCAGGAATTGCTCCCACCGCTCGCTTCGTTGCTTTTCCCATCCGATTGTATCCTGGGCTCACTCCTAGCGGTCACGGGAGAGAGAGTTGGGATGTGTTGTTGTCTTTGTGAGAGCCAGCTCTTGCTGGGAAGCACGGCTTTCAGCCTCGCCAAGGAGCTGCGTGTGCTCTGTGTCTCTGTGCCTCAGTTTCCCTTCCCCCAGGAGGATGGAAGGAACAGCACTGGGTGACCCCTGCCTTCCAATGTGACCCCTGCACGGGGTGCTGGGCACAGCACTGCCTGCTGAGCTTGTTAGGAACCTGAATGGAGGGAGAGAAACTGAAACAGAACTTAAGATCAGAGGGAAGGCCTGCACTGAAGGTTAGCATTGCAGACACGTTTATAACCACCGCCTTTGCTGTCGTGTGGCTCCGTGGGGCTCCAGGCACTCACTGCATCATGTCTTCTTTTTGCCTTTGTTTTTTTCCCCTCTTAGCCAAGAGACCGAAAGGGAGAGAGTGAAAAAACTATTTGTTTGTCTTGTCTAATTTAATTTACGTTATTTATCAAACAGACAGGTTATTTGGGAAGCCAGATGGACCCAGGCTAAAATCATCTGTATTTCCAACGCGTGAAAAATGATGTCAGAGTGGACACCTGAAGAGAGGCGCGCTGTGTGTGGTGGGTGCTCAGCACACAAACTGAACCTCAGCTGCCCCGGATCCCCCATCAGCTGTCCCAGAGCCAATGTGAGTGTTAAAGGGCAGAAAGAGCCCCAGGCACCCACTGACATGCGGGTGGGGATGGCTCTGGCGCAGCCCCACGGTGGCTATTTCCCCTTGCTGCCTTTCAGCCCTCGTTAGTGGCTGCACCCATTCTCCAGGAGGGATGAATGGAGCACAGCTTTGGGCCCGCAGAAGTGCCTTTTGCTTGTGTTTGTTTTCAGAACGGGCAGGTGATCTGCTCAGCATCCCTCTCCTTTCCTTCAGGCTTCCCCCCTTAGAAAAGGACACACGGAAAGCAGATCAGCAGACATAGGAAGAGGGCAGTGATGGCTCGAGTCTGACGTGGGGTCGTGGTTTAAGACACTGGAGAATGCGGTGTGCTGGGGTGGCTGAAGGGCAGCAGGAGGTGGGGGTGTGGGGCTGCCTGGGAAATAGCCCCGAGCCTTGGGGGACGGGGCTGCCTTCAGTGGGAGAGCTGCAAAGCAAAGCTGTTCTCTGCAAGCTCTTGGTCATCAGTACTCATGCTGACACGGTGTGTGCTCAGCGTGGACAGCTGTTCAGTCCTGGCGGGTTGTTATGTGCTCTCGTATCATCCAGCAGCACAGTTTATGGCCAACTCCAGCACTGCTCCTCCACGCAGCAGAAACCTGAACCGGCTGTAATGAAAGAAAACGATGTTGGGGATCGATCGCAAGAGATTCGCTTCATTTTTAAGCTCGTGTTTCTGCCCTGCTCCTCAAGGCTGCTTTCATACAACCCTCCTCCGCTGCTCCCCCTGCGGTGTCCCATTGATCACCAATAGCTGCTGCTGCTCCTGCAGGCGCTGATGGAGGAGCAGCCCCAGATGCCCCCGGAGGGCGATGTCCTCCTGCCCCAAATCCGCAGTGCCCGAGGAGGGGCTGGGAGCCCTCTGGGCTATTCCAGGTGGTAATTAATGAGGGGGGGCCCCCAAGGGAGGTTCCCTGGTGCCCGCAGCCCTGCTGTGCCCCCAATTTCCAGCCCCCCCGGTCAGCTGTGACAGGTTTCTGTGCAGAAAGTGTAATGAACGGCTGAGGCGCTCAAGATATTAATAGGTGGTATTTCCACGTTCCTATTTTACATTAAGCCCGAAGGAGGGCTCTGAACACCCCCCGACCCTTCGCAATTAAATATCAGCTTAGAAAAGCACTTTTCCCTTCCTTCCTTCGCTCCCACTGCCCGGCCCAACGCTGTGGGGTGCTGCCCAGCTGCAGGATGCTCGGGGGCTGGGGGGGCACATTGGATGCTCGGGGTCCCACACCCCCATTCCCTGGGCAGGCACAGAGCAGGCGCTGCTTTGGCACTCCCCCACACCCCCCCTCCCCTTCCCCGGGTCGCTATGAATAAATCATTGTTTTATTAAAGAGAAGCAGCTGCTTTTTTCCTTCCTTATTTTTTTTCTTCTTCTCTCGGACCCTCCGTCCCCATCCGTGCAGCCCCCTTGGCACATGCTTGAACGCCAAAAAGCCCCATTGACGGCCCCCGGAGCATAGCAATTGATACACACAGATCCCCAAATCCTATTCAGGGCCCGCTTTTCTGCACGAGCAGCCTCCAAACAGCTCATTCACTGCTCTTTTTGTCGCCGGGGTTAAGTGGTTAAGTGTGTGGGGATCCCATAAAAGGCCTTTACTCCATGAAAAGCTATATTTACATTGTAATCACCAAAGAACTGTTTAGGCGGTCAATAGCGGGGATAAACGGGGCAGCGGGCGGCGATGCGACCCCCCCTCCAACCCCACATCCCCCCGGAGTGGGACTTTGTGGGATTACGTCCCCGTGCCAGCTGCTGGGGGGTGCGGGGGCTGCTCTGCTTTGTCTGGGTTGGGGACAACCCAAAAGCCGGACCACAGCACCCGTGGGGCTGTCCTGGCCGAGCCCCCATCATCCCACTGTTAACCCGTCGCTGTCAGACGGACCCCCTCCTCCCCCCCCCCCCCCCCCGGGTACCCCTTTGTGCCAAACGCCGGGCTGAAACGGCATCACTTTAACGAGATTAATTGAGCACAGCACAAGCTCAATTAATTCACCCAGAGCAGAGAGGGGGCTTCCCTTCCCACCAGGAGCCATTTCCACGTAATCAATTAGATGGTGCTCCAATGGATACCCCCACTGGGGAACGCTCTCACTCGTCCCATGCAGGTGTGAATATCCATCATAGTGGGAGCAAATACAGCACTGTCAGCCCTGTGGGGTTCAGTGGCAGGGACCAGCACGAGGTGGGGGGGTCACCATCCCCGGAGGGAACGCGGGGATGTAGCGGTGGGGGCACGTGGGCATGGTGGGGTGGGCTGGGGTTGGACCTGGGGGTCTGAGAGGGCTTTTCCGACCTCAGTGACCCCGTGATTCCGGGCTGCTGGAGCTCTCAGCGGCACACGGCCACTTCATGGTATGGGCTGGAAGGTGATGGGTGCTCCTCCAGCCACGTGGGGATGGCAGCCCTGAGGCCGAGCACTGTGGCTGAGCAGGAAAGGTCATTTCCCCATCAGCGAAGCGCTCACACCCTCCAGACAGAGCTCTTCTCCAGGACAGCCCCGGCATGGGCTGAGATGTGGGCATCCCCACACCCATCCCTGTGCCACAGAGCGCCCATCTGGCCCTGCCCTGGGAACGGCTCCCAGCACCGCCTGCACCCCGTGGGCTTCCCAGCCCCATCCCAGCGCCCTGCAGTGCTGTGGGGTTTTGTTTCCCTTCTCCCTTTGGCTCCCGCTCGGGTTTTTCAAAGGCTCCCAAGCTGTGCGCCCTCCCTCCCCCGGCCAGCACAGATTGTTCAAATTAGTGTCCCAGTGAGAGGATATTGTTGGTTCCTGGATGAGGATGATAACCTCTGGGAGCAGAGGGAGTTTCGCCCACGCGGAGCCCTTCCAGCCAACAGATCCGTTTCGCTGCGACCCAAAATGGGAACGGACCCACCGGGCAGTGGGAACGCCAGCAGCTCTCGGTTCTGGTGTGGGATCCGGGCCTATAGGGGATCCTGGTGCAGTTCTGCTTTCTCCTCCCCATCCGTGTGCCCCCGGCTGTGCCTCTGCAGGAAAAGCAGAGGCAGAGGCAGGGACGGGAGCTGAGCACTTGCAGGTGAAGGGGGAGCTGAGAAAAGCCCCCACAGTGCCTTCTGATGGGGATTTGTTCACAGCTCCCCACAGCACATCAGAAAGCTCTGACGCTGTGCGGTCAAACCTTCCATTTCCACGAACACAACCTGGTGCAGCTCCCGCAGCTCAGAACTGCTTACGGTTCTCCATCCAAACAGGGCGGCCGGACCCAAACCCTTCACTGAACGTTGCGACAAAGGGATAAATTGAAGCATTCGTGGAATGTGTCAGATTGGCTTCCAAGAGCGGAATTTCCAAATCCTGACGTTTTCTGCCTGATGGGGTCCAAATGTGGAACCTTTCCGTTTCGGGAGGCAGCCCGGGGGTCACGAGGAGCCGCTGGGAAAGTCCTGGGGGTGGATGCTGATCAAAGGGGAAAAGAAGGGCAGCGATCGCCGTCCCCAAAGCGGCACTCACGGACCCGGCGCTGCCGGGCAGCCAGCGGTGCTCTGTCGCAGGCGGTCGGGGCTGCAGCCACCGCCGGGTGCTGCCCTTTGGGGGCCGCGATGCGCCCGCAGCGCACGGAGGTGACAGCGGCGGCAGCGCAGCCCCGGAGCCGCGGTGACCGCCCGGCCCTCCCACTTCCCTTCAATTTCCCAAACAATTTCCTCATCGGAGCTCTCCGTCTGGAACGTATTAGCGATTCACAGGCGCGGAGGAAATGGGGATCTTTGGGTCCCGCTCTGATGGGAAGGGCGGAGCCGGGGCCGGCATTCGTTCCCCTTTTGTAGCCGAGGGGCGGACGGAGCGGCCGCAGAACCCCACTGTGCTCCCCTGGCAGCGCCCCCACGAACCCAATCTGTGTGCGTTACGAAAGCAGCGATGGAGGAGAGCACGGGGACCCCCACGGCCCCACGGAGCCGCCCCCCCCCCCCCGGACCCCCGGTGCCATTGGGGCAGTGCGGGGCGGAGGTCAGCACGCTGTTTACTTTAATTTCTCGGAGAGCTTTGAGGGAGATTTCCCCCCTCCGTTATTAAACTCAGATGAGCCGCTGGGGAGGTTGGGTCGCATGTGGTTCAGGGCCCTTTTTTTTTTCCTTCTGTATTTTTTTTGTTGTTGTTGCAACATTTTGCTTTTAACTCTTTCAGGACGGGTCCCCCAGGGCCATCTCCACCCGGGGGTCCCCGCAGTGGGTGGTGACCCCACAAAGGCCCTGGGTGTCCCCAGCCATGCCCACCCCAGCCCTGTGGCACAGCACGTCCTCCCATGGCCGTCGCCACAGGAGATGGGAATCGGTGGGCAGAATATGGAGATCTCCCCCAAACCAAGTTTCATTTCCTCCTGGTGCTGCAGATTCCATTCCCCTGCTTGCAGCCTCCCCGTGCACCATTGCATCTCCTGGGCCAGGAGAGCAGGGGAGAGCACGCAGTGCACACACGGCCATGCAGTGCATACACAGACATGCAGTGATCATACACTGCAGGTGGCAGCCCGGTCCTGCATGGGGCAAATGCATGGAGACAGGAGCCAGGGCTTGGGTGAAATCTGATTTAGGGACTTCTGGAGCTGCTCTGGGGTTCACCCCATGCCCTTCTCCCTCTGCACGCTGCAGTGCGTGGCCTTCATCTCACCCAGGACATCCCTCCCCAAACCCCGGCTCATCGGATCCTGCGCTTGGTCCTTTTGAATAGCTTTTAATTTCCTGAAGGGAGAGCTTTTAATTCATTTCTGGAACACTGTGGGGGAAGAGGAGGGGAAGATGGCTCTGAAATCCACCACTAAGCTCCCCCCACCCTGAGCCCTTGCTTCTCTCCTGCCCCCTCCAGCCGTGTCCCCACTCCCCAGGTCCCTGTGCCTGGAGCTCCAGGTGACACCGTGGCCACGGCATGGGGGTCCCACGGCTCGGGGGGGTCCCACCGCCGCCCCCCATCACTGCTCAGCACCACTCCCAGCAATTCTGCTGCCCAGGCCGTGGTGTTGGCTGCAGCACACAGTGAGGCTCTGGGAGGTCACCACCAAATGCAGAGCACAGTTGGCTCTGTGCAGCCGGGGTGGACATCCGGGCAGAGGGGAGGGTTGGGTGCTCAGTGAGCGTGTGTTGTTTTCATTGCAAACAGCAAATCTGCTCTGGTCTCAATCAGAAGCAGATAATCCGGGGCTGTGGGAGCTGCACTGCTGCAAACCCAAACCAAACGAGACAGAAAACAGTGATTTTCCTTTGGGATCCCCAGCACCGGTCCCAGCTGTGTGGGTGCCAGCAATGGGGGAAGGCCTTGAGTGGAGCAGGCACCCACTGACCCCGAAACCTAAACCTGGGATGGAACAGCTCTGCTTCAGCTCAGCCTCCTTCAACCCCGCAGCAGGAAGAGGTCCCCAGGCCGGGCTCACTTTCCTCCTTGAGAGTATTCTGCTTTGCTTTGGCTTTGTTTTGATTCCCCTGAATGTCTGCTGACACACACGTGGCTCACAGCACAGCGCAGCCCTGCCCCACTTCTTCCTTTCCTGCCCCACTTCTTTCTTTCCTGCCCATCCACGGAAGCTCTGGGCCGGTTTCTGCTTTTGCTGTGGGACAGGAACATTGGGTTTCTTTCACCTCGTGCTGTGCAGGGAGGAACCCCACAGCCCATCTCGGTCCTTACGGGGTTTCTTTGGGGCCGGAGCAGCGCAGATCTGCCGGCCCTCTGGGGGTCAGCAGATCGGATTTAACCCACAGCAGCGCTATTTCCCCACTCCCAACCTTCACAATACCGCGACAGAACGTCTTCCCGCAGCACCCCAACCCCACAGAGCCTCATTATCCGCGGACCGCCCGCGGGGCTCCATGTGACTCCCCCCCTCGTGCCCTCCCGTTTGATGCCGCGGACAGACGGCTCCCGGCGGGGGGGACCGCGAAGGACCCGTTGGGATCCCACGGACGCCCCGACCCCCATCCCGAGCGCCCCGCAGCCCACGGGGGGGGGCAGCGCCCCACGGCCCCAACCCCATTCCCATCCCCTCCCCGGGTGATGCTGCGGCTGCCCGCGGCCGCGCACCGCCGCCCTCGTGGGTCCCTCCCCTCAGCCGCCGCCCTCTCTCTGCCCACGGCGGCGGACGCGGGGACCGCGGCTTCGCTCGGAAGTGCGGCTCCGTGGCACCTCCCCGCGTGGGAACGCTTCCGCTCCCACCGGCGGCGGACCCGGTGAGTGCGGGCGGCGTTGCGGGGCGGGGCGGGGCGGCTCCATCCCGGAGCGGGGGGAGAGGGGGGGGCTCAGCGCCGGTTCCCGCAGCCCCGATTCGTGCGCGCATCCCACCCGCGGCGCGCATCCCCAACCCCGGCCCCGCACATCGCCGGGGATGGGCAGCGGAACACGCGGCCTTCGGGAGCCCCCGGCTGCGGGTCGGCCCCGCACTGCCCGTCCCCGTGCGTCGGTGCGCGATGCGGTGCGGCGCCGGGGCGGTGGGATGGGGTCATCCCGCACCGCCACGGAGCTGCGGGGGCTCGGAGAGCGCTCCCCCGGACGCGGGGTTGGGAGGTGCCGCGTAGGGCCGGGAATTGGGCTCGGGGGTCTCTGTGGGCCCTCCGCAGCTCCGGGCGTTCCGTAACTGCAGCGCTCTGTGCCGCAGCGCTGCCCCACGGGACCCCCCCGGCCCACCTCTGTGCCGCCCCCCGGGCCGATCTCTGCGCTCACACCGCGGCGCTCCGCGGGCGATCACGGGGATCCTTCACGTGATTCTCGTGAGCGCTGGGAGCGCTCTCCGCGCTGATGCTCCAGAGAGAAGCACGGCGTTCTCCTTCCCCTCTCTGTCCCATCCGCTCCCGGTGCCGTTGGGCGCTGCTTTGGGCACCAGCAGACAGCAGGGAAGAGCTCTTGGGGCAACGAGAGCCCTTCTGCCTCCATCTGCTGGGCTTTGGCCTTAAGGGGAGGCAACTGAGAGAGGAGGATGCTGCAGCCGCTCCCGTGCTGACCCCTGTGCCCACCGCAGGGACGCCCAAATCTCAGCACCCCAAACCCCCTTATCCCTGCAAACCCGGGTCCCCCCTTTGATGCAGTGCCGCACTGTGGGCTCAGCCCCACGTCTCCCTTGCAGGCAGCACCGCCGAGATGTTCGCCCTCTGCCCCCCCGACGCCCCATTCCCGGGGGGCCCCGCGTTGGGCACGGCCTTTTCGGGGTCCGTGCAACGCAGCCCCGACTCCAACTGCAACTTCGCCGGGGACGATGAGTGCGACAGCAACCAGAACTGGAGCCGGGCTGGCGGGGGGGGCGAAAACACTGCAAATCCCTCCGATAATCTGCTGCTGTTAGCACAGAGACAGATGGCTCAGGGCGGGATGGGGGACGTCGCTTCGAGCGCAGCGTGTGCCCCCCAGCAGGGCGAGCGCAGCCCCCCCGAGGGAGCGGAGGTCGGGGAGGGGGAGGTGGGTGGATCCCCGGCGGAGGATATCGGCTACGCCAGCAGCTCGCTCAGCATCGACAGCCCCGACAGCGCCTGCGGCGGCGCCTGGGACCCCCCCGGGGACCCCGCCGAGGTGTCCGAGCCCCCCCCGGAGCCCCTATTCCCGGCGCTGGCGGAGGCGGTGCAGCAGCTGCAGGAGAAGGAGCGCTTCAAGGAGCGGGAGAAGGAGAAGCACCACGTGCAGCTGGTGATGTACCGCCGCCTGGCCCTGCTGCGCTGGATCCACGGCCTGCAGCAGAAGGTGCTGGAGCAGCAGGACCGCCTGCAGGAGAGCTTCGACACCATCCTGGACAACCGCAAGGAGCTGATCCGCTGCATGCAGCACGGAGCCCCGTGTCCCACTGCCGCCCCCAACCCCTGAGCTGTGCTCCTTCCCGTGGAGTCCCGTTCTGCTTCCCCGCTGCTCTCCTCCCCCGTCGGGGCTGAGCCCTGAGTACGATGGTGATGTTGGTGCACGGGGTCTACGGCAGCCCCAGCCCCACGCTGGGCATCGCGGTGCTCACCCCGCAGAGCCCATCCCATTAACCACAGAGTTTAATGCCCTCCTCCTCCTCCCCCCCCTCGCTGCTCCCACCCCGATGTGTGCACCAACACCCAGTGCAGCATCGCCCTGCAGCGACCCGCAGCTCCCAACGCTGCACTGCTGTGCATTGGGGCGCAGTGTTTGGGTTGTCCCCAGGACGGGGCCCAGCTGTGGCACAGCCCCAGAGACACAGCAGCAGCAGCAGATCCGAGCTGCACTCATGCACTGAGTCCAGTGAGAGGGAATCACTCTGAAAAGTGACCTCAGAATGCTCAGACATACACATAAACATCACCGGCCCCAAACCCAGCATGCTCATTTCACAGTGCAGTGTTAGGGAAGGGTTGATTTAGATGTCCTTCTATTTTTTATTGACCAGGTTGTATAGATGCACATCTGCATGCTGGGGGAGCTGCGTTAGCACCGTGCATGGCCGCAGAGCTGCTCCCAAAGCTGTGCTCTTTGCATCATTTTGTTGTCTTAAAGCAAAGGGACTGGGTTGGTTGTTTTTTTTTTCCCCTAATGTCCGTTTTATCCCATGGGGACAGCGTGGGAAGTGTGAAGGACGGCCCTTCTTAAATAGAGATTAAAAAGGAGACGCTGTGTTTGTGTGCTGTGCTTTCTCCAGTGCTGCTGTGATCACTGAAGCTGCTGCTGTGACGGAGCAGTGGGCAGTGGGCTGTGCCCCATCCCCGCAGGTCTCCGTGTGGAGCCACATAGCTGTTCCCTTCCTGCCATGGGCGGTGATGGAGCCTGGAGGTGCTGTCCTGAGAGCAGCAGAGCACCGCTGGGTTATTCCCTTCTTCCCTCCTGCACCCATCGTGGGCTGCAGCCCCCATCGCCCCGCTCCGTGCTGATGGGATGGAGATAGGAGCACCTGAGCGCTGACCCCGGGGTGACTGTGCCTCAGGCCTCGCAGAGATCAAGCAGAGATGAGAAAAAGCCCTTTGAACCTTCCTTCACCCTTCTCCCCCTTCCTGCAGAGCTGTGGGAACTCGAGGAGCAGAGCCCTTTCCGTGGCTCTGGGGCTGGGGAGCAGCAGGGAAGGGCACTGCGGGGCGGGGGGAGACCCTTCCATCCTTCCAGACGTGGCAGAGCAGCAGCACGAGGAGCCCCTCGAGGTGCCCGGGGGTGCATTGGTGTGGCCGTGGAGGGGGTCGGGTGGATGCAGCCCCTTCCCCCACCCAGCGCCTCTGTTTGTCTTGGTCGGACGCTTTACACAAATCTTTACATCCAAGGTAAATATCGTGCAAATCCTGATTATTTGCTCAAGAAATGAAAGAATAACTGTGGGCGTGGATCAAAGCGCTGGATGCGCTCTGCTGGCGGAGAGGCTTCTCCCAGCGCGGTGCCCCCGGCGCTGCTCTTGGAGCCCTCCCCGTCCCGAGCTGCCCATCCCCAGCCCCGAGATTTGGGACATGTGGGGAGGGAAAACAAAGGCACAGAAACCCTCTGGCGTCAGTGGGGAGCCGTGTCCCAGCTCTGCATCCCATGGGACCGCAGCTCCACGTGGGTCCGGTGCTGGGACAGGGATCTCATGGGTACTTCTCCACCCGCAGGGATTCCCATCCCTCCGTACATCATGGGTTGCAGATGGATGTGAGGACTCTTGGGGTCTCCGGAGCTGCTCCGGGTTTGGAACCACTGAGGATGGAGCGATGCCATTGGGATGTGGGGCAGTGCAGGGCAGCTGGGCTCACATACAGCCATGTCCCCAAAATGATCTGCAGAGCCCAGGACGTGTGAGCCCAGATTGCCACGTGCAGCAGAGGGGGCCCTTTGTTTTGAAGGTCTCCTCTGCTAGTTTACCTTATTGTCACATGAAATCCCTGTTAGCACTCGGGCTGACCTGATGGCACAAAGTGAGCTTTGGCAATCGTTGTCTTTCATTACATTAAAACAACAGCATTATGGAAACATTGGGTGCGTAGGGAGGTCTGGAGGAAGGTGCTTCACCTCATCGTTGGATCCCTTCAGAACAAAGCAGCGGCGATGCGGAGAGCTCCACACGCAAACAACTTTGGGAAGGATTGGGGTTTTCCTCTGCCTGCATTGCCCAACCAGCAGGATGCTGCAAAACCCCTCCAAACCCCCACAGTGCGTTAAGAACGGGGAACTCGTGGTGCTGCTGGGTGGGTTCACACGACGCTGCAGGACACGTGCAGTGCAGCACTGCAGCAGAGCAGACGGGGCCGTCCGTGCCCTCCATGCCCCTCTGCAGGGGTGCAGTCCGGCAGGACGGGCTCCCATCTCAGCCCATATCTGATGGGGACGCAGCCTGAGCCGCCTTCTTTAATGATTCCCTTTGAAATGTTGTTGCTTCCGCACATCCCCCTTCAGGGTAGAATATTAAGCAAGAGCAACTCGGCTGGAAATTCAGATTGTTTTCGCGTCTGTTTTCATTTACATTTTAATGATAGAGAAATCTTATAAATCAGGCTATTTGCAGCACAGCTCCTCGAAAGAAAAGGGGGGAGAAGAACTCGACTGCACCAACCCGACCTCTCCCCTCTGCAAAGTGTGCCGGGAGGTGGGGGTCACCAACGGCTTCTGCATGAAAGCACTTCTCCTGCCCCTTTTTCCCACTTCTTTTGCCCCTTTCCTTGCCCTGTTTCTGCAGAGCGGGGCTTTGAGCAGCAGAAATCCACTTTCAGGCACTGCTGAGTGCTGGGAGCTGTGCTGCTGCCCAGGTGGGGTGCAGGGAGGGGATGAGGAGGTGCCCACGTTCCACCACCGGTGGCTCAGATGGGGAATGGAACCCGGCCCTCCACAGGAAAACAGCTGGGAGTAAAGATCACTGGGAGGGAAGCAATAAACTCTCGGTTATTCTTCTGCCATTGAGGCCAATCAAGCTGCAAAGAGTGCCTCAAGGCCAGTTGTACATCATTATTTCATAGCGCGTTCCCTCTGTGATGTAGTGGCTGTCTTGCTGCAGGGAACACCTTCGTGGTTTTAAGCATCAGCGCTGAAATATCCAGAGCCCTGAAACCACGGCTCTGAGTCCCAGCAGCCTCCGTTCTGCACTTCATTCCTCGGAGGGGATAATAACCCCATTGCCACGCACACTGGCTGTCTATGAGCATTTGATGGAGGACTTAGAAATGAGGGTTCCGCACGGACAGCCCCGACCCCCCCCAACCCCGCGTGGTGCTCATGCAGAGCTCTGTGGGGAGGGGGGAGCATCCCCAGGGCTGTGTGCCCATGCAAAGGACTGCTCTGCTCCTGTGCTGCTGTGGGATGGGGCAGAGGGAAGGGCAGGCTGTGGCTGGGCCGGGTGGAGGAGCATTCCCAGCTGTCCATCTCCAAACCGAAGCGGTCACCCTGAGCTCTCACCAACTGTGTCTGCATTTCCTCTTTGTGCCCCATCACCCCTTCACCCCATCCTGCCTCCCTTTCCCAGCGCCTGGGGCAGGGCGAAGGCAGCCTGCAGCTCCTGCCGTGGACAACAGGAGATGAATGCACTTCTTGAGTCCATTGAGGGCTCTGCTCACTTCCTTTCACTCCGCAGCCCCACCATCCAGCACAGCTCCCACGCTGGACGCGGCTTTTTGCACTCAATGGCTGCTCATTTTCACATCGCACACAAACCCAACCCAGCACAGCCTGGCAGAAAGAGCTGGAAACTTTTTAAAAATTCATGAAAAAGGGGAAAAAAAAAAAAGAAAAAAAAAAAAAAAAGAAAAAGAAAAACCAACCCAACAACCGCAGAACACAAAGCCGAATTAAGAGAAGCCGACAGCATCGGGGCTGAGTCTGTTTGGTGGTGATACTGCTCGGAATTAAGGCACGATGGTCTTTCTCGTGGCCAGAGGGGAAGACGAGGGCTCCCAGTGGAGAGGACCCAGCCCAGCGCTGGCGATGCTGAGCAGGGATTGATAACCCGGCGCGGGGGGGACGCGGTGCTGCTCTGGGCCGAAAAGCTGCATTTATCCCAGCGATAGCAGCGAGCCAGAGCTGCGGGCCTTGGGGGTAAAAAAGGCTTAAAAACCCATCCTTCATTCAGCAGGCAGCTGAGGAGGAGGCAGGGGGAGGGGGAGGAGAAGTAATGGAGGGGGAATTCAGAGCTGGGGGAGGCGGGGGGGCGGGGGGGGGGGCTGGGGTTGGATGAGGGGCTCAAGTTGGCCAAAAAGCACCGAAACACCCCAAAATGTGGTGGGGATGACGCAGAGGGAGCTGCTGCCAGCAGGCGTTGGGAAATGACTTTGACATCCAGCTGGGATTTTGCTTTCCCCTCCCCACATGCCGCCTTCTCCCCATGGCTGAGCTGCTCTGGGTGACCCACACTGAGGTCGGGGTCCCCGCGCTCACATCCCCCTCCTGCACCCGGCGCTGCCTGTGGGATCTTTGCAGGGTTTGGGCAGGTCCACACGTGGAGCAAACAATGCGATGTGACAGCCAGAGCCACCGGGCACAGCCAAGGGGGGCTGCACGGGCAGGGAGGGGGCTGAAGGCATTGGGGTGGTCCTATGTGAGGCCGATGTGTGGCACCCAGGGGAGAAGGAGCCCTGCGCACAGCCGAGCACCGAGCGCGGGGCAGGTGGCACCTGGGGACACAGTGCTGCATGGGAGCGTCCCCAAAGGGCACCGCATGGATGTGGCCTGGAAGGAAAGCAACTTTTGAAACGTTGAACGTTTGATGAAACAGTGGTTGTTTCCCAGCCAGCCCCACTTCTGAGCTCATCGATCGCAGGGCCGGAAGGGACCGTGATGATAATCCGACCCGACGTCTCGCACGGCGCGGGCCAGAGAACCTCACTCGATATGTTCCCCACCAGCCCTCCGTTCCCGAGTGCTGCGTCTCTATTGGGAAAGCACTCATCAGCTCTGCGGCTCTTAGCTGGGGCTTTGGGCACAGCAATGGGCTCCCCTCACCCTCCTGCCTTCACAAACGGGGATGACCGCTGTGCGTCCAAGAGCAGATTGAAGAACCCCCTTCCCTATCCTTCTCCATGGGGTCAAACCTCTGAGAGCCCGCCGGACTCCGGTGATGTGCTGTTGGCACCTCGTGGGGCCACCGATGGCCGCGCTCTGCTCACCCAACCAAAGAGAAATGCCACCACCCCATGTCTCCCCATTGACAAGGAGGCCACTGGTTGCCATGCATTGGTCATCCAACCAAGAGGTGCCGCCATCCAACATCTCCCCATTGATGAGGTGGCCACCAGTGGCCGTGCTCTGCTCACCCAACCGAGAAGTGCCACCACCCAGCGTCTCCCTGCTGATGAGGAGGTTGCCCGCCACGTTGCTGAGCGGGGTGTAAAAGTGCTAGGATTGTGCTCTGGAAATAATTCGAATTAGGCATGCGTGTAATTACAGATATCTTATCCAAACAGGAGGAGCCTGAACACCAGTGTGTATCTGGAGAGAGATCTCATTGACGCAGAGTGGGATGCGATGCAGTGAGTGGGGCAGCCCTGGCACAGGCTGTGTTCCTGGTGATGGGGAGATGCTGGGTAGGGATGCAGTGAGATACATGGATGTGATGCCAGAAGGGACCAGGGCAGTGCCTGCAGCTCTTGGGGGCAGGAATGGGGCTTCTCCCCATGGACCACTCATCCAGACCAGGCTCCAGCTGTGGGGCTCAGCCCCCTGGGCCGTGCAGCATCGCCTGGAGCCCGCTGAGCCCCACTGTCACACCATGATGGCTCACATCAGGGCAGGTTCCATGCGCCCTGTTGGTCTTTTCTTGGATCCAAACCGCCAAGCTCTGCAGCAGCTCAGAGCTGCGTCCCATGGGGTTGGTGGCATTCCCTGGTTGTGGGGACGAGGCGGGGACGGAGCATCCCGCACTGGGGCAGGCTCCGTGGGATAGGTGAAAGGTGTGGGGAGCTGCTTGCAAATGGAAGGCAACCCCTGGAGCAAACTTTCCTTTGAAATTACCCTGTTGATGAATCTCTCCTCGAGTGACTGGTGATAAATGAAGCGATTATGAGACTGACCTGCCATGGGGCTGAGATCGTGGGGGAGGGCGAGGGATGGGAGCTCGCAGCTCGGGGCCCCCCCAGCACCGCTGCGTTTGGGCTCTGTGCAGCCCCTTTCCCAGCTCCTGCAGCTCAGGATACGACGGCAGCGCCTGTCCCACCCGGGGTCGTGTATGGCCACGGGGCTCCGGGAGGTGCCTCTCAGCTGTGCGTGGTGGTCCCTGCCCGTACCGGGGGCTGATGTGTGCGAAAAGCAGATTTATTTCTGCCTACGTTTCATATTCTTCACGCTCCGCGGCGTGAGACAAAGGATCAGCTCTTCAATAGAGTCCGAAGAATAAACCCTAAACCTCATCAAATCCAATCCGCCAATAAAAATTGCCCGAACAAAAGGCCGGGGACGGAGGGCGGCGGCGGGGGCCTTTTTGCCACGATAACAAGTTTTCACAAGACTGTTTATCCGCACAATTTGGAACGACACTTAAAATCTCTAATCCCAATAGGCATGAAAGTGCCCGTCCCAGCAGGCAGGTGGGCTGTCCACAGCCCCGTCCCCGCGCTGCTCGGTGGCCGCCGCATCCGTGGGGGTCACTGGGAACGCGCTGAGACGGGGCAGCTGCAGCCTGAATGCTGCCGTCGGCCTCAAAGCCCCCTCCCCACCCTTCTCCCCATCCCACCCCCTATTCAGCCCGATTTTAAAAGGCAGCAAAACGGTTACAAGGTTTAAAGCAGAGGCGAGCAAAATGCTCCACAATAGGGAGGACAAAGGAGGGCTCGGGGCTCTGCTCCCTAATCCACGGCCCACGGCGGTGCAGCCACCAGGATTAGGGCCGCTGCCAGGGGCTGCCGCACCGCTGGGTTTTGGGGTGAGCCCTCCCCGGTGCTGAGCATCCGCCCCTCGGTGTGGGGTGATGGGATGGGGCAAAGTGCGGTGCCCCGGCGCTGCCGCTCACTGTGGGGTGGGTTTGGGGAGCAGGTGGGTACCCCTGGGATACGGCTGGCATGCGGGGGTCTGATGGACATCTTCCTCCAGCCACGATGTGCCACAGCTCTGACAACACCCGGCCAAAATTGCTCTCCCCAAAGGGGGGATCCTGGAAGGGTGCGGGTTTGGTGGGGATGCGGGCTGCTGTAACGGCCTGGCAAGGGCACGAATGAGATTGGTGCCGTGCCCGGCACTCTTTGCAGTGTCAGCACATCTGTCTGCACCCGAAGGCACTGCTGTGTGTGCAGGATGCCACCGTGCCCACGTGCTGGGATTGGCCCCTGCAGGGTGCTGGGGCAGAGGGACACACAGTGTGACACCGGGGACAGATCATACCTGCATGGCTGGGATGCACTGCGCTCCTGGTCTGGGATGCTCCGATAGGAGAAGCATTTAATTACTGTCATATGAACATCGGGGCACTGCTCCCTCATTTCCCCATACGGGTGAGGGCTTTGGGTGCTTTTCGGGCACAGCTTTGGTGGCCAAAGGGAACTGTAAGCAGTGCAGATCTCAGTGCCTGTGCTCCTGCACCCCCAGCCCTGCCACCCCGTGTTCACCACACAGATGCTTAGGGCCATCCCATGCAACCCCATGCCACATTGGGCACCTTTTTATCCCCAAAACAAAAGCTCTCCAATAAACCAAACAGCGGTGTTGTGCTTTCAATCAGCATTCATTAACAAAGCCCGGACAGCGCTGCTGAGCAAATCGCAGCCTTAATGTCTCAACAACAGATTTTCCCCTATTGCTGCTTTGGGTCCGGGCTCTGATTTGGGGTTTTTTTTCTCCCTCAGCGATGGGGTTGGGCCGCTGTGAGGTGGTGGGGTGACCTCAATCCGGGGTGGCCACAGCACCTCTAATCCCCTCTTTTAATTGATTACTCTCACCCATCCCCTGCGGCGGTGGGATCGGGGACCCACCCTCTATAGATTAGCACCCTTTAGTTTACAGCTCAGCCACTTTTTCAGTCCTTTGCCCTGCAGCAACGCATGAAAATAACGCTAATCTCATTAAGGACAGAAGGGAGCCCTTCAAAGTTTATTAATAATGGGAGCAGACAGGGAGCGAGCTGGGCCATGGGTCGGGTTTCAAAGCCGGGAGGCGGAGGGTGGAGGGTTTTTGCTTTGAGTGGAGCTGATGGGCAGAGGGGACACACCGGGATGGGGACGGTGGCACCCGGGTGTCCCCTCCTGGAAAAATGACCTCCGCAAGGCTGATCAACCAGGCCTTCCTTTGGCTCCAAATGCCACAACGAAGGGGCCCCGATTAAAGGAGAAAATGTGGTTTTTCCAAGGGTTGCAGCCCTATTTTTGGTGGTTTTGTCCCCTTCGGGTTGAAGTGCAGAATTCCTCCCCCTCCTGAATGCAATCAATGAGGGCAGTGGTGTGTTAGCCCCAGCTCAGCATCCCTGACCTCAAGGACATCAAAGGGAAAAGACCCTACAGGGAGAATACCCCAAAGGGAGAAGTACCCAAAGGGGGAAGTACCCAAAGGGAGGAGATCCCAAAGGTAGAAGACCCCAAAGGGAGAAGACCTCAAAGGAGAAGACCCCAAAGGGAGAAGCACCCAAAGAGAGGAGATTCCAAAGGAGAAGACCCCAAAAGGAGAAGACCTCAAAGGGAGAATACCCCAAAGAGAGAAGTACCCAAAGGGAGAAGCACCCAAAGGGAGGAGATCCCAAAGGAGAAGACCCCAAAAGGAGAAGACCTCAAAGGGAGAAGACCTCAAAGGGAGAAAACCCCAAAGGGAAAAGACCTCAAAGAGAGAAGCCCCAAGAGGGAGAAGCCCTGGGAAGGATCAGCCCCAGCCCAGCACACCCCCTGCCCTTGCTGTGCCCCTATTCCTGTTCCCCCTTCCCGCCCCCCCCTCTCACCCCCCCACTGCCCAATTATCACTGTTACACTGCACAGCTGCCAGGACTTCCCTTTCAGGCGCACACACGGCGGGTTGTGCCCTCACCTCACACCACTGCTGTGAACTGCAGCGGGAGCAGCGCCCGCCCCGACCCCTCCGCTCCATCTGGAGGAGCTCCCATCAGCACTCATCAGCACGGAGCACCCCGAGGGCACCCGCAATTCTTTGGGGAGCGGAGCATCCCATAGCGGGACAGGCGGTGTGCAGAGCAGGGGATCACTGCACGGCACTGCAGGGCGCTGCACACCCGGCCCAGCGTGCTCACACCAACACCCCGACCCCACTGCGGCTTTGGGGTGCAGCACCGCGGGTCGGGGGGCTGTAATGGGTGGGTGTGTGTGTGTGGGGGGGGTCCCGGGCTGCCATCCCTCCAGGCCTCACCTAATCACCACCGCTCTGCATTATTACCCTGCCTAACGTGGCATGCTTTTAAATAAAATATGCAAAGATTTCTCAAATTATTTCCCCGGGGCAAGAGCGTTTTCTATCCTCGCTCGTGCATGTTAATCTGAGAAATGCAAATTCCACACACCCCCATCTGTTGGGGCTCGGCCATTTATTAACTTTCTTTTTTTTTTTTTTCTAATTGTGAAATGTTTCTTTCATACGAGCCATAGGTTTCGTTATCTCCTCTCCTGTTTGATTTGGTGTAGAGAAAACGGGTTGGAACGGATCAAATCAAATCAAATGGCCCCGGATTTGGGATGGGGGGGTGGGAGGTGTAGGGCTCACTCAATACCGGAGTTTCAGCCGGGGTTGCAGCCATGGGGAGGCTCTGCGTGGGGAGGGATGGGGCTGTGCAGGGGATGTGATGCAGTGCTTTGTGATGCAGGATGGGCTGAGAGCCTCAGGTCCCCGCTGCAGCATTAGGGCTCCTGTGCACAATCATTAAAAACATAAAGGAGAACGCAACCGTGAGCACAAGAAAATAAAAAGAGGGGGTGGGGGGGGGGGGGAATGAAAGAGCCCATCGGTGCTGTCCCTGATGAGAAGGCGATGTGACAGAGCTCAGAGCACTGAGAGTAATTGGAGGCCCACGGACAAAGTTGCTCATGGATAACATGGGGTCCCATCCCCGGGGCTCTGGGATGAGGCTGTGGGATCCCGGAGCTCTGCAGCCCTCTGTGCGAGGAGTGAGAGAGCCTGGAGGGCGCAGGGGTGGGAAGGGAAACCTCTCTGGGAAGTGGAACCACGTCCTTTCTTCTACAGTAGGGTCCTAAAGTCGAAACCCAGAGAGCTGCAGTTTGGGCTGAGCGCTGCTGCAGTGGGATGGAGTTGTCCTGTCCTGGGTTCCAGCAGGAACACCGAGCTCTGGAACCAACGGGAAGGGACACACAGCATCTCTGCTTCGTCCCAGGAAAAGAGTAATGTGGGGAAAAAAAAAAAGGAAGGAATGATGCAGGGCATAACAAAGGGAAGGCTGCGCACTGCTTTCTGCTGGAAGTCGAATCTGATCCCAGTTCGGGAGACCCGACAGCCACTCCGGACCGGTTTCTTCAGCTCCAGAGCTCCGGGCTTGGAGCTCCTGCCCCCATTCTGCTGGGGCTGCAGAGCATTGGGTGCCAACAGCACCTCCCCGTCCTGCTGTCCGGGTGGGAATCGGACCCCGTCCCACCCGGAGGGCTCAGCGCTATGGGGCCGGGGGCCGTGGGAGATGCAGCCCCACCCACCGCAGCCCGACCCCAAAGCCGCGGTGCGTGGAAGCGGCGGCTCTGTCCCTTTAAAGCTGCGCCGGAGTCCCTTTTTTTCTCTCTTGTTAAAAGATGTCTGGGAGGGGAGCTGCCAATCTGAAAAATGATCCTTTCTTTTTTCCATTTTCTTCCTTCTCTCCTTCTAGCTTGTGCTCATCTGTTCAGGTGAACCGCAGGCACATTCATTAAATCTCTGTCTTTGACACCTCAGCTGCTTTGGAGCCCTGGGCTGCTCTTTCCTTTCCCTCTCTGTGCTGTTTTTCTCTTTCCCCATCTCCGAGCCCGCCTGATCAGCACACCAAAGCAGCGAGAGCGAGCAGCAGAATTGTTAACTAAGCACAGCGTGGGCAGTGGGTGCGAGGGGTCGGTGGGTCGGGATGGAGCAAAGCCCACAGCGAGCATCCCAAGCACATCCCGACTGCAGGGGCACGGGATGCAGGGGGGGTCCCCTGGGCTGTCCTTATCACCAACCCTGTGCCCGTCGTGGGATAGCGGCGTGCAAGGGATGCCCGTGGGATGGCAGCGGGTTCCATGCAGAGCATCACTACGAGAGAGGCAGAGCCCTGGCAAATAGGATCTGGGTATGGACCTTGGGAAAGTGCCACACGGCAGCCAGTCCCTTCCCATGGGACAAATCCCCCTGTCCCCCAGTGTCCCCACATGGGGAAACCCCGCTGAGACCTGACTGAAACCTCATTGAAACCACACTGAAACCCCAGCTGTGGACACTGGGGGGGACGTGGGGACCCAGACCCACGGGAAGGGACCATCCCCAGAGCTGAGCCCTGCAAAGCTGTGAATTCCTGCAGAGTTTTGTTAGCGGGATCAGTGCAGCCTGGTGTCCTGCTCCGAATTAATTATCCGCTGACACGATTTCGCTTCTTTCCCTTTGTGTTATTTTAATTAACAGAGATCTCCTCCAAGCAAGCCAGCTGTCATGTAAATTGTAAAACTGTCAGCATGTACAGGAACTTAACAGGGATTTTAAAAAAGCCCTGCACAAAGGGATGTGCTACTTTCCCTTTCTGTTGGTTGGGGCTTTTTTCTTCCCTTGTTTTCCTTCAAATCTGGCACATTTGTGAAGTTGAAAAAATAAAGTGTGAAGGGCTGTGATGGGGATGCGGACAGAAAGAGCTCTGAGCTCAGATCAGTCATGGTGCCCAATGAGCACGGGGTGTGATGCTGTGATGGGGACAGAGATGCCCAAGGAGGCTGTGGATGCCCCATCCCTGCAGGCATTCAAGGCCAGGCTGGATGTGGCTCTGGGCAGCCTGGGCTGCTGGTTGGCGACCCTGCACATAGCAGGGGGTTGGAACTGGATGAGCACTGTGGGCCTTTTCAACCCAGGCCATCCTATGGTTCTATGATTCTGTGTCCCCGCACTGATCTGTCCCTCCTGTGCAGGTTCACCCAGCGCTGCCCTTACTGGTGCCCACTCATCCCCATCTCCAAATAGTGTAAATACACCCAATAACAGCAGCATCTGGAAAAGTTCATTGCACACATCGTGAGGCTTCCAAAAGAAAAACTCACTGCTGAGCATTGCCCACAGAGCTGGTGCTCTCAGCTGGGATCCTTCCCAGTGTGGGTGGATGCTCCATGGCCCCATGTGCTGCTCCTGCAGGCACCGTTTTTTCCATCTTGAGCCTCTTTTACCCAAGGAAGGACTCATCCTAAAGGGCGTGAGGGTCCAGTGGGACGCTGGGGGGCTTCAGTGGGTTTCAATGGGGTTTCAATGGGGTTTCAATGAGACTTCAATGGGGTTTCGGTGGGATTTCAGTGGAGTACCAATGGGGTTTCCATGCTGTTCCCTGGGGTTGGGATGTGCCCATCACACACAGACATTCCCCCCATCCACGCTGCTGCGCCCATTGAAACCAACAACCTTCAGCAGCGCTGCGGGTCAATAAAACAATTTGTGAATGGATCCATCTTCTGTGGCAAACAGATGAAGCAGCCGTGGCTCCCTGGGCTGTTTTATGCACGGATGGGAGAGCTGTGAAGTCACAACAACGTGTGTGCACACATCCGTCTCCGTGCGGTGGCTCCGAGTGAATAGATCTGTGTGTTCCAAAGGTGGAACAAAGAAGTCTCTCTGCAGTTTTGGAGCCTGGGAGGGGTCTCATTCCCCTCTGCCCATCTTTCTGCCATTCTGCCTCCAGGCTCCTGCAAACCCTGTCCGGCCCCGAGCCAGGCAGGGAACACAGGGGCTCATCCTTGGCCATGCAGAGCTCTGTGCATCAATGGCCACTCCCAGGAATGCTGCTTTCTCACTGCATTTTACCACCTCCACTTTTGGGCTGGCGCAGGGAAGGCAGTGCCCAGGAGCAGGGGCAGCCCGCTGTGCTCTGCTGCTCACCTGCCTGTGCTCCAAACCCCCACAGGAGCTGCTGTCCATGGGATGGGATAGACGGGTGCTGCTCTGTCCCGTGGGGTGCAGCTCTGTGCTCCTCTTCCTCAGCAGAGCTGCAGTGGGTGCAGTGCATTCTCCCGCAGGGCATTTCCTGAGAGCCATTAATACAGGGTGGGTAATTAATACTTTCCATGCATGAGGAACACCACAAGGCAGGGGAGGAGGAGGGCAGGCGGTGTGGCGGGGGGACCCACAGCCCTTGGTGCTGTTTGGAGTCGCAGCACCTCGTGGCCATGCTTTGAACAGCCAATTCCCACACCTGAGCCCCCCAATTCACCCCAACACTGATCCTGAAACCACATCTATATGTACTGTACAGATAGCCTAGATCTATTTCATTTTCTGTCAGCACAGTGTTGTGAGATCCTGGCAAGAGCCGGGATGTGGCCATTAGGAAGGCTTCAGGACTTGGGTTATTTTGCATTTTCCTCTTTAACTTATGTTTTCTGCAGACTGGAAAGTAACTGATGGAGTGCAAACGTTCAGCACTGCCCTACTGAAAGCTGTCAGGCACGGCTTGGCTGAGATCATCCAGCAAGGAGAGGTGCCTTACTGTCAGCACTTGCTGTCAAAAGCCCTTTGATAATTTGCTGAGCAGCAGCAATTCCCATCTTCAGGAACTGCAGAGCTCTGAGAGCCCCCGAGATCCTTGGGAATGCAAAAGGGGACTGTGATAGCAGGCAGTGCTGGCAGTGGGGATGGTGGCTGCTTCCAGGTGTGCCCCCGGAGCTGAGGTACCCCACAGTGGGGCTCACACTGACTTTTGCACTGGAGTAATGCAGTCCTTCACGTTACCAACAACAGCACTAGAAGGGATGAGGGGGCTCAGACTGCTCCAGCGTTGCAAACCACCACCGCAGCCGTGGTTATTTCCCCACTGAGCACCATTTTGTTCAGCACATCAGCTTGCTGCACCTCCAAAGCCAGCTTTGGAGATAAAGGCTTGCTTCCCTGCTCAGCACCGCTCAGCACAGCAGCAGATGCAGTCGGTGGCTGCAGCACATCCTGGCAGTCACATCTGCACGCCCGCATCCCCACCTCGGTGCCTTTATCTCCGCATCTCTGCCCTGTGCACCAGGCAGGCTCCAACCCGGAGTGAAGGTCACAAGTTACTGAGCCAAATGGAATTCCAGGAGAGCAGATTGAGATTGCTCTAATTAAAGGAGGGGGGGGGGGGGGGGGAGGAGGGGAGGAAACCCCCCACAATCCCACAGCGCTGTCCCGGTGTGAAGATGGAGGTACAGAGAAGGCTGAAATTGACTCGATAAAGGAATGCGAAAATGCGAATGTTGAGTGATTGACAAATAAAGGGCACTCTCCTTTGATTTAAATATGCTCCTCGTTTGTGCAGAATATGCTAATTTATACATTGCCTAAATAGCCAGTAGCTATTGTCTGTAAAACCACATCAGATCAGGGCAGCAGGGCAGTTAATGTACTGGCTGGATGTTCCGGCTGGTCAGTGAAGCGATCCCAGCTTCCTTCCACTGCCTCTGAAACCCTAAATGGAATAGCTGAGCTGTAAAAAAACCGCCGGGGGCATAAACTGAATCTCCCTCTGCCCGCCTGCAATGGCACAGGGCTCTGCTCCCCACCAGGACCCCCAGCCACCCCAGGGCTTTATCCCCCCGCGGGGCACCGCAGCAGCTCAGTTGGGCTCTGGGCCCCCTGTGCCTGGATGCAGAGCCAGCACAGAGCAAAGCGCAACGATCCCAGACCCACACAATCCATCCTGAGCCATTTGTAGCAGCCACAGCTTGGGCTGGTCACCGGAGCAATTTGTAATGCAGAGAGGCTTCTAATTAACGGGATCCTGGAGTTAATTAAGGCAATCCTTCTCATCTCGTTTAGATGGTTCCCTACCCAGAGCCCATGGTCGGATTGCAGCTCTCCTGCCCTGTGCCATTCATTTCTCACGTGCTGTCCCAGCAGGTGACACCTATGGGGACATCCCCTCCTGCCTTCGGGTCAGCCCGGTCGTCGGGCACAGCCATGGGCTCCTCCTGCTTCAGAAAGCCTGTCCCGTGATCCCACAGATCACTCCGGATTAAGTTTAGAGTGATGTGATAAATGGTAATAATACTGCTGCTCTGCCCCTAATTATTTTCCGTATAATTATGTACCCTCAAGAAGCCTTTTAAGTAGCATGCTCTCATCAGCTCTGGTCCAAGGGATTCATTTGTTCCAGGAAAGGATCTGCATAAGGCCACGGCCCTCGTTAGCCTCTACCAGCAAGGGGTGGGCAGGGTGTGCAGCTCAGCCCCAGCACGGCCTGATGGCAGCAGGAAGCATCTGGCCAGGAAAGAAGCCTGGAAATCCGCTGGGTAGTATCAGCACAAGGCTTTGAGCTGCAGTGTGTTGTCAGATTGCCGCACTCCGTGGTGTTTTAATCCCATGGAAGTGCTCTGGTTGTGATGGGTGGAAGGAGAGGGCTCAGACCTCGGCTTGCCTCGGTGGTCATTTCAGTGGCAGCCCTATGGGATTTCCCGTTAAACCAAGCTGGCCTTGGCTACATTTCCCATAACCCAAACACACTGCCCTCCCCTCCCATCACTGCAGATCCCCACATGCCCACAGCCAAATCCGTCCTGCTGCCATCCCACCTTCCATGCTCAGAGCCAAATTCATGGGATCACAAACCATGGAATCAGCTGAGTTGGAAGGGGTCCATAAGGACTATCGAGTCCAATTCAGTTTGTGGGTTTTAAGCAATCTGCGGTCTTTTGAGAGCCGGTATAAATGGACATCTCCCCAGGATCATTGGGCACACATTTGAAGTCTACCCGGACTTTGATGCTTCAAAGACTCTCCTGTGCCTAATGGGATACTGGGGGCTCACTCTTGGTGAGGGCAACCCAACACCACTTGAGCCCTCAGGCAGGGAGCAGTGCAGTGCATGGCCACGCCTGGGTCCCCAAAATCCTTTTGGGAAAGGCAGGGCTCCATTTTAAGTCAGCACCCAGCCCCCTCCACGCATCCCACCACCCCACTGCAGCCCTGCAAGCCAAGGGTGAGCTTCCAAGGAAAGCTGCCTTGCTGAAATAGTTAATGGGAAGCGATTCCATCCCCCAGCTCTCCCCCAGCTCACCACCCCTCGGAAAAAAAATCAGAATAATAATTAAAAGATGCCTAGAAACGCTCTTGGAAGAGCATAAATTCTGAAGATGAAAGTAAATGATTAAAATAATTAAATACTTCAAGTTGACAAGCAGAAGCACAATCTTGCCAACGGACATTTGTCGGTAATTAGTTAATTAATCCTAACACAAATTATAAGCCATAACAAACCAGTCAGGCTGAACGCAGCCGGCTGTTCAGAATTAAACTTAGAGAAAGAGGGATTGAGGGAAAGAAGAAAGAAAAGTTTTCGGGTTCTTGTGGGCTCCAGGCAGACGCTGTGTCCTTTGGGATGGGTGGCTGGGATGGGGCAGGGCTCACGGCCCCTTCTGGGGGTGATGGATGGAGTGTGGCTGGGAATAGGGGTGTACAGGGCTGTGCTTCCCCAGCAGGGGCATGGAGGATGGCACAGCTGGAGCGGCGTGGATCAGGAATTGGTTTTCCACCCTTTATCCATGAGTAAGTGTGGAGTAAAAGGCTCCTGAGCTCTGCATCCAGCTTTGGTGCTGATGCTGGTTGGACGCTGATTTGGGATTTGTTTGCAGTACGGGCTGGGAAGGCAGGGAGGGACAGCACCTGGTGCAGATGTCCCCATACCACACACACAGCCAGCAGGGACCGAAGTGCCGGCAGAGCTGAGGAAAGGTTAATGAGCTGCAGGCTGATTTCTCACCTCCGGCCACCTTGACTCAAGACCAATTTTCAGCCCTAGATTGAGTGAGCCCGAGGACCCACACCGGGGCACGGTGAGTGACAGCCAATGTGCAGCCAGGAGGAGTGGGGCTGGGGGGCACAAAGGGGCCGGGCTGGGCCTCTCCCCCAGCACAGAAAGGCACCTGAGCAGGGATGGAAGGCAGCACCCATGGCACACGTGGACCCTTCAGCCTGCCAGAAGGGCGCACCTACAGAGTGAGCGCACTCTCCATGCGTTACCCATGGACCAGACAAGGAAAACTTCCAGCTGCAGACACACAACCTCAGCCTCTTTGTCCCCAGTCCTCCAACACGCGTGCAGCAGGCACCTGCTTGCCCCAGCATCCATCCACAGCCCCGCTGCAGAGAAACTTCTATTCCGTGTGTGTGTGAGCGTGTGTGCGCGTGCTCTAAGTGTTCTGCATTATGTGAGCTCTGACCTTCAGAGGGGAACAGAAGGAATATTTTCCCCCCGCAGGCTAGAGTTGTCAGTGAAATGTCTGTCTTCCTTAATAATTTCAATCCGGGTGACAGGGGACAGGGCATTTTGCTCTGAACGAACGTACTGTAAAAACTGTCAGATGGAATTTGTCTCAAGAAGCAACGTTTCTATCTATTCGGGGTCATAATTGCAGGCAGCTCCTGACCTGTGGAGCAGCACATTTTTCTCAGCTGAAAAAAGGATCCTAAAATAGGTGGTTTGGGCTTCTGCAGAGCTTTGGATTGATGCTAAATGGATTCTAACGCGCAATGGAGATCTGCGGCAGCAGGCTTTCTCCTTTTGCTTTGTGCTTGTTGGGTTGGTTTGGGTTTTTTTTTTTTTTTATCCAGAACAAATCATGCACAGAAGTGATGCAGCAATAAAGAAGGGACACAAACTGCCATTCTCGGGGCCGGAGTAATGGCCTATTTCAGCCCACATCCTGTCCCCTCACTGCCCACCTCTCTGCATTTCCTCCTAACTGACACTGTCTTTTTAATGAACTCAATAAGTAACTAAATGGGCAATTAACCAAATGAGTATTATGATAATTTGATTGTGCTTTCCCCACTTTTAAAGCAGGGGAAGCAGTAAGAAAAGTAATAAGTCAGTGACCAGCAGGAATTCAAGCAGAAGGACGGAGCGGGAGGAGGCTTCTCTGGATGCCGCAGCCTATAAATCTCCCACAATACCAAAGAAATCTCTGTTTGTTTTGTTAAACATTCTGATTCCTTGATTTGTGCCTCCTCGGTGGGGGACAAAAGCCCATGCAATAACTTGAAGCAGATTTTCTTCTTATGGTTTCATTTTCCAATTAGCAACGGTTATGAAGCGGATGATGGGATGATGCCGCCGGACCCCGCAGAGCCATGCAGGGATGGGTGACCCCGCTCAGGACCAGACGTCTTCTTGGGACTGCCAGCCTGGCTCTGCAGAGCTGAGCTTTTGCAATAACAGCCTGCAAGTGCCAGCACTGTGGGCAGCCAGCGTGAGGGCGCACACGGCTGACAAGGAGGCTCCAGGAATAGGAAAAGTGGAGAAGAAGCACTGCCGGTGTCCTGGCTGCAAAGCAGTGAGCAGACCGAGCCAGCGGCGAGCGGATGGTGACTGCAGGGCCTCAGCTGCTCTCGGAACGTTCTCACCTGCAAGATCCATCCTGGCAGAGACACGCACCGGTGCTAATCAGCTGTGTTAGTGCGGCAGGCAGCAGGTCGCAATCCATTTTCACCTGCATGCTGCAATCGATGCCCTGCTCTTCCCATCACAGGCAGAGGGCAAACACAGCCCGGAGCAGGGGCTGCAGGTGTGGTAGGAGCCAGGATGCTGGAAGTTTTGCTCCCTGCAAAGTGGCCTTGGTCCCAAAACTGCTTGGGAACTGCAGGAGAGGAACCGTGTGGGGTTTGTCTGAAAGCAGGATCTGCTTACATGTACATGTTTGGGCCCACAGAAAGACGGCTCAAGGAGATCCGTGGAGCCCAGACAGAGAGATTAGTGACAAAGCTCCATGTAATCCTCCAGGGTTCACTGCGGGGTTGTGGGATCCAGCAGCATGCTTCAGCAGTAGAGAGGAGCTCAGTGAATCAGGGCATCCCTATTTCCATCCACGCCCTGCCCTGTGATCACCACTAAATCACTTCTTTCTGTACTTCATTTCCTGCACCCGACATAGCAGGGACACGAGGCTCCCTTTCTCCTCTGGCAAGCACCGAGCTCCTAGCAGGAAACCTAATCTAGGTGGCACAGCAATTGCAGCATCATTTACTAATGCTGTGTTGAGGCAGACAATAGTAAAGGGTAAAAACCAGTGTAAAAACACCAAACAGTCTGAGAATGCAAAAAGCCTTTCTGTGCCGCAGTCACACATCACATCACAGCCCAAAGCTGGAAGAAGCAGGGATGCCAGCAGCAGGCAAATAGCAGTGCCGGCAGCTCAGAAAGCAGCGTGTGCTCCTGGCTGAGTGACCATAGATTACCACAACTCTGCACCCTGCGTACATGCAGACCCAGGACAGACCCTGCAGGGAAGCTCAGGAAAGCACTCTACTGTTTGCAAATGTCAGGAGCACGCTAAGTTTGCCAAGCATCAAAATGAGAACCAGACACCGTTAAGAGCAATTGCACCCAGGGTAGCAGACGCCGGCACGGCAGAGCATGAAGCCTGACCAGGTAGAAGTGAGCTTCTTGTGCACAGGTCGGAATAACAACTGCATCGTCTCATGGACAGTGTGCAGAGGGGTAAAAAAAAGGAGCGGGGAAGAAAATGAGCTGCTGAGAAGTTTGCAAAGCTGGCTTACATGTTCACAGCCACTGCCTTTTTCCAGCTGTTGATGCAATGACCCGTTCGCATTTTCTGCTCAGCTCCGGGCTCTCTGCTGCAGCCATCAGCACCTGGTAAAAAGACTGTGACGATTTCCTCTGTCCATATCACCTTACGTTAGGAAGCACTGGTCAGCCGTGTCACTGCAGGAGATGAGCAGTGGCTGCCCAGCCCACAGCTGCTGTCAGCCCAGCACTCAGCGCCCGTGCCACAGCACAGTGTGTGTACAGCCAGTGCAGAGCTGTGGGCTGGGCTGAGGACTTTGGTAATAACTTCATTGTTTTACAGGCTTTCCCATATGGCTAACTACTGTGTGTAGAAAACATGACAGCTGTTCATCCTTACCAGCTTTTCTACCCACCTTCCGGCCATCCCATTTTTCCTAGTCTTAGCTAGACTGTCCCTCTTGTGTTTCCACTATATGTATCTCTGCACTGGTTTGCTGTAGAGCAGTTCAGACAGTTATGGCAAGCTACACAAGGAATTCAGGCTGCTTCCTCTTTGCTGGCTGATCTTTCCCACCAAGGACATGTAGCACACACACATACAAATACACATCACAGCAGTGTTTGTCTTGACCATTAAAAAGGCAAATGCACATTCAATTTTAAGACTTACTACAGCTTGGAGAAATTCCCTCTAATAGTGGAAAGGATTCCCCAAATTTTGCTTTGCTCTCCTCCTTACACCACGCCACGATGTCAGGAGTGCCTTCACCCTGGGAAGAGAGGTAGATGTGTACTGTACATATGCATGCTTCCTAACCAGGGAAATTCAATCTGTCAAGAAAGTTCAATAACAATGTTAACATTTAATTGCACCCTAGGGCCCAATGAAAATCAACAAGAAAGGTAGCTGTTGATTTTCCGTTAACCTTCTCTTAAAGAGGTCTCAGAAAATACCTGTTAAGTTAGACGGGCTGGCTGTGTGCACACATGCAATGTGTACAGAGATCTACAGGGGAAAATGTGTTTAAGACTATAGGTTGGATCCACACAGAAAATACTTAAGCGCTGGCACAGAGCTTGGCCATTGTTAGGTAAAAGAAAACATCCTGTTTTGATTTATGCACGCAGCACTCAATTGAACAAGTGTAGCTACAGGCAATTGGAAAACAGTCAAAATGGTGAATTTGCTGCTTACACTCATTTATACTGTTTCCTGAAGACAATCCGTTGTTGCTTCTTGGCATGTTCAGTACTTTTTAAACCGCACAAAGGTTATGCCCAGTTCTCATAATTACACAGTGACTTTCTTGGTATAGGTGCAGTTGGGCATTTGCCATGTGCTGTAGCATCCAGAATTTTATGTCCTGGGGCTGCTTCCTTTACAGCAACCGTGGGATTTTAATGCTTCGGTGGCCCCTTTCATTGGCGTGGGGCTGGTCTTTGTGGAGCTGCACTTAGCCAACGTGTGTGCCGGGCTCAGGCAGTGTCTAATCAATAAAGCATGTGCTAGTGCTCGTCAGGATGGTGCCTGCAGTCAGACAACATCCAGGCAATTAGAGTATTTGTTTTGTTTCTCTTGTTATCAACTACCTACTTTACAGCCACACCTGGAAGCTTCTGGGTGCTCAGCGGCCACCTAAGACAAAGCACTGAGAAACTGAAACAGGCTGGGAGTGGGGAAAAAGAAGGGAATAGTGAGGAGAGCATCTGCTGCTGAGCAGCTGTCAGAACCCATGTTCATCCAAGGGATGAAACAGGGACATTCCATCCAAAGTCCCAGAGCAGAGCTCACAGAGCTCTGAAGCTACCATCAGATCAGGAAATCAGCAGACACATCTGCAGCTTGGGAGTTTCCCCCCAGTGTTTGGCATGCACATGTCAGCAAGGAACAAATTCCTGCGCTGGCTCAGTAGGTGAATCAAGCCAGGGCTTGTCCCTGTGGCTGAGGGGGTTCTGTGTGGGATGGGGCTGGCAGTGGGGCAGGGACAGCCTGAACTCGCTCATGGCTACCGGCTACACAGCACGCAGCACAGGAGCAGCAAGGAGCCGAGGCCAGGGCTCAGGCTTGGCACTGCCAGCTGCTCCTGACACAGAAAGATGGGCAGTGAATAAACCCTGCGCTGCTGCTGGAGGGGTTTCGCTGCCTCTCTTCACAGTTCAGCTCCCTTTGAAGGCACAGATCAGAGGCTGTGGCAGCGCCAGGGTTTCACTTCCAATGCATTTTTTGCCCAAGAACAGCTGCCTTGCAGGGCAGGGCTTGGAGCAGCTCTCCTCTTGGACCTCCACAGAGTTTCAGTTCCAAGCAGTGCCCTCTGCTCCAGGGCATGCAAGCCAAGCCAGCTTGGTTTTATCCCACAAAGCATTTGCAGGAGAAGCTGCCCTATTACAATTCATTTTTCCTCCTTTCTTTGAAACTGTGCCTTGCAAGCATGCTTTTGAATAACGAACAAGATACATCTGGGCCGGGAGCAGCACCAAACACCCCAATCCACGCGCACAGAGGCCCAGATTTTCCTGAAGCCTCCACACCCCCCCATAGCACAGGAGAACCAAACTGGAACACAGCGCACAGACCAGGCACTGCAAAGAATGCACTGGACGCTGACAGAACAACCCAAATAACCCCTCAACGCACCCAGGCTCCTGTTCATCAAGGAGATTAATTAGCAGGGATAATTAGGGCAAGGGCCATAAAAGAGGAGCAGCCAATCCGCCCCCCAACACACGCCTTACGCAACGCGCTACCGACGTGACTCCCACGCCCTACTCTCGCGAGATGTGGCGTCATCACACCGCGGCGGCGCATGCGCGGTGGCAGCGTTTTGGAGACGGCGGCGGCGCATCGCTGTGTCACGGCGCGGGCGGAGGGGGCGGCGGAGCGCGGCCGCTATGGAGTACCTTATCGGCATTCAGGGCCCCGACTACGTCCTGGTGGCTGCTGATACCGTGGCGGCTTCCAGCATCGTCCAGATGAAGCACGGTGAGGGCCGAGCGGCGCTGCCGCTGTTCCGGGTTGCCGCTCGCTGGGCCCGGCCTCGCTCCTCTGTGCGGCCGGGGGCTCCCAGGCCTCCGCTGTGAGGCACCGCGCGGAGAAACGCTGTGGGGGTCTTTAATTCAGGTCTGATTCCTGTTAGGGGCTGCTGGCTTCGGGCGCTCGGAGCGCGGGACTCGTAGGGCTGCGTGCTCCGTGTAAAGCCGGCGCTCTGAGCTGCCGTGCTTCCTCCGGGTGGTTGTGTTAGCTTAACGCTTGAGGTAAGCGTCGCTCGTTGGCCCAGACCGTGCTCTGGGGCTGCACTGGGTGTTTCAGAGGAATAACGGGGGCAGGAGGAAGGGCTTGCTTGGAGCTGTATCCCTGCTAAAGGGCGTTTCATGGAGAAAAGGGAATAATATTGGAGGTAAGAGCAACACGAGGTATGTGGATTGCTGTGGTATCTTTTTAGCTTCTTGATGTGGGAAGACATCCAGGGAGTTCTCAAGCCTTTGAAATTCTCAAAAGTGGCTTTTTCTGCCTGTTGTTGTAGTAATGTGGGCTAGAAGTATGTTTACAAGGGGTTGCAACCTTAATCCAAGCTCTGTGTTCTAGAACATCACCAAAAGAGCTGTAAGTTGATGTATTGATAAATGTTCTATGAAATCCTGTATTTCACTTCAGATCTGTTTGTTTCCTTTGTCTAGACCATGATAAAATGTTTAAGATGAGCGAAAAGATCTTGCTGCTGTGTGTGGGGGAGGCTGGAGACACTGTGCAGTTTGCAGAATATATCCAGAAAAACGTTCAGCTCTACAAAATGCGAAATGGTGAGTGAGGGAGTGTGGTTACCTATAGCCCTACTAAGCTGTTCTTAACACCAGGGGCAGTTTTTAAGGGAGATATCCACTGCATGCTGGCTGTTAGCAGCTTTCCTGATGTATGTGGCTGAGAAATTCCAGCTACATTCTTGTAGTATTTAACTTCTTCAGGCTGTGTGTTTGAATGCTCTGTGCAGCTATGAGCTGCCTGGACTTTGAGGGCTCTTTGCGTGATTTTCTCTGTAACTGTAGCTTACAGAATAAACTGGGATTGGACAGATGAAATGATATGGTGTTTTGACATTAAAGAATTAACTTAGTGTTTCAAAAAGGTATGGAATATGTGAAGTTAAATGTGCGTATGGCTTTTTATCAAATGTGCATTTCTCCTCCAGGTTATGAATTGTCTCCTACTGCAGCTGCAAACTTCACACGACGAAATCTAGCTGATTATCTTCGGAGTCGAGTGAGTAATAAGCAAAAGCTTTTGGCCAAAACTCTTTGGAGAAGATTTCCATTTTAAAGCAATAGGGTCTGATGTGAAGCTGTTGGCTTCTGTATTTGTGTATGAATTCACTTGGAAAAGACATTTCTTGTTAAAATAAATATTGATTTGCATAGTCAGAAGTTATCGGGTATTGGTAACTGATACAACTCTGGTCTTAACATTTCATCTTTGGGCCTAATAAACATTTTGTTACAAACACTAAGTACAGCTAAGTGAATTAAGCCTCTTTAACATCGAGATAAGGCTGTTAGTTTTCATGCAAATGCACTGAATCTGTTTAATCTTCTTGGAAAATGATTTAATAGGGCAAAGCTGTTTGATGTGCTTAGCAAAACAAGTCCCTTTTGTAAATAGCAGCACGAGGCTTTCAGGAAATGTGAAATCCAAGTCGAAGCTTTATATTTTTACTCAAGTTACTGAACAGTAATTACTGATTTTTTTTTTCTCATGGTATTTTTTTTTCAAAGTGTTGCTAATAAATGCATCCTGTCAGTGATTCTCCAGCTGTCATGCTGGGATTCCCTTTGAAGCACAGTGAAGTCAGAACTTCTGTTTGTCTTTCATCTTGTTTGGCTGTATGCACGGTAGTGTCCTTGGATGTGTGCTTTCCAAATTTGATAAATGGGCATAACGCATGTTTAAATAAATCTGTTATTTCCCCAGGGAAAAAGGCTTAATTCTTCTTGTAGAATGTTCGAATGTTTTCAGGAGGAGCAAACAGACTTCTAAAGATCCGGGGTTAGGAATTACTTGGTTAGCATTCTTCCCAACGTGTTGCATAAAACAAGAGCAAAGAGGATATTGAAAAATGAAGTTGAACAAATCTGTCAGGGATTGGACATGGGTAAATGAGGTTGGTGCTTATTCCTGCAGTTTACTTCGCAGGCTTGAAATCATTTTACATGGGCGCATAGAGGCCCCTTTCAACATCAGCTTTATGGCTGAGCATTAGGCATGTGTGGATTGAGGCACAGAGCTGTGCACTGAACTCCACCATAGGAGTAACCTGGTGGCAGTGTTCTGTTTTCTGATGTGGAGGACAGCTGAAGGTATCAAATTTTTAAGTTAATCAAGCTTGTAGAGCAAGTCAGTGGAGTAACTCATTGCAGGGTCCTTGTGTTATACAGGTGAGGCAATACTGAACGTCCTGCCTGTGTGCAGAAGCAACCATTTCATAATAGGATTTAAATACCACTAACAGGAGTAATTTAGCAGAGGTTTTGGCATCCTTAGCTCGCAGCATGTGGCATGATGTGGCACTGTCTTCTGTGCCATGTCCCCTGGGGCCTGATCCCTCCCTGTGCCTCTCCTGCTTCCTGAGCCCCTGCTTGTCTTCCAGCTCACCTGCTCCAGATGGGCAGCACAGTGGGGAGGACACTGGCAAAGGCAGTTGTGTTTATTTACCGGAGACAAAATGTTGTGCTGTTGCAGATGGCAATGCCCCAGAGCAAGCGGTGCACTCTGACACTGTCACATTACAGTGATCTCAGTACAGAGAGCTCTTTTTCTTTAAACACAGCACATTGTGACTCCTTGTGCATTTAGAATTTGATTATACAAACCTTGCCATCAGAATTCTTTCCAGTTTTTGTGCCTTTTTTTAATTAATGTGATACAAGGATTAACACCAGCTCTGTGTATCTATTTAAAATTGCACGTAGGATTCCTGGAAGCTCTTAAGTGAATTATGTGGATGACAAAAACATTCTAGGGTCTTTCCTATGCTGTCTAGTTTGATTTCATTTATATTTGTAGATGAGCCAGTACTGATAGGAATCTCTCCACTGTGGTTACCTGTATTTCTGACAGTTGAAGTGTATGGCACTGCTAGCTTTTTGTTACCTTGCAATACACATTTTTTTTAACAGTACAATTTCACAGTTTAAAATCTGCTCTACACTATTGAGAGAGGTTGTGTTTACCCCTGCTTTTCTCCAAACCTTATTCATAAATGTTCTCTGGAGTAAATGTCTGCTGTCAGGCTTTGGTTTCACTTCTGAGCTTTACTTCCTGAGTAGAAACAGAAGCATGAAAAATGGAAGGGGAAAACAAACAGTGTTAACCAGCTGGTACAGTGAGGCATCTGTGCAGTTTGACTTTCATGTTGATAAATTTTGAGACCCTTCTAATTAGAGTATGGTTGCTGCTTTAGCAAAGCTTGCAAGCTTTAGCATAGCATGCAAATGTGGAGCTGTTGCTGGAGTAGAAATAGGTTGCAAGTTGAAGAAAATGGCTAGCTTCCTTCTATTCACACAGCCAGTGATGCACAGAGTCTTGTAATAAGGATGTTGCATGGATAGTACAATTTAATTGTTGCATTACTTTATAAGTGAGGCAAACCTAGAAACTGTTGACTTTTGAATAGGTGAGTGGTGCTACAGTTCCCCTTCCAATGGTGCCTCCACATTGATTCACCTGCTGAATCAAGTGCCAGTGTTACATGTTAAACGTACTGTTGAGTGTGCGTGGTGGTGGGGAACAGGAAAAATACCCCTCTGCCCCTCAAACCCTTTCAAGTTCAACTTCTTCTTGTTGTTGCGATGCTGTGTGTAATTACAGGTGACAGGCTCTGGCCTGAGTCCAAGGGAAGGCTGTCAGTTCCTCTCTCCTTGTCCCCACTTGGCAGGATGCTTCCTCACGCCCACCTTTCTCCCTCCCCCTTGCTGTGACTTTGGCTTCCGCCAGATGTCACACCGCTGCCTGTCACAGCCCAGCCTCCTGATCCTGTTGGTTTGGTGTGTTTATCACAGCTGTTCTCTTCAGCTGTAAGTTCTGAAGAATTTCACACATGCCTTAATTGCTGTAGTTATTTTAAATCAAACAGCATAAAGTGCAAAGCTACTTGTGGTGAGAAATACAGCCTCTATTGGCAAATCTGGGGGAGCTGCATTTATCCTGGAGTGATGGTTATGCCATGTGTTTGGTAACCCTTTGGCCACAGCAGTCCTCTGAAGAGCTTGGGGCAGTGGACGTGGGTGTAGTTTGAAGTGGAGCCTTGGAAATGGAGAAATGTTCACTTTCTGCAGTGAAGTTCCATGTAGGTGATTCTGAGTGTTTGCATCTTACTACACTGTGAGCATCAGTGTCACTGTTTGAGGGTGTGAACTGAGTCCTCCTGTGTAAACTCAACAGAAAAGCTTGGTGTATGAGAGTATTTTCACTTATCATGGAAGTAATAAGTAGATCGTGTATTCTAATGTTTAAATCTACTTTTCCTGAGTAATAGGATAGCATGGGTAACAATTTATTTGCATTTAAGAAGTTGTCTCGGCTCTTTAGTAGGAGAATGTAAAACTGAAGAGCAGCTTACAGACTGGAGTCTGTATAACACCATTTGTTTATTGTTGAGTGTCTCACATATGCCAGTGTTGGTAATTCAAAGTCGCACAGTGATTTGAGTGATCTTGTGTCACGGCTCTTAAATATCAGCTTGTGTGATGTTGGAGAACAAATAAAATGCAGCCTAATTAAATGAATACAGCTGCGTAGTTACTGGTTACAGATACTCTGAAATGCTTTAAGATTAATCACATCATGGTGATGTTGCAACATCTTAGTCAATATTAAATGGTAACAAACCAGTTCCTTAGAGCTTCGTGTGATCAGTTTAGCAAAATAGCAAAGATTAAGTTTGGTACATGCAATAAAAAATTAATTGCCAATTAAGGCAGTGCAACACTGTATATATCTGTTCACACTGCACCGTTTATAAGCTTTCATGTGTGCTAAAGTGGTCTCTGGTTAACAGCAGCGTGACTGAGAAAAGAGCATATTAAATTAACAGAAGTTCTTACAAACTGCAAAATGCTCACATTGTGCTCCCATGTTGACAGTAAAAATTCTCAAGTTTTATGTTGAAATCAAAGAATCTTTCTTGAAAACATGATTGAAGTTTTTGTTTGGACGTGCCATGAAATCTTAAAGGAAAAAAGGCAGAATTGTACTTTTTCTGATTCTTCATGCTGTAACACCAGGGGACTTAATCTGCTTTGATACTGAAGTCCAGCTTCTCCTGCAAAGACTGTAGATGTCCATTGCCAGTCATTTTATCATAAAGAATTGCAAAACCAGCTGTGTTGCTATTCTGCATGGCAGTTAAGATCCAAAACCTTGTGTGTGGCTGCTCTAACAAAGTCGTGTTTCTGTTTGCAGACCCCTTACCATGTCAACCTTCTCCTGGCTGGCTACGATGACCATGAAGGTCCTGCCCTGTATTACATGGATTACCTTGCAGCTCTGGCTAAAGCTCCCTTTGCAGCACATGGATATGGTGCATTTCTTACCCTCAGCATCCTGGACCGCTATTACAAGCCAGGTAAGTGGAGCCTGCAGAGAGACAAATTCTCCCATTGCTGATTAATAACTTGAAGGCTTAAAGAGTGAGTTTGACATGTACAGAGCCACGTGGTCCGTCACAACTGCTGCAGGTTTGAACTTGACTGTTAGCTTAAATGTGGCTTTGAAGGTTGCCTTCTGCTTTTGCTGAAGGGGTAGAGTGAAACTGGACAATCCTTACTATTTTCCTATTTGATGCATAATGGACTGCAAGTGAAAGAAGTTCTAGTTTCACATAGAACGTGACTGGTCTTTTCTAGACAGTTTACTGTTAATAGTTTTTAATAACTAGCACTTTATTTTCTACTTGTTGCTATGACATAGGTATTCCAGAATATCGATCTTCAGAGTGCAGTCCCCCATCTTTTTGCTCCATATCTTGGATTTGTTTCATTTGTGGTGCATCAAAAACATAGGGGTGAAAAGACATTCCTTCCTAGCAAGGTTATCTCAGAACTCTGAGGTGCTGAAGGTCAATTGGCACAGTAGTTGATTATAGTTGTGTATGCTTGTAGCTGTGTCAAGTCTTAATTTTAGATTTGTGCTCCATCCCTATTTTTCAGATGAGATGTGCAAAGCTGGAACTGCAGTTAATGAGATCTCTGACTTTAGCTACAAAACTGCTTTACTCCTTACTGTGTGCAAAGCTGAGTTTATTCTCACAGTGAATTTGTTCACTTAGCAATCCTTCCATCTATTTACTGCAAGAAAAGCAGCTGTAAGATGGCAATTTTATTTTAGCGGGAGCTCTTTTAACTGAACAATGGAAGTGAGTCTGGAACAAAAGCTTTAGAAATAAGATCCACGGAGCTTAGCTGCTTTCTAGCAATGTCCTTTGCAAATGATAGTACCACATTTTCATCACTCCTTGTGAAAAGAGGAAAAACAGTAAACGACAATAGGTTGTCATGGCTTGCCATCCCTATCCAGTGCTGGATTTTATCCTAATGTGTGAGAATAGCAGGGGCATCACACACGTGCCTTTCCCATTATTAAGACTAATACCCAGCAGGGAACATAGCACTAAAACCAATCTCCGCCTACTGTCACTGACTTGCAGCCGGCTGTGGACAGATGGAGCTGATTTAAAACTGTAATAAACTTGAGGGGAGAGGGGTGGCTGGGCTCCTCCAAAGCCTGCTCCCTGGCCATGGGAGGCAAAATTCCGTCATGCTTCCCATTCAGTGGAACAAATCGATTCTCAATGGCTTGTTGCAGCGTGAGTGCTTCAGCTCAGGGCGTCCTCAGTACATCTGGAAAGTGTTTTCTGTGAGCTGGGTAGTAGAGGTTTTGGTGCTCAGCTGAAAAGTTGTTTAAATTTAATAAAGTTTCTGTTGAGAGAGATGGCCTCTAATTAAATCAATGTGGGGATGTTTTCTGTCAGGTATCACACGTGAGGAAGCTGTGGAGCTCCTAAAGAAATGTCTAGAGGAGGTGAGTTGCCAAACTTTGGGTCCTTGTGATCCTGAGAAAGGAATGTTTGTTTGCATTCATTTGCTGATATTTTCCTGTTCCTCTTGTCGCATATTTTGCTCTCTTTGCCAGAAGGGATAATAAATGCACATTGACCAGATGTGGAATAGCTACCGAGGAAAAGGATTTGTGGGCACTTGCGCTGTCTTAGCATGGTTCATGTCCTCCACAACATAAACTTTAAGCTTAATTGCTTTTCTTTAGTTCTACTTCTTTCATGCTTAGCATAATATTGATACAGACAGTTTTTGACTTTCTTTTATGTTGCTTCTGCATGTAATGCAAGCATCCCTCTGTTACTTGTGTTACACTTAACTAGAAGATAGTTCTCTTGCAGCTTGTGAAGTGATATCTAAGCCTAATTGGGGTGAAGATTTGACCTTAAAGTTCATAATCTATTTTAATGTAAACGTATCATTTTGGACTCCAAGGCTTTTATTGAAGGAAAATATCTCTGTCCTTGTCTTTGAGATTGAATTTAATATCACTGGGAAGAAACAACTAGGGAAACATTAGGAAGACTTGTTCTAACAAGGTTCTGTTTAAATTCTTTTTGATGCATACAGTGTGCCCTAAGTTACAGCCTGCTCTGTCTTCCTCCTTAAATGTCTTCCATGCTAGCAGGCTTTTGTTTTGCATCTCTGGTCTAACATGGATAATATTATAACAAAATTGCACTAAATGTTTCCTGAGCTGTGAAGATCACCCTAGTTGTAGTGACATTAAATATTAGCAACAAGAGCAGGACGGAAATTTTGATGAGCAACAGCATATCCCTTAAGTAATGCTATTCTCTTTTGTTTAAGCTGTGAATGAATCTTACCTCCTTTGTCTTTGTCTTTCGAACAGCTTCAGAAACGCTTCGTCTTAAATCTGACTTCTTTCAATGCCCGATTCATTGACAAAGATGGCATCCATGAAGTGGACAGTGTACCCCTTCTAAAAGCGTTGTCCTAACCCCCGAGATCTTTCTTCAGCAGTCTTTTTTTGTTCAGTTTTCGGTTTTTTAATATTCATTTGAAGCACCCAAGGCGTGTACTGTGCTGGGAGATTGAATAAAGATTGACATTTATGCCAGTTCCATCTTTTGATTCCACTGGTCCTTCCTGGGAATGTTTAAGTAAATAATTCCTTCACTTCATGAAGATGAAAGGTGATTTGTTGGTAATGGTGCCACGTTCAGATTTCTTTTTTACTTATTCTTCTAGTTTTTACTGTAAGTTTTCTGATGTATGGGAGAACTACCATATTTTCTGGAAGAGAACTTGCAGTCATCTTCCTCATGCTGAGTATTAAAGCTCAGCAAACAACAGGCAAGTGCTTCCTGCTAAACATACCAGCATCCTATTTCATGTTTCACAGGACTTCACCTTTGCGTTATAGAAATCTGATTTTCCAAGACTTGGCTTCCTTTTGTTATTCTTGGTTTCAGTATAATCCAAATGAGAAGAGAGGTTTTCAATAAACAGAGTGGATTTTAAAATGCTGGTGTCACTTCTTACTCACCTGGATACTGGGAAAGGATGTTCTTCTGGCACAGTTAGCTTGTAGCTGTATTATTTAAACATATGTATGGATTGTGTGATTATTTTTCATTGAACTTACAGAGACAATTAAGAAAAAAAACAATTTCAGTACTTCTCATAAATCTCATCTAGCTAGAGTTCCTTCTATAAGAAAAGTCACTGATCTTGTCTGGGGTGTAGATAGGAGCCTTAAGTGATGTTTATGTGGCTGATCCTTAATGCTCTGCCCAGAAGTGATTCTGCTGGGAAGAAATGGAGACTAATTGAGACTGGTTCCCTACTTGAAATTACATTGTGCAGATCAACTGTCTAAAACATTCTCTTTGGGTGTGTATTTTAAGTTTGGAAAAAGTCTTGGAAATGGATGTGTACAAGACTGTGTGATTATATTGTGTGGCATGACATAACACCCAGGTTTATGTACCTGGAAGAGGTGACAAAACTAGCAATCCGTCTGTCTAAGCTTTTTGGATTGGTTCTGTTGTGTGTTTTTAGGGTACTTGCATTTATCACCTCTGTACAGGTGACATTTGGGATGTGGCTTTAATTCTTTCAGGAATTAGTGTAATTATCAGCTCTTTCTGTTGTACTCTTGTCTGCAGTTGCTTTTATTTAAAGCCACCAACACAACTCTGAAAGATTTCACTGAAATTGACAGTCTTAAACCTCAAACTTTTTTCCTTAACACCATAAGGAGTCCCTAGCATGATTTCCTCCTGGCAGGTCACATCTGACATGGGTAGTGTTCTGCTTTTGTGTTTCAAATCTCACCTCTTCATGTTGCATTAATGTAGTTGTTGAGCTTAATATGCAGCATCTCTAATTTTACCACTGATGTTGAATGTTTTTGCAGGTTTTTTTGTCTCTTTTTCAAACTCATCACTGCAGGGTGAGCTGATGTGATATTTTTGTCACCGCATATCAAAGTTGCAATGCCTCCTTATTGGAGGCAGTCATTATTTCAGACACCAAAACTGGGCTGCGGTGCTATTAGATCACGTTAGAATCTGGCAGAGGCTCTGCCTGGTGTTTTTATTGGCACCTATTTGCATGCAGGTGATTAATAAACATAAAACAATTATTCCATTGCAAACATCCCCGTTGGATTCAGGTTGGAGTGGAACATATGTTTTGCCTGAGGGCAAGGACCAGGATCTGAATCCCCCATTGAGTGGAGGATGCAAGGGGTTACATCAGAAACCAACAGAGCAGCAACCTCTAGAAATGAACAAATACAGCCTTTTTTTTTTTTGCTTTTCTTTTTTGACAAAGCAGCTGAACAAAAGAATAGGTCTGCAGTGAGGTCGGTCTGTGGCCTCTAAAGAAGAGGGGCTTTTTTTGTGGATTTCTCAGGAATTTATACATTTTACAGAAAGGTGTAACACTTTTGCTGTATAACCTCGTGGGGTGTTTTAAAGGACAGCTGTGATGTTGAGCTTTAGATTCAGAAACATTTGACTTTCACTTCCCTGATTTTAATGCATGGGGTGTTGAGAAGAAAAGTTTTAAGTTTCCCATTAAGGGGAAGAAAACCTTTTGCCTATTTCACCTTTGGGACTGAATTGAACAAAAAATACTGCTTTTTACTAATTTTTTTCGTTCTTTATATTAAAAAAAAAGTTGTAAACCAAGGTAGCATTTGCGGGGTATTTTATCCACCGTGAGCTGCTCTGCTTTGCTTTGGCTGGTAATTCTCACCATATGCTTTACTAGCAAAGCCTCAGGGCCTAAAGAGTTAACAAGGCACTTTTTCTCGTTTTAGGTTTCCTGTTTAGAGATGGTCTTTTCCTGAGCAGTGTGTGTGTAACAGATCACTGCACCAGCTCATCTCTTTGGGAGCTGTGAGATCGGTTTACGAGGAGCAGAGCTGTGTGCCTTAGGGCTGTGCTGATGCTGGGCGTGCGAGGGTAGGTGCAGAGCTGCTGGGTCTGGGCTGTGCTGAAGGAGTTGGTTTGTTCCAGCAGACCCCAGTAGCAGTATACCTTACACAGTCAGAAGATGCCTTCCGTTCCTTTCCTTTGTACTAAAGGTAAAAGGGCTGTGTTCATAACAGTGGGTTTGGTTGATTCAGTTTTCCAGCCTAGAGCAGGGGCAGAATATTGAGCACTAAGGATGCCTCTGCCTCTAACTTTGCTACCTGAAAAGCACTGTGTGAAGGAAAAATTAATTTATCCTACCTGTAAAAAGTTTATCCTTTGAGCCATTTAACATTCTTTAGAGCTTTAACCTTATTCAGAGCTTCCATATGTTGTTATCAGGTTGCCATCAACAGAACTAAGTGCAGGAAATTCTCACGTGAGCACTGATCAAACTAAACAGACATAAGTTGTTTTAGCAGATAATGAGAATGGTGGCATTAAAACATGTACTTCTAGTGTGTTTTCTGTGCTCATGACTGCATTGGATTGAACCTCTGTGTACCCATGACCTGCTGAGGACCACGCTACAAAGAAAATAGTTGTCTTGAAAATGTGAAGTGACATTTTAAGTGTTTTGTTTCTGTGCTAATGTGCAATTCGGTAGTTATCCAATCAGCTTATTCATGTAGTCTAACTCAAGACAGCTGTGGAAGGAATAGAGCAAACCCTCTGTTCAGGAACGGTGAGAGGGGAAAGGATGTGTGGGGATTGGCAGTATGTTCTCCCTGTGCAATGCAGTAAAGCGTTAAAGGTTAGCAAGTCTTATTCCAAATTAAATCTTGCTGATCAAACCTCTGGAGAGGTGAAACTAAAATATGGATAATCTGAATAGCAGTGAGTAGTAGTATCAACTTGGATCTATAAATGAACTCTAGGGCAACCGCATGACCTGTGTGGGGCCAAACTAATAATAATTCAGTTGTCTGAAGCGGTGCATTGACTATAACTGCATTTCCACTTGGGTAAAATACCTGTTGCATAGTAGAGACTTCCTTGAGGTTGTCAGTATTTGTGGTGTTTATGTGCAACTGTGAAAATAGTGCATCTCCTTTAGGTAGTTTAGAGAAGGCAAAGATGATTCAGGTGTCATAATTTGTGGACTCTCAGAAGCCTCTTCCATTCAGCAGAGGGCAGTGATCTTGCATCCACTGTACCTCCTCCTTGCAAACTTGTTTGGCTGCTTCATCTCTGTGCAGATCACCAGGTGGTCACAGAAACTCAGCATTATGGAGGAGTGAATATATACCTTGCATAGCAATGGCTGAGTACAGGGTTGCCTCTTCCCTTTAAAGACATGCATTTTCTCTTCCATAGTTGTTGGACAATCATCCTATGGAACACAATTATTCATGGTTTCACAGGTGGGGAAGTGAAGGCTGGCAGCTCGTGAGTGTCCAGAATGACCAAAGAATGGTTGGAATCCATTCTCTTAGTTAATCCAAGCACTGATAAGCACATCCTTAGTTTGTTGTGGGTTGTTTTCTTCAGGCAGTGCCAGGCCAGTCTTCCTTGCAAAATTGCTCTTGGTGCTTACTGCCAAGTGCTTGAAGTGAAGATGCTTGCAGTGCTTTATTGGCAACAGTAATGCCAAGGAGGAAAAGCTACAGCACCATGTAATGCTGTTCTGGACTATGACTAAAAGATATCATGCAAAGATTCAGACTTGCTTTTTCCACTTTTTCATGGTCATCCTTAAAGTGGTGTTGCTCTGAGTGGACACCTTCAAGAAGAAAACAATTAAAATTGGGCTCTATGTGGTATTCACTCAAAGCACACAAGAAAGCTCTCCAAACCAGCACACCTGAGGCTTTGGTCTGGTACATCTGATATTCCTAAGGTTGTGTTTTCGTATTTACTTTAGTGTTTATTGCCCGTGTTCTGACGAAACACCAGGAAGGCTGGTTGTGTGAACACTGCCAGAGGTCAGCTTGCCTTCATCTCTGATGTTTACATAAGCTGGCTAAAGATTTGAGGTTAACCTCTGCTGATGTATTTAGGAGCTGTAAAGCCATACGGTTTTGGTTTCTGTGTTGGCTCCAAAATTTGCAGAGAACTAAACCAAAAGGTTCTTTATGTTCAAAAGCTGTGAAAAACCTTATTAACACATGGCATTAATAGAAAAACCAATCTTTGCCCTGAAGTGAACAGAGCTATTTTCCTCATTGCACTCAGCTGCATTATTCCTTAGCTCACCAGGTCTGCAGGCACTATGACAAGGTTGTGTATATTTAAAATGGGAATATTCATTTTATGTCTTTGGACTTCACCAGATTAGACCTAATTTAAAGATTCTCTAAACTGTTCAGCGTTCTTCCTAATGCTCTGAAAGATGCTCTGCTAGGTGAATAGGTTTCCCACCCATTACTGAGATGTAAACCTGGTAGCAAAGAGATGTCCATGGATGATGTGGTCTGCACAGGAAAGAGAAGTTCTCTCCTTACAGAGCCACATAGATTTCGGAATGAGTGATGTCTCCCAGGACAGCTGTATGCAGACAGAGCAATCAGCAGGTGAGAAGGCTGCGTAGCATCCAAAGGCACCTCTGTGTGCTGCTGAGCTTCCTGGAGTGACATCTTGCTCTTTCCCTGAGTTCATTTCTCACCACAAAAAAGCTGAGTTGCATTCATTTAACAAATCTTTGGCTATAGGCTTTGTGACCAAAGCAAAGCTATCCTTACGGGAAATAATTCTGAGTTTCAGGATATGTTTTCAACTTCTGGTTTGCTGGGAAGAGCAGCTGAAGGTGTCAGGATAAAACACTCCAAGGAGCCATTTGGAGCACCCTTCACCCCTCTGCCTTTGGGGGGTTACTGGGATGCTGCAGCACTGCAGTTATGGGGTCAAAGCTTGGGTGTGCATTCAGTGCCTGGAATTATGATTGCTATTTGTGGTATCCTACTGGAAATGCAGCGATGTTCAGGTGGCCACAGTGGGAATTCTTTGCACTATGAAGAAGGTTGGGCAGGAAGACCAAAATGATACCTTCTGGGTCAACGTGTTCACATTCTGTATAATGACTGGGTTTGGGTTGTTTCTCCTGAAGTCTGCTAGGATAATTAAGGCAATAGTGGGACGCTGCACGCAACGCTATTTGTCTAGGCTGCTAAATCAATCTCTCAAGCAAGCACTTTGTCTCCCTTGCAAATACCCCTTCTTTTAATGCCTGATGGGAAAATGGTTTTGTTTTGGGTGTCTTGATTCAGTTGCACTTACAGGAAAAACTTCCTTTGCTCGTTGTGTGGCTCCTCGCTCTACCTATGTAAAGCTTGGAACTTAATGAACTCTCTCATATATGAAAGAATGCATTAACTACAGGTCAGCAAAGTCTGTTTATTGTGCTGTTTTAGTATGGAGAGGTATTATTACTATGTTGCTTTTAAGGTTGCCTACTTAAAGGTAATTATTTAGTTCATCCAAAGCCATGCAGAATGCCAATGCACAGCCTCTGCTTGTTTGTGTTAATGGTGCAGCGTAGTCAGAGTTCACCCTTGGGATAGCTGGCTGTAGGGGAATGAAGAGATCTTGTTAATGTTCTCTTTTCCACTTGTCAAGGATTGCCATGTGGTTTCCCTGGACTTGTCATCCATTCAAAATTAATTGGAAAAAGAATTTTTTTTAACTTCCCCTTTAGGATTGGAATTCCACAGCGCTCTGTAACATGGGTAGAAACCATGAGCCTGAATCTATTTTTACTCCTTGACACAATCCCACGTATTTTCCCACGATTTGTGATCGCTGTGGGAATTTATAGCAGGGTGGAGCCCCAGATTGTGTGAAAAGCCCTTTTCTCTTAGGATGTGAAGGCAAAGAACACACCAGGACACGGCCTGGTTTGACAGTGTCCTCAGGAGGGGAACCCCAGCGTTGATGTGCAAACAGGACTGGCCTGGCTCAACCTCTGGAAGCTGTGCTCTTCCTGGATGCATGCGTGCATGCAGTAAGCCCAACATCTCAGCCCATTTGGGAAGTCTCAGTGCCTTCAGACGTTGACCCAACATGACGTGTCCACTGTCAGTCCCGACCGTCCGTGGCAAAATCAACCAGTGAATCCAAATCATCAGACTTCCTTCCCATTAAAGGGTAATTGGTGGCATCCTGGCCTTTCAGGCACCAGACTGCTAAATGCCTCATAAAACATTCAAAAGACTTGCAGAGCTCAAAGAGGAAAATGAGGAGAGAGGTATTTTTTCCGCCTGATGGACGTGGTATGTAATTACTGTAGGCATATCCTGATTCTCTGTCTGGATTGCTCATCGCTGCTGTGCCTAAGAGTTACTTGATATTCAAAGAGTGCCCTAACCAAGTCAAGTCTTCATAACATGACTACATTATGAAGTATTTCACTCTTTAATATTAGTGTGCACACACTTTCATCACGTATCGGACGGCACTTTGCTCTCTGATACCCTGTGCCATGGGATGGAATTATTTCAGGATAGTTATGCTAAGCAGCTCTGTGCAGGGGAAACCTGCACTCTAGCACAAAAACACCTTGTTCTCCTTTATCGTAATCCATGTTTAAAATGGATTATGATGCAGAACAGGCCACTCCTATTTTGGAATAATTTTATATAGGAATGACTTCTGTGCTTTCAGCTCACACCCTGCATTATCCAAAATAGCTTTGAAGTGTAGACAAGTGTCTAATGTGGTTCTAGGATTTCCATTCTGCTCCCTGCCTTCTTCTCCTTCCTTTGGGAAGGTCCAGAGCAAAAGCAGACCTGCGGAGCCTGTCATTTAGGTTTTTTGTTTTTGTAAGCTTCATGCCATGGGACATTTCCAATCCCATTCCCAATTTATGTGCATCCCCACGTAAGTTTTAGAAGGGAGTATTTAGGGTGCAAGCCTCTGACTCAGAGCCATCCCCACGGACTGCATGAGCACATAAAGCATTCTTGCTGAAACAGGGGTCCCTCTGGCAGCCTGTGGCTCCTTCTGGGACCTATTGGATTATTTCTGTTATCACTGTCCCCTTCTGCAACCTCCAGAGGAAACTGGCACATAAAATTGAGAATGTTCCCATGTAATCCATGCTGAGACCCATGCCCAGCTGCCTGCTCCCTAGCTGTGATAGCAGCAGCTGTGTTGGGAAGGCTGCAAACGTTCTCAACAGCAACCCCTCTTTGGTTTTGCCAAGTGCCATTGCCATGTCTGCTCCCCGGCAATGCCATTCCCTGACCTTTCTCTTAGTTGGCTGTGCTGATGGCATGGATATCAGCTGTGGAACTGGAGGGAGTCCTTCCTCAAATCCACACAGCTGTTTCAAGGCTCAGCCGCAGAGCCAGGAGGACCCTCGTTCACAAAGACGGTGGAGGTGCTTTCTTCAAATAAAAAGAGGTTTATTCAGGTAATGAGAATGACACTGCGGTGCGGGTGTTGTACATCTATTGCAGCATTAAGAGAAACAACAGCAAGTACAAAATCCTGCAGAACTTCTATCGTTATCACAGCCTATCTCATCCATGCTACAGTTCTGTGTATCCAAAACTTCATTCCCATTTCTAATGGCAGAAAGACCAGAGATGTCCATCTTTCAAAAAGGAAAAAAAAAAAAAAGAAAAAGAAAACAAAACCAAACCAAATAACCAACTCAATTTGATATAAATAACTCGCACTGGACATTTTAAAACTTTCAGATTTAATTACACATAAATAAATATATACAGATTTAGAACAGTTCAGTTTGGCCTGGTTCAAGTTCTGCTCCTTGTGCTTAATTCATTATTATTAATAATAATAATAGCTTTAAAAACGTGTGTGCTGTTCTCTGTAGGTTGTGGAGTTGCAGCAAGTCCTGGGCTTGGTGTTCCTGCTTTGTCCCCGCTGGGAGCATCGCGGGGGCTCTGCAAAATGAAGCCTGAAACTGCTTCAAACCTGAAGCTGGAGGTTTTGTCCCGGCCTGGCTTTAGGGCAGGGCTGTAGGTGGGGGAATAGGAAGAAATAGGAAGGTTGCTTGGGTCAGCTTGGTTGCCCATCGCAGCCAGCTGACAGATCCAAGCACAGCTCTATGCCCTCTGCCGCTCGTGCCCCCACTCCTGGCATTGGGGCGGCTGTTGTTCGCTCTGATCAGTTCTTTGCTCAGAACAAACTCCTGGAGCGTGTCAGGATTTTATTATGGGCTTAAAAAGGGGAAGAAAAAAAAATTGCACATGACTTGGCTTCCTGCATCCGTGACTTAAAAGTTAAAAAAACAAAAAAAGCACAACTAAGAAGCCATCAAACTGGCTCATTTTCTCCTCCTCGCCACGTCGGTCAGAGTTGTTTTCTTCCTCCTAATTCTCAATGTGTTTCTCTCCTTTTGTTGCTTGCATTGTGAGTTTCACCCCCCAGTTCGAATGGAGCAGTTCAGAAAGCGCCGCGTCCTCCCGGCACTGCTGCCCTTCCTCGGGCGGTGGGAGCTCCCCAGGCAGGGGATGGGGTCTGCACCTCACTTCCGATGCTTCCCTTCCTTCTCTGACGCTTTGGAGTCTCCGGCCGTGTGCCCGTTCCCTGTGCTGCTGATGAACATTTTATCCAGCCCTTTGAGGGACTCCACCAGGTAGTTCTGGAAGGCCGTGAGTGCTGCGCAGATGGCCGGGCCGCCGAAGCCGTGGGTGATGAGGCTGAAATGAGTCAGACAGCTCTGCACTCCCGGCTCCAGGATCAGCGAGGGGCGGCTGTTCCCCAGCGGTGAGCGGTCCTGCGCTATCAAGTCTGCAAACTCTTTGCAAATTTGCCTGGAAGAGAAAGTTTGGGGATGGTGGAATTGTTTGAGTTGGAAGGGATCTTTAAAGGTCATCTGGTGCAGCAGCCCTCGCGACGAGAAGGACAGTGAGGTGCTGGAGTGGGACAAGAGAATGGCAATGGAGCTGTGAGGGGTCTGGAGCACGGGTCGTATGGGGAGCAGCAGGGGGAACTGGAGTGGTTTGGTCTGGAGAAGAGGAGGCTCAGGGCCATCTCATCACTCCCTACGATGACCTGAAGGAGGTTGTGGTGAGGGAGGGGTCAGCCTCTGCTCCCAGGTAACAGCAATTGGACAAGAGGTGATGGCCACAAGCTGTGCTGGATACTACAGAACACTCAGAAGAGCAGTGATGCACTGACACACACTGCCCAGGGGGTGATGGATCAGCAGCCCTGGAGGTGTTCAGAACTATGGAGATGTGGCACTTGGGGACATGGTCAGTGGGCATGGAGGGGGTGGGCTGGGATTGGACGTGGTGATCTGAAAGGGCCTTCCCAACCAGAATGATTCTATGACTCAAATGAAGAGGGACATCTACAGCTCGATCAGGCTGCTCGGAGCCCCGGCCAGGTCTGGCTGCATACAGCAATGCAACCACGTCCACCCCGCAGAAGACAAAGCTTTTGTGGCTGCCCCTGCACCATGGCTGGAGTCCACCCCACCGCAGCACTCACTTGGTGGCCAGCAGCATGTTCTTCCTGGTGTGGAGCTCCGTGGGGTCGGAGTGCTGTCGGCACAGGTACTCTGCTGCTGCTTTGGCTGGGAACTCTGTTTCACATACGTAGCCAAAATCCCGGGCCAGGTGGACGGCTTCACCTGCGGGTGGGACAGAATCACACACTGCATCAGCACCCGGCTGCAAGGGGATATTTTCTCCAACAGCCTCAGATGTGGCACTGTCAGGGTTTATTTCTGCTGGAATCAGGGTGCTCTCCTTTCTCAACTGCCACCCAGGAGCTTTCCACCTATGGCTCTCAAGCTGGTGGGCACCACTAAGAGTTTCCCATACCCATCTATAAGACAATTAGTGCATGTGGGTCCAAATAAACTATCACCACCTCTAAACAGAAGCTGGTCCCTTCCATTGGTGACTTAAAAGGAGGGTGAAAAGAGACCTTAGCAAGCCAGGCCCTCAGGCTGGTTGTACATGCAGATATCCATCACCCCTGGAAGAGCCCCCCCATTGATGGAATTGATCCATCTCCAGGCATCCCCCTGGAAATAATCAGAGCTGATGGCAATCGATCACATCCAGCACCCAAAATCCCGCTCGGGCAGGCAGAGCTAATTGGATGTGCCCCCTGCGGCTCGCACACACGAGGCCATCCATCCTGACAGCATTAACCCAGATCCCAGCGCAGCCCGCCTGGCTCCTGGGGCTGCTCTGCAGAGCTGTGTCACAGGGAATGTGCCTGTGCTTCCCCCACAGAGCTGCTGCTTCCACTTCCACCTCCTCCTCCAAAGAAGCAGCAGAGAAGGAAAAGTTAAAGAATTGGAACTGCGGTCAATCCCATGTTAGAAAACAATTAAAGTGTAACAGCTGCTGAAAAACAGCCACTGTGACACCAAAAATGGGGAAGGCAGAGGGGAGAAGGACTAAAGCAAGGCAGCAAACATCTGAGAAGGAGGTACCCGGGGTGCAGGGGGACCAGTGCATTTCTCTGTGCAATGGCAGTGCTGTAACACCTTCCTCTGGGTGAAACGCCTCCAGTACTGACTTGCAGGAGATCGTACCCAGTGAGCACCTATGACACCACTATTTATTTACCACGAGCTGGTAAGTGGTAACCAAAACATCAGCAGCCACCTGAAATCAGACCGTACGTTTCTTCCTTCCTTTCTTTCCTTCATTCTTCTCTCTCTTTTCTTTTAATGGAAATCAACCTTCCATTCAGCACAAACCAACTGCCCTCGGTAACAACCTCCGCCTAATGAAGCGGGTCATTTAATTTGCTGGCGACAATGGAGATGATTTTCTATTCAGAATCTGCAGGCAGCTGCCTCCAGCACGCTGGGCACGGACACAATGGATTCCGGAGCTCGAAGGGAGTCGGAGCTGTCACTGCGTCTGTCTGCTGTCACTGTGTCTGTCTGCGTCCCACGTCCTTTTCTCCAAAGACACGGCGCGGCATCGTCATTTCCATTGAGCCAAAGGTGGGAGGGGAGCAACCCAATGGGCAGCTCTGAGCAGAGCACTGCTCCACGTGGCACGTGGGGACGTGGTCAGTGGGCATGTGGGGATCCAAGAAGGTGATTCTGTGCTCCTATGGAGCCGCTCGGTGCTCCCAGGGAGCTGGTGGCCAACGTGGGCACGCGGTGCTGCAGAACAGCGTTGGCCTGACACCTCATCAGCTGTACTCACACCTTTTTCTACTTGGTTTCTGTGGTCTTGACCAACTTTTCCTAAAACTGCTTCGCAGAGTGAATGGTGAATTGAGGGATGGCCAGTGGGGAGCTCACAGCTGCGATGCTTCGCCTCGTTCAGGTCCCAAATGCCTTTTCCCAAATGGGCTATGACTGTTCCAACAGAAACGTCTCGGTTTCAGAGGACAGACGTGTTTCAGTCAATGCAGACACCGACAAAGGGCACTTCCAGTCCCAGTGGTGACCACTGCATACTTTGCTTTAAGTGCTCTCATTTGTGGAAAGCTGCAAATGAGGGGTGTTGGAGTTTCGGCACTCCCGTCTCGCTGGGGCTCTTACCTTCCACCAGCGACGTCAGCAGGGTGACGTTGGCAGCTTTGCGCCGTCCTGCAGGTAGATTGAGGCCGATTTTCTCTAACCTTTCCCTTAAACACCGACCCCCGTTTTTTGATTTTGCTCTGGAAGGAGAAAGAAGGGAGGAAAAAGAGTGATGCTGCCGTTCATATTAGAATGACCACAGTTCATAGAATCATCACACTCTTAGGACGGGTTGGGTTGGAAGGGACCCCAAGGACATTCAGTTCCAACCCCCTGGCTGCAAGCTGGTTGCCAATCACTAAACCAAGCACTTGACCAGGTTGCCATGGCCCCATCCAACGTGACCTTGGGCACCTCCAAGGATGGGGCATCCGCAGCTCTCTGGATTCCAGCTTAAGCTTTTTGGTTTGGAGGGAAAGAAGAGAAAGCAACAAAAAGGCCATTCCCCAGCAAACCACGCAGCAGCAATTCCTCACCCCCACCCTTACCTGCGCAGGACCCCGCCGAGGAGGGAGGCGTTGAGGCACTCAGGGGGCGAGAGCCGCCTCTGCACCTCCCCCACCGTCACCTTGTACTTGGAGGTGGAGCTGAGCAGCGAGAGGCGGCCGGGCACCGAGCAGAAGACCTCGTTGGGGTTCGTCACCCCTCCGATCAGCCCGTCCTTGTTCATCAGGGAGGGAATGGTGCCGTTGGCCTTCGAGGGGATGGGCACTGCAGGGCAGGAAAGGGAGAGAGGAGAGGAGAGCAGGCTTCAGAGGGCAGAGCTGGGGAAGCACGTCCGCAGCTGAAGCCATAGCGTGGGTTTGTGTGCTCCTCAATGAAGGAAAAGAGGGGTGAGGTTGATGAAGCCCAACAAAAAAGAAAACAGCATAATGGAAGAAGCCCAGGTTCTGCTCTCACTGCTTTCCCACACCTCCTGCTCCGGTGCAATTAAACCCGGGTTTCAGGTTGGTCTTTGGGAAGACCAGGGTCTGCCCACAGCCCCACTGCCCTGCACAGAGCTGGGAGGTGCTGGGATGGGAACATGGGAACCAGGGAAAGGCGTCAGCTTCGGGGTTAGCCCTGCAAAGGGAGCTTGAGGAGCAAAAAGCTCAGTAACACAGCAGGAGCTGCTGCTCATGGGCAGCATCAGTGAGCAGAGGAGTCGGACGGGCACTGGAGCAGCGCACCGGGGCGGCACGGCACACTTCTCCCATGCGTCACCCCAGCAAGAAATACCCTGAGACACAGCAAAGGTTTATGAGCTAAAAGCTCTGGCTGAAACTAGTGCCAAAACTCTTTGGCTTTTATGTGCTGAAATGAATAGCCAATTTAGCTCCGGAAAAAAAAACAAAAAAACCAACAGGTTTTCAATGAAGCCAAAGAGGACTGCCAACGGCATCGCTCTGCATCCGTTCGGCCCTGACATTCCCTGTGGTTCCCCAGCAATGGTTGCTCCATGGTGCCACGCATGTGGCGGTAACACAGGGTTTCTAAAGGAAATACACATGGCCCAAATGAAACAGAAACCCTAAAAGTTAATGGGGAAAGCTTCGTGGGTCAGACCTATTAATGGACACTCACTCACAATCAGAATATTGTAAGTGCAGCTTAACAACTTGTTGGCATGGCGAGAAAAAAGGAGCAAGTGTTACATGAAAATGGCTCATGTTTAAGGCTGAAAGATGAATGGGAATGAGCGGAGTTCCCTCTCAGCATGGGACCTGGGCACAGCCAGGGACTGAAGGGCACGATGCACTGCTCCCAAAGGCACTGCCACTGCAGCCACTGGCTGAGAGGTGGGAAGGGAATCACAGCAACGTCATCACGGGATGGAGGAAACCTGAGCTATTTCCAGGAAGCAGCAACTTCAAAGTTCTCTTTCAGGGCCCTAGAACAGGTTGTGTTTGTCTCTAAATTACCCTTGAAATAAAAAGGCAGAGCAAGTTTCGCAAACATCCATGCATTACTGCAGAGGCGTGCGTCAGGGCCGGGTACCTGGTGGATGCTGCAGGGGGGCCACCCCACAACCAGCCCCCATCACCCAGGGAGCAGCTGCTGCTCAAAGCACTCTGCCCACCCACAAAGCACTCTGCATCATTCACACACGGACACATTCCTGCATGCCCGGGATCATGCTGTGACATGTGCCCGAGCCCGCATGCGTGGCCAGGGAGCTGCATGCGCACGTGGGTGTCATGCAGGAGATGGGGCCATGCTGCACCACGCGTGTCCCTGGAATGGGGCACGTGGGGAGGAGGCCAACCCAGCTGGCAGCAGCACCAGGCTCTGCGGAGGACTGGCGTGGGATGGAGCAGAGAGTGCAGGACATGTGTTGGCACGCCGCGCTGAGCATGGTGGGCGCAGCGGGGGGGCGGTGTGGGGACACGCTTTGAAAGGACACGGTGGCATTTTAAAGAATGACCCTACAGCCTGAAACAACCCCACGGGGAGCCGCCCCGGAGCAGCCCTGCTGCAGGCACCTGAGAGCCCCACGGGCACCAGCACAGCCCCGGCACGTGCAGGGATAGGGGCACCCCCCGCAGCACAGCACTGCACGGGAACAGCGCTGCATCCATCACACACCGTTGCCTCGATACAAGAATAAACACAGCCATGGTCGCCATTAATTATTAATGATTGTGATTTGGCCTCACCTGCAGTTTGCCTGGTCTGCTCTGCAGCTTGTTTGCCCATAAACATGCTGCAGGAGGGAGACAAGCTACCATTAAAGCCTGACAGCTTTGTTTCCTTGGCTTTGGGGGAAGCAAAATTGTCTCTTGTCATCTGAGTAAACCAAAAGTCCCCCTCGATCTTCAGTTGCTGCTTCCCCGCTCCCGCAAGCAGCAGGTGATCGGAGCACCTGAGCCAGCCTGCAGACAAAAGGAAGTGTGAGACCGGAGCGGCAGCCAGCGTGTCACCTGCACTGCGGTGAGGGGCACAGAGGGGGGACACGATGGCAGAGCTGGGTGCCACGCCGTCAGGACGTGGGTGGGACGTGCTTGGAGCCGAGCCCTGCTGGCACTTGGCAGGTGGTATGGATGGGAGTGGGGATGTGGCACGGGGGTCACCGCACTGGGATGTAAGCTCTGGGCTTGTCCTTGGAGACCCCTGCCCTTGGCACCGGGGAACTTCCCCCACTGGGTGAGCAGACCCCAGTGTTGGTGAGCGGGTGACTGAGACGTGGGACAGCAGCATCTGGGACATAACTGTGCTGGAATGGGGACATAACTGCACATCGCACATGGACTGGTCGGGTATGGTTTGGGTGCTCATCCCCTTCACTGACGGATGGATGGATGGGACAGAGCACAGCTGAGCCCACCCCAGCCCAGGATGCTGTGATGGCAGCACAGAGGTCACCCACCCCATGGCACAGCTGTGCGTGGTCAGCTCAGTGCAGAATACAATCCCTGGGCTGCTCAGGAACCTCCACAGGATGGGAAGAGCTCACAGAACAGCAAACCCCCACCCCATCCCGAACACACAGCAGTGCCCCAGGAGCTGCCTCCTCACAGCAGCTGGGGACAACCGGGGCACAGAACAAGTTCAATGATTTACCAGGAATCAGCCATATGAGCACGACCTGAACGCATGCATTGCTGCACTGCAGGAATGCCTTCAGAGCAATCCAGGCTGCACAGCACTTCCTAAACACTGGGCTCCAGAAAACCTGCTACTGCGTGCTGTGCCTCTGGAGCCCCAGATTCCTTCTAATGCTGCGAAATAATGATGCCTTCATCACAGCACCATCCTTCCATGAGGCTCAGCACCCGCTGCCAGCAGCTGCCTGGTGCCATACAGGACCCCAAGGTCACCTCCACAGTGTGGGCATCAACAAAAGGGAGATAACAGCATCTGCGGCGCAGGGATGTGGTGACACAGCACTGAACCTGCCATGCTACCCTTGGGTGAAAGAAGCCCCTGGGTGCTGGATGCCACCAGCAGGACGCATTGTGGGTGAGGAGAGGCACAGTGAGGTGTCCCAGCACAGAGGACAGCAGTGCTCGCTCCTGGGAGGCAGGTCCCAATGCACCGTGTCCCTGTGCTGGTGCTGATGGCACACAGACAGCTTGGGTGACATGAGCAAAGAGCTTCTGCCTACCAAAGACCAAAAAACCAGACGAAATGCTGAATCGTGCTACCTGCTTGCAAAATCATTTGTAAGCAGGGAGATGCGGGGCTCTTGGAAACCAAATCGCTTATGGCATTTGTTGCTTGGTTCCAGTGCCAGCTGAAGCTCGGAGTGCTGCAAGGGGAAAAGCGAGTCCAGAGGGAAGGTGCAGATCGCTGCCCGTCAGACAGGTCTGGTTTCCTCCTCCTCGGATCCATTACAGGCACATTCTCCTCCTCGGCAGCGTTGGACCGCTGGATGCTGGCAGTTTCATTGCGACATCTCTCTCAGAGCAGGAGTGTGCAGAAGCTCAGATCACATCTCATCCCCTGGAGCCCACCTGCTCTGGGCCAATCTCCCATCTCCAGCCCCAAAGGAGCAGCTCAGCCCTGCGGGGCCTCTGCTCTGCATCACCAGCACCATATGCAACCCTTCCGGCTGCTCCCATTGCATGCTGTGTCCTGCTGCCGTGCTCACTGCAGGAGGCAGCACACCAGGGCGAGCTGCAGGCGCTGATGCATGGCGATGGCACTGAGCACTGAGCACTGAGCCCAGGCTCTGCTCCCTGCAGCTGTGCCAATTGCTGCAGCTCTGTCCCACGCTCTGCTCCCTGCAGCCGGGCGCACTGCTCTGCCCTCTGCATGCAACGCTGTGAGGCGTTGGCTGCTGGAGGAGCAGTGCTGCAGCAAAGCAAAAGGGTCGTGCGGGGCTGTCTGCCGAGGAGAGCTCCCGGCAAACCAACCCAACCTTTGTTTGAATGCCTCTGATGTAAATTATAAGCCCGAGATCCATACATCAGGCAGTGTCTGCGTGTGGGTGTGAGCCAGAGGCAGCAGCTCCTGCCTGCTTCAGAGGAGGTGCGTGGCTCAGCTCCTGCCATTTCCTCATGCTTCAGCACAGAGGTATTTATGGAGGGGCCGGGAAGGAGGTCAGTGCCATCGGCCATATTTCAAACCGTGCTCTGTAATTATCCTTTCTTCCCAGAGGGCTTATACAGGTATTTTCTTTATCTCGAATGCACCACCTGAATCAAGTCCCCATGTCAAAGAGCCTCTCTAGGAATCGGCTCGGAGGCCTTTTCAAATGGATGGACGGAAAGAATCCGGGTTTTATCTCTGTGCTGTCCGGATTGCTGCACTGCGATACGGAGCAGAGCTGGGACCCCCGGGAGGGGACGGGGCTGCAGGGCCCGCAGTGTTCCCACGGGACAGCACCCATTAGAGCTGCCGGGCCCACGCAAAGCTCCCTGCGTGTCATTATGCCGCCAATGCAAATCAATACGTTAAGCGACGAGCTCCATCACAAGGTGCCATGTGACATTCATGGCCATCTCCCTCCCTGCGCCTCTTCCCACAGCCTCACACTGCACCCAGTGACGAGCTGGGAGGACACACAGCAACAAAACGCACCCGGACCTTTCCAAAAGCACTGCGGGCTCCTTTGGGGAGGTGGTGAGCAAACGACGTGCAATTATTGCACCTGTTGCAATTACTGCAGCTACTGCATCGCCCTGCAGATGCATCTCCCTTTGCCATTTCACAGCAACTCGGCCTCAAACGCTCCTTCTGAATCTTAAGTGAATGTGGGGGAGTGGCTGTGCACGGTTGTAGGGGCCGTGCTGTGCTGGTGGATGGGAGCACTGGGAACACCCCGCTGGAAGGCAGCAATGTTAGCCATGTCCTCCCAGCTTGTGCCCAAAGCCTCACAGGAATGAAGGGAAATGGACTCAGATCCCACTTTTGGTTCTATGATTCACTGCTCGGGGCAGATCGAAGCGGCTCTGCCTCTGTTTGTATAGGAAAACTGTGATTCACAGCGTGGAAAATACTCGGGCACATTGGGAAGGAAAGGAAAGGAACCAGGAGGATGGGGAGCCCTGGGATGTCAGCGAGAGGAGCTGTGAACCGCAATGAGGGGAGGTCCCCACTGCCATCCCACAGCCACCCCACAGCGCTCAGCACCACAGGTTTATTCATTTAGCAGCACAACCTCCCATTACGTTTTGGCAGGCGGTATAGGGGATCTTTATGCGCTCAAACAGTATAATCCATTTTGCAGTAACACGCTTCAGAGGTTCTCCCTGCATTCCCTATAGGAGCGCCTGAATTTGCGCCGCTCGGATCTCCATAATCTGCACGGGGAGAACAGAGCTGCAGTGTCCCCTGAGCGCGGCGGCGGATCCCACGTAAGCCATGCTAACGTTGCTATCAATTCGTTAGAACACGTTCTGATTACCAAAGGGCAAAAAACCCCTCAGCGAAGATCAGATGTGAATAATCACAGGAAAATGCTGCTCTTCGTGCGGAACTCAATGCTGATCCTTGCAGGACCGCCCTACTGCAGCTCGGCTCTCCGATTGGAACCGCGCACGCGGAGCAGCTCTGGGTCCCTTTGGCCACAGCTCCGGGAGCACCAATGCTGAGCCCTGCGCTGCCATCGTGACCCGTCCGACCAGTCCGGGGATCGGCGCCTCGCACCCACACAACTGGTGCCAGATAAATGCTGCAGATAGAGGGTGGGGAGCCTCGGCACGCCGGAATCCCAAGCATGCGCTGCAGGACCCGGGGAGGGCGAACGCTCTGCTCCCCTCGGCCGTGTTGGGCTGCACGGCACAGCTGGGGCTCATCCGTGCTTTCCTGCTCTTCCCCCCACCTCTCTCTGATACCCAAACAGAGCAGGACTGGTGCTGCACACTGAGATGAGAGCTGAACACACAGCAGCTCCACGCGTTACCTCCGCTCTTGCTAATTAGTTCCTCCATTAGGAATTAAACAAACGCAAGGAAGGACAGCAAGAATGAGTAATTCCCCAGGATCACACAGGAAAGGGTGGAAGGGTTCCATGGTCAGGATTTTAGACTGTGACTTCAGAGAGCCCCATTTGGGCTCTCAAAAAAATGAAGATGGATTGCACACATATTTTTTTTTCCAAGATCACAGATCTCGGAGTATCGTTGAACAAGAAGGAATGGGCCACGTTGGCCTCTGCTGCACAGAGGTGGCACAGAGCCCCCAGGTCTGCTCCATTGAGCCCCCACACCGCGGCGCCGCTGCAAAGCAAAGCCTCAGTGCCACCTCCCTGCTGTGTGGCACCTGGGCACGGCTGCCTGAATGCCTATGGGAGCTGCAAGCAGGCAGAGTCTGCACCACGGCTGGAGAACGGGCACTGTGAGCTGCATCCAGCAGCCCAACAGAGCTGGGGAGGGGGGACCGCCTCGAGCAGCACAGTGGATGAGGGGGAAGCGGAGGATCTGCCGGGTGAGTGGAGCAGAAAGGGTTGCACTGCAAAGATTTGGAGTGCTGGGCACAAAACGAAGTACGGGAGCCTCGGTTTTGGCCCAGGAACTTCAGCGAGGAGCAGAAGAAATGTCGCGTTGCAATCCAGCGCCCACAGGGGAGGCCTCCCCCGAAGGCACTGACTTTTCCCCAGCAGAGCAGCTGCTGCTGCCCACAACCCTCCCCACAAGCAGCTCAGGCTGACCGCCCTCCATGGGTCCCGTGGGCCCGGCAGCACTGCAGCCAAAGCACTGCGCTGCAGGAGCATCTCCAGGGCCACCCCAGCCCCATCCCACGGACGGACCCCACCTGGAGCCCCTCTCCTGCCGTTTGACTCACCAGCCACATGCCAACGAGCCACCCCAGCTGGCTCTGCTGAACCTCCCCTGTAAGAGCTGCTCTTTGCTCGGAACAAAGCAAAAAATTCATTTAGAAACATCTAATTAAGCAGTAAGTCATGACAAGGTATATGAAACTTGGAGATAACACATGCCTGGGAGGCACCAGGAAGGCTGAGACAAAGCCCAGCACCTCCACCAGCACCCCGGCGTGTTATCTCACATGAACACACACCTGGGTTTATCCCGGCGCAATTACAGGACATTAAAAATATCATTTTAATGGAGGAACGGCGATCTGGACGCAGTTCAGAGCGAAAACTTTCTTTCAAGTTTGTGCTGTTTGATAGGAGGTGTTCCTGCATGCGCTGCGTCTGGAGGTGGGAGCAGCGCTGAGCGCACAGCCCGGCCCTGCAGCCTCACAGCACGGCACGGCACCGCGTCCCACCCGGAGCTGCTGCAGCCCAACAGCGCAGAGAGCAACAAGTCCTTGCAGCCCCAGGTGTTTTATAGGGTGACCTCATTTACCGCCTTCCTCATCGCAGGAAATGATGTTTATCTCATCTGCTGCCAGCGTCAGAGTGCTTTCGGGATTTTCTGCCGCCGCATCTGGCTCTGTGCTCAGCCACGGATGGAGCTGAGAGCGGCGGCTCTGCTCCCACCAGACCAAATGGGGGGGAAGGCCAAACACCCACGCAGTGCACGAACCCCTCTGTGTTCCCGAGCACTGACAGCCCCCGCCCCATCCTGCACAGCTCTCTGCCCCGTAGTCAGTCCAACAGCTCCGCATTCCTGCACTGCTGCTGCGGGGCAGCCGAAAAGCCTCGTGTGGAAATCTCTGCGGGTCACAAACACGGAGCAGAGCCGAGCGGCCAAAGCTCAGCGCTCATAGGGACCCTCCCAGAGCCCCCCAACCCCACAGACAGCACCGTGTTGGGGGGAGGGATTCGTTATTCTCCTTCCAAATAAAAAGGCTCCACCAAAAGCTTTTCGCTCAGCCCGAGAGGACGGCGAAGCCATAAAACTCCTCCCTGTTTTACAACCAAGCTGCAGGGTTGGGTTTTTTGGTGGTTTTGGTTGTTTCGGGTTTTTCTTTTGCTAAGGAATGCAACGACGGAACTCTGGGGTTCAGTGGTGGGAGATCCCCCACTGCTGCGTGCGGACGGAGCCACGGACGGAACTTTTGCAGAGCTCACAATAATGTTTTTACATCCATTCTGTTCCCGGTCCTACATAAATCCTTGGCGGGAGGAAAAAGCAAAAAAAGCAAAAAAAGCAAAAACCAAACCGACCCAAAAGCACCGGAAAAAAAAAAAAGACACCGGAAAAACAAAAAGAAAAAATAAAACAACAATTTCTGAAACGCTTCTTAAAAAGAGAGAGAAAGAAACGAATGGGTCCACAGCAGACAGCCAGAAAACCTGCACTGCCCCACGCACGGCTTTGCCCGTGGAACCCTCCGGACCGATGCAGCCCCTGTGTGCGGTGTGGGGGTGGGAGATCCCCGCTGCGCCCCCCCCAACCCTCCCCACCCCACCCCACTCTCGCTGTCCCCTTTCCTGCAGCAAAACGGCCCCGAGCGCAGCGCTCCGCTCGCAGTCCCCGTTAAACAATCCCTACTAAGAGCGGCTGAATCCATTTAGTTAAACGGGGGGGGGGGGCACGAAACACAGACCCGCAGATATTGGGGCGCATTTCTCCCCGTCCCGCACCGCTCTCCGCAGCCGCTGTGCGTTCGCCGCCCCCCACGGCGGAGCTGAGGTCGCTTTGGGGCAGCGATCGGTATTCGGTTGACCCGCGATCACAGCGCGGCGGCGGCTCACGAAGGGCGGATTTGCGCTCACAGCCGCACGCATTTCCATCGGGGTTCCGTCCGACGGCCGCACCGCGAGGAATTGGGGGCGGATTAACGCCGTCCGTGCCGTGTTGGAGATTTAGGACCGAATTTCTTCCGCTTCCCACTGAGATATTTCAACCCCTGTCCGCCCCACTGCCGCCCGCACCGCGGGTTCTCTGCCACTGCTTTTATTTTTCCGAGGGCGTATGGAAAAAAAAGGGTCCGGTGTTGGGGTCCGGAGGGTCCGGGCTGCGGCTCACAGCAGAGCCGGAAAATAAATCACAATAATATGAAATTAAATTAAATTAAATGAGACCACGAGGTATCTCAGAACGAACGGAGATCCGTCAGTGAGGTCGGAGCCGCCCCGCGGGTTTCACTGCGCGGCCGTTCCCGAAACGCTTCGAGCCGACGGGGAACCCCCGACCCACAAAGAGAGTTCGCATCTTCCTTCAAACACGGCGGAAAAAGAAAGGAAGGATGAATGGGAGGAGACGGGGCCGCCTCAGGCACAGAGCAGCGCGCCGTGAGGTCTTTTATATCCGAACGGAGCGACCGAAGGATGGCCGGGCACGAATGTGGCACCGAGCGATAATTCCTCCCGACGGCAAACGAAGATCTGGGGGTAGGCGCCCGGTGTGGAAAAGGGAGGAAAACAAAATGTAACGAAACGGAACGCGCAAACACACAAAAATCAATGAGAACGAGTGCTCATTTCAGCCGAACTCCGCGCAAACGCCGTCCCTGAGCGCATCTTCCGAGGTGCCCCAATGCCGCCCGCGCACACAAAAGGGAACGCGCTGAGCGCTGCGGAGCGGAGCGGAGCGCACACCGCGACCATTTCACGCAGCGCCTCCCGCGTGTTCCAATTACAGCTCCACGAATGACGCTCCAGCCGTGCTCCGCGTGCCACCAATTCGCAGAACCCCCATTTGCACGGAACGGGGCAGGCAGAGCTCCGGGAGCGCCGCACCGCACCGCGCAGGGCCGGGGCTCTCCGCCCGCACCGCTCCTCCGGCCCCCGCAGCCCCCGCAGCCCCCGCGCGGTGCCGATCCCGCACCTTTCGTTTGCTGTCCGGGCCGCACCGACACGCCGTCGTCCTTTCCCTCTACCCGTTGTTGTTAAAAACGCCGTGAGCAGCGCCCGGCTGTTCCGTGCGGCTCCCACCCCGTGCGGCACAACAGCCCCTCGTGCCCCTCTCGCTCCCAGCAGTGCCCCGATGTTGTTTTAATGAGAAAAAAAATATCTTACGGAGTGGAACTATTGCCGTGTTTGGAAGCAGAGGGTCGGGAAGAACCGGCAGCAAAACCGCGCAGGCGGCGGCTCACCCCGGGGGCCGTACGGGGCCCTCACTCGGAACCGCTTCGGCCCCGTTCAATGCGTCCTCCCCGCTTCCCGGAGCGCTGCGGGGCCGCGGCTGCATCCCCCGCACCGCTCCGGTCCCACCGGGGCTCCCACCGCGAACCGCCCGCGGCCGTCGGGGCTCTCCGGTAGCCGCGTGCGCTCGGCCCGCCGGGATCCGTCGCGTTCGTTTCGCCGCCGCGTGCAGCAGCGACCTCCGAGCAGCACCGGAGCCGGGACACCGCGCCGCTTCCTCGCCCCCATTACCTCCCCCACCCCCCCGGGCCGCGCGGTGCCGGCTGTCGCGGGGGACCCGACGGAAGGGAGCCCCGAGGGCAGGAGCCGGGCCCGGCGCCGCGTCCCGCGGGTTCTTACCTTTCTTGATGACGGACTGATCGAGCAGGTTCATCCCGCCGTCGTCCGCTGCCTGGAAGCACCAAAGCAAGAGCCGTCAGCGGGGGCTCCCGGCGCGGCTCCCGGCTGCTGGGCGCGGGGCGACCGCGGGGCCACGGCGCGATGAAATCGTTCGGCTACGGCCGAGCCCCGGCGCGGCGACCCCGGGGGAAGGAGCGGAGTGTTGGCCCGGCTTCTCGGCGGCCGCCCGCTGCGCGCTCCCTCGCGGTAACGGAGCACGACGCTCCTCGTCCGGGGGTCCGAGCGCCCCGGGGCCCCGCTCTGCCCGCGGGATCGCTCCCGGCACCAGAACCGGATCCGGCCGCGTCCCCCCGTGTCCACCCCCGTCCTCCCCCCCGAGCCCCCGTCACCTGGATCTCCTCGAGGCCGTGGTGCCCGAGGCCGTGCAGGCCCAGCGGGCCGTCGGGGAGGCCGTGCCCGCCGTCGGGCAGCCCGTGGAGCAGTCGGGGCACGGCGGGGTACTCGCGGCGGGGGTCGAGCCCCAGAGCTCGGTGCGTCTGCGAAAGCAGCCCCGCGTCGTCCTGCCGGGAGCGTTGCGGGGGCCAGGCGGGCTGCTGGTGCTGATGCAGCGGGCTGAGAGCCGCGTACGGGTCGGCCAGGTGCGGGTAAGCGGGCTCCTGGCCCTGCGGGTAGGGCAGCGGCGGCTGCGGGTACGGCGGGGGGAAGTAGGGCGGCTGGAAGTCGGCGGCGGGCGTGTGGCAGAGCGGCGGAGCCGAGCCGTAGGGCGTCTGGTTGAGAGCGGGCAGCTGCGGCAGGCGGGCCCCGGCAGACGCCCCGGGCAGCCCCTCGGCGCGGTCCTGCGGCGGCGGAGACAGCGGCGGTGAGGGGGGAGCGGACCCCCGGTCCCGGATCCCACATCCCGGCCCCAACCCCGGCCCTACCCCCGGCCCGGCCCGGCGCGCACTCACCATGCCCGGGTAGCTGTGCACCAGCATCTGTGCGGGCCCAAGGCGAGCCCCGGGCGGGCCGGGCCCCGGGGGTGCCCCCGTCTCCGCCCCTCTATCCCGCCGGAGCGGCGTCTCCCATCGCCCGCCCGCTCCTCTGCGCCGGCCCCGACTCCATGCACTCCAGTTATAGAGGCGGGGGCGCGCCCGCCGCGCCGGGGGCGCGCGTCAGTGCGCGGGGCCGGGGACGCGCCGCCCGCTCCCGCGGGGCCCCGACGGCTCCCGACGGGCGGAGGGGGAGAGGGGCGGCCGGGGCTGCTCCGACGCCGTCGGACGGCCGCGCGGCTCCCCTGACCCACGGGCACGCGCCGCCCCCGCGTCACCCCCCCCGGGTTCCCCCCCCAGACGTCAGCACCCCCCCGCCCCGGGTCACGTTCCCCGAGAGCCCCGAGGAGAGAACCCCGAGGGCCGGGAGGGGGCGGGTGGGGGGAGCGGCGGGGCCCCACGGTTTCGCTTTATTAACCCGAGCGGAGTGTCAGAGCCTCCGGCGGCAGCCCGGAATCCTCTGCCCGACGGCGGCGGCCGGAGCGGCGCCCGGGGCAGGGACAGAGCCCGGGGATCCCCCCGGGGCGCTCCCCACTTCTGCCCGACGGGCACCGGGGAGAGAACGAGAGAGAGAGGAACGTGCGGTGCTGCGGGACCGACTGCTGCCCGAGGGGACGGGCGGGACGGAGCGCGCCGCGGCGCGACAGAGCGAAGGGAAAGCAGAGAGCGGGCGGCGGCGTGCGCTCCTCGCTCGGCCCAACGGCCCTCCCCTCTGTCCTCCATGCGTCCCTCCTCCCCTCCATCCCTCCCTCCTCCTCTGCGGGCCCTCCCTTCGGGTCGCAGCGTGGCAGCGCGTGGCACGGGGCTCCGGCTCTGAGGTGCCGGGGGTCCTCTCGGCGACGCGCTGCCCCACACTGATGCGCACACGCATGCAGACACCGATGCACACTGACCCGCATCGGCACGCTTGCACACGCAGCCACACGCCCGCATGCAGGTTCCGTGGTCCCGCATCCTCACCGTGCCGGGACCGCGCTGCCCATCGCCGCGCCGGAGTTCCAATTCGTGGCAGAGCGTAATTTGTGCGCGAGCGGAGAACAAACACTTTACCCTAAACTGTAATACACTGTGATGTGTGATAGACGTTAACAAACACAATCCCACATTACATTTAATTTAATTCCACTCTTCCTGCCCCGAGCTACAGCTCCCTTCATTTTCATTTCTCCTCTGAATTCCCACATCTCAGACCTCTTTGATTTCCAGGTTTAATTAACAATGCTCATTAAACGAATTTTTATTCATTTCTTTTAATATTACCCCGCCACCTGTCTTTAGGAGGCAAAGGCTCATCATTTATTCTAATTTATTTCTGTTAAAGATGGCATTTAGGAGGGGGAGGAGGGATATGAGGAGGTAAAGGGCCGATCTGCCCGCATCTCTCCTCCCCCCCCGATGCTTTTCAAGGACGCTGCTCCTGAAAGTTCCCTGTTTATTTTCCTGCAGATCCGTTTCATTTGGTGAGAAAAATCGGATTGGACATGCTGTATTTCTCAGTGATGTTCCAGTTCATTCTTAGAGCCCCTCGCTCGTCTCTTCCATACAATGCCCATTCTTTATTCATCTGAAAGAGGTGAACCTGCAAGATGCGGTGAGCACGGCGAGTGGGGAAGCTGTGCTTCCATCCTCAAATGGGGTCGTGCAGAACTGAGCAGACCCCCACTGCCCCCATCCCCTCCTGCAGCACGAGGCCTCTGCAGTGCCAAAGAGTGGCCTTAGGAAAGTCCTCATTTGATTGCCAGTGCTCTTGGGATGATCGAAGACACGGTGAGGTAAAACATGCTGAGATAGGGCTTGCAATGGAGTTGTGACATTTAAGCTTTGGCAGCAAGAGGGAATGTGCCTCTGCTCCTTTGGGGCCCTATCCATGTTGCCCAAGCTGTGGGAAGGGGTTGGTTCCTGCAGAGCTCGTCCCAGCGTTGCAGATGCACTGGGAAACAACGTGCTGCTTGCTGCAGTCCTGCTCTGTGTGGGCAGGAGAGGGGCACAGCAGCACCTGGCAGCAGCACCCATAGCTGGGCTGGCAGAGCTCAGTGTGGCCAAGGAGTCACCTTCACGGCCCCAGCCCCGCTGCACCCCATAGAATCACTCAGGTTGGAAAAGACCTTAAAGATCACCGAGTCCAACCACGATGTTCTGCATGTTTTCCATGTGTTGCACCAGGAGCAGTGCTGGCACACCAGGACCTGCAGGTGGGCACAGCCCGGGGTGGCAAAGCCCCATGGCACGAGGCCATGCACCGCTCCTGGGAAGTGCTGCTCTGCCAGAGCCTGGGGGGTCAGTCTGGGATAGAGGTGGTTGGTCTGGGCAGAGGGGTCAGCCCAGTGGGGGCTCTGGCAGAGCAGTGGGGTGCCTCATCCTCACCCTGTCCTCTGCCGGCCTCCAGGAGGGCATTTCATGGCAAAGAAAGAATAAACTGTGTTGTGTGCCGAGCATCCCTGAGCGGGTCCAGCTCTGGACGGTCCTCACACCATGGGACACTCTCTGGGTTTGCAACCAGGGAGCGCAGCTGGGTGTTAGCAGGCAGTCTGTTTGGGCACTGAAGGCAATAGGGAAAGGTCCTCAGGTTAGGACTGCTCTGGTCCTGGATAGGGCCAGCTAATGTGGGGTTAATGCTGTCAGCCCAGCACCACGAACCTCCCTGAGCCGGGGGCACTGGGGAGCTCCCACCTGCTGATACAGCCACCTATCTCTCATTAACGCTAACGATAGCCTTTTATTAACAAGCCCTCACCCTTTGGCTGGAAGCAGAGAGTTGTGTGGGATTGAGAGGAGCTGAGGTTAAAGAATCTGATGGGTTGGATGATGGTGATTATTTTATTCCTGACAATTCCAAAATGTGTCTCTGACTGTTGCAGTGAAGCTGCCCTGCGCTGCAGGACGAGCTGTTCCTGGGAGGCCTCCAGCCCACGCACACGAGGTATGCTCTTTTCCAAGTCCAGCACTCTCATTTGCTTGCTTGGCTTGCTCTGCTTGCTGGTAGCACCTACCTTTGTTTCAACTTGCATTAACGTTTCAGGGCTGAGCTGGTGAGATCAGAAAGATACTCCTGATCAACAGCAGATGCCTCCTCTCTGCTTACGTAAGGCACTGGTGTTTATGGATTTGAGCTGGATCTTTGTATAACGCTGGAGTCCCTGTAGTCAGCCCTCCTTTCAGGGCAGATCCCCGCCTGTTTTTTCTCTCCATCATCCCATACCGCAGCCCCCATCCATGCACGGCAGCAGGGTCAGCGCTGCGTCCAGCTGCCAGCCCGGACTGCCTCTCTCAGAGAGCTCCTATGCTGACACCTGGTGGAAATGCCTCGAAATGCCCTCGCGGAGCTCTGCGCTGTGCTGAAGCCACCCTTGGCTCGTTCAGCTCCTGCTCTGTCCCAGCCAGGCGGCTGCCTCTGCTCCCAGGGCACCCTGGCAAAGCCAGCAGTACCGCTGGTTTACTCCTCCACCACACAGCTGTGCGTGCGTTTACACCTGGATTCCTTCTTCCGTAACTCAGACGGTAGTTCTGTGTCTGCAGGGAGATGCTGAGGTGTAGTTCACTTCATTTTGTTTTCACATTTACCCGAGGCTCTAAAAAGAGGGAGGGTCTCTGCAGCTTGAATGAGCCCTCTGTGGTTGCAAGATGAGGAAGCTCCCCCTGCACATCCATCCCTGCAGCAAGAGGGAGCATAAGCAAACAGCACAAAGCTTCACATCTGTGCCCAGTGCAGGTCTGTTACAGGGTGTATTTGGGATGATGGCACCAGTCATGGATGTGAGCAGGAAAAGGGCCTTTCTGTATCCCCCACACATCCAGAAAGGGACAGATTGCTGCTGAATTTCAGAGTTATCCCTGCTGCTGTTGTTAAAAGTTCAAGCTCTTTCTGCTGCCGCCTTTTGCAGCCTTCTATTCGTAGTGCTAAACTACTTCATTGGCATGAGGGCCTTTCATAGAAAGTCACCTTACTTTCTGAAGGGGTTACTGGGACAAAATAGGGAAGTGTGTTAAAGAAAGACAGAGGAAACCTCTCAGGGCCTCGGGCAGAAATAAATCCCAGTGCTGCACATTTGGAAGAGGAAAACCTCTTTAATAGTCAAATGATCTGTTTTGAAAACAAAACGCTGACAGAAGATGAATTATGTACATCTTGAAATGTTCTGAAGCAGCAACAGTGCTGCGTGTCGGGTTCTGGACAGAGAAAATCCTGTAGAGCTCTGCTGTATTGCTGGTGTTATGGAGTTGGTCACTTAAATGTTTCTTGTCCTCATTGGCACCAAAGGGTGCATGAGAAATGCTGCAGGTGTCTGGCTTTGTGTCCCACACCAGGGTGTTGCTGAAAAATGGCTCTTTATTGCTTGGATAGACACTGTTCCAGAGCTGCCATCCCATAAAGGTTGGCCCACTCCTCCCCGTGGTGTGATAGGATCACTTCCCTGCATGGCTTGCTGGCTCTGGCCAACTCAACCAGCACAGCCTGGAAAGCAGCAATGAGCTCAAAATCCACTGAGGCTGCAGTGACGCGTGTCAGCAACTCTGAGAGCTCTTCCAGCCACTGTGCCTGGAGCACAGCCTGTGGCAACCAGGGGAAAAGAGGCACGCAGCTGGCCAAGGCCTGCATCCCCAGGAACCAGAGTTCACGGATGTCATCCCAGGCACTCACGTAGGCAGGGGATACAGCCAGGGCCAAGCCATGGCTACCAGGATCTGCTTGGGCTGTGTGAGCCTGGGACAAGAAGCAAATGGTGGCTCTGAAGAATTCCTTTGCAGACCCAGTCTTCTGAAGAACTGAAAGAAAAAGGAAACGAATGAGTTGATTCAATACTTGGCCAAAGGAGGGACCCTTTAGGCTGGCCTGCAGCAGGGCTTTCAGGGAGAGCACAATGCTATGCTCCATGCTGCTCCCCAGCCATTCAGCCTGCATACTCCTTTCTCCTCTGGGATTTTGGTTTTGTCACACTTCCAATGACAGAAGCCCTACGTGAAACTGGGTCTGTTCCTCTTACATTCTGGGGTCCTCAGTCTGTGCAGAGCAATGTGCTGCTTTGCCATTAAGAATGCTTCTTACCTGCTGAACTTGAAAGGATCCTTGCCATCATCAAGCCCAGAGTGGCAATGTTGGCTGCTAGAACCAGGTGATCCTTCTGAGGTAGAAGGAAGGGAAGAGACTTCAGCAACGTGTCCATCAAAGAAGAGAAGGTTTTCTCCTGCCTAGAGAGAAAGAAAACCCTGAGAAACTTCCTGAGCAGAGCCAGACACACTTGATAAATGCAGCATTAAAAAAAGTGATGAGATTGGCACTGAGAAAAGGAGTATCACTTTTTCAGTACAGGTGTCTTAAAGGAACCTGGAAGCTCATCTCTCATTGCATCCCCTCCCTTCCACCTGATAGTTTTAAAGCAAGCTTCTGTGGTTCTGTTACCTGATGAGGTTTGGTGCAGTCACAACCAGGTTAAGGAAGATCCCACATAAAGTCTGTAGACTCATCTCAGTGCTTGTCAGGGACCCAGGCTGAGAGGTCAGCACCCCCCACTGATGCAGGAAGTAGTCACACAGTAGTGCTGGTGCCCCTTCTGAGATGAGGATATCTCTGGGTCTGTCCTCTGCTGTTAAATGGCAAAATCCAGGTAGCAAAAATCTGTAAGGTGGAAGAAAAATTGAAAACAAAAGGTGTAGAGTGCAGAGATCTGGGGTCTAAGCCCTGGATTTACATCCAGCAGGGGGAAAAAAGAGCCATAGAATTGGTACTGCAGAGAGAACAGAAAAGAGAAATTACTCTCAAAATCATCTCAACCAGTAACACAGTGGTGTTGGTTCCTTATGCCTGAGGGGAAATGTACTGAAATCTTACAGAAGAGACCATGTAGGCTGATCTGCTTCTATAAAGACCCTATTCTTCTCCCTGCTTGCTATAGCTAAAGCCTAGACACACAACTTCGAGAAGTCTTCCCTGCCTCTTAGTCCCTGTGTGCAGCTGCCATCTCACATTAGTCATACATGCAGGGCTTGGACAGCTGCATTGCACTGCGGCAGTTCCAGTTGCCTCTTTCACAGCAAAGGATCAACGAGAACTTGACCTAAATACAGGATGCATTTCTCTGGACGCAGGAAAAAAAGAGTTATTTTGTGTTGAAATGCATCAGCTCTGTACTTTAAATACACACCTCAGAGCATCCTGGCCTAAGATGGAGCTGTCGCTGCTGACCAGCCCAGCTGTCTGGGGAAGATTCTCTGCTGGGCCACCCTCTTTGAAAAGCTTCCTGGCATAACGGACAAGGAAAGGCAAGAGCTCACAGATCTCCTGCTTGAGGGAGGATGTCTCTTCTGCCATCCAGGCTCCAAGGATTCGAACGGAAGCGAACACGAAAGGATCTTGTAGCTCCTCCTCTTTCACCTGCGTACAGAAATAAGCAGATGGTAGAAAAAGATGAAAAACACAGTGGGCCAAGATGCATATTTTGGTGTACGCAGCTTATGGATGTGAGCTGCTAGAGCAAGCCTGGGCTTCTGTGGCTATAGTAGATGCTGCTTTTCTTATTCTGAGGTAGGAAAAGGATGGAATATAAGAACAAGAATCACAGTAATCACTGAGTTATTAATTTGCTACCTTGTGATCTATCAGTCTGGATGCATCATACTGTATCCACACGTGGGTAAGAGGAAGACCCAGTTTAAGCACTGTAGGAGCTGTTTAAAAGCCTCCCAGAGAAATCTACAGTGAACAGACATCAAAGGTGTTCCTTGCTTGAAAGTTCTTTACCTGTCTCAAGTAAAATACTACAGCTCCAAATGCTTCCTCCATGATCCTCATGAGCTGCATTCGCTGTGCTTCATCTAGCAGTGATTCCTCTTCTTTCAGACATTCCTGGATCCCCATCTCGATAAGGACATAGCAGGCTGTTACCACTTCTTTTTTCCCCTCCACCTCCAAGGGCTCAGGCTCCTCTAGGGTTAAACGGACCTCCACACAAGCCAAGTTCACCAGCAAGGCCAGGAACTTGCTGCCAGTACTCCCTGCTGGGATCCACTCCGACCCGCAGGCCTGCGTGAGGCTGGCAGCAAGCTTCAGGGCAGGGTCCCGCTGGGACTGGCTGAGTTTACTGCCCAGAATGCTGGCCAGCCCTTTGTAAAGCTGACGGACGCACTCAGAGCCCTGTGAGACTTCAGCGAGTGGTGGTGAGAGGGGGATGAAGCGAGGCAGAAGCTCACACAGCTCAAACTTGCTCCCGTCTTCAGCCCTGACGAACTCCTCAGAGAGCTTGCTCAGCACAGCCAGGAGGTGGGGAGCATCTCTCTGCCAGCACTTCGCCTCCGATACTGCCAGCAGCCCCAAGAGCAGCGCCAGGGCACGCTCAGAGCCATAACCACCATTCACGTAAGCCTGGCACAGAGCAGAGGCCGCTCCTTTGGTCACCATCTCCCTGGGGCCTCTGGGAGTGGCCAGAACAGCAGCCAGGCACTGGTACGCATCATCCACCATGGACGTGCAGTCTGGCTGACAGGGGGACAGCAGGACGTCAGCGAAGGTCGGGATTTTGTTCAGGACCTGCGAGTGGCCGGCCAGCTCCGGCTCGGTGCAGAAGCACGCCAGCAGGGTGAGGCCCAGCGCCCTGAACGTGTGCTCGGGGCAGCCCGGCGGCGCCTGCCTGGAGCTCAGCAGGCGGTTGGGGAACGTGAAGCCGATCGCGTCGAAGATCTGGCGCCGGGTCTTCGAGTCCAGATCTCCGGCTCTGACCGCTTTGGTCACCTGGAAGGTAAAGACGGTGAATAGCAGAAGGCTCGCTACGGCCGTCGGTGCTCCCGGGACCGACGAGCGGAGGCCCGGGCCCGGCGGTGACGCAGCCTTACCAGGAGCAGGGCTGCCAGCTGCTCGCTGTCGTTCCTGGCGTCCCTCAGCACCTCCAGGCACTTCTTCAGCGTGGCGGCTCCGGGTCCCGAGGCCATGGCGACCGGCGCGGCTCCACGCGGACAGGCGGCTATTTTCTGGATAGCAAACGGAACCGGACCGCCGCGGCACGCGCGCGATCCACCCGGACGCCGCCACCGCGGCCCCGCAACGCCTCTCGGCCAATCAGAGTGCTCGCACCGCGCCCCCAGCCAATCGGCCGCCTCCTTGTTGCGTAGTTCCCGAAGCCGCGTCCTGTGGGCAAATCCCCCGCGGCGGCGCGGCCGACCCCGCCCGGGGCTGCGGGAGGAGCGGCAGCGCGAGGCCCCTCCCCGTGCCGAGCCGGGGCAGCCGGCAGCGGAGCAGCGCAGCCCCGAGCGGACGACGCCGGCCCCGGCGTTCCCGGTGGGTCGGTTCCGTTTCCGGAAGGTGTCGGTGCGCTTCCGGGCTGAGCGGGCGCCCGCCGCTATGGCCGCGGGGCAGGAGGCCGCGCTGCCCCCCGGCCCGGCGCGTTGGAGGCCCGGCCGCCCGGCATGAGCCCGCCCAGGAGCAGCGGAGCACCATGCGGCCCTGGTACGTGCCCGCCGCGGGGAGCGCTGCCCCGGGCTCGGACAGGCCGCGTTCGGGCCGTGGGGCAGCGCGGGGTGCCGGGGGTGCGGGGCTCTGCTGGGCGCATCCCGGCCCGGCTCTGTGCGCGCCCCTCGGTGCCCGCTGTGTGGGGCGGATTCCCTCCGGATTTAGCAAACAATGAGTTGTAAGCGATGTTCTGATAGTCGGTCCTGTGGTGACGCTGCTTTCCGAGCCTTCGGCGATGACAGATTGAGCTCCTTGTGCCCTATAACGCTCCATTGCCCCTGGAAACAGGCGCCGTTTGTCCCTCGTGCAGAAGGTAACGTTCTGTGTCACACCTTGCTTAGCGCCCATTGGGATTTCAGCAACATGTGAGGCTCCAAAATTGACACCCGGGAGACCGATGAGGATCAGTGCTTTCTGGTTTGTGCCCACGGAGCAGAACGTGCCCTTATCTTCGTGCTGCTCGGCAGTTCTGTGCCCTGCTGGCTTTGTTGGAGGCTGGCACCAACCAGCACCGATGTGTGAGCAGCGCCGTCGCTGCACAGATGTGTGGGTTTGTCAATGTGTGCGTTGTGCTGGAGGAGTGGGCTGAGGAGCCATCGCCTGTGGGTTATGGGAAGCCAAAAAAGCCCCAGATACAACTTTGGGGTTCAGTAGTTTGTGCTGTTTGGTGATAGAGTCGGGGTGGGGAATCACGGGGCGTGCTGGAGTTCGGCAGCTGGGAATTGTGCTGCTAAAGGTCTCGCTTTAGTACTGTGACATGGATGGCTGCTTATCTGCTGTGCTTAGCTGCTGATAAGATTAGGTGTTCCTTTTCCTCTACAAACACTCCGTGCTCTTCATCATGCTGAGCGAGTCCTTGCAGGAGTATACCAATGACCAGTGGATATCTTCTGTGTTTCCAGAACCCCGTTGCTGCCCACAAAGGCCATGGAGAAGAGGTTGGAAGCCAAGCTCAGCATTAGTGCTCCATTTCTGCCACGATACTGCTGGGGAAGACATGTGAGGGAGCTGAGAAGCCTGCAGCTGCTCTACCTGTGCGCCTGCCTGTGTGCCTTGTGCTCCTCAACAGGTGATTGTGCTGCTCTGCCTGGGACCTTGACTGTATTGTGGATGTTTATCCCTCTCATGCGTTTGGAATACTCAGAGAGGAAGGTGAAGTTGTTAGCTGCTAGCCTTCGTAGCTGGCTTAAAACCAGACGAACTTGATCGTTGCTAAGTGAGCTGTCGGAAGTATGGGATAACCAAAGCTCTGTGGAGAGGTGTGGGACAATGAGGGCTTATTTCTTATAAGGCTGTATCACTCAGAAACCTGACTGCTGTTAAGCAAGCACTCAGCAGCAGAGTGTCTGTCTGCCCCGCGCTGCTTCTGTTGGGCATCTTCACGTGTGCTGCTGGCTTTCAGGTGTTTGTATCTCACAAAGAGCTTTCTCTGAGCTGAGAATCCTTTTCCCAAAAAGGACCAAGTGATACTCTGGTTAATGATTTCATCTGAGCAGTACTTGAAGGAGGTTGGGAAGGCAAGAGCGTTTTGAAGCACCTATTGTTTGTAAAGTCTCCACCAACACTGTATGTCAATAGTCTACTTGCCTATGGGTAATTTTTGTTTGTTTTTATATTTCCTGTTCAAACTTGAGTAACCAACCTCTTGCTCAAGTAAATACACCAAATGGGTTTCTTACGTGGAAGCTTGCATGTAATGGACTGGCTGTTTGGGTTTTCTTTTCTTTAAAGAAATCAGATTCTGTCTTTTCAGATGAATGGGTTAAATTTCTCTCAGTGTTTTAAGGCCACATCTTCCCCAGGAGGTGGCATTTTCACCATGTATGCACATAGCATTTACCAGGTCTTAGTGAAGGTTAGTTAACTAATTAAGTTCTCTGGGTTTTAGGTGCAGGTTGAAGACAGTGATGGCTGCAGTGCATGCTGATGCATTTGACAGCTGCTGTGTGCTGGAAGGTGGCTATGTCTTAATGGTAGCAAAATATGGAAATGCAGTTATTCTCCTTAGTTTCTTTGTGGAAGTGGTCTATAGGCTGCCACAACATCTCTGTTGTTTCACCGGGCATTCCTTGGCACCTGCTGAGAGAGAGGTTTGGTTTAAGCTAACAAGTGATGTGACCATAATCTGTGAATTTAGAACATGGATAAACGTGGTTGTGTTCCTGTTCTGAGCAAAAGGTTCTCAGTGCTTTGTGTTTGAGCAGTGTGCCAGTTGGATTGTGTTTCCTTTTAGACAGACGTTGTGCTTCGTGTTTCCTGTTTTGGGGGATTTCTGAGAAGTGTAGAGCTGTGAATCATATGTTGTTCTGGACCGTGCTGTGGTGTTTGGGGGCTTATCTGTGTGGGAGAGTTAAAGCCATGAAGGCCGATGCATGTATGAAAACAAATGTGATTATATTTGACATAGTTATCCTTACATGGACACTTTTTTCACTAGAATTGTTGTTCTTTTGGTTTTGTAGGCATCACTTAGGCAGCAGAGTTTGTTGAACTGAAGAGGAATCATAGATGCACGGAAATTGGTGTGCTCATGTGGGGTTACCCAAGGAGCTGTGTTGACATACTTGGTTACATGTGATAGATTAAAAAAAAGGCTGTGCAGTCAAGTTGTTAATCATTAATTCCCTATCACTGGGTATTAACTGCCTAAGTCTATGAACCTGAGCTTATTAATAGAAACTGTTCTTATCGGTTTCAGTTCCCTGCTGTTCAGCAGAGCTGTGCGTTGCATCAGAGGGACAGGAGCTCTGCAGATGGGGAAGGACAACTTTTATTGTATATATATACTAGAGGGGAAAAAATGACAAAAACAGTATTGAGGAGTGACTAAGCACACAGTGTGCAGCAGTCATGTGATTTGTGTTGTGCAAGGCTGGTTACCTTTCTGGAGCTTAGGGTAGGACTTGTTCACAGGGATGTTCCTGCTGCAGATCTGCTTTGCATCCCCTGAAGCTGCTGGCATGGATGCTCACAGTGAGCAGATTCACCGCCCTGCTGGCCTGATCCAGCCTGCAGGTCCCTCTGTGCAGCTGCCATACTTAGGATGTAGCATGAGGAGCTGTAAGGGGCTGAACATGTGGCTTCTGTCTTAGGAAGCTGAAGTTGGTCACTGCCTGTGCTTACAGCTGCCTCCACTCATTTGGTACAGGTCCACGTCTGCCCAGTGCTGCAGAGATCCCCATTTGTAGGGCTGCAGGTAGCAGTGTGGGGCTTTGTCTACCCTTAGGGTGTTCCTATGGGATCCAGGGAGGCAATGTGTTGTGAACAGGCCAGTTGAATCTGTGGCAGACCAGAGGTGAAATGCAAATGTAGGTAGAGGAGCTCTGCTTTCTGCCATCGTGATTCGATGAAGCTGTGTGAATTTGTGACTCCTGCCAAACACCACAGGAACTGCAGAGATGATAATCAGTGTGGTTCTATGAAAAATGCATATCTTCAGTGCTGGCCTTCCGTACCGTGAGTTGCCTGTTTAACTTCTTTTGTTTCTGTGAGTTAATTGAGCTTTAAGCTATCTGTGTAGAGCAATGCAGAATCCGTACTGGCTAACTTCAGGTAAACATGCCCTAGGTGGGCATTACCAGAGCTTTGGAAATGAAATCTGGATGAAATATAATTCAGATCTCTGCATTTTGACTTCACAGTGGGTTAAAAAAGAGCAAGATGTCCTCAGCATGGTGGTGTTTTGTCATCCAGACTAAATCCTGGCTCTGGCAGACCTAGGAGATGCTTATGGAGATGAGAGCTTCAAATTTTAGATGCATGCATATAATGCTTGTCTATACAGTGACTTTTTTCAGAAGTGATATCCTCCTGGGGAACACATACATTTTAAATATGCCCATTCTGTTCGTGCTTAGTTCTGAGCCTGTGATTGGAAAGCTCTGGGTTCTGTACTGAGCCTTCGTTTGTGTGGTGGGCGTCAACCAGGGCTCAACCTGAGGAGTGAGGGATGAGTTGAGGAGGAGAAGGGTTTTTAAGGATGTGGAAAGCAGCACTTTCTGCACAGTAGGTATCAGGGAACAGTGCTTCACCTCAAACAGAAAGTGAGGGTTTCTTTTGTTGTTTTCTTTTAAGACTAATACAGAACTCTACAGATAAGATCCTCTTGAAATTCACAGCAGGAGTGTTATCCTTCCATTCATTGCCTGTTCCTCCAAGCCCAGTGTGTGCTTGCTGTGCCTGCTCACATCCTTCTTGTGCTCACAGCCCCTCCCTGTGCTCTGCCCTATTTCCACACCTGCCAGGTGCTCATCCCTGCCTGCACACAGCCACGTGTTGGGGTGACTGTCAGCCCAGCACTTCAGAGTGTAGTGAGGTCGGCTGCTGGCCCTGGGCAGCCTGCCTGTCTGCCTGCTCTCCAAGGAAATGCTGTGTTGGTGAAGTGTGACAACGATGGTGCTGATCTTAAAGGTGCTGTTGTCAACATCTCTTTCTGTTGAACATATGCAACATTTCACAGATTGCAGTTTCTCGAGTGAAAAGCTTCCCCTCCTTTCATGCAGTTCTGGGCTCAGACACCCACAGATTGCTCTGGTCCCTCGTGATCCCCTCTCAGATCTCAGGTGCCTTCTGTTGTGCCTGGTGCTGGCTTGCTTCAGCCTTGTCTTCGAACTCCCTCTGCTGTGCTGGCCTCACCAATAAGCCATTAACACTTCAGCTTCCTTCTGTCTGCTGTATCATAAACAAACTTTCCTCGTGGTGTGAGTTCCTGTTTTGGGTTGAAATTCTTTGTGTTGCAAGAGATTCCACATGGAAGGAACATGAAAACGGTCATCACTCTTTATTTTAAACAGGTGTCTAATCCACTCTGGGTAAACAAAGTTAATGTATTTGAAAGCCTTTAATGATGAGTAACAGAAGAGCTGTAACACCCACTGTGATGTTTGTGATAACTGGATTACAGTGAAATGCATCTGTCGTTGCTGCTCGCTTTCTTTGGTCATATAATGTTATCCCAGAGATATTGGGGGTTGATGCAGGAGGAGGGGAGAAAGTCACAGCAAATTTGTGCTGCCAACTCTGGGTATTAACTGTGATTCAGAGGATCAGAGTTCATTGCCACATCAACAGTGTGAGGTAAGTGCCTCCGTGGCAGGAATGTGGAGTTCTGAAGTCAAATGATAAAAGTAAGCCAAGGTGGAAAACACTGTGTTTGTGTCACAGTCTCACAGAGAGTTTCCCAGGGTTGCTGTTGCAAGAGGTGGAGGCTGACTGCTGCCTGTGAGCCCCACATTTGATTAGAAAAATAGGAGGAAAAAAGAGGAAATTGTGAGTAACAGAAAAAAAAAGAAGTTCCCCATTTGTGTTGTGGTCCTAACGGGGAGGGGGGCAGATCACAACACAAAGTCCAGTGGCATAGTTGGTAAAGTAATCTTCCAGTGACCTATTATCCCTTGGATGCTGAACGCAGCACAGTGTAACAGTCCCATAGGTCATCAGTCTATTTTTAGGGAGTCCTTAATCTGCAGAGCTCTGAATTTTGGAAGCCTTTAATCCATTGATCCCTGCAAGCACTCCAATTCTTCATGTTAGAAAAAGAAATCCATATGTAAAGCAGTTGCTGCTTTACCCCCAACCTGAAATCTGAAGTAACTTTAATTGTAAAGAAATGTTTGACAGATAATTGCTTTTATACTGTGAAGCAAGGCACTGTTACTACTGCAAGGGAAACTATGGGCAGAGCATGCTAACTTTGTCTTGACAGTAGTGATGAGGATTTATTGTTGACTGCTTTAAAAAACTGAGAATTGTTTTTGTCTTCCTCGTTCCCAGATGCAAACTGGAACAGATCTAAATGTGAGCCAGGGAAGATCCTGCTTGGTGGACGTTTGCAGTCATGGGAAGATCATCACTTACGGCTTCTGGAAGGCTTTCACACTGTGCAGTCCTGTCAGACTGCCTGCTGCCAGAGCCCTGCCTGTGATGCCTTTTGGTTCTTGGAAAACATGTGCATCCAGGTGAACTGCACCGTGCCTGCCACGTGTCAGGCAAACAGGACTGGCACTTCTGATTCTGTTTTGGTCTTTTTAAAGAAATCCAAAAGCACAGAGCACTTCTTAAAGCTTCAAATGGAAAATGATGTGAAGGCCTGGCTTCGCAGGTGGTCAGACTGGGACATCCCAGTCCAGGGGAAAAAACGACTGCGGAGGTCTTTCCAGAAACAGAGCTTGGCAATTAACAGGGTGCAGCTCCTGCAAGGGGACACAGCAGCAAGGCCCAGTGGTGAGGCTGCAGCCAGAGCATCACACAGCACATCTAGAAGCAGCCGAAGTGACGCAGAGCGCCTGAAGGATCAAGTACTGAAGCACCTGGGGGAGGACAGGCCTGTTCCTGAGGCCCATCCAAATCAAAAGAAAGACGTGCTGAAAAATGGGCAGAATCCTCAAGAGCAGAAAACCAAAAGCCCATTCCCTCCTAAAAGCAATAATGTGAATGGATCTGGTGATGCAGACAGTGTTGGCTTCCCACAGGTGAGTATGATTACTGGGACTGCAGTGGGGCTATCTTGGACGGCTGCCACTCTCCTGCTCTTGCTTTATATAGATTTGGACTGTTTAAATGGTAGAATAACTTTCTAGATGTCTGCTCTCAGCCTTCTGTCAGCAAGGCAGGGACAAGGGTTCATTTTCTGCTTTGTTTTGTATTTTTTGAGGGGGGGATGAGGTTTTTTTCCCCCACTTCTTCCTGTTTGGGATAAACTCAGAAGGAAGATGGAAGTAAAATAATGCTTGCATTTTGTATGAAGCCATGGAATATACTGACCAAATGAGATGCCAGAGTGAGGTGTGATAGTTGTGATATCAGTGGGAAGCACCTGGGAGTTGCCACCTGTTACCCATTAAAGTACCTTTTTGGATCCACAAAATCAAAACCTGTTTCCTTTGGAGTCCTGGGTTGAGGCAGCGAGGTCCATTATTTATAGCCTTTTATGCACAGGGTTTCCCATGTCAGCCTGCTTACTTGAGTTGGCATCTTAACCTTCTGTTCTGTTTTTGAAGGCTTTCAGTTTTTCAAATCCCCAAAAGCTTATGTTGGCATTGGTTGAATGAAAGCAGTTCAGTCTCTACTGCAAACACATGCCATGTTAATCTAGTAAATCCAGATGTTAGTCCTAAGAGAAGTTAGCATTTTAAAATCTGCAATTATATATATTTTTAAATACATACAGAAAAGCCCACAAATGATGACAGTCAAACAAGAAGAATCCTTTGTGAAATTCCTTACATATCTTCTGCCACGTCTCCAGGATTTGGCAGTGTTGAAGCCTGATGCCTTTTCCTGCTGCTGTGTTCTGGAAATACCCGAATTTTTTCTCTCCCTTGAATGCAAATGGTGGTTCCAGGTGGGGCTGTGAGCAGGATGTGGAGAGCAGCCAAGGGGCACCACGTGGAGCTGCAGGGCAGCCCTGCTGCCGTGTGAAATCATGCACCAGGACTTTACAAATGTTTGATTTTCCAGAGCCTCGCAGCACCCAGGGCTGACATAAAAGCTCAGCTTTCTCTCTCCCCTGCAGTACTGCAGCATTTCTACCCTGCTATTTTTTCCCTCCTCCTTGTATTTGAGATTTACACAGTGACCCCATTCTCTCGTTTGTTCTGCACATAAGCTGTGGTGAGGCCTGTATTGCTCTTCAATAGCTGCTGTATCTCCCTGCTTGTTTGGGGTGTAGCGTGTTGCATTCTGAGTGTTCATGTTATTACTGTTCAGTGCCTGTCAGAAAATGGGCTGCAAATATTAAATTACAGGGAGTAATCAGTGGGTGAGTGTTGCTGAGTATCCACATTTCCCATCTGCAGAAGTGCTCTCTTTGTTATTAAGGTGCACTGTTGGGTGTATGTGAGGGGAGAATGGGTTTCCTTCACCTTCCTGGTTCTTGCTAGCAAGAAAATCTGGATCTTTGATGAAATTCTGGTTCATCACAACAACAAATTCTTCCTAAAAGGTGATGAAATTCCTGGCAACCACATTTCTGAGGTTTGGGATGCAGTTTTTGAGGAAGATTTATGAAAAACCACCTTAACAGAAGTGTTGAGTTGAGGCTGATGCTGCCCAGCCCTGGGCTAATTCCTTGGTTAGCAAACCATCCAACTTTCACCAGCAAAATATAAGTCAAGCCATGCAGCTGTCCTCACATTTCTGATCTGAGAGCAGTTTAATTTAGGCCAAGGATACAACATTGAAGGCTGTGCACTTGGGCCCTGGCCAGCCTTTGCAGGAGGGAGATGCCAAAGTAGGGATTTTTCCAAGCTGGGTTGGTGTGGGGCCAAAATAAGTACAGTTACACGCATGGTGAAATCAATAGAATTTAATCTGAGCTGGATTTGATCAGGTACATTGTTTCAGCAGGTGAATGCAGTGCTTCTAATGCTGTATTCGTTGCAAAGATTTGGCAGGTAGGGTGGAAGCTGGAGGAAATTACTGCATGCAAAGCAGTGCATGCTTGGGAGCATCAATTTGCCAGGCACCAAAGTCTTTCCACCTTGTTGTAGAAATACTTTGCTAATATTAGAATCCAGCAGTGCATGTAATAGCCAGTCAGGAGGAGTGCTTAAGTGCAGCACTGCAGCAGTCCTGCAGGCAGACCATGGGAAAACCTGCAGCCTTTAAAATGGGGTTTTTACAACAGAGCCAGCAAACAACTGAAGATGCAATTGAAGCTGCAGAGAGCCTGTTTTGTGTATGCACACCACTCTCACCAAAGAAAGGCCCATTTAAGTTGAAGGATGAAACGGAATTCTGGATCACAGGTGTTTTTCTTTAAAGTACATCGAGTTCAGTGCAGGTTCTGATGCACATAGCTGCTCTGTTTGAATTTTACAGACATAATGCTGTCAGACAGGGAGAGAGGTCACTTGTCCCAGACAACGGCAGCTATAGGTTGGAATAAGAAATGTCTGACACTCATTCTCTTGGGCCACTGTGCCACTTTTCTCTGCTTTGTAAGCTAATAAGACAGGACAGCTGGCAAACTTCTAGGCTTCCCCTCATCCCCAGGAATGAGATCTTCTGTTCTTTGCTTTAAAGAATTTGGGGTTATTGGGTAAAGATAAGAAATGTCTCAGCTTACAAGCATCAGAGGCATTTTTGACTGTTATTTTGCCCCAGGCAAAGCTTATCTCACTTGAGCTGTACACAGACATTTGGCTGTCAGTTCATCCTGAAGACTTCTGGGAGGAAGAGGGTCTTTCTTAACTGTCAGGTATTTTAGGCATTTAAAGGTGTCTCGAGGAAGCATCCATCTCAGTGCAAATATTACTGAGCAAAGCAGAGCTGCAGCTGCTGTGCTTTATTTGTGACAGCTGTTCTTGCAGCCCATGTGGGTCGATTCTCACTAATCAAAAAATGGTTCCCTGTGGTGGTGTGCAGTCATGGAGGCTTTCCCCTTCTGTGCCTTCCTGAAGCCGTCTGTCTTGAGTGTCTCCGAGTTCCTGCCTGGCTGCTGAGCTCTCCTAAAGTTTTTCTGACTTCACTGTACTTGGTAAGAGTGTGCCACTATCTCCAGTCATGTAGCTGCCAGTCTCGAGGCTGCTGCTGGAAGTCAGCACGGGGCAGTGCTTTCAGTTTTGTGGCTGGGGAAGGCTAACCAGGATACGGAGGGAGGAAATTATTTGCCTGAGACAGCAAAAAATGCTTCTGCAGAGAAACCTTCAGTGCCTCCATTGCTGCTCGTGGCTGGGCTGGCTGTTCCAGTGCATGCAGGATGGCTTTATTTTTACAACCAGCATTTAATACTTAATAAGCCTGGCCCATTTACTAGCAGGATGTTGCCCATTGTAGTCTAGAGCTCTTGTTTCCTGCACTGAATGCCAGCAGCATGGCACGGCATAAAAGCCTGAGATCGTTTCCTCCAATGTGAGCTTGTGATCCGTTCCCATAGTGAGGAGCAGCGGTGAGCAATCCAGTTCCAAAACACTTCCAAAGTCAAAAACAGTGAGTTGTTCCATTTAAAACACTTAGCAGATGTTCCCCAAGTAGGGTTAGCTCGACAGAATGTGCTGCACACATGTACTTTGTGGTGGAAGGTGAATTGTCAGAGTAGTGCCTGGTGGACTGAGCTGGAACGGGGCTGGGGACTGCAAAAGGAATTTTCTGATGAAAGAAAGGAAATTGTTGCTGCCACTTTGATTGCTTTCAATAAAGTGGTTCATCCTGTATGGATGTGAGCAAGCTTTCTGCCCTCAGGCTCTGCTCTCTACCCCAGCAGCATCTCCCCTGGCATGCACTGAGGCAGTTGTTTATGTCAGGCCACTTTGCTTTGAAGGCTGACTCAGAATAAATTTCATCTTGCTGAAAATCTTTGATTATTAAATAAAAATGCCATTGCAGCCCTCCCTCTGTGTGCTTGCCAGCTGTGCACAAGGAGGACGTGGCCAAAACATGCCCCAGATGAACCCCAGTTCCCGATCCTTGTTTTCTGCTCCTGTGTTATTTCACCTCTCCATTCTTTTAGTCCTGTTCTCTGCAGTTTTGAGCCCAAATCTTCTGTCACGTCTGCCACGTCAACAGCAGTGACACTTCAGATGCTGTACTTAGATCTGAGGTCTCAGCTGGTGTTCTGCTCAGCTAAAAACAGTTTCTCTGCTGTGGAATAACATGGAGAAATGTTTCAGAAGCAGTAAGACATCATCCTTATGGGGAGAAACAACCCAGGGACTTCTCAGCATCCCCCAGACTGAAGAAGTGCAACTTTTGGTGGAGTTCAGTATATAGGACAGCCCAATGGAATTTTGATCCTCTGTGAAACAAACGCAGCGAAACAAAACTGAGCTCAGTTCAACTAAAACTTCTCTTTCCTTTTCAGATCCACGTAGGAACATCTGCACCGGAGTCGCCAGTGTTGGCTACGCTCTCCAGTCCTGTGGCACTGAGCTTGACAGCTGCTGGAAAGACAGAGAAGCCTGAGCTGCTGGATGATGCTTCTGTCCAAACCCACTCCTCAGATACGTTGCCCACCGTCAGCCCTGCGCAGGGAAAAAGCACAATGAAGATGCAGGCTGCTACTTCTGTGCCAAGTGGTGTTCCCACAAACAGTAGTGTTTCTCCAGTCCAGGCAAACACTGCTGTGTCACTGAGTACTACTGCGACTACACCAGGTGAGAGCATGCAGGGATCCCTCAGTGGTCACCTCTATAGGTTTTGTTGATAAGCCAATGCAGCACTGACAAACACGAGGTATTTTAATGGTGGTACCATCAAAAGAATGTGGAGACACATGTGTTAGTGCATGCAGGGCTTGGTCCCCATTAATTCACAAGGTCCTGGAATGAGATACTGGCATCATGAATCTGCTTATGACCACTGGGTTTGTTTCCAGGAATGGATTTGAAAGTAACTGTGGTATCTCCATTCCCAAAGTGCAAAGTTGAGATGTGGTGTGAGGCACAATCACGTGAAGCATTCTTTCAGCAGTTGTGACACGTTGCTCTCTATCAAGTTCAGCAGAAACCTTAATTAATGTCTGTTCAAAATGGAGTGCATCTGATTGTCTTCCATCTCTGAAATGTCAGTGCACATAAGAGCAGCGTGCTTGGCCATTCGCCCACGCTGTGCTTTGCAGCAAAGTGGCATTTCTGTTCACGTTGGTATTTCTTAAAGCAAACATTGGAAGATGCGTGAAAACAAAAATGCACTTTGGGCAGCTCTGTGAACCCACAGAGGCCATGGCTCATCCTATGGGGACGTGTGCTCATGCTGACCAATGTGTACTGGTTGTGTGATGGCTCAGAATTCAGTTAATCCAATTGTCTGAATTTCTTTTGAATGCAGGGTTTCTTTTCCCTTACAAGGAAACAATTGGAAAGTGTAAAGGAAATGTTGCGTCCAAGGACATTTTAGGCAGGAAGCTGATTGGATGCCTGTGCTAACAAGTTAGCATTCTTTTTAAGGACTTAAACCCAACTGAAACTGAAAAAATTATTTAAAATATCTTCAGTGGTTTGTGCTGGAAAAGCAGCACAGCCAGGGCCTCCCTGTGTTGCTAAGTAGTGCAGAGATGGTCACATGAAGGGTCGTTTTTTTTACTCAGAGGAGTTTTAAGTTTTTCTCTGTTTGTTTTCTGATGAGGTCAGATTTCTTTTTGCCTTGGAACTCTTTGCAGCTGAAAGACTGATGGGGCTCTAAGATCTCAGGAGGTGGAGTAATTGAGGGAGGGAAGAAAGGGTCTGATAGATTTGTTTTCTTTTAGTTAACTGGTTGATTCCAATAGCTATTAAACAAATGGAAGAAAGGCTAAATATTTACTGATGTTTTCCATGTCTGTCTTTACTTGGATTTTTGGTACCTATCTTTGAAACGTTGTCTTTGATGGGATCAAACTAGGAAGGAGTGAGCTTTCTTTATCTGCCCATTTATTTGAAATGATATTGGAGGAAAAGTCATAGTAAGTGCTGCAGTGATTTCCTATTTGGAAAAGAGAAGGATAAAAAGAAAATCTAAACAAAAGGAACAGGTCTGTGTTCTGAGTTCCTGTGCTCAGTGCTGTAGCTATGCAGATTTTAGAAAATCTCTTAGCCCCCAAGCAGTTTTTCAACTAAGAAATGCCTTGGATTCTTCATATATTTGTAGAGATCTGAAATTGCAGTTTGGTAAATAGCAATGTTTGTCTTGCTTTGCCATGAAACTGCAGCTGGGTTCTCTGCCAAAAACCTGTCAGCAAAAAAAAAACCCTTCACATCCTGCTGGACCTGACTGAACAGAGGCCCCTGTGCAGGGCCTGAGGGTCACATTTCAGCTCTTCAGAAAAGGAGCAGGAGCTGCCCAGTATCTGCAAAGAGCTGAAGGTGATGGAGTAATTTTGCCCATTAGTGCTTGTGCTTTAACAATGAGACTGAAACCTGACACAGGAGTTACACTGAGTGATGAGGTGTTTACAGAATACAGCCATTTGCTGCCAATTTTTATTCCACAGACTCTGAAGCAAAGGTGGCTTTTATGTACATAGGTAATTATTCTGTTTCTCTTTCAATTCTGTCTTTCTCCCTCTCAGTTATGAAGGAGCTGGTGGTTTCTGCTGGAGACAGTGTAGAAGTGACCCTGCCAAAGAATGAAGTTCAGCTGAATGCATTTGTGCTTCCTGAACCACCACCTGGTAAGGCTTCCCTGGGGATTCTGCCAAGGGCAGGTGATGGTGAAATGACCAACAGACATTACAAACAGCATGAAATAAGGGCAATCTTGAAAGTGTCTTTTGTCAGAAAACAGTTTCCGTGTCAATAATAGCAGTAGGAGTGGAGGCAAGCAAGTTACATGGTGCACAGCAGCAGGGGCAGATGAGATGGCATTCTGTTGTGCCTGCAGGATTTGTGGGCACAATAATGCTTTTCTCTCTTACCATCCTGAGTTGTGATTGTTCCAAAGCTCTTTAATGCCTTACAGGCAGAAAGATGGGTTTTGGCTGTGGAGTAAATGTGTTTAGAAGCACAGATTGTCTCTTTTCTTGGGTATATTCCCAAAAAGCTGCAGTCCAGACTCTAAGCAGTCTCATTTCTCTGTGCAGCAGAATGGGCCTTGTAAATATTTAATGCCTTTGCTTTTCTTTAGCAGGCAGAAAGGCAGTCTTTTAAAAACTAACTTCTGGAGCTTTTCTCTTCTGTTATTTTTTCAAGGAACCACTTATTCCTACGAGTGGGAACTGATTACTCATCCGAAGGACTACAGTGGAGAAATGGAAGGGAAACACTCCCAGACCCTTAAGTTATCTAAGGTAAAGCTTTTGCTGCTTGGTGTTCTGCTGTATGGAATGCCAAGTGGAGAAAACAGGAATCCTGGCAGCCAGGAGAGACTGATGTGTGATTTCACAATGAATAGGAAATAGCATGATGGGCAAGCAGCCAAAGTTTCAGTATAAGCCCTCTTCTAAGTCCCTTAGAAAAAGGAGGTTGTTCCAGAATGAGGGGAGAAATGCATTTCAGGGTCTAAAAGCTGCCTACGTGTGATGTGTCAAACTAAAAATGGCACAAATTAACACTAACAAAAGGTTGTGAGTGTTTCTGCTACCGAAACACTGCAGTGGTCTGTTTAGGTTGGAAGCCTTGTGCTACTCTCTAAAAGGACTTGCTGGTTCCATTAGCTTAGAGCGATGGAATACCTCCTAGCATGTCCCTGGCTGCTGCTTTTAGACAAGATCTAAAGGAATGAAGGGATTGCTGGTTTCTGCACATGTTGTTTCTTAACAAGAGAACAACTTTAAATATTGTATGAATATACCGTTCTGTTTTTATGGGGCATTCCTTTGAGCATCATGGATTCTTCTGCACTCAGAACAAAATGTGCAGGCATTAATTGTGATACCATGCAGAGAAAAGCACTTCAAGAGGAGCACATCTGTCCCTGTCAGGTTTTCAGTCTCTTGGATATCATGACTGTTGTCCAGCACCCAGCTGTTTTGGCTCAGCTGTGATGAAAGGCTGACAAACTGACTCACGTCCCCTAGAAGAAAGAAAAGAAATAATTTTTTTTTGTAAAAGCACATAAGAAGAGATTTTTTTTTTCTTACATGGAGGCTTTTTAAATCTCAAATGCAGTCTGCTAGTACAGATTCCTATGGCCAGACAGCCTGAATCTCTTAGGCCTCTTCTGTTTGCTTGTTGTTGATAGAAAGTCATTCTTGATTGACAAACCTGTCACCTGTGGCGGTAAGAAATATTAGTCTTTAGTTTCTGATAGTTGTTGTAAACTAAAATATATGTAGTATCACTCTGGCCTGCAAGCCATGCTTTGCCTTGTATGCATAGATTGGAGCAGAATTGTGTGTTTGTGCTTCTAATACAGTAGCAAGGCATGGTGAGTTGACTTTTTAGCAGGTCAAACTGTGGTTCTGCTGTCTTGATCGAAGGTAAATAATTGTTTGTGTTTGCTTTCCAGCTTACTGTTGGCCTGTATGAATTCAAAGTTGTTGTCGATGGAGAAAATGCACATGGAGAGGGTTATGTGAATGTAACAGTGAATCCAAGTGAGTTCAGTGTCAGTGCATCTTTTGTTAACTTCCTGTCTCTGTTTTGCTTACTTGACTGGACCCTAGATTAACATCATGTTTCCTGAAATGTGAAGCTATGCTAATTTGCTACAGCTATTTGCTGTAGCACATGCAGGCCAACCACCCAGTGCAAGGGCTGGAATACTAATGCAGAAGTGCCTAGGAAATGCCTCATGCTGGAAGACCTCTATTGCAATAGAAACTAGAAGCTGTAGGTGCTGCTCAGTTAGAATCAGCTGTGCTTCAATGCTCATCTCAGCATGGGGGCACTGATGGACTGCAGCTGTTTCTAGAGTAGTAGCATGGTAGCAGTTCTCCTTCCTTTTTTAAGTCCCTTTTGTTAGCACTGTTTCCCTGCATTGGTTCATAACTTGCTGGAAGCAAGAACTATTGTGTTGGTGATCATGCAGATCTCTGCAGTCTGTCTGATCAGTGGCTGTCCTGAAGCTGCACAGCACATCTGCTCCACATTTTTGACTCCTCTCCTCGATTTGCCAGGCTATCAGTTAAATGATTGCAGGGTCTGAAGGGATCGATAGAGCTGGGGAGAGGGAAGATGTGCAGCATGCATTCTGCTCACCACTCCTAGTGCCCAAAATCAGAGTAGTTTTGCAGTTCCTCAGCTAGGGCTTTGTACCACGGTCTGCCTGTAGATGTCATTGTAACTGCTCCGTTTTTGTTGCAGAGCCTCGAGTGAATCGTCCTCCTGTTGCCATCGTCTCCCCACAGTTCCAGGAGATTTCACTGCCAACCATTTCAACCGTTATTGATGGCAGCCGTGAGTACCTCCTGTTTTAAATAGTCTACTATGCTTGGTTTCTTTGTGTTTGGTTCTGGGCTGGCCTGTTGGATAAGTTTAGTGAATAGAATCAGCTTCTCCTGCTAGGAAGGGGGAATCCACACGCCCCCACTCCAGCACCTCTCCATGTTTCCTTTTCAAGATACTGCCCTGAGTGATTCTCCTAGAAAAAAAGGGCTCTTAATCAAAAGAGCTGGCCTCTTCTATTAAGCTTCACGTGCCTTGGTTACTTACGTGTCACTTGTAATGATCCTGGCCCACAGTAGTGCTTTTCAGGAGTTTCTTTAAATGCATTTGGATTGACTGGTCCAGGACTAGTCCTATTTTATTTGTATTTTTTTGGTTTTGTGTTTGGTTTTGTTTTTTTTTTTCCTTTCCTCAACACACAAACCTGGGCTTAAGGATATTCAGATGTACCTCTGAAGCAGAGCAGACAAGGGCAGACACTTTGGGTATCTGAGATTGGGCTTGGCCCAAAAAAGCTTTTGCTCACTGAGTCCAGCACTGAAGTGGGGATCTGAACATCTGGGATTTTGAAGCATTATTTTCCAACTCCTTGTATGTCTGTTTTCTTTCATAATTGAAACAGAAAGCACCGATGATGATAAAATTGTCAGCTATCACTGGGAAGAACTGAAGGGTCCTTTGAGGGAAGAGAAGGTTTCCAGTGACACTGCCATACTGACACTGACCAACCTGGTTCCTGGGAATTACACATTCAGGTGAGTTATACCTTCATCAGTTCTTGTTCCCTAAGGATAAAATGTACAGTATTCCTGAAGTGTCAGCCTGCTTTCCAAACAAACAAAAAGAGTACTCTATTCTGTGATGTTCTCTTCACTCCTACCTTTTCAGGTGGTTTCGGAGCTTTTCACTGTAGAAAAGATAAGCTATCCAGCTACTTGTTATTCCTAATTTGTAGCACTGGTCTAAGATGATGATTTGGTCTGCGTTTTGCTGTTCTATCCTTGCATAACATGAGCAGATCTATTTAAAATAACATTTTAAATAAAATAAAACAAAGCGGAGGTTGGTAATTAAGCATTTAGTGGAGTTGCTACTCTGAAAAAGCACGTGTGCCTCACAGAATGCTTTTTCACCTCTAGATAAGGAAAAGGAAATACTGTCCTCAAATGTCTCAAGCTTCTAGCTTTTCTTGTGCATCTCCAGCCACCGTTTTGTATTCTGCTCTCATAATCATGACTCTTAGTTGCTTTCACAATTGTGTGTTTTTTCTTCAGTCTAACAGTAGTGGACTCAGATGGTGCCAGCAACTCTACCACTGCCAACTTGACTGTGAACAAAGCAGTGGATTATCCGCCGGTGGCAAACGCGGGCCCAAACCAAGTGATCACCCTGCCTCAGAACTCCATCACCCTGTATGGCAATCAGAGCACTGATGATCACAGCATCGTCAGCTACGAGTGGCTGCTCAGCCCTAACAGCAAAGGGAAGGTGATGGAGATGCAGGTCAGTGTCTTTTCATCTTACAGAGTAGGGATGTGACGATTAAATACTTAAAACTAAATCCACACAAAATGTTATTAGCTTATGGCTGAGCTGGTGCACCAGTCTAGCCACAGGTTTTCAGTGGCATCCTATTTCCTTTCTTGAGCAATGCAGTTTTAAATACTGCTTGAGAATAGAGTATTAAGATAAATGAGAACTTGATAGCTTTGGATTCTGTTGTTCCATATAGCAGGTCTCAGCACAGCTTGTATCTCTCTTTAACCTATGTGACTGCTAGGGAAGTGTGTTTTCTGTCTGTTCAGTTGCTGACTCCTCAGAACATCAGTGAATGCGAAATCAGTGGTGGTATAGTATGGATGTTTAAGTGCTATCAAAAGATGTGGAGCCAGACTGACTGTGTCATCTTTTAGCTAACTAAAACAAGAGTAAGGATGGTATTGAGATTCCCAGAAGTGGCACAGACTTCTGGTCCCTTAACAGGAGGTAATCATAAACACCTGGAACCTGCTGATAATAGTTGCTTTAGAAACAGTGTCTTCAGATCTATAATCATTGATGTAGGGAATCTTCTCAGTATGTTAATATGTTTTCTCACAGGGGGTGAGGACGCCAGTCTTGCAGCTCTCTGCAATGCAAGAAGGTGACTACACTTACCAGCTAATAGTGACTGATTCTGCTGGGCACCAGTCCACTGCAGAGGTCACTGTGATCGTCCAGCCAGGTAAGCTGCCCTTCGTTGCTTTTGCCTCTTCAATTCCAGGTGGGCATCGTTCTGTCAGCGTACTCTAAATCTTGTAGGAGCTTTCTGATGCTTCCAGAAAAGCTTCTCTAACTGAGGACCTTGCAAGGATATTATGTTGCTGATGAACCAACTTAAGAAAATTTCTACAAATATTACCTTTGTAGGCTGTTATCTTACTTTATACAATGTCATCTAGTGAATATTATCCACCTGTGATGGCAGGATTGTATTTCCTGAGTGCTGTCTCTGCTCACAGTGCTAAGTCCTGGGGGATGGGAGCAGAAAAAGTGAAGTGTAGTGCTTAGAGCATGAGAGTCAAAAATCAAAACTCATAGATTTCATCAATCTACCTTTTAGTGCAGATATGTCAATGAAACTGTGATCTGAATTCTTAGCTGCTTTTTGACTCACTTTGTCTGAGTTCAAGATTGAAATAATGGGCAGAAAATGTACTGGGGATTCTTGGAGGAACTTCTTAACACTGGGGAGCAAGCTCCACCTTTCTGGCATATGTGTGAAAAGTATTGCAATCCTTTTTCAGAGAACAATAAGCCCCCAAAGGCAGATGCTGGTCCTGATAAAGAATTAACTCTTCCTGTGGACAGCACCACTCTAGATGGCAGCAAGAGCTCAGACGACCAGAAAATAGTCTCCTTTCTTTGGGAAAAAACACGGTGCGTATCGTCTTCCAGGCCATTCTTCTGCAAGTATCTGGGTCTTTAATTTCAAGCAAGACACACCACATATACCCCTCTTGCCTTAAATCCTTTCCACATCAGGCATGACAGGCTTCACCACTGACTAGAGCGAATGTTACCCCTTATGCTTTTGATTACCTTGCTGTGACTGGAGAAAATAATTTCGCTTTCTGCCACACATTTTGCATTTCCAGGCAACTGTTTCCATCCCTGTAAACTCTGCTTGAGCCTCACGGTCAGCTCCCATGCTCTGTGCAAAGTTGAAACTGATCCTCTTGTACTCTCTTTAGGGGACCAGATGGTGTCAAGCTGGAGAACGCCAACAGCAGCATTGCCACTGTAACAGGCCTTCAGGTTGGGACGTACGAGTTCACTCTTACAGTTAAGGATGAGAGGAACTTGCAGAGCCAAAGTTCTGTCAACGTTATTGTCAAAGAAGGTACGTCCAGCCATACGCAGAACTACCTGGGGCCAAGGTTATCTCTGAGCAATTGAGCAAGAGGCAAACTTAGGAGGAATGGATGAAGAATAATGTGCAGAGCACTGAAATTGCCTTTGTAATCAGGTGTCTGCCCTTTCCTGGAGGAGTAATATTTTCCACTGATTCCCACAGTACCTAATTGCACTTCTCTCCACCAGTGTTAGATGGGGATTTCTGGGTTACGGTAGAGGTCTAAGGCAGTAGTTTTTCATTGGGCACTACCAGATTTGTCTCCAATTGTTTCTTTCTGTTTGCTTAGAGATAAACAAGCCACCAGTTGCAAAGATTGCGGGAAATGTTGTCATCACCTTGCCTACAAATACAGCTGAGTTGGATGGATCAAAATCCTCTGATGATAAGGGAATTGTCAGCTACTTGTGGACTCGGGATGAGGGGAGCCCTGCAGCTGGGGTAAAGTTTCTTTTATAAATGGCATCCTGCAGCATCACAGCAGTCAGTGGGAGGGAGCATTGATAGCTCCTGAGGAAATATAAAGCTGATCACTGCCCTGGTTACCTTTTAGTGATATCCTTAAATACAGTGATACATCATGCTACTTTGATGCTTAGTTTACTGATACTTGCTTTGTTCTGCCTTCCAGGAGGTTTTAAATAATTCAGACCACCATCCGGTCCTTCTCCTGTCCAATCTGGTAGAAGGGACTTACACATTCCATCTCAGAGTAACAGATGCCAAAGGAGAGAGTGATGTGGAAAGGACCACAGTGGAAGTCAAACCTGGTGAGTGTTTTTTGTGCTGTACCACGTTGGCGTACAGTGCATTAGCCTTCTGTTTTTCTGGGTACAGTTTATATACTGTAATAAAACGGCATGTTCTAGATCCAGCTCAGAAGTGTAAAAGGTCAAACATTTGGGGGAAAATAATCGTATTTTTATGTGGTTCTAGGAGGCTGATCCTTACCATTTGTCATTACCTATGAGAGTCATAGACTTGTATTCTGTACTTTTGGATTCAAACCAGAAGCATTTTAGAAAGATGCTAGAAACCTGACTTGTACCTGGACTGTTAAATAGAAGATCTAAAGATCTGTGTTATTTATGTTCTCACTAGATCCTAGGAAAAATAACCTTGTGGAGATCATTCTGGATGTGAATGTCAGCCAGCTGACTGAGAGGCAGAAGGGCATGTTTATCCGACAGATAGGAGTTCTGCTGGGGGTCCTTGACTCAGACATCACTGTGCAAAAGATCCAGCCGTACACTGAGCAAAGGTAGGATTTGTCTGTGAGTGCACGAGGAGAGGAATTGCTTAAGGGTTTTCCCCTGGGAAGCAGATTGGATAATCAGAACATACAAAGACATTGTGTACAATTTATATTTCTGCTTGCATGGGTCAGAAGAGGTGTGTTGCCAAGCAGGTCTTGGCTATCCTTCACCTCTGGAGATGGTGCATTGTCCAGAAAAGCTTCACTGCCTACACAACTATAGTTCAGTTTAATGTAAAATGAAATGTTGAGAAACAGTGCAATAGCTGTTAGAACAGAAAATGGAAGGTTGGTTTTGACTGCAATGTAGTTTAAAGTAAGGTACAGCTGGCCTCTTGTAAACAAGTGTTGGTTTGCATATAGGCCACGTTGTCCGTGTTAACAGCAGTCTGTTGTTACCATAGGTGTGTTTGAGGGTGCTGCAGGTCCAAGGGTCCCACAGTAAGGGAGGAGATTATGAAAATAGTAAGACCATAAAGCTTGAGTATTTCCATATTTAGTGTGAGCATGCAAAGTTGTGCTTGGAGATGTTTGAAACTGGATTCGTTTCAAACTAGTATGAAACTGGATTTATTTGCCATTAGCAAACTAAAAACCATTCCAGCTCTAGCTTTGAAGATCTGGTTGGATCAGAGGTCCCAATGGGACATCTACTGCATGACCAGGTTTACCTGAAGTTCAGCTTTCAAATAAGTTTGGGATTCCGAATGAGTCCCTGTGATGACAGACAGAGGGGAATGACTCTGCCTGGTGTTTGGAGAAGCAGTAGATAATCATTCTGTCTGACTTCCAGCACGAAGATGGTATTTTTTGTGCAGAACCAGCCTCCCCATCAGATATTCAAGGGACGGGAGGTGGCCTGGACACTAAAAAATGAGCTACGGAAACAGCAGTCGGACTTCCTCATCTTCCGGGCACTGGAGATTAACACAGTCAGTAAGTCAGAGCTGCTGTGATATGAGCTAATGTCTTTTGCACTCTTTTTGGATGCTTGCAAGAAAGGCAGAGTTTTCTTAGCATGTTGTATCTTACGTTGCTAATGAGGCAGGACTTCACTGCTTCGGCATCAGGCCTCGATGCTTACGTTTGCACTTCTTCCTGCTTGCAGTGATGGCTAAGCTAAGGGAATGAACTGCACAGTGACTAGATTTGAGTCAAAACCTCATTGTGGTTGACCATATTGAACTGCCTGATGCTTTTTTTTTTTGCCTCACGTGTGAGTCACTGAGTTCACCTTGCTGTTTCTGGTCCCCAGCATGTCAGCTGAACTGCTCTGAGCACGGGCGCTGCGACTCCTTCACCAAACGCTGCGTCTGTGACCCCTTTTGGATGGAGAACTTCATCAAGGTGCAGATGGGGGATGGCGAAAGTAACTGTGGTATGTGAAAGCTCCCTGGCTTTGCTCACCTTTAGGAAGCAAACAGAGTTTGTAGCCCGAGGTACGCTGTGTAAGAGATGCCTGATTGCTCGCTGTATCTCTGACATCATTCCTGCACGAGGAGGTGGTCCCTGTCCTGGCCTCACAGAGCATACCCTTCAGATAGGAAATAGTGGGTAGGAAAGTGACTCCTCTTCAGAGCCTCTTGGTGACCATTTGGTAAGAGTTGAGTCCATTCTCAGTTTATAAATTACGCCCCTTTTTCTACTGTGATCCTATAGGGGATTTCCTGCCACAGGAAAGCAAATTTTTAAAACAACAGACAAAAAAAACCCCAAACTTATGCAGAAAGACTGCAGATCCCAAACCTATGGCTTCCATTGGAGAATTAGAGATCCTGCCAGTGATGGGTGCTAGCCTCTATAATTCCACAAAAGGTCAAGCCTGCCTTTTTTTTGTCTCAAGAGTAGTCATCTAAAGTGCACACTGTCAGCTGTATGAGTTGCCAAAACGTCTTTATCTCTGGGGTGTTTTGCTTTCAGAGTGGAGTGTGCTGTATGTGATCATTGCATCTTTCGTCATTGTGGTTGCCTTTGGAATCTTATCCTGGATGGTGATCTGCTGTTGCAAGAGGTGGGACTGAGGCCATAACCCCCACTGTATCAGTGCTTCAGAGCCAAGTGGCTGCATTAGGAGGTGAAAGAGTTTCAAACCCAGAGTCCCAGCAGGTTGTCTGCTCAGCCCTGTGATGTTAGTTTTTCTTGCTCAGTGTTTCAAGAGGAACATTGAAGTCCTAAAACTCTGGGTTCGTTTAAGAAGTGAGACTTGGATAAGCCTATAAATGTGAAACTAAAGCAATGTTTTTTAATGTTTTGCTTTCTGATGTTAACATAGTCTGCAATAAGCAAGTACTCTGGCTTTGAAGATCAGAGTGTTGTGTTTTTTTTCTTCCAACTTTTTTAAAGCAGCAGCCTGCCTCTTAATTCTGTCTTTTCCCCTTTAGACGAAAAGGAAAATCCAAAAGAAAAAGCAAATACAAGATCTTGGATGCAACGGATCAAGAAAGCCTGGAGTTAAAACCAAATCCCAAAGCAGGTAAAACATGAGAGGGAAGAGCTCAGCAGTTCCAGAATGCTTGCTAAGAACACTCATCCTCGGTGGACTTAAAAACCACAGAGTGAAACAAACATGATGCTAGTCAGTGATGGATGAGTCTCAGAAGATCTCAGTTTGTTTCAGATCTGTAGACAGGCTATTTAATCAAGTTAACTAACTCTTTGGTTTAAATGTTTGGGGCTGAAACTGGTATAGTCCTGGTGTTTCTGTTTCCCATCACGAAGTGGATGCACGTAAACACTTCAGAGACTGACATGATCCAAGAAGTCCAGAACTGGGAGTTAGCTATAGCTTCTCCTGCTCTCAAGTTTTCCATGTAGTTCTGTACTCTGTTTCAGTCAGTTTGCTTCTTGCCAGCATGCAATTCCTTGGCGAGGCTAAGCATGAGTTCAGTGTCTTTAAGCATTTCACTGATCTGATTGACATTGACTGGTAAACAAAAGGACACCAAGCAACATCAACATTCTTGGTGGCCTGCAGAGAGTGCTGTTCATGTCTGCCCTCATATTCTCCCACTCCAAATTACTTGTTTGTAAGCATATCCTTTCTTGTCGTTGTGGGCACGAGGCTCTGAGAGTTTAACCCAGCCTTGAATTTTTTTTGGAATCAAATGCTTCTCTTAGGAGAGAGACCAGTGAGGTCCACAGTGTTCTCTGTGGCTGCAGGCCCATTGGCCCATCCCAGAAAGGCAATCACTTCTCTTCGGTGTTCTTAGCCAGCATTTTCCTGTCCACACTGCTGTCCTACAGAGTGCTTGTCAGGTGTTTTGCAAAAATGACGGAGTTATTTCAGGCAGGAGTGTTTTTGCTGTGGTTGTATCTGATAGCAGAAGCCAGCCTTTGTCACCTGCTGATTGACCAGGGGAGGAGGGAGGAGTGGGAAGGTGTATGCAAAGCATGGCCCTGCTAAATGCTGGCTAGTGCTTCAGCTGCTGAAATATGTGTTTTGATTAAGAGTATTAGTCCTGCTTTGAGGAGGAGTGAAAAATAGTCCCTGGTCCTTGATTAGGAGTGGAAAATAATTACTCATCCTAGTAGTAACCCATGTGATAGTGTTCCAGCAAAGTGAACGGTGCCTGATGCACTGACGGGCACTGCAGCAGCAGAGCTGATCACATAACTCCTCTGAGAGCTGGGCCATCCCCACTGCACAAACACAGATACTCTTGGAGAAAGAAAAATGGGTGTTTTTCCTCCTCAGCACCCAACTCTGCTTTAGTGTGACCATCTGTCACCTCGCGCAGGAGAGCCCCACTGTTGAATAAAGGGCTTATTGTTCTGCAGGCTGTACCAAATGTGCCTCAACCATTTGCTCCCTGGTAACCAAACTCCTTTTGCCTCTTCCAGGGCTGCTGACTAACGTCTTTTTTCCTTCTAGATACGTCCAGGGAGCATTTCCTAACAGAGGAAATGTTGCATTTCTCCATTAAGGAAAAGCTAAATTTAAATATTTCCTCTGCTGACAGTATCAGCAGACGTCTCTCTCCTGTCCTTGTGCATTAATCTAAATGCAGCCCGTTAATTCATCTCCCTCCCTTTGCAGGCAAGAGAAGCAGAGACGAGAGCAGGGAAAGTAGTAAGAACGCAGCGATCTCCTCTTGCACACCTGCATGTTCTCTTTGCCACAACCCATAGCCCCCAGAGAGCTTTCGAGGCAGTGCCCTCGAGCAAGGTCAGGGAGGCACATCCCAGGTACTCTGCGGTTTGTTTCCCTGCCCATGTGTTGTGCTTTGCACTGTGTGCAGTGTCTGCGTGACCTCTGTCACATCGAGGTCTCTGAAACAGGATCACTTTGTCTTTGGCTTCAGCCTGTGAGGGAATGAGAGTCAGACGTGGGGAGGTCAGATTAAGCCGCCCCTTTGACGTGACAGTGAAATGAGACAGAGAGGGAAGGAGTGAGGTGTGGTGGTTGTCCGGCACTGAGGGCAGCTTTAACCTGGAAATCTCTCTCCTTCCAAGGTGGCAGGCAGAAAGCCCAGGTCCTCAACACTAGCCTGATGCACTCAGAGTCGGAGCTGGACAGTGACGAAGCCATCTTCACGTGGCCTGACCGTGAAAAAGGGAAACTGCTCCGTAGCCAGAACGGCTCCTTGCGCAATGGACAGGTGGCACTGAAAGCCAAGAGCCAGAGGGAGGAGATCCTATAGCTCCCTTCAGGTGGCCTTTTGCTGGAGCTCAATAGGAAGGAGAAGGCCGCTCCCGTCCCTGTTCTACAAAGGCCTTCGGAGGCCACTTTGGTTAGGACAGCAGCTGCTAACTTGTTTCCTAGAAAATAACTTTGTGGGTTTCTTTTCGTTCGGTTAAAACTGGCTGTACTTGAATTTGAACTGCAAGGGAAATGAAAGGGAGGAGAAGACAACTGTGAACCACAGGCGAAGCGTCAGAAAAGGCAGAGCTGGATCTGGAGGACAGAGCCACGAGGAGCAAGTGGGAATGTGCAGGACCCTCCTAACCCACCTCAGTGCAGCAGAGGAAGCACCTGTGGACTTCCAGGCCCTTTGCCTTGGAAATCTTTTGAAGAAGGAAGGTCAGAGCTGTACTTCAGGCTGTGCTCTGAGCTCCCTCCAGGCTCCAGCGGCTCGCCACCAACTACTGCTGTCCATTTTGTTCTTTCCTTTCCACCTTCCCTCATGGTTTAAGCACTATGTTAATTTACACTCGTCCTTTCACAAGCACTGGCTGTTTTGTAGCATAGAGGAGGAGGAATCTAAACACTGTGGTCATGCTGCATCGGCTTGCAGGTAGGGAGAGGGTTTTGTAGCCATCCTAAATAGCGGTCAGACTTTTCTCCCTGGGGTGGCAGTGTGGAGAAGCTGACCTGGCTGTGGTAATTGGCTGGGCTGGGAGACCCCCTCCTGCAGCAGGCTCTCCTGTTTGGTACCAGAGCAGGGACAGGACTCTCACCTTTGGCACCTCTGTCTCACATGGCAGACGTAACTCCAAAGCTCTGAGATGTAATTCAGCACCCCCGGCATTTTCTGTTGGTCTTTAAGCCCTCCGTCAGTCTGAACATCAACCATATCTCAATTTGGAAATGCAGTGGGGAAGAGGAACCCCTCAGTACCCAATGAGTGCTGGCAGCTGTGGTTCTCTGCTGGGCTTCATTCAGGTGTGGTGGTCCTTCCCCATCCCCGCTTCTCTGTCTCCCTGTGCTGCTTTCATGGGTTGCACCCCCGTTCTCATACAGGCACGAAGGACACCGCTGCTCCCCAGTGGTTGGGTGGGCAGTTTATTGCCTTTCTTTGTGTTTAAAACTGGAAGACTCATTTCACTGCTTTTGGGTGGTTTTGGTTTTTTTTTTTTTTTTTGTTTCGTTTTGGGTTTTTTTTGAGCTGTGAAAGCCAAAAGGCTTTAACTTCCTCAGTTGTATTTATATTGCTGCACTACTGATCTGTGTCGAGAGAGCTGAAGATTAAACACTATTGAACGCGAGGGGCCGTCCCCTTGCTGAATGTGGCCATGGCTGCTGTTGAGTTCATTTTCCGGGCCATCAGTTGGCTTCCCCTCAGCCACACGCGGGGTGCTGTGCTGTGACACGGAGGCGCCCCCACAGCCGGAGGGGTCGCAGCGCAGCGCTGTGCTGCAGGGCTGCTCCTGGCCCGGCGCTGAGCGCCCTCTCAGGCGTTTCCCTTTGGCTGTAGGACGGACAGACCGCGGAGAAATGGGGGTTTGAGGCTGTGCGGATGCAGCCGAGGCGGTCCCGGGGCTGCGCCTGAAGTCGTTGTGTGTCGGAGGGCTCTGCGCTGCGCGTCCTGCAGTGCTCGTGGGGGGAATCCCCGCTGCGGTGCGGGCTCTCCTGCAGAGATCGGTAACGCTCGGAGTGTCGGAGAGGGAAGAGCCCAAACCCGCACAGCTGCGGTTATTTTTCTGTGTCCTCGGAGTTCTCCATAGGAAGCACGCAGACGCTGAGGTGCCGCGGTCAGCTGCTGCGGCGTTCCCCGCTCGGGGCTTCCCTCCGTGGCCATCCGTCAGCGCTGAGCGCGGCTTCGTGACAGCGCAGCGCTCCCCGTTGGCGTTCCCTCACCGTGCGGCAGCGGAGCGCTCTGCTCTGAACCCTCAGCGCCTCAGCATCGCCGCACGGGGCACAGCGCGCCCCGGCACGGGGCAGGAGGGCGAGGCGGACCCCCCCGTGCTGCAGCGATGTGACACCGCGCCCTTCGGGCCGACCCCCAGCGCCGTGCGTGAGAGTCAATGCGTTCCTCCCGAACCCCTCTCCCCCCTCCCCACATCACCGCCGGCGCTGCTCATTTGCTACCCGAGCGCCGTGGTCCCTCTCTGACCTTGCACGGGGAAGGTTTCTGCATTGCTATGCATTATGATTTCACAATTAGAGACGCCCGTGTGTGGAAGTTGAAGGCAGAGGCGGCTGTTGGACGAACGCTCGGAGCCACTGATTTTATTTCCTTTCACACAAACGTACTTCGAACCCTCGTTAAGGTGATGGAGGCAGACGCTGCCATCCCGTTTTAAAACAGTTTGCTCTTAAACCTTCCCTCCTCTGCACGCCCGCGGGCTGCCCGACCTGCCCGGCTCTGCTTCACGATGTCTGATGGCGGCGTTAATTGGATCGAGACTAAGAGTAATGTTTTAGCCAAGGGTTTCTTGTGAATAAAGACGGAAGGTGTTTTTGCTGCTGCTCATCTCAGTGCTTTCTCCACTCCCAACGCCCGCCCGGGCAGAGTTAGAAGCAGCAAAGAAAAGGGCTCCTCGTGGGGGTCGGGGTGAGCGCGGGGCCGTTCTGCTCCACGCTGTTCCCACCGCTCCGCCCGCGCTGCCCTTACTGTGCCCGCGTGGGTCTGGCACTGCTCCTCCCCGCCTTCCTGTCACTGGGACTCCCCGCATCCCTGCTGTCCCTTCTGGGAGCTCTCGGGGCCCTTCAGGGCTACGGGCAGCGGCGGAGCTGAGGGTCGGAGGACGCGGCTGTGTTGGTGGCACTGCGGTGCTGTGCGCCACCCGGCTGCTCCCACTCTGCCCTTTGCGCTGTGCTGCTGACACAGAGGTGCGGCCCGGGGACATCGGGTGCCGCCTGTGGGCACTCCGGGGATCCCTCCGTCCGTCCGTCCGTCCGCACAGCTCAGTCCGTCTTTCCATTGTTCCAACGATCCCTTTTCCACACCCGGTGCCAAAGCCTCCCCACTCGCTCCCGCACGCGCCAGTATATTTAGCTGCCTCTGAGCCTCTACCTTTCCTTATATAGGAGAGGCCAAACGAATTTCGCACTCTCATTATTAATAGCCCGAGAGGAGCTCTTCGGAGGCTGCCAAAAATAGCAGCGCAGCGCACCCGGGGCAGCCACACCGCGGGGCGTGCATTGCCCGTCGGTGCCGGGATGGGGAGCACCGCGGGGTCCCCGCGTGCCGTGGGCTGACCCTGCGCAGAGGTAGGGCCGGGAGGGCCGCGGGGTGGGCAGAGCGGCGTCGCTCTGCGCTGTGATCCTATAAGCCCCGCCGCGCCGGGGTCAGCCGGGTGGGTCAGCCGGGGGTCCCCCATCCCCCCTGGGGTCCCCGCGCCCCCCGTGTCCCCATCCCCGCGGGGTCTGAGCGGCGAAGGGCGTCGCGCCCCGTGGAACCTCTGCGCCTCTGCTGGGCCCGGGCGAGGGCTGCGGGCGCTGCGGGACAGCCGGGGAACGCGGGGGGGGGGGGAGGAGGTGGCCGCGGCCCCCAGAGGGAGACGCTCATCGTCGGGGACCGCCGCATCCCGGCGGCTCAGCGCGGGGCGGGGAGGGGGCCGTGCCCGGAGGGGCTTCGCCTGAGCCCAGCGGCACCCGCAGCCCAGGCGGCGGCCGCCTTAAATCCCTCCCTCCCTCCTCCCTCCCCGGCGAGGGAACTTCTCCCGCTGAACCGGAGGATGCTGCAAAGCTCCTGCGGACGAACCGGAGGAGTCCTATGGCAAAGTCACGGGGAGCGGCGTGCAGCCGGCGGGGACGCGGAGAGCCGCCGTCATCGGAGCCCCGCGCCGGGCACCTCCGGGGCAGTGAGTGGTGCGGGGGGTGGGGGTGGGGGCTCTCCGCTGCGGGGCTCTCCCCACCGCCGGCGTTTAACCTTCAGCGAGCGCCGCTGGAAGGCAGAACCGCGCGGGTGGGGATGCGGCCGCTGCTCACAGCCCCGCGGCTCTGCTGATGGCAGTGGGGGGTGGGCACAGCCCCGGGCTGAGGGGGGTTCCCATGTGTCGGGCAGGCGAAGGAGTGCGGGTGATGCTGAGGAGGTTGGGGTACCCCCGGGCGCGTGGTGCGGGGATGCCTGATGCGGTGGGACGCGATGAGATGGGATGGGATGGGATGCCCAACTCTCAACCCTGCAAAGCACCGCGGCACTGCGTGCCCCAAAATGCTCCATGGCCAAAGATAAGGGCGGGGGCCCCCCAGGTGGCAGCGTGCCCATCCCCTGTTGTTGTGGGGCTGAGCGGTGACATTTGGAGAGGCCACCAACGCCGGGCGCGTGGTTGGGGCACAGCGTGCAAAAAAGATGCTTCCTTTTATAGCCAGGCCGGGGCTGTTTGGTGCTGTGTGAGCGTGTGGGACACCACGGGCAGCCCCAGCACCCCCCCGTGCCGCTGCCTCCCCCTATCAGCCCATTTGTCCTCATGCCTGGAACTGTGCAGGTACGGACATGGGGGCTTTGGGGTGAGCGCAGTTCCGGGTGCTGCCCTCCAAGGTCACCGTGAGAGCCCGGCCGGGGGCTGCGGGGCTGAGCTGTGGGACGGAGCCATGTGCGTCCCCAGGGCCGGGAGGACACCACTGCAGTGCTGGGAGATGTGCCTGCGGGCAGCCGGGGCCGATCTGTCCGGGATGCGACAGCCCCGACCCCACACCCTGATGGTGGGGGCTCAGCTGTGGTCTCACAGCTCCCTTAATGCTCCTGCAGCACAGCTCAGGGCTGGAAAAGCCAAAGGGGTGAAGCAGGGACATCCCTGCAGCACAGCCACAGGATGCCTTCAGAATACTCTTGGGGGCACGGGACTGCCTCTCCAGCTGCCACCAGTTTGGTGTCCTGGTCCCTGGGAGTCATGTCCCCGTAGTGCCCGTGGCTCTGGGCACATGGCTACGTGGGCAGCCCAATGGCACTGGGGGGGATCGGAGCACCCCAGGCTCTGCTGCCTCAGTTGTCTCTGGCTCCTGCAGAGCTGCAGCACATGGGGTGCTGAGTCACGGCCCCGCTGGATGCCCCCACAGCCCTGCACCTTCCTGTGCCCCCCTGGCCCCACAGGGCCTGTCCCCGTGTTCCCATGCGGCGCTCCAGCTCTGAGATTAGGGATAGGAAGGTCATTGGGGTCACAGCGCAGCCCAGCTGGTGCCACATTCGTCCCCCCAGCACCGTGCCCTGGCTGTGGTCACACTGTGCCGGGTCTGGTGAGCCCCCTCCACCCCTCGCTGTGGTCTCCAGCCCCAGAGACACCCACAAACCCCCCCCACTGGGAGAGGTGCCCCCAGCCTGCCACGGGGCATGAGGGCTCCTGCATGCTCCTGTCCCTGTGAAGGAGGGGGTGCAGGTTGGTGCTGTACCCCCATCCCTGTACCTGACTGCAGTACAGTGCAGTGCAAACACTGCGTTGACACTGCGTGGTGTTGGGGGTGCACTGTGAGCCACCACAGCTGTGGGAAGGAAGGGGCTCTGGCAGGGCCTGGGGTGGGTTAATGAGTGGGGTTAAAGAGTGATTGGCTGCAGCTGGGTGCCATTGGGGTTGGTGCTGATTAGTGGAGATGGGGATGGGATGGAGCACACCTGGCAGGTTGGAGGCTGTGCTGTGAGCCCCCCTGGGCTGGGGCTGCCTGTAGGAGCAGCCCTGTGCCCGCTGCCTCTCCCTCCCAACCCTACATACTTCTTCATATGCCCATATGGAGTCGGCCGGCGTTATGGAATGTTAAGAAGTATGTATCCTCGGGCTGGGACCCCCACGCTGGGACCCCATCGCTTCCAGCAGCTCTGATGGCCTCCATGGAACGAAGGAGTGGTGCCTTCCTGGGGCTGGTAAAAAGGAACCAGATCAACTACAACTGGATTTGGTCCCCTTCAACCAGCTGCAGTGGGGCACGAGGTGACACGAGATGACAGGAGGCGGCAGGAGGCCTGGGGACACGGAGGGGACACGGAGGGGTAAGGAGCGGGCAGTGGGGCGTGGGGAGGGCTGGAAGAAGTGGGTTTGGGTGTTTTCTTACGGCTGCTGAGCAGAGGAGGGGGAGGAGCTGGAAACGTCCACCATTCCTCATCCAGAAGTGCAGAGCCCCACCGCTGTCAGACCCCAATAAAGCAGCAGCCATCCCCCATCATCCCCATCCCCCCCCCCCCCCACCCCCCCGCCACAGCACAGCACAGCACAGCACAGTACGGGGATCGCTGCGCGCGGGGCGGGGCGGGCGCTCCCCGCTGCGGGGCAGTTTCGGGTCCGTGGGTGCGGTGCTCAGAGGTCGCTGCGTGGATGTTACAGCCGGCGGGTACTGCGGGAGGGAGCTGAGGCTGCAGGGCTGAGAGCGCCGAGCAACGCTTTCTCTCCTTTCTTCCTCCTCAGCCATGAATCCGAACATCATCAAAGCCGCCATCGGGGGCGGCGTTGCAACAGGTGAGGGGGGACGGCGCGGCGGGGGGAGCGGCGCTCGGGGTCGGCGCCGTCCGCTGCCCGTTCTCCGTGGGATCGGGGCGTCCCCACCGTGCGGCCCGGGGGGCTCCGACTGCTCCGTCGGGTCGGGCGCGGTGCCGGCGGGGACGGCCTTAACGCGGTGCTGTCCCGGCGCAGGAGTGGCGCTCGTGGCCGCCCCGTTGATCGTTGGGGCGATGGGCTTCACGGCTTCCGGCATCTCCGCGGGCTCCGTAGCAGCCAAGATGATGTCGGCTGCGGCCATCGCCAACGGCGGCGGAGTGGCTGCGGGCAGCATCGTGGCCGTGCTGCAGTCGATCGGTGAGTGCGGGGCTGCGGGAGGTTGGGGTGACGAACTCATCTCGCTTCCACCTTCGGGTTCGTTCACCCAAAAGGTTGGGGGATGGGAGAAAGCCTCGGCGGGGGAAGGGACCCGTTCGGATAAGGGACCCGTTCGGATAAGGGACCCGTTCGGATAAGGGACCCTGCGCTTTAGACGTGTCCGGGCACCGAGAGGGGCGGCGGGGGGTCGGAGCTCCTCGGCTGCCTCCGCCCTCCGCTCACTTCGGCCGCTCTCTGTCCCTGCAGGAGCCGCGGGGCTCTCTTTCGGTGCCAAAGTCGGGTTGGCCTCCGTCTGCGGGCTGCTCGGTGCGCTGATAGGTTTGAAAATCCCTTCAGGGATGGATGGCGAAGCGCAGAAACGCTGAGAGACGGCACAGCCGCTGCTGCGTGGTCGGCACCGGGACCGCATCGCCCACCCGCGGCCCCCACAGCGATGAGTGCGTGAGAACAATAAAGATACTGCAGAGGAGCCGTCCTGGTGGCTGTGTGTGTCCGGGGGGGGGTCGGGGTTTGGGGCACGCAGATCCTGCAGTGAGAGGAGGTGGGAAAGGTGGGCACAGAGCTCAGGGAGAGCCCCGTTATTCAGGGTGTGAGGGGAGGGGGGGCTGTGGGAGCTGCTGGGATGGGGGGGGCTCTGCTGGAGGAGGGAACCAACAGCAGACAGGAAACAACGCTGCACTCCCGGGTTAAGGTTAAAGGTTTTTAATCACTTTTCCAGAATACAGATACGATTCCAACAAAAACTATTTTGGGGGTCTCAGGAATTCACTTATTAATACCATACATTGAACTCTATAAATTCTCATATAAGAAAAAGAAGTCTTTTTCATATAGGTTATGATGCACTGGCGACCTATTTGAATCTTTTGAAGTTCACACTTTGCAGCTATATAGCACCTTTCATCACGGGGCTGCAAAGCATCCTACGGAATTTAGCCTCATAATGCCCAAACGAGGTAGGAAAGTCTGGCCAATTTACAGAGGGGTGCAACCGAGGTAACAGAGGGGCAAAGGAGCACATGGGAGGCGTCACCCATACAACAGCAGTGAGTGCACACGGGGCCCTGGGCTGCAGTGGGGAGTGGGCAGAGCAGTCCTCCCAAGCCCTGGCCAGGAGGGAGGAGCCCCTCTGCCTCTCAGAGGCCCTTCTGAGTGCTGTGGTTTGTTGCCTTGCAGACAAATAGGGAGTGAAGGGGTGAGGGGCTCCCCCAGCTGTGTGTGAGCAGTGGGGCTGCAGCGCTGCTGAGCGCATCTGTGCAGTGGGGGGCAGGTGGAGATTTGGTGGTGGATTCTTTGTGCAGCTCGAGAGCTTCCTGGGATGGATGCCCTCCTTTCCTCCAAGTGAACAATAACCTCCAGTACTCCTGGTTTTCCTTTAACGCAACCCAAATCTCTGCTGAGAAACAACCAGCTCATCTCAGCGACCCTTCCTGGTGGACAGAGGAGCTGTGTCCTGTGTGCAGGAACGCCCTAAGCTCAGCTTCCTGATCTGTTTGTCCCAGCTGTGCTCTGTGCTCACATTCCCCACTTCCTCCCAACTTCTGTACTGCTCCCAGGGCTGAAATCCCGTAACCAAACCCGAAGGTTTTGCAGCACGCTCGGCTGCACCACCTGAACCCAACCCTACAGCTCTGCTTTCTCTGCAGGAGATGGGCAGGGACTTCACTGCCCTTTCACTGTGCGTCTCCAAGGGGACGTCACTTGGCTGGAGGCCACAGCCAGAGATACCCAGAGCCTTCCTTCAGACCAGCTGTTAATCAAGCTGGCAGAGCAATTCCTCTGATAACCGAGCTGCTTTTTGCACATCACTGCGACACCGAGCACCTCCACGTTCCTCCATCCACCAATGGACACCACACTGAGCACTCTGTGAGCCAACACTGCGAGCACAGAATGCTCCGCACAACCCCTGAGCTGCAGCTCCCTACAGCAACGCCCTCAGTAGCGATGGCTGTCCATGCCCTCCTCCCCAGACAACGGCCACAGCGTCGCCTCTGTGTGCTGAGTCACAGCCAGACACGGTGTGTCAGCAGTGGAAGGCACACGGATGGAGGAGGAGATCCCATCAGCACGAAGCATCACCTTTCTTGCACTCATACTGGTTGTTTCTCTCGCCACTCTCAGACCAACACGAGATTTTCCTCCTTACAAGATCACATCAATTAATACGCAGCGTTGCACAGTTAGCAGACGGTTCAGCTATCTCTTATCTCAAACAACCTTATCTAAGCGTTCAGAACTCCTGCACTGTTTACGTTATCTCCACGCTTCAGCTCTCCATGCCCACGAAGGGATCACGTGGGTGGCTGTGAGCCTCAGCACAGCACTCCGTTCGGAATGGAAACTGAAACCATTCGTTCTGATCCCCGCACCACCCAACGGCGCTGCGTCCAACCCTGCCTGCCTCAGAGCCATGAAATAAAAGCAGTTATCACCGTGGGGAACAGCTGCCTCCAGCCAGCCACGCTCCTGGGGATTTACCTCTCCTTGCTGGGACAACACGAGGGGCCAATCCCATTCCGAGCACCTGGAACAAAAATCAACATACGCAGAAGTGTTCACAAAAAAGCCACGGGCTTCAGAGAAGGCAAAATGAACGCGTCAGGCAGCAGCTCCTGGCTCCTTCCTCCTCCTAACACTGAGCTTCAGACACAGCTCCATGGAACCAGTGCAGCTCAGGCTTCTTTCCACCCCATACAGACCCAGCCAATGGGTGACCGAACTCCTCCTTTTCCCCTGAAACACTATCAGCCATCCCAGTACAAAAAGCAGTGCCCGCTATCCGTTGTAACGTCACTGCGGGGAGGGACAGGTCAGTGTTCACAGAACATGAAATGAACCTCCACTGAGCCTCCAAACGCTGCCAGGGCGGCTTCGTGCATCGGCCCGGATGTATCACAGCCAAAGGATCCTCCCAGGAGCAGCAGAGCAGAGCAGGGAGAGAGCAGCACCTCCGGGCAGAACACACACACACGGGTGGGCTTTGAGCAGACACAACCAGGGGCAGCTTTACTTTTCACATAGTTTTCTGTATTAAAAAATACATCAGTGAAATCTGTTACAGGCAGGGACAGGACTACCGAGTACACAACGTCAACAGGCTACTTTCTGATTTTATTTCTGATGTTAAATTACTTTTGTTACTGCTAAAAAAATAATTAAAAAACAAAACAGAAACAAAAACAACCAACAAACGGAAAACAAAACGAAAAAGAAAACATAATTAAAGGCTGTTGATTTTCATCTCTTGAAATTGTAGTGACAAGATCAAATATCAGAGCCCTGTTACAGAAGATGGACAGCTGACCAGAACTAGATAAAAACCATACAGTTCTCTTCTTTAAAAACAGTTTGGGTTTCCAATGGATCTGTGGTTGCTAAGTCATCAGAAACACACAGCCATGTATGGAGGTACAGCCAGTGCCCGATAAAGTCCTGTCCTCTCAGCACAACGTGGCAGCTCTTCTCTTCACAAAGATGCAGTAACAGCCAAGCCTTGAGAAAGGCTCTCTGACTTCCCAGCATCAAGCCTACGTCTCTCTGGGTGGGGTGGGGAAAAGATGCACACAGGAGCTCTCTACCATAGTTCTGTTGTCAGAAGTAATACTGCATCCTTTGGGCAACACTGCACACACTGCAAAGGTGCAAAGAGAGAGCGCACGTCTCTTTTGTCTGAAATAACAAGGCCCTCTGGATTTGCCCTCCAAAATAACCAAAACCATAGGAGTGGGGGAAAGAGGAGAAAGGAAAGCTGCCTCGAGGGAAAAAGAACGTCCACGCACCTCAGTATTTGCTAGATTAGGATCGACAGACTGAAGAGCTACTGGGCTAGTAAAGGGATTTGCTGCACATACCCCAGGACAGTCCCCTCCCGTACAGAACCCCAAAGCGATCGCTCTCAGGTTTGACCTACAGCACTCCTGCACAGCGCAGGCCGAGCAGCCGGGTGAGAGCTGCTGCCCTGGGCTGAGAGCAAGGCTGGCACTGACCAACACAGCCACACAGCCATTGCTCAGCAGCTCCCTGCAGCTGTGCCCGCGGCCTCTGCCTCCCCAGCGTTTGATCCCGGTTGTAAAAAATCTTATAAAAGCATATTGGTATTTATAACGGAAGTCGTCTGGTTGTCTCAATACCACCAAATCCTCTCCTGTCCTTGTGAAGACCTCCAAGATCTCCACGTGTTCTTTGGCAGCAAGGACTGCCAGCCAGCAGGCTGAGAGGTCACGTGAGCCACAGCCTAGCTCTCCATGCCTGACATGGTTATGGTAGATGTTCCACGACCATTTTCCTTAAAAAAATCTCTTTTTTTTTTTTTTTTTTAAACCCTACACAGATAAAGGATTTATGCACCACTCAAACAGGTTAGTTCAACTTGAATTTGTTCAGAGGATTTATCGCTGCCTGCCACAGGACGTTGTTTCTTGCAGCTTATGGAGCTTGTCTCCTTCCAGTTCCAGTTTGTACATCCGCTGTGGTTCCAAATATGCCTGTAGGTGACATGATCTTGGCTTATGTAATACACATTTTTCCAAAAGCTGGACGTATTCACAGTTTGGTGCTTCTGATGTATTCAAAGGAAAACATCCCACTTCAGTTAGTCTGATAACTCAATATCAGAGTCTTCTGATTTGACTTTGGCAAGTTCTTCGTGTACCTCCCTCACCATAAGAATGCGAGTTAACATGATGTCCAAAGTTCCCGGGTCTATTGGCAATGTGGAATACCACATGGGGCTATTAGGTACACAGGAGCGCTCAGGCTGAAGGTAAAATACATCACTTCTCTGCTTCACGCTTTCAGAACTGTCAGTGTAAAAAGAAAACACATTACAGAAGGCAGCTTTAAAAGCCTTACTCATAAAAAAGCGATGGAGAAGCAACAAAGAAAACGGAAGCTACACTGAGGTTACAACACTGTAATTAAAGCAGTATAATTAAGATCTTTTTATTAGTGGATTGGTTTCCCCTCTTCAGCCTTGTGAACGTTTAAGCTGTGCCCAGGTCACTTGGCTCTAGCTGCTTACAAAGAAACAAAGACAATCTGTGACTTCTTTTTTACAGATACAGTTCTTCAGCTGTCGTATGATCCACACTGGACTCCAATCCTGGAGTCTTTATATGACTGACAGATGCATCTGACATTCAATCTCTAAACAGAACATCCCATCCCACTATTCCACAACTGCTGTGCGCTTTGGGACAATGAATGTTTGAGGATCAGCAGAACTAAATCCTAGCTTGCTTCTCCTGCTGCAGAACGGTGAGCCCATCTGCCTGGCAGACTGACCATCAGACTGAGGAACATCTCTGTGCTGGAAGGAAAGGACAAAGAGCTCCAGAGCAAGAATCCCTCCTGCTTGGCCTTGGAATCATTCACATTAAAACAGCAAAGTGAACTCTTACTGCAGCTTGTACCACTGCAGGGGCTCTGCAGGAGCTGATATACTTTGAGAAGCATGAAAATGTTTTCTCATCCCAAGGACGGCTAACATCTTCTAATGATATGCAAGTGAATACAAGGAAGATAAGGAGATAACAGAGCCAGGACAGCTGCTAGGCACACCTTTGCCAAAACCATGGGACTATTTGCAGGAAGCTCACTAGGTACATTTCTGAGGGTGATTTATTTGAGTTTCAGCTGACACTAATGAGATCCTGTTTCATCCTGTTGGTGCATTTTCTTTGAGGAACACCATGCCCACCTGCTCACAGACCTACCTAAAGTTGATACCGAACAGGAAAGACAAAATGATTTGTATCTGTGTCCTTGCTGTATAGTCTCTAACTCCTAAATAAAAATCAATCTCACATCTCAGCAAGCAAAATCCATCATCACTTTTGCCTAAGTCACACTTTTCCTACCCTCTTTCACAAAGAACGCCATGTCTGAGGAGAGTCCCTGCCTGAATTCCTGCTCTCATCTATGTGCAGATTAAAGACTAAGTTCTCTCACTTACCACTTTGACAAGTAAAATTCATAAAGTCGCACTGGACATCTCAGGGGATTATCTGCATTTTCAGCCATTTCCACTGCTGTTGAAATCTCCTCATCTTCACCGCGTTTCCTTTTGCCTACAGACAGTTTATCTGGACACACAAAAATGGTATCACTCGGGTTCAGTGAAGAGGAGCACATGAAAGGTCACACAGAGTCCTGCAGCCTGGCACCAGTCTGACTGGACTCTGCAACACCTCGAAACACACTGCTTGAGGTGATCACCTGCTGCAAACAATTCCTCTTTAAATCATCCCGGAGTGAAAGAATTTGAAAGAGTGCAGGATAACAGCAGAAACCAAACTACCCACAGCTCTGCTTACTCTATGATGTTTTTCCCCCCCTGCCCTTTTCAAATAAGGAGGAGATAACAAAACCATGACTGCAGAGATTCAGGCGATCAGAAAGCATCCACTTACCTGATTCTACCTCTTGTTTTTGAAAGGGTGGGAAAAAACGTAAATATGTTGTCTTAGTATTATACTTCAGAGTCCGGGTCCGTCTCATGACGTGGGCAAAGGACAGCTTCAGGTGCTCACTGACATTCTTTAGTTGAAAGTATTTGGTGTTGAAGAATAGCAGTGTGTTCAGTAAAACTATGGGGGAATATGCACCCAGCTGTTTACATTCCCACAAGTGTTCCTCTTCTATTCTTGAGAACATATAACCTAGAAACAATGTGCAGAGAAAGAAAAAATGTCACCTATGCAATTTTAGGACAGTTCCTCATGCTCAGTTACAAAGGAATGTAATGGCTTTTACAGGCTGCTGGCAATCTAAGAGACCTTCCCCATCTTCCCAAAGCAATGAAACCCTCATACATGAGCAGAGTAGGACGTAGAAATGAGTCAAATTACGTTGGCAGATTCTGTCAGAGATGCATGTAAATCCCCTTTCAGCTAACCTTGTACATGAATGAACTGTGCATTAGAACAAAGTCAGACCTATCATAGGTAACTGTGATATAAAACCAAGAGAACTGCATGCAAGAACACAGAGGGCATGTGGGAAATTGTGGAGCAGCACCATCTTCCAACACCTGGTGAATGGATAAAGGTATATAAAGGAAGATTACAGACATCAGCAGAATCTCACTGAGTTTTAATTGCACTGCATTAAACTGGAGTCAGTCAACTGCAAAAACGCCCAGCTCCTATGACATGGAGCATGAGCTTAAAATACACCATCTCTATACACACATTGTCCATTTTTATCATCCTAAGTTAGGAAGGAGAAATTGAGGCCGATGAGAGATTTGTTCTGCAAGAAAACTTCACTGTACACAGCTACCTATAAGCAAATGGGTTATTTCTGCACCAACAGAAAGTTGTAAATAAAAAGGCAGTTTCAGATCCTTCTATGGAGTTGTCAGTATCACTCATGTTTTGGTGGTAATCTGAAAAAAAGATCTTATATACTCATAAACTGCATGAATATCCTCTAAGAACAATTAATAATATCTGCAGAATTGGGGAACTCTTAATGTGGAAGGGATTGAGGTGAGAAGAACTTGGAGTCAAGGAGTTGAGGCAAGACTCCAATGATTTCCTTATATGATCCTCTGATTATCAGAAGTATTTCCAGTTCTGATATGGAAATACTTCTTCAGCTCCACAACGAGCAACTCATCTCAAATACTGCACACAGTTCTGTATTCAAAAAGATTAGCTCGAACTTGAGGGAAGAGAACTAGCACATTGAATACAGGAATGGGAAGCCTTTAAAGGAGCTGAGAGATTGATCAAATGAGGGAAAGGTATCTTTAAATGAAACCCATAATTGGTAGAGATAGACACACAATCCATGATTCTAGTCTACCACAAACAACTGCATGGTGGAGAAAGAGGAGACTAATGTGAACGTCTCAGATCACATCCTTCTTCATGGCACTGAGAAAAATACTCATAATAAGGCTTTGTCATGCAGCTACACAAAATAAAATAATTGTCCTACCATTTGGAAGAATTGTAGGTTCCCAGATTTTCAAAAGTTTTGTAAGTTCAATCATAAACCTGGAATAGGGCTCGGTAAAAATGTTATCTATTCTACCATTCTCAAACAGGTACTACGAGAGAAAAAAAAGGAAGACATATAATTTATGAATACATAACATTGCAGAGATACAGGACATCAGATTCTTTACTCTTCCTATGTCTGAGTGTCTTATGGTCCAAAATGCTATGCTGAAATCCTCAGTAAGATACCACACCAGATTTTCTGCATGGACTGGGATTTCCTTGGTATGAAATGAGAGATCTAGGCCAGAATTATTTTTATTATTCTGAGCTTTAGAGCTCCTTTCTGAAGAAAATCACCATCCTCTAAGTATTAAAATATTCTAGAAAAAGCAGCCCGACAGATTAGGCTGCTGAAATAGAGCTACTGAATGAGCGTAGTCTTTGCCAGGTGATCTCTTCCATTTAAACTCACATATTGGAAGAGTACTGTGCAGCTATTTTAGATGTACAGCGTTCAATCATAAATCAAATTCTTCTGAGGAGCCTCAGGTTTCTACAATTCTTTCCTACATATGAAAGGGGTAAATACAGTCCCAAACCTAAAGATTTGTGTCAAGCCCTCCACACCACATTCCTCCCAGGTAAGAAGAGGTTTGTTTACTCTGATCGAAAAACAAATTAGTAGAATAAGAGATTAAGACACATTAAGAACGAAGCACAGAAAGATACATTCTCACCTCTACAAAAAACGAGTAGCTACTTGAGACTATGGGTATAACGCCTAAAAGGCCACTAGAAGTTTGTATGTTCTCTGCAGTGTCCAAATTCTGACTTACCTGCTGAATTCCAAGGCACAAATATAAGATGCTGTCAGGATCATATTTTTCTCCATTCGGTCTCCGCACCTCTTGAATAAACTGGCACAGGCCAAAACTCAGCTCAGCAAAAGTGCACGAGAGAATGTCCTCCTTGAGTTTCACAGGACGAACTGTGGTGAAGAACATGATTAAAGAAATATCTTTATTCAAGAGATTAAATCTTTACATTTAAGTATTAGAGAGTTCACTGAGTCCAAGATATGGTGCAGCAATGGTAATGTGTACTCAGGCTGGCAACGCAGGGTTAGTAAATCCTTCATAGCTGGACTCGGGAATCTTGAGTGAGAAAAAGATCCTGAATATTTCCCAGTAGTTCTGGGCACAAGCTGAGCACAGAGTATTCGACTCCTTAAAGGGAAAAGGAATGAAGAGTTTATAGGGCTGTGAGATTCAGAAAACGAAGCAGCGCAGAGAATCGATCGAAGAATCTGCAGTGAAATCACTGCTTGGCCACTCCACATTGCGGGGCGACTGCCTGGGACCGAACAGGGAACCTTTCTGTGGGGACTGACATTGCTTCCTGGAGCTGTTAGTAACCTTTGTTTTCTTAGCTACGAGAAAAGCCCATTGTCACTCATGTGATTACTCCTTCTGGGAAACAGAAAACAGCTGTTCTTGTGTAATGACAGAAGAAAGCAGAGCTTATTCTAAACAGCATTTTCCCTTTTGGGATCTTCCTTATATAAGCCCTGCCACACCTAGATCTATGCACTACAGAAGCATTTAATACTGCTTGTTCTCTTCCCCACTGTCCTCAAAAAGCTCAGTTACAGAACTAAATCAAATTCTCTGCTGCACTCTGAAACCTTGCCCATGCAACACTCAGTGCGAACATGGAAGACAGACTTGAGACCAGGGAAGAGGGGAGTCAGACACTGCCAAACCCCAGGAGTGCTGTGCTTTTGTACAAAACTAAAACCCCAAAAACATCCATAATTAGAAAAACAAACGAAAGTGACATTTATATTGTCGTTATTATCTATCACCCCCGTGAGAGGCAAGGAACAATTCATGCCTTTTAAAGGTAGTTTCAGGCAGAGTGCAGCACAGAAAGGGTACACTTCTGGAAGGTTTGTTTCCAGCAGTGACGCTCAGAAAGAACACAGTGGTGCACAGCTTTTTACAGCAAACACTGATGCTGACAAATACTTTGTGAATGTATGAGCTACAGATGAAAAGACAGGGCCAAGCCCGTGTAGTCAGCTTGTAAGTGTGGTCTAGTAACAGCACAGTAAAGACTTTGCAGCTACATAAAACATCTGTTCTAGAAATGAAGAATTAGTGCAGGAAATGAACACATAGGTGAGGTTAAAAGACCAACATTTCGTGTTGAAAAGAAATCTGGTATTTCAGAGCCTGCTTTAAAAGATAATGGATCAATTAAGAATGCAATGGCTGAGATTTTTAAATGCAAGATGCTCTGAAAACTTTAGTCTACTCATGGCTATTTTAAAACTTCATTTTGTCTTGAAAAACGTATTATACTGAGAGTTATTCAACCAATTATTTCTGTTTACCTGAAAACTTCAGGTCCCCTTGCTCCTCCTGTGCATTTTTCCATTGGACCCAGTTCTTCCAGGCATTTACCCCATACATATACTTTAGGGTCATCCCAGAAACAGAGCATCCTGGGTAGGAGCCCTGCATCAGATTGCGGGGCTCTACAGCAACTACAGACTTCTTTCGTCCCTGTAGGAAAACAAACAAAGTAAAGCAAATAAAAGCTTAATAAGCACTTCATCTATGGATGCTTCACTTCACCTCATATAAAGAGAGCAGTAAACTGACACGATAACAAAAGGCTATTTCCATGGTAGAAGCTGAAAGTATACATACACATTTTTTAACATGCAGAGAAGAAAATATTTATCATGAAGAACAGGAAAAAATACAGTGTAGCTAAATTGAATTCTCATTTCCACCCTGGATCAATAGTTTTTTTACTTCCAAGGATTCATCCAACATTATTACTGTAAATGCAAGGAATTAACATTCTAGAGGACTTTCTTACCCGTCTCTTTGGCTGGGGGAAGCCATCTCTGTGCCTCCGTCTTGCTCGTGAACGTGAATGCAAACCCAGTCCCTTACTGAGAGGGTCAAATGAGTCTGAAGTCAAATCAACACCATTAAGAATTTAAATTATATGATTTAACAAGCCCGAGAAGAAGTGTCACTTAAAAATACCAAGTACCCTAGCGACGCCAATCACATCTGTATATTCAAATAATACTTTATGTCTGAACAACTGGGCAATAAATGTACTCAGAAGAGGAAAAAAACCCCACCCCCAAACAGTGGATGCATTCATTCAGACAAACTGCTATTCTTTTGCACCACTAACACGGATTATACCTAGGAACACAAAAATGATACACTGAAGGGAGTCAGGCAAGAATATGTGCTACTCTTGACAGTGGTTCTGTAAAATGCTGTCTGTAAAGATACCAATAATATTTTAAAAACAGTAATTTTTAGTAGAGCGGACATATTGCTGCTGCTTTAAATATCCTGTTTAACTGAATGAAAACATATACCCCTCTTAAGCAGGCTGTGGCTCTAACACTCACTCAAAGTTGTGTGAGTTTTTATACAGCAATGAACTCTTCTTAGTGTTATACAGACCTGATGGAAAATCTGCTTCCAGGTCCTGTTCCACTTCACCTTTGGAGATCTGCTTCGGTTCTGGATCTGGTTCTGGCAGGGCATTTGATCGTAAGGCATAGTGATTTAACTCTTCTTCCCAGCTGTGTGGAGTGGACACTGCTTCTGATTCTAGATCTCCACTGTAAGTGCTACCTTGGTCTGTAACAAGAGCGATCAGATATACCACATGCTATAGAAAAGGACAGACAAAGAGAAGAGTTTGAAGAAAAGATATATCTGGATCAAAGTCCATTTGCAAAAAAAAAGTCAAACTGACCTTTCTCAAACATCTTGGGGTCCAGGAAGAGCTCATGCTCGGATGTTTGAGAGCCTTTAGAAAAAGAAGGAAACTTTTATCTACAAATGATTTACAGCTTACACAGCTAATAGAAGAAATACATGTATTAGGTCACAGTGCTTCTACACGACACATCTCATCCTCCACTACAGTTTTCCTAACAGCTCTCTGCCTAGCTCACGCTGTTATGGGAGAAACAGAAATGCAGAATTAACCCACGTTTGCTTTTCTAACTATTTTCACCCCTCCATGTTTGTTATTGACAGTCATCTGTAGGCAAATGCAGCATTCTGTTCATTTCTTTCTAGCTTGCTCCACTTCTATTACACAGTATGATCACTTTCCAACACATTCTAACCTGCATCATCCTCTAAGAATCCACTATAAAAAGCTTGACAGGAAAATATTCTTGTAAAGCAGTTGCTCTGCCTTCTTGATTTTGTCTCCTGCTAGTGCATGATGTACTGGTCTGGAGATTACTACCACTAGCAACTTGTTACTGCCAACATAAGTTAAATCAGCACCTAGGATCAGGGAAAAGGAATGCAAAGACACTTAAAGCACTGCAGACAACAGAGGCTATATACCCATTTCTCTACCTATTTACCGTGAAGAGAGGACCTCTCTATCTCACTGCATTTAGTTTCCTTTTAAAATCACTACATACCACCATGAGAGTGTGTTTTGTCTTTCTCCTCATCTTCTGCAATCATTTCTGCCATCTGAAGGAGATCTGCTTCAAATGGACTTATGGGAATCTTTTCTTTGATATCCTGAATTGTTTCAAGGATCTTATCAGCATTATCCAAAGTAGTTGGGAAAAGCATGGGAACGGGTACCTATACAGACATGCAGAAATTATTAGAGATTGTTTGGGGATGAAGGGAAGCAGCAAACACACCAGGGAGATTCTACTTATTTAATCTTACTTACACACTTTCAGGGATACACATAATTTTACATAATTCCAGAACAGAAAGCCCTTTTCATTTCTGCAATAACCCCCCAAACTGGTGTTTTTACATAGTGAAGCTTTAACAAAGCGTAACGTGATAAGGAAAGAAATGGCTTCATAGACTCCAAATACCACTCACATGACTCATCAGAAAACCCAATCACATGGCTCTTGATCAGAACAAAAACTGAAAACCAGTTCCTCAGTGAACTTGAGTATAACTTACAGGTACTGGCATCCCAAGCGGAACTGGTGTGTACTGAGTGTAGAGGTGAAGGGGTACTGGCACAAACACTGGTACAGGAACAGGTACCACAATGATTTTGGGTTGAACTTCTTCTTCTTCTGTTATATTAAAAACAAAACAAAAAATGTTTGACCATATGATCGTCATACACTTCAGACTGTCCATCATAATTGTTTGGTATTCCACTACTAGTGACTTCTGCTTGTAATTCAATGGGCACATCTGTGCTCACAGTCACCTTGCACTTTAGCACTGCTGGAACAAGCAGTGATAGAACAGTTTGGAAATAAGCAGCACAGTGACCAAATACATGAATGGTGGAAGGGAAGGGAGAGGAAATAAATGCTAAGGTCTGCAGCCAAGTAAATGCTATTGCAGTCATCTCACAGCTAAGTAGAAGACCATAAGAGACTACTGAAAAATAACAGCCTATTGCATAAATCATGCACTCCCAACTGCACTACAGACTTCTATACAATGGGTTGGAGATTAAATACATACCTGTCTGGCATTCTTTATTTTGTGTATGAGGTTTGCATGAGGTGGCCTTAGTCTGCGTGATTGGCTTGCACAACAATGCTTTGTTTTTTAGGAGCCTAGGTGGCTGTGAAGATGGCAGTTTTAGGGCATCTGTCTGAGTACTAGCCTGTTTGGGAAAATATAAACGAGGGCACAGTCAGTACTGGTTGCAGTATGATATTGTAAGATTAATACTTGACCTCTACTATGAAATGTTGAACAATTTTAAACTGTCTTTGTTAATTAAATTTAAAAGCTACCATAAAATAGCTTTCTATTTGGTGTTTTTTGGTGTAATCCATTTGGTGTTTTCTGGACTTCACATCAATTTATTTCAGTGCAAAGCAAAAAACAGATCTTAGAGGATATTTGTATATAACCTCTACAAACTTCTGACCAAATCTGGTCAAATAACGTCTATAAACTTCTGATCTTAAAATTCTGCTGCTGATAAAAAAGGACTTATGTTAAGATACTTCTGATGACAAAAATACTAGCTGATATATATACACTCAAAAAAACCTTAGTAAATCAATATGAAATCACTGAAAAGGAGTAGATAAAAATTGAACACAAATGCTGGCAGTATCAATTCCTAATTATACACAGACTGACTTTTTATGCTTGTACTAATTTTGTGTTCTGCCAGCAGTAATTTTCAGTCATGCATTCATACAACACGATCTGTTTCATTATGAAAAAATCATACTCTAATCCATAAATTACCCTTTAGATAAAAGGAAGGATGCCAATTTCCCAGAAACAACAAGCCACATAATAAAATCCTCCTAGCTTTAAGAGAGTTCCAAGATGTATACCACATACCTCAAAGAGCCCAAGAACAGGAACTTGAGGAGTTAGTCACATGTAAGAAGTGACAGCTGTTCCCCATAGCTTCACTACCACACTACAAAGTAGTGGGGAAGAGCAGCTAAGAAAGAGCTTGGTAACATCAGCCCCAGCAGCCCATGCTGGTTTCCTTCTTCCCACAGCAGCCCTTTTGACATCACATCCCACCTCTGGTGACAAAAGTTAGCCCTCAGTATAGAAGCCATGCACAAAGTGCTTGAGAGCTACTGCTGTCCCAAGAGCCACAGCTTGATAAGCCTTGCTAAGCCATCAAATCGATCCATTAACAGACACAAGAAAACTTTTGTAGCATACATTTTTAAAAATGGATAAGGTGTGTAACTGCAAGCTGGATGAACTTTAAAAGTCAATCACAACCAGGAAAATAGTTATAAAATTAAGGTGCTAAATATTGGATACTTTACTTGTTATTGATACAATCTGGACGAAAGTGAGAAAAATAGTCTCTTGTAAAACTTACATCTCCTATTATTTTTGCTGTCACGGTAGGGACTGCACCTGTGGAGAAAAAAAGCAACATACTGGGTTAGTCTGTGCACTTATCAAGGACCACAACCCATACTCTGCCAGGTCGGGAAAAAGAATTCCCTTTAAACCTCATTCCCCATTACAACTGAACAGATATACATCATTATTTATACTTAGGTAAAGGAAGGACAAGACAGCAACCCTCAGCAATGATGTGAAGCACAATGAAGAAACTGTTGATCTCAGTGGAAAAGACTCCGGAACAAATACAAATGTCCAGGAATAGAGATTTAAAAATAGAGAAATCATCTTCAACAGTCCCCTACCCTGTAAAACATTGTTGGAGTTAACCGTAGGCTGGGCAGCAGGGGTGCTCGCAAGGGACACCACATTTGCTATGACTGGGGTTGAGTCCTTCCTCAAAGAAGGTGGGCCTGATGAGGAAGCTGGTGCTGTAGAAGGGTTTGCTGGATGGAATGAACAGAAGAAAACAGAAATAAGCAATACGATGATAGACACAGTGGCATTTCTGAAACAACATCCACCCTCCGGATTTATTTCCAGATGAAAAAGCCTGCTTTATGAGGAGAGTGTGTCAACCTGGAGGTTTTCAGCTTAAATAGAAGCTGGATCCATAAGCAAACTTCAGCTGTTTTCAATTCACTGAAACTTTTCAGAAGTTTATCACAGTATGAAAGCAGTTTTCTGTCTCTAATAGTACGTGTCTTAGAGCAGCACTCAGGAGACAACAGGAGCAGATGCCCCACTGTGCTCAGTACCATCCTCAAGATCCTAACATATAATGAATGAGGTGAATTTTATGAGACTCTTGCAGAGGAACTTTTAGGTTCTTACTATTTGAAAGCATCATAATTGCATTTCATTACAAACACTGTTCTGAGCCACTTCCTTACTAACAGCCAAACATACTGATTAAAATCAGGAACATCACACACTGTAATTATGGCCTGAAGGTATAGAGTTACTTATATGTTACTCGTAGTCAAAGAAAACAACCCCCACCAAGGTAAGCAGGAGATGTGCACAGAGTTCAATATAGTATGGGCTGATGCATACTATAAACTGTCAGTTAATATTCTTTATTGCTTAATGGGTACCTTACTGTTGCAGTCACCATCACTCTCTGGGAGAACATGCCCCTCTTTAGGATCAGTGCTATTTCTGCCCTTTGTTTCGCTTCCTCTTCCTGTCTTTGTGCGCCTTTCTTCCTTTCTTCCCTTTGCATTTCATTCCCTACAGAAACTCACAGTTCCTATTCCTGTGGGCTTCACTCCCACCCTCCTCCCCATTCCACCTGCTGAAATAATGAGCAACAAAACAGCTACAACATACATTAATCTCAGAATTGATACTCATGACACAGAAAATGTAAGTCTTCAAAGACCTACTGACAACACAGAACCAGCAACTTTAAGTGCATACATCGAAATGTATATTTACAACCATTGAATCTAAACATTTCTCCACTTGACTTTTCTTGCTAAACGAACATTAACATTCTCCTTTGTCTTATCAAATACAGGGAGCTAACTATTTGTCATGTCTTCAGTAGATATCAGTACATTTCAGCCTATTAAAATGGGCTTTCCTTTTTAGGAAAGTAGATGAAAAGTAAGTGCTTATGTTTAATATTTAAAATCAAAATATAGGTTTGGTTTATGAACGTCATTTCATACCTATGGAAGTTTGAAACTGCCTTAAGTAAAAGGCATATCTTAAACTGAACCCATTCAATTACAATGGGCAAGCACCCCCATAGAGGGTCTTAGAGATTTCACTAAACTGAATTTCCAAATTAACATTCCTATCATTATCACACACATTAAGAGGTAATGCTGGTCACATCCTGTTTTACCTGTGTTGTTTGAGGCTGGAGGGTCAGGAATACGTTGCTGCTTACAGAACATCAGAATACAAAGCAGATTGCAAAAATGCTTCACCTCTCCTTGCCATTTCAGGGACTCGCTGAGTTTACCTTGTCTCTTACAACCATCACACTTTGCCATCTGGGAAAACAGTGAGGGAGAAATTAAACACGTGTGTTAAAAGCAACAAAGCGTGTATACATACAAACCTCTTCACAACGTGCTCAGCAAATACAGTGTAAATAAACCTTTAAGAGTGCATCATTTTACAGTGTGGCACAAAGCAGCAGAACACTCAGGTTTTTTTCCCCCCAGAGCCATATTAAATTTTCTTTATGTATGAAACTGCCACTCCGAAGTTAAGAAGAATTTAGACATCTCTCATATGTATATGTAATAACACTCAGGGACACAGAGGTCGACTACAGGCAGTTAACACAGCTCCTAACTTTCAAAGGTTCTGCTAACATTTTTGTATTTCAGAGAATATAAGATTATGATTTACCTGGTAAAACAAAACTGTGAATTTAGACATGCACTCTTCTGAGCAGAATTCCTCCATTCTCCCCCCGAAGAGATTCTGGACCAGTTTGGGGGAAGTCTGCAAACAGTAACTGCACATTTTACAGTGGTTTCCCCAGCGCTTAGCCAAGTCATGTTTATAGAGCAATTTACAACCTAAGAGAAGAAAAAACAGCAAAACAACAAAAGCATCCTTCAATATTAGTCTGTTGTGTGTTTGGCATTTCTGGTTCTGGAATCATTTGTTGAAATATGGCATTAAAATTAAAATGTGAATGAAGTTCCAGGTTTCTAAACCTAAAATCCATTTTTCTAACCTAGTTGATTAGGCTTCCCTTAGTATCACAAATAATTTTAAGGCAAGGTTCTTCTGAGTTGATTTCTCTGAGAGACAGCCTTGCTCTTCCTTACCTTCACTACAGAATGGCTTATCTATGCCTGCGATTCGCACTGTCTCCTTGATGATCTTCTCAGTTCTGCAATATTCACACAGTGCTGTTACACTCCTCCTCTTCTTATATTCATCACAGCAGGTCTTCCCACAAAACTGGAACATTTTACCCTGCAACACAGTCAGAATGTTTTGGTTTCAATATTTCACATCCAGTTACTACATTTAAGTAGTTAGTAAAAACTCAGCATATTTATGCCCTTGAAAAATCAACAACAGACAGCACCAGCAAGCAAGTCCAAATAGATTTTCAGCAACGACAGCAGAATTTTCTGCAACAAGCCCTCACCCATGTGCTTTTTGTCCAGGAATTAAAAAGATCATCTCTGGGATGAAGAATCAGGAATGTGCTTATTTTGACAAGTAATGGTTTGGGTGTGGGGTTTTTGTTTTTCATTTGCTGTTTTCTGTTTTTCAGTATTAATTTTGATAATGATTAAATTATAATAAAATCGGTTCCAAATTCCTTCACAGCAGATCACAGCAAACAATAGAGCAATACCAACAGACCACGGGCATATAGCTTATAATTTCTGAGCTTTCTGATTGAGAAAGATAAGCTGGAGAAGTGCTGGACTTTATTACCTTGAAGTCAAGCAGTTCTGGTTTGGTTGCAAATAATCTGTTACAGTGCTGACACCAGAGTTTTACAACCTTGCGGGCAAAAGTGACTTGCTGGGACTGGGCAGCCAGCCTCTGTAGACCAGCTGCAGCTGAACTGCTCCCGGAGCTGGGAGATGCAGTGGAGGTGGTGCCACCTGCTGACACCGTTGTCCCCGAGGGAATGCTTACAATGACTTGACCTTGCGACAGGGGTACGACCGAGGAGTTCACTCCTGCAGGTTTGTTGAACAAATTCTGCAGAAGAGCAAAACAAGCCTTATTTTACAGTTGTATATTTTACCTGACACCCCAGATATTGATATCACCGATTGATTATTCTACTAATTGAGCTAAGAAGAAATCCCAGATATCACACCTGAAAAGCTACCACACAGTTGTAGCTGCAGAAATTGCGTACGCTCCCATCTGACATAGCCAAGTGATACTGAGGGTTGGCTGAAGTTTTACAGCTGTTGCACTGAACTTGAACACCTGAGAGTGAAACAGAGAAGAAAAAGTGATTTATGCAACACTGAGTCCCACTGCAGATGGTTTTGCACTGCGCAAAGAAAACCAGAGATTCTGAATGACAAGACAAAGTACACACTAAAGCACAAGACAAAGCTTGTTCAGATTGAGAAGCAGACACTACAGCTGCAGTGCCCGTTGTTTGCCAGATCCTTTAATTAATCTCCCAGTATCCCTAGGATCCTAGAACCCTCCCCACCCCCACTCCTTGGCCTTCACTTGCACCAGCAGAAAATACATTAAGGTTCTTTATCATCTTTAAGATCTCTATAAACAAAGCTGAAATGGCTACACTGTCACTGCTAGGTTTAGTTATGTTACAAAATCCTTAGGTTCCCATCTCAGCACCTTCCCTTAAAACAAACAAACACCACTTTCTACACCCCACTCCCCAGAAAAGAATATCAGCCTTAACTTTCAAGACTAGTTAAGTTTGGATATAAGCAATGGGAAATTATGTTTTTAACAGAATGAAGGAATAAAGTTACCTGATGAAGTAACCATTTTTACTCTATATGCTGACAAGCAGTTAACAGAGCAAAACAGTTCAGTTTTTCCCGAGTTATTTGTGCTCTCTATCATCTCAGCTGAAGATCTCAAGGATTTACACAGTGCACAAGGTGTAATTTTAGCTGACTTCTGTGGAAACAGTAAAATTGGTCATGCACCTGAAGCTTAGCATTTTTCATAACCCAACACCATTAAAATAAAAATTACAATACTTAAAAAATTAAAAACGACAATTAAAATGATCAACTAATTACCACTTTTATCCACTTAGTTCAAATGCTATGATTTTCACAGCTGAAATGGGTCAAAAATGAAGTGCTCTCTCATGTTTTTCTGTTATTTAAGGTACCCACAACCATAAGACTGTCGAGCATGCCTGAGACAACGTGTTTAGAAAGACTTAATTTCAGAAATCATCTGTTTTTCAGCGTCAGGAAGGATGTGTTGTAGTGTGAGATACCCTGCAGTTAAACTGCTCTTGATTTCTAAGGATTCTCAAGCAGCTTGTGAGAAACTGCACCACTGCTGTCACAGCACAGAGAATGCTCAGAGCAATCCCAAAGGCTGACAAAAGGGCTTTGCTCATGAGGTTTGTGTGCTTTGTCAGATGATGGTTCTCTCCTCAGAGGATGGCCCAAATGCACCACAGTGCACTGCTGCTGCATGGTCCCACTGTGTCTTCTCTCACATTGGAATACTCTGCTTGCCTTTCCAGTGGTAAGGGAAACAGAGCAATATTTCTAGCAAAAACTAAGCAGCAATGGCAAAGGAAGCATCTTAGACCACAAAAGCAACAGAAACCATCAGCTAATAAGCCAAGATGTACCAAAGATGTTCTTTTAACGCCGTGTCAAAATATACCTGCTTGTACAGTGTCACACATGTCGAACTGCAGAACTTTTTTGACTGTCCCTCTATCTGCAGCATGCGACACTGCCCAGACCCACTGTAGCAGTAACCTCCACAATTCTCACAGCAGTTCATGGTTAAGTTATTAGCAGAGCGGAACTTGGAGAAGCAGGCATCACTGCAGAGCTTGTGTACGACGTTCTGGTAATTCACTTCATGTCTGATCTGGAAGAGAAGAAAGGACATTAACAAGAACAGAAAGAAAATGCAAGCTCATCTCTCAGATAGCAAGTTCCCTGACTTAAAGGAAACTTAAATGGAAAAGAAGTTTGCCATTACCACTGCATTCTTCTGGCACATGCTGCACTTGGTTGAAATGCTGTTAGTGTGAATAGTAATAATAGGTTTCCTTTTCATTTCATACGTAGAAAGACATGACTGGCTGCAGAAATCCTTACTGGAATTTGTATTGTCAAACTGGGCAGTGATTACATCCTTTGGATTTAGAATTTCTCTACAGGAAAAGAAAAACAAGCAAAGAAATAAACATTGGTTTCATGGCAACTCACTCTCCTTTCTACTTTTGCAAACTACACATTTTCTGTAAGATGGATTTATTTCATTTGGAGATTTTCTTTTTGCTGATCTAAGTACCTGCCTTCATTTGCCTTTTCCTATTAGCAAAGCAGTTGGGTGCAATTCTCAAGTAAATACACTGTGAAACATTTTGTACCTTGTCTTAAGAGTGGCCTACAAAGACATCAGGTTGTAGAATTAATCCTTTCAAATGGAGCTGGGAAAAGGTTTTGCACAGTATTTACTAAAAAAATGTAAAAAGCAGGATATGTGGATTAATTCCCTTTAACAGTGAAAATATCAATAATAGCGGGATAAGGAAAAAAAGGGGAAAAAACAAAAGGTGAGGATTTCCAATTCCCATTTAGTTGTGCCCCAAATGGTCTGACTATTAATTTTCCTCTTTTAATCTCCAGTCTACTGTTCTCCCTGCCATTGGATTTAATAAACTATTTAAGTCTCTCTTTTGAAACTGTCATCCATAGAACACTTTCAAAGACTGTAAGTCCATAACTTGGGAAGAAATCTTTATATTCCTTTCTTGGATGGAGGGATGCCTCCTTCTTTCTTGTCTTTTCAGATATAAACCACTTTCCAACTTAATAAATACAAATTACAGCCAAGACTGTTACACTTTGTTACAAGGTCTTTTCATACCAAGAGAGCAAGAAAGAGGAATAATTAACTGAAGTCTCAAGTTGAAGTTCAGCTGACCTTGTAAAACAGGAAGCAATAAATCTATTGTTGAAGAAATGATGCATGAACAAAGCAGCATTCACTTTGCAAAGTAACTTTCATAACTACAAATAACTCCTATGAATCACTGTTCTCTGTAAAGAGACTCCAGAACAATCAGTCTGTGCAGTTATTTACTTGCTTCAAGCTCCTGAATAGTAATAGGACAGCTCAAAGAGCTGGCCACAGATGTGTCCTTTTGCTAATTTGGAGATTATAATACAAATTAAAACAGAATATGAAGAATCGAAATGTTTCTTAGAGCTGAAGATTCACCCTGGTGTTTCCAGCAGGACATGGAAAATGCAGATCTTCTATCCTAAAGACTTTTTTGAAGCAGGCTCTAGGCTTAGGCAGAAAGCAACTGATTGAACACTGAAGCCCCAACTATTTGAAACACTCAATTCTTGATATGCTTAATTTCTGTACATCTTATAAAGGTTTGACATGATTATGTAATAGCAGAAGTAACATATTTTGAAGAACTCAAGCCTATGTAAGTCCAAGCTCACAGAATGGAAAGTGGGTTTTTTCTTTTTCTTTTTTTTAATAGAATCTAAGGATCTATCTTGCCTAGAACATTAATTTATCTGTGTTTTACTTCATTAGAAGGCATCAGTAAACCTATTTTCACCAGGAAGAAAGAATACCTAAAATATTTTTTGCAAATGTCTGTTAGCTGTTTGGAGAGTGCAATGACATTTCAGGACAGAAGTGGAGTACCTTTCCAAACTCAGGTAGCATGTGGCTCCTTTACATGGAAAAAATGCAAAAGGTACACTTCACAACAGAGGCTTTTAGATGTGTCTGTATGCAAAACACAATTAACTAAATGGAACTGAAAGCAGACAGACCAATTAACAAATAACACCATCAGCCATCACTGAAGGAAGGAAAGCGTAAGGTAGGCATTACAGAACAGCATGCTGTACAAGATGAAAACTGAAACCTTCTCATTATCTGCTTGAGTAACAATTATTCCCAAACAATTTAAAACGCTGTCCTACTTCGAGCAGCTTGAGCAGGTTTTCTTGGTGGAAGCTGGTGGGCGACAAGCTGGAACGGTGTATCCAGTGAGGCACAGTGTGGAGCAGAAGAGCTGGGTAGAGCCTTTCCTCTGGTATGCGGTCTGCCCCTTCTGGAGGATTTTTTTACAGCCAGAACAGGAAACCCGAACAGCTGTGCCTGGAACTGAAGGAAGCATTTTACTCATGCCAGAGGATGCCACAGCAGGCTGGAAACCTGATGACAGCTGTGGAGCTAAAATAAAATAAAAAAAGAAAGAGAAAAAACAGAGTAGCTGTTAGGATACATATTACACATAATTTACTTATGCTCAGGGGGCAAGCATAAAGCTTATGGCTTCATTGGGATCATCAGGGTCTAAGGGAGAACTAAACAGCAGAGGAACTCTCTGTAATACATGCCCTGTGCTGGTTTTCTGCAGAGTAGATTGTTTCAACTGCTCTTAAGAATGAGAGTGCACTTTTAACACTGCTTTCACATCCAGTTCTCCCTTGCCTCAAAAATACAATTGTTTCTCAGTCTGTGATTTTCATCACCTCTAAAACAAAACAAGTTCTTTTTTGTTTTTACTACTGGGGTTAGACATAGCAAACATAACTTATTTTCACAGAATAAACTGCAAGGCTATTTGCAGAGGTGATGCATTTTATAGATTTAAATAAAGTTAAGTCTTGCCTGTTCCTTACCAAGAGGACTGCCACTGACTGAAAACACAGCACTGATTTTCAGCTCCCCTTCCTGAGTTTTTGGCTGTTGGCCGTACTCCTAAAACAAAAGGAAAGGAAAAGGAGAACAAATACACACATGTAATAACAGGTTGCATGATTTCCATTCTTTTATAATGCTGTATTGAATCTTAAGGCCCGGGAAGGCAAGAAAGAACCTCTTCAGCCTGTCCCAAAGGCCAGGCTCACAGCTGCTGCCATACAAGTACCACACAAAGAGTCGACACAGAGGTTCATAGCAAAGTGTAGAACTGAGAGCATCACGCAGAACTCAGAAGCGTGATGCCTGCTGTCTTCCCTTTCCCACCTGTATCCCAATGCACCTTAGAATTCAGCATCAACGTGTTAAGATAAATACTCGCATTCCATTTACACAAACTTTCCAACCAGAAATGCTCTGCAGTCCTTACCCTTACTCTTGGAAACAAGCTCTATTTTCCAATTCATAGATGACAATAACAGAACAGAAACCAAGCCCTAGCTGGTGAGAAGTGCTCTGTGCTGAACTCTGAGGGGAACGACCTGGGAGGAATCCAAGGTGAAGCTTGACAGCACATTAAGAAATCTTAAGCTGGGACAACCACATTCTGCCCCATCCTGAACCAGGACCTGATTGAGGGATGACGAATCAAAAAAAAAACCCTCTTTTTATTGCAATCTTTTAGATTTTCTTAGTCAGCTTAGCTTCACAAAGCAGTGGTGTGATGCTGGCAGCAGGCAGACCATTGCAATCCACACTTCGACTGACTTCAGTGGACGGGGAATAACCTTGCATTTTGTACAGGATGAGAAAATCCCTGCAGACAGTTGCTTGTGGAATAGCTGACATCCTACAAATTACTAGCTTACCTCACAGCAGCTATTCAGACTTTGACACCATGCCTCTTGCCCATGCTTTTCCTAGAAATTCAAACCGTAAAGCAGCTTGTAACACTCTACATGTGAATCTTAATAGGCTGAAAAGAATAATCTCTTGGAGCCACAAGGATGATAAGATTTAACCTACTTACAGTCATTTGAGAATAGCGAGGCCATGATGTCATATTATGACTGAGCTAAATTAGCAGTTGCTGTCCGACTGCAAGGTAAGCCAATCCGAAATCACTGGGCAAAAATAAGCTCTCACTTTTCAGCAGCAGCAAACTGCTCCCTCAGCTTAATCCACCTCCAAAAAATCACAGCCTGCCATGCACACAGAGTAAGTTAACGCTCCCGTGGCAAAATCACAACTTTCTGCACAAGGACAACCAAGCTATTTCTCAACAGGCTTCCCTGGAGAGCACCCAGCAGTGTTATCTCCCCACCTGAACGAGCAGACAAGCACTCACATTGCAAGGAAGGGAGGTTTTAAGCTGTGTATGAGCACGCCATGATGATGGGTTTTAAAGTACCGTGGTTGCTTTTATTTTAATATTACAATTTAAAAACTAGTTCTTTACCGGAATGTGTATTTTTCAGCATTTTAAATCAATACTGGTAATGGAGATTGAAGCAAATCCCAATATCAGCTCTGCAAGATGAAGCACAGTTTCATGGCAGTGTAACTGTTGGAAGCAGTGAACTTCCAGCTCCAACTACCAATTACAGCAAGGAATACTCTTCTCTTTTAGAATGCACAGGAAAGAAAGATGTAAAACACATTACTTTTGATTTAAAGCAAACCAAAATGAACCATCATCAGTTCTCACACTTTTCCAGTATCAGGCAACATTGATCATTACAGAATTTTACCCCAGGAATTAATATTTTATCAATAAGATACTTCAAATTGTTCAGGTCTTCAAATTTCCTCATTAATATAACCTTTGATAACCACAAGCATCTTGCATTACATCCCACAAATCCATACAGCAGGTGACATTTGGGGATGACAAAAGAGGAAACAGATTTAACTAATCTACACATGGTTAGATATGAATCTCCAAGAACAGAACAAATCAGAAGGGCAGTGAAATTTAAAGAGTTTCAAACACTCAGTGAACTTCTTTATTTTATTTACCCAACAGTATCATGGGAAGAGAAGGAAAAATGCTGGAAAGACGGGCTAGAAATAAGATGAGGAATAGCAAAAGTATACAGAATGAGACTAGAAAAACTAATGCCTGAACTAGAACACCGAAACTACTGGAAGTGGGATGAGTCGCCTTGGGAAGTTTTGAGCACCTTTAATGTGTGTAAAGTTTGGCACACAACCCAAATATCAGCACTCAAGAGACAAGAATTGCAACATGGATCATCTCCTTGGAATAACATTGCAAGCCAGTGGCAAACAGACAGGTGAGAGCTCAGCAACCCTGGCAATCCAATAGTTCTGACTTTCTCCATTTTGCAATTATTGAACTCTTACCTATACCATCATACAAGATGTCAGCCTCGAAGGACAAAGCCACTTGACTTCACTGAGCTGTCTGTATTCAAATATTTTTTGTAAGGTAAGACCTCTAAGTATAAATGTTTATAAAAATAAAACAAAGAAGCACTGTGCTCAAAACACCAACCTTAAAGAGGGAAGTAGCAGGAACAGCACTGCTTAAACTACGCAGCTCTAACTGTGACAATTCACAAAATACTCAATGAGACATGACTTCTTTTCTAGTGAGATCTAGTAGAGATGAAGTGCCTATATTGCCACAGATTTAATAATGCAAGTTTTACAGCAGTTTGCTTTGTCTCTAGCTGAAAAGCATGAAAACTCAGCGACATGGAAACATGATATCAAAAAGTTGGGGGTTTGGGTTTCATGGCAGAATAAGAGGGAGAAATCCTTCTACTAAACTACGTTCTTCAAGTTAAATTTCGGTCAACAAACCAAATAAAATGCTGAACTTATGTCCAGCTTATGCGGTCAGTTGTCAGACCAAAATGAGAAATGCAATGGGAAACTTACCTCAGAATTATCAGGTTCATCTTTAATTTTGTCTAATAGTCCCTGCTGTGGGGCCATAGCTTTATCATATTCGTCATCCAAAGGCTCCTCCTTAATTCTAATATTTGGTGCAAAGGAATTCCCCAGCTCTTGTCCAATAGATTCCTTACTAGAAAATAGGTAGCTAGACTCCTGAAACAATAATATGAAAAAGAATTCACCCTCCTGCATCTGCCAAGAGGAGTTGGGCTGATGCCAAGGGGAGTTTCTGTTGTAGACCAAGAGAAATGGGTCCTGCCACTGGACGGTGGGAGAAACGAAGGGCAGCAGCTGCTGCCTCTACCTCCCTGCAGCACCCTCTGTTATCCCACCCCCAATCCTTTTCACTCCTCTGGACAAAGCAGAAGTCACCCAGCTCTCTAAGATGGTTGTCAGTAAGGGCACTTGGTTGGTTGGGCAGTGTCTCCTGTTGATAGAGCTGTTCCCTGTTTCATTTGGAAAAAAGGCAACAGGTCAGATGGATGCGTCCAGGTCTGGAATCAACTCACCCGTCAAAGTCAGACCATGCTGGACATGAAAGTGGCTATCAAAAGAATCCTCAATTCAAAGAGAGGGTCAGCAAAATTTTACAAAATTATATGCAGATTGTTTAAGTAGCAAAGACGTCTATGAGTCAGAAGATCAGTTTTCTTGATACTCAAATTTACACTCAAATATAACATAAGTATTTTGAATTATTCCAGTATATTGCTGCACTTGCAAAAGTGTTTGAAAGATCTATAGCTTACCCTGAAGTTAGTTTCTGGAGTTTGTGGCGCTAACTGCGTCCGTAATGTTTCTTCTACTTGATTATGAACTGAGGAAAACATATACATTAAATAGAAATGAATACAGATTCCAATGCATTTCCTTAAAAACTATTTAGTCTCATACTGATCCCCAACCCCACAGCCTCACAGCACCTCAGAAGCATTAAAATACTCCCTTGCTCTTCCCTGTAAATAAGATGGTAGTCCTTAAAGAGAATTGATATTCTTATTAGTCTTCTGAGCCACTATTTTCTCGTACCAGCAAAACATAATTCTGAGGCAGAATTGTTCATTCTGAACCTTTTACATCCTGTTGAGTTCCAAATTCTGCCATGTTTCCACTTTTAAATCAGAAAACAATTTTCAGGGCAACAACTTTCATCTTTCTCATTGTTTGTCTTTTGCCTCTTCCCCTTTTCTTAGGAAACAGCAAGTTTTTAGCAATATATCTTTTTAAAATACTGGATTTGCCTGGTTATTTGATGCTGCCCATGAGCATCCACTAAAGCTGGTCAATTACGGGCTACCCTTCCTGAGGCTGCACACCTCTCAGCCACAGCTTTGTTACAGTGGATATTTACAATTTTCTGAAATAAGTCTTTTGCACAGAAGAATTCTTTACTAGATTTCTAGCTGAAGGCAAGAGTAAAAAGATACCTTTAACTCTTTTTTATTAAAAAAGAAAAATTGGTATTGTTTCTCTATCATTTGTGGAACCTGAAAGCACTGATTTTAAGACACTGCTGCTATATGTACAAAATTTAAATATCAGAAACTTAAGCTGTGGATCTCAACAAGCAGGCAGAGGCTCTCACTTGTTGGCCAGCCCTCACTCTATACAGTCTTCTGAATGAAATTAGATTGCACATTCCACCCCGGTTATTCTTAACTCTCTCATTCACTGTTCTACTGTAATTTTCAGAGCGTGGGAAATCAAAACCAGGTGTGTGGGCAGCAAGACTACTGGTGACTTTCAGGCTCTCTCACATCAGAAATGCATTACAGGCATCTTTGGTTCTCTCCATGTTGCTGGACAAAGTCCAAGATGCAAGTATCAGAAGAAAAAGGAGAGCAGTCTCCCAGGAAAAGCAGATCTCAAGTTACTCCCTGGCTGACTTCCTGCAGACACTAATATTTCTAGCAAGCCTTCCTGTGATGTTACTATGAAAAGCATGCTGCTTTAAGCATGGGCAATAATGAAGAATTGGCACTCTGCTCAAAAAAGTCTTTGCTGGCCAAAACCTAAATGTCATCATCTATTCTTTAAAGGAGCTCCAGGGGCTAGATGACAGAAAACCAAAAGGAAGCTTAAGGTGTCACCCAGTTTGGTTTACTAAACCACAACAACAAAGGATATGATGAGGTTTTAAAACAAGCTGTGGCTGATGAGACACCCCCTAATGCTGCCAGGCCCTTTTGCACATCCTACTCCTAACACAGGTCGTTGAATTTCAGGGTTCTGGATAAAATGTTTCCCTCCATATAGCAATGCATGGTATCTTCGCCGAGATGATGTTTTTAACTATTCCTATTGCTAATTTCCATCTAGCTCTTCCTTCCTCCTTGCTGGATAGCCAGGTCTACGATGTCAACAGTTACCTGCTTTGTCAAGAAAACTGCTTTTCAATCTAGAATCCGTATCTTTAGGGATTTTTTCCAACCGTTTTTCATGTTCTTGAAGATTTCCTTCTCTATTCTTGTCCTTTGTTGAAAAAGTCTCTTTGCCATTATCTCTCGTTATGCTAAAATCTTTTCGAATTGATTTAAATACAGGACCCTGCTCAAAAGGTGAAGTGAGATCCTTCTGGATTGCATTTTCGATCTGAATATCTTTTTCACTGTCCAGCTCGTGTTCTGTAATCCTCTTGCCCTCTTCCAGATGGTCTTCAGATGGGAGAGTGTCTTTCGGAGTGAAATTTTGATCATCTTCGTTGTCACTCCCAACAACAGGTATGCTTGCCAAATCCCCAGAGTTCAGAAAATAATCATCATCGTCGTCATCATCCAGCAGTGAGTTTTCAGATCCTGCTCGATTCTGTATTTCATAAGATACGCTGTCGAGGGCAGTTGGTAAGTTGTGGACAGTGTCCTCAGACATTTCTGCATCCAGGATTTCACTACCTAGGGAAAAGAAAATTATGAGCAGTCAGAACATCTCTCAGCTTTGTCTCTAACAGAGGTGAGCAGAAGGGTCCTTTGCTAATCCATGTAATGTTGCAATTTCTCGAACTCTTTAAGCCTTCTTGGAACAACATTACTGATCAGTTCTGTCCCACTCACCACACAGTGAAACAGAAGCTGATCTGAGAAAAACCAACCAACCAAAGAAAAGACAATAGCTCTAATTCCTATCATTTGTATCATTTGTGCAGAAGGTAGTGTGGGGAGGGAACAAGCAGCAGGGTTAGGAGAAGGACAAGATAGCTTTTTTTTGTCAGCAGCGGTACTTCTAAGAATTGTTTTGTTGAGCTATGTCTTATGTAAATAAATAAAAATACTTACATTTTTCTGTAATATCAAATACTGCATCAGATTTATCTTCAAACTGTAAAAAGGAAAGCACTACATCATTATCTTGGTCAACCTGGAAGTATTTTTCTAAAACGCATCCAATCAAAAGCCAAACCAACACGAAGAATCACAGCTCCTCCTCCTTCTTTTCTTGCCCCAAGCAGAGTTCTATTTAAAACTCTTACATTGCTGAGAAGTCACAATTACCACAAGTTCAAAAGCACATAGAAAAGAATTACACAACAAATTCAGAATTAGCGCTGCTAGCTTGAGAAGGTGGAGGAGGGAATGTCAACATATGTCAACATAATGAGATGAGAGTCAGAAGGAGCACAATGGACAAAGAACCATAGGACTATTCTGAGTGCTGCACAAAACCCCTGTTTTCATTGAGCATTTTCTGACCAATGTTAAAGTTGACAGTATGTCTGAATTGCAGTGTGTGCATTCCGGATAAACAAAGTTTCCTTTCCAATGTCCAGCTCTGGGCAGCACTCCTCATCTCTGCCTAAGAGGTAACAGTGATTTGTTTAACTCGTCTCTCCTTCCCCAGCCTTTCTGGTAGGCTGTACTCACACTTAAGGAAAGTCCTTAAGGAAATAATGGGATTTGATAGCAAAGGAATGATCTCTAACTTCACTGAGCTCTAGTCGTTTAGCTGAGATGAAGCACTGACCACCCTTGCCTTGAAGCAGATCTCTATCGAAGTAGCATCTTGACTCTTTTGAGATCCTCTGTATATGTGGGAAAATATCCCAGGTTCTGGACACGTCTAATTCACTCTTCCATTCAAAGAAATGATAAGGCACAGCTTGGCACGAGGGGGACATCTGCAAGTGCACATTAGGCACTACCATGAGTATTTTCAACAAGTTCAAAAATAATTACAATCTATCTGGGAGCAGTTCAAGATAGCTCTCAAGCATAAAGCTATCCTATGAAAAGAAATAATCTTTCTTTAAAATGGTTTGCAATACGGAGGAAGATTTGTGTTTATGGTCAGAAGTTTACACGAGAGGTATCTGTAGAACAGCATTCCCACACCTGGTAATGGCAGCAGCCTGAGCTGAGCCAGCACATGGCCTCGGGTGGTGGACAGCATCACAACTCTCACATGGCATACATCCAAAGACAAGCAACCAGAGCACGTGGTTGTATGCTTGTGTGTGTGGGCACGTATGTATCTACATATGCATAAAGATACGTAAATATACACACACACACACACACGTACACATACATATCCCCTAACAAAACTATGCCCCAAAATGGGCTCATACACTTTTTTTCCTGAATTAGCACAGGCTGTTCTCCCAGCTGCCATTCTCTGTAATACTTTTTATTTCTTCTGCTAACAGTTTTAAAGATTTAATGATAAAAGGGGAGCAAAAGAATTGCAAAGGGAAACATGAAAGTGATTATCAGAAGGTGTTTCCTGTGGTCATTCTGGACAGACCCACGAAGAGGCACCTCAATATCCCAGTGTGAGTCCCAGCTGAGTGCAGGATGGAAAGGATCCACAATGGAAATACAAAACGTTCAGCTCCAAACTCCCAGCAGAGCCCTCAAAACTCACTTCCAGTTTCAAAGCGAAACTCAGGACAATCACACCTTGAAACACATTCATTTCATCACTTCAGTGAGTATTCTGCCAGGGAGGAACTTAATGACACATGGTGCTTTTAAGGTAGTGAGCATTCCCTAAGAGCTTATACAGAATTGTTAGAGCATGATGGCAGTAAAATTAAATGTTTTATAATATATCCTCCTTAGTGACTCTGCCTCATTAGCTAGCATTGTACAGAAAGCAATGCTCTGCCCGGTGAGGTGGCAATAAATAATACAAGAAATAATGACAAAACAGTTAGGTATTCCTGGAAGCAATGTGTTTTAACTATTCTCCACAGTCAGATAAAGTGCTGCTTTTACAAATATATTAAAAAATAAAAAAAGCACATCACCAAACAACCCCTGTTATGTCACTGAATCTCTTTAATGGTACACTGGTGTCAGGATTAGCCCCTCCATTCGTTGAGCAGGTGGCAGGACGCTGCTTACCATTCCATACAATGTGCTCATTTAAAATAACTGAGAACCTGTGCCGTGCTTTAACAGCATTCCAGGTTGGCAGAGTGTCCATAGATCAAAGAATCAGTGGATTTTTAGTGTGTGATAAGAAAAGAGAAGCAGCCTATAGCTACACCCTTGCTTTGTATGCAAAATTATGTCTTTAACCCCAAGCCCCAGAGCAACTTAACACACACAGCGAGCCTTCTGAAGTCTGATCCTAGGTTGTACTGCATCGCCAAGCAGCGAACTGTGGGAAGGAAGCAGATGTTAAGAAAACTGCAACTAAAAATAGGCAGAGATCCCTCAGTTTGTCTGCACAGCTTCCCTGCACCTACACGCCACAGCACACCCCCTCGCTTCAGCTTTCTGCTAAGGAAGATGGAGTTTTATTCCAAGCCACTCCAGTCCTCGCCGCCATTCAGGAACCAGGTGCGGGCAGCCCAGGAAGCATCCCCTGACCTTTCCCACGTAACAGCGGCAGGGATGCCGAGCCGTCAGCCGTGCCGCGCTCCGCTGCGGGCAAACCGCACAGCGGGAGCCTCAAATCAGCGGCAGAGCTGCCGGAGCGCAACCACAGCCGGCCCCGGCCGTCCATACCTTCGAGCACCTGGGGAGGGAAGAGCGGAGGGTAACAAAGAGCCGGCCTGCCGCGGGTACCTGCAACAGGAACAGATCGGCGGCGGCAGGAAGAGAACCCGGCGGGGTCAGGCGAGCCACAGAGCCGGGCGCTGCAGAGCCCCCTAGCCGCCCCCAGGCAGCAGCCCAAGGGGGGAGCGCACAGCCGGGCAGCGCCGCGTGGGCTCCGAGTGCGCCCTGGGGAGAGGGAGCCCCGGGGGGGAGGGGAGGGGGGACTGAGCTGGGCGGGTTTCTCAGCACTGTGAAAGGTTATTTTTAATAACTTCTATGGTTTTAGTCTAAAAGTAATGAGATGGACGGCACGATGCATTAAAAAAATCCAAACACCTATAGACGTGAAAGGACAAAGGCAGGCATTGCTCGGTTTCTCGCGGACCCCATCTTCCCGTTCAAGAAGTACAGTTCTACTTTGTATCCCTCTTAAGTGGAAGTTTCCTACAATCTGAGCAAGGCACGTGCTGCAGGCGTTTCATTTCTCCCTTTTCAGAACGGAAAGATCCACCGGGACACACAGGGGCGGATCGTCCCCTTCTGCCCCCAGATTTCTCTGAGATTCCTGAGATTTCTGAATATTCATGGGCCGGCTCCAAACAAAGCCTCTGCTGACCGATGGCTCCCATATCCCCGAGCACCAACGCGCCGCGAGCTGGTGCCGAACATGAGGGCGTTACGGTGTGTTCTCCCCGAAGGATCGCTGTTCTGAACCTGTGCAGAGCATTGGGAGACGCTGCCCCACCGCCGGGAAGGGCTCGCCGTGCAGCTCCTCCTGCACACGCTGGGTACGATGCGCTGCCCCAGAGCTGCACCACGCACGGGCTCTGCAAATGAAGAACCGCACACACACCACACGGAAAGCGAACCGACGCATCCACAACAAAGGCTCGTCTTTTAAAAACAAAGACATTCTCCCACTGAACCCTCACTGAACTTTCCCACTCTGGTTAAGTCACTACAACCAATGTGTAACACTGAGATTTTGGCTAAGCTGCACCTCCACCGGAGATTTGGAGAACTCCCATTTCTCATAGCATATGGCAGGGAAAGAAAACTGAAGCTTAAGAAGTTACATGGATATAAAAAGCTCCAAAACCAGACCTGTCCACACGACGACATCGCCCATTTCTGCTGCTATGCACAGCAAGCAGTTCTCCCACACCAAACGCCACACTCCAGCTGTACACTTCAGCATCTCACAATGAAGGCAGCACTGCCCAGATTACAAGCATACACTTCAACACTTTGGCCACATCTCTCAAAAGCACAGCTCGTTTGGATGACGACACTCTGCAAAGCATGCAGTTCCTGCAACTCCACTTAGCCTAGAAGATATCTCATTAACTGAGTGCGACCACCACGTCTTTAAGGTCAGTCCTTATGGTACCACTGAGAAACACAACAACAACCTGGGGTTGGAGCACCCATACAGCCCAGGAGCAATCCCTCTGCTCAGTGTCTCCCTCAGTGGATAACTAACCACATTAGGTGTCTGTAAAGAAAGAGACACACATTTAAAACCGAAGTCATCTGCTTTTGATTATGATCTACGCTCAAATCAGAAGCCAACAAGATGGCATTGCATGCAAATGAGGAGAAAGTTCGCATGTAGCACCTTCTGCTTGTTGATAAACACAGCGGGGATTATCAGCTCTCCTTCACCCGATGGTTTATATGTTAATAGGCCCACACTGGTGAATCATCTCCACTACCATCAGGTACCGCCAGTCTTTCCCTTCTCCTAATCGTTCAGTGCCAACGACAACTGGGGGTGAAGGCTGGAGAGCTTGTATGTGTGTGCAATATTCTCTACTTCATTACTGAGTCCTTAACGAGAGATAAGCAATCATGCAATCTGCTTTACTCCTCAAAGTTTCTTCCTAACTCAGGCATCATTTCTGCCTGTTTCATTTCTCTTCCACATTCCTCTACTCTTTGATGCTCTGTGATGCTCAGTGATGCCCTCCTGTACTGCTCTTATAAAAATTGCTGTTTCTTTTTCCCATCACAGTTGCCACTGTTGCCCTGCTTGACTTCTAAACTAAATTTTATTTCATAAAAGCTCTTTTGAGCGCATAACACCATTTAGAATAAAGCTGAAATAATTCCACTGACTTCTGAGATGGATTAATCACATACCAAGACACAAAAGAAAAACAGCAGGAAGAAGGTAGTAAAAAAATAGTAATAAGGAAGAACTCCAAAATTACTCCTATAGAAACAGCTATGTCTAAATGCACTAATTCTGCATCAGGTTCTTCTCAGCTAAATGCAGTCAAATAAACATTAGTTTATTAGGTGAGCGATTTGGCTTTTCTCTCTTTTCAATGGAAATGAAGATGTTCCTCCAGAACCCTATCACATCCACCTGTCCTTATTTATCATGTACACTACAAGACAGCCTATGAAGACACAGGCTGCACGGCAGACTGCTATACCTTAGCATTATTTGTTAGTTCAGAGCATCCAGAATGCTTGCATCTTGCTCCTGCTCTCTGCTACAATCTTCTGGGCTTTGTGACCACAGGCAGCAGAAACCCAAGACTGAAGAACCAGGCTGCAAGCAACTGCTAGATTAACTGAGATTCTAAACACGTCTTTCAATGGAAGCATTACTGAGTTAATGATAGTTTGCATGTAAACTCATTTAGAACTTCAAACTACTCTCAAAATTCAATGTATATATCTGAGGTAGATACTGAACTACATGACCATTGTGGTTCTCTATAGAAAGGACAGAATATGGCATGCCATTGTTAGATCAGAAACACATTTTTCTACTAGAGAGTGAATGGCAAAGATGATAGATGATACTGTGAGAGTGGTGAGGTGCTGGAACAGGCTGCTCAGAGAGGCTGTGGATGCCCTGTCCCTGGAGGTGTTCAAGGCCAGGTTGGATGGCACCCTGGGCAGCCTGGTCTAGTATTAAATGGGGAGGTTGGTGGCCCTGCCTGTGGCAGGGGGTTAGAGCTTTGTGATCCTTGGGGTCTCTTCCAACCCGGGCCATTCTGTGATAGATGCCAAGAGCACACACAGTTCTACTAACATGTCCTTGATGAGGTACGCTCTGCTGGAGAAGCCTTGTTTTGAGAAGTTGAGATAATCACAGAGAAGGAGTCAGGTACAAGAGCACTGCCTTTATGCAGTTAGCACACCGTTATAAAACAGATGATGGAAATCATCCGAACAGAGGCAGTCATTGATGGAAAACCTCAAAGAAAATTCACTACATTAAACTTGCTACAAGACTTATTTATGGAAAAGCCAACATGAATGAGAATGCCTGGAAGGAATGGTGGGATACAATGGTCAGTAAATGAGAGGATAGTAGAGATTACTGCTTCAAGAACGCTGGGAGAAGTTTTGGAATGAATTTCCAGTATCCCAACTACGCAAGTAGCCTTGAAGCAATGGTAAACAACTTACTTTCTTTTTGCTTGTTACATACTATGTGAAAAGTCTTACTGTAAAAGACTAAGCTTGATTATGCTTATTTTTTTTTTTACAAGGTTAATTCAAGGATTATGACAGCAAAGCATCCTTTGAGAGGTGCTCAAGCCTTGGCAAAGAAATCTATTTTCATCACCTCTATACCACTTAAGAGTACCTAGAAAGAAAACTTTCCAAAGCAGATGATCTTCAATTTTTAAATAAACCCATGAAAAATTAAAAATCTTGTGCAAACAGCTGTTTACTGATGTAGACACCCAGGTGCCCACCTATTCACACCAAACTAATTTCCAAGAGCCCAAGTGTCAAATTTCAGCACTGCTATTGTACGCCACAAACCGTCCTGTCCAGCTCAGTGGGTTGATTGAGTATGGTAAATAAATGATCATTCTATTCATAACATAAACTGTTCAACTTAGCAACGTTACCTACAAATTCAAGTTGAGGTGCCACAAATATTTTAACTAAATAAATAAATAAAAAATACAAGTGCCTGTTACGTTAATCCTGATATGACTTAGTAAGAATGAGAAGTTGGATATGCTGATATATTTTCATTAGAAAATACATCAGTTCTGATTTTGGGTAAAGTGAGTATTTAGCAATAATTCTGCCAAAAAACACCACAAATAAGTTTTCCATAATGTGGAGGGATATGTGGAGCAATAATTGATGAAAACTTCTGGACTTAGTACCAAGTAGTCGGTTAGCCAACCAACATAGAAACAGCTTTTCCTGTGACCAATGAAAATAATACTAAACTTATGATAATTTTTTGTTTCATCTTAGCTGGCAGTTGACACTCTTAAGAAGAAAAAAGGAAAACTTTTTTTTTTTTTCACTGGGCAATACTGGGTAACTTGTCAGATAAATTGAGCATTCTAAAGTAATGGCAATGGCAATCCCAGTACATGCTAGGACAGAGACCATATAACCTCTGTGAGCAATCAGTTCCAAGGCTTGAGTGTATCATGGTCTAAAAGTTCTTCTTTATGTCTGCTAACTTTTCAGTTATTGGAAATGAAGCTTTATTTAAGAGTTCTTAAGTTACTGTCCTACATCCAGCCACTTCTCTTTGAACATCTTGCAGACAGACAAAATCTTGATCCTCCAAAGATGTGTCAGAGCTGTGAGCAATCCCACAAAGTCTTTGACTCTGCTTGTGAGCAAGAACATGGTGAAAGCCATGGCTTAAAGACAAATCAGTGATAAAGTTCATTCCCATAGCTGCAGAGTAGCCAAACATCTGTGCAACTGCTCCAGTTACACCCTGTAAGGTCAACTGTTCGGTCTGGCAACAATTAGTTTCAGTGCGAATTTTGCATTCTCTGCAATAAATTCAGAAAACAAAACTCATCTTACATATAGGGATGGAAAACTAGTTGATGTTCTTCCCTTTTCCAAGGTTGGAGAATGGGAAAAGTTCTTCATCTTTGGCAATAAGGAACTCGACAGCTCAGAGACATTTAGCAGCCTAAGGACTGCTCCATACAGATTCAAATGCAAATCAGCAGCAACAACCTCATTTCTATCATAAAGCTTTCGATGAGAAATGACACGCATGCCACAAAGAGGACTTCACTTGTTGCGAGTCTGCCTTGAGCACTGCGTAAAAGTTACTCGTCCTCAGTTTCTTCACAGGCTGCAAGACATGGGCAAGAACCTTCCACTGTTCTCCAAGCAGATCCACGTGTACTTACAGACTGTGAGAACAGAGGGCCAAGCCTTGGGACCAGCAGTGCTGATGGCTTTGGGAACCACCTGCATGGAGCTGCCATCTTGATGCCTCACTACACTTCGACACAGACAATTGAAATAAACTGAGGAAGAGCAACAAGAACATTGCGTTTGGAACAAGAAGAGGTTGGACAGCTGGATGGCATCCACAGCCCCTCGTTAGTTCTGAGTTTATTATTTCAGCGGTGCCAAGATGCTACCCAAATGATGCCGAGATGCTCTCAACAAGGACAAAACGGAACACAGCTCGGGGTGAGCAGCACCCAAGGCCTGAGGGCAGCATCCCCCGCGCAGGGCAGCTCCCAGCCCGAGGGGCCCACCCACGATGCAGCCGGCCCCGGGGCGCTGGACAGCGGCGGTGCCCGGTGGGCGCATCCCGCCGCCCCGCCCCCTGACCCCTCCCCTCTGACCTCCCCTCGCGCCCCCCACTCACCCTGGCGCAGGGGCCGGGCCCCTCCTCCTTGGCCTCCGCCATGTTGCGCCCCCCCTCAGCTGTCCCAGCCCGGGGCGCGGGGCCGGGGGTCACTCCCTTTCAGCCTCCCTCTCTCTTCTCGAGAGGAGATCGGGGGAGGATCGGGGGGTGCCGGGGCCGGCCCCGCGCCGTCCCGCGGCAGGAGGGGGTGGCGAGGGGCCCGGCGGCTCCTCAGGGCGGCGGGGGGGGGTCGTACCCGCCAGGCCGCGAGCCCTCTTAAAGCTGCAACGACAAGCCCAGCGCGGGGTCGTAGTGCGCATGCGCCGCGCGCCTGCGCACCACTTCCCGGCTCCGCCTCCCGGCTCCCTCCTGCGCAGGCGCGCTGCGGCCTCCTCAGGTTCTGGCTCTGTGGCTCCCCCAGGGAGGCAGGAGATCGAGGGCATAGGGGGCTGAGGGCGGGGGTCCTCCTTGGCCACCTCCAGGGAGGTGTAGGGATGGAGGCGCGAAGCTTGACTTGGGTTATGTCAAGTGATGACTGGCTTTGACTGGCCTCATGGCGGCCACAAGGCTTATGATGGCGTAGTGTTGCTGCCAGGCCATCTGCCTCATGGCGATGGATGCTGCAGGCCTCACCTCACAACCCGCCTCGCGCTTCACCTCACACCTCACCTCACACCTCAACTCACCTCAAGCTTTGCCTCATGCTGTGTCTCACACCACCTCAGACCTCGCCTGGCGCCGTGCCTCACCCCGAGCTTTGCGTCGTGGCTCCCCTCACAGCCCTGGCTGTGCCCCCAGCGCCGTATCCAGCACCATGAGGCCATGGGGATGGATCCAGGGTTGTCGCCGCTTCATTACGGAGTGCACCAGAAGTTGACAAGTTGGACTTGTGGCCTTCCTGTTGGACAAAGGTGTGTATCTGTTGATTGGGCGGGATGCTCAGCACACTACAAAACATAATTTAACCATGTTACCATATCCCAAACCCATAGCAATAAGGGGGTGTAACATACCTTTGAACCTAAGTCGATTCACTTCTAATTTTGTACCGCTGTGGAGCTTGGAAGCACTCCCTTCCTGTGCTGAAGCTACTGTGGAGTGGTTCTGAAGACCTGATGGAGCATTTCTAGGACATTCAATTTTTTCACTTTATTGGAACAGCCTAAAAACCTGTTTGTTTGTTTGTTTAGTGTGCCAATGCTCTATTACTCATGAACGAACCATTACAAAGTTTTTTAGTTAATCCCGTATTTGTTGGTATAACTGTAAAACAGCCATGCTTTTAATGTCAGAATGGATGTCTTATGTTTGACCACATTTTTCCTCATCTGGTATCAATCGAACACTGATGTAAGGGCTGTTTCTACAAACTCTGAGGATTTAATCCCATGAAGATTTGCATATCTGTTTTCCTTGACATACCTGAGAGGTCACACTTCATTTGCAAAAAATTGGTACAACTCTTCAAGTTTAAAGCCTAAATATTTTAAGCTCTGCAATGTTGCCTGCAATTCTCATGCTTTCCAATACTTAAGACACTCAAAATGTTAGCAAGGCATAGGCCTACTAAAAAAAAATAAGATGCTATGAGTAAGATACAAGCTGGTGCCATTTTTCTGGTGAACCTTAAGTATCAAACCTTACTCATACCTACACGTGGCTGGTAAGAACAGCGTGCTCCTTTCTCCTTACAATTTAAATAATCTAAAAGCTCATTAAAACTTGGTCCTACACAGAAATTTCCACTGCCTTCCAGGTTTATCAGATTTGCACAATTACGGGGTGGTATTGAGCAGCAGCTGCATTTCAGCAGTAATTGAAATGAATCTTTAGCAAATGCTGGTCTTCATCTGGCCTAAAATGCTGGATGCATAATGTTGGGATTCATCTCGGAAACGCTGTCAGATGTCTCCTTAGAAGCGGCTGCATTCCAATGACAGCAACGTAGTTAATGAATGTAATATTTTAATAATATTTAACAATAATGATTAGTAATACAATAATGGTAATGCTTTTCACATCCTCAAATATGAAGTAATTCTAGTTAAGGTGTATTTTTTGTTAAATTTCTTAAAGAATTTGGGATTCCATATGACAAAGGATATTATAGGTAGACTTTAAGCTTACAGTGAAATTAAGTAACTGTTCCAAAGTTACTTTCATCCTTAGATAGCTGCAGGTGAAAAGTATGACTATTTTCATCCATTTAACGGGCACAAAATGCAGTTGCAATAAAATATTTTAATATGAATTAATATTTACATTGGTTTTGATTTGTGAATAGCTAGAAAATCTAAATATAGGGCTGCCACATATCGAGTTTCCAGCAGACATGTCCACTGAAGCCCTGACCCGACAGCAGGACACATGGATGTGGTGCATAAATGGCCTCTGAACATGCACAGTTGTGTTGTACATGTGCTGAAAGTGCATGTATTTTCGAAAGATATTTTCTAGAACAATAGAAAATACAAAGAAAAAACAAGAAAATGAATGTTTATAAATGATTAAATCATAGCAGCAGTGTTGAGAAATCCAAGTGTTCAAAAGTCAGAGAAAACCTTAGAAAATGATATTAGTTTATGAATTAAAAATTTAACAGTAACAAATGTGTTTATGTGTTCTTGTTGACCTCTGGTTTCTGAGTCACGTTGCACTTCCTTTTCATTTTCAGACTTAAGCTTAGAAAGTGCATGTCTGGGGGGAGTGGATTGGTTGGTTGGCTTAATTAAACCTTTATTTTCATGTAATCACAGCTCCAAGAACTGAAGCATTCAGACTAACCTCAAATACCAGTAACATCAGACTTCACAAAGCTGTTGTGATTACCTCTTTGGGCTCCACTGCACATTTCTATTGTATTTTATAACATGAAAATTTTGTATAACTTGCTCAGAGCTTGATAACAGAAGGAGACATCTTTATTTCATTGGATGTCTCTCATTAGTCAATTATGGAGCTGGTGGAAACATTTGAGCTTTCCCTATGCAACTGAAAATGCTTTCAGGCCACTAAACAAAAAATGTTGTTAAAAATAGATCCTGGCATTAAAATGGAGTATAATAAAACCAGTTGCTAGTGAAATCTATGCTTGGTGGAAGGTTTTCTTAAGTTGATACTGTGGACAGATGAGGGGGCAGCAATAAACGTGGACCATTTAAAGCTATATTATCACTAGTATGTATGCTGCTTAGACACATCTCTGCCCTTTCTGTGAATGGGGCATTTGAAGTAGTCAGGCATGTTTTCCAGCTTGTTCAGACCTGACATTATTTTGACTCTAAATGAACTGTGTATGTATTAACATGGCTAAAAAAGACTCTGTAAAATATGTAGATAATGTGGTGATGACTAGTGCAGAGCAGACATAGATAAATGCCTTGATAAAGCAGGAAAAAGATAAGATTTTTCTGCAGAGTATTGTGTTTGAATTGCTCTTTAATTTACCCCTTCAGTGCCCGTATTATAATCTGCTGTACAATTCTGCATGAGACTATTTGTCTTTAAAACAGTGACATTTAAAAAAGAAACCACGAAGCTCCTTTCACATGCAGGCTGCAGTTCAATGAACTGGATGAATGATCTTTGCACATACCCACGGGCATGTGCAGCTGAATAGAGATCTCCCAGAAAACCAGCCAGCCCTACATATTGAGATCCAGACACTCCTTCCTCCATTCGAGCACAGGTTCTGTTCAGGGAATTGTAGGTGCTGGGAGTACTGCCACATGGTTTTGGCTGAGCACAAATGAACTGAATAATCTGGATTCCTTTTCAGTGAGCTCAGTGAGCATCCTAATAGGACAGGCTTTGTAAGGGGCGGTTGCATCTATCGTACCCACATGTGAGCCAATGGATAGACTCAAAAAACCAATGTAGACGTACAATAAGAGTGTAGGAGTCTGATGTTGGCTGAGTTGTGTCATCCTGATTTCCAAAGTAGCAGCCATTTGCTTGAGCACAGCACTGAGGCTGTGGGGCAAGGAGGACACAAGAGTGGGGACAGCAGTGTCTAGAAGACTGACAAAGCAGAACTTGGAAAGCTGAGGAAATGTGAGACTTGAAGGGAAGGAGGCCATAGAGTTGTACCATGGTACCTTGGGTCCTTCTTTGTCCGTGACATTGTGGGGGACTGAAACTGGATGTGATGAGAGGCCAACTCCACCTGCAAAGAGATGCTAGGCAGCGCTAACAGGAGCAGAAGCAACAACTTTCCTAAATTCCTAATTCTTAACCAGAGAAGACTGTCTGTAGCTCAGAAGAGACGATACTGGGGAGCAAGAATAAGAGGTTGCTGTGAGCACGAGAGCCAGGACCTGGCAGCTGTGTGCTGCGATCTGCCCACTGGTCCCCTGAACGTGGAGGTACCCACCGGCAGAGCAGCAGTGACAGCTCTGGAGGAGATGAGCTGCCAGCAATCTTTTCTGTCCAACAGATGGGTAGAACTGCCAGAAGCTCTGCTGTAGGCACCAGCAGCTTCCAAGGCAGGGCTGTAATGACCTAAGCAAAATCAGGGAATGTTTCAGAGGGAATGAAATGGTTAGCAGAGGCTCAGTGCTTGAGCAGAGCGGAGGGACAGGGCTCTAGGTTTGTCCTGCAGCACCAGGGCACATGGTGATGTCAGGGGGCTGCACAGGTCCCCAAGGCATGAGGACAAAGGCCACCAGGAGGCTTGGGATCGACAAAGATTGAGGTAAGAGAAAAGCCAAGTTTTAAAAAGCAACACATTCAGCTTGCTTAGTCACAGATACACAAACGCAGGTCGGGTGGCAGAGGCCTATTTTCATCCTGAAACTCCCCCTCACATCCCAGACTTGCTTTGCTTGGCTGTGTTTGCTGTGGAGATAACATCCCCTTCCCCCACCACCCACAGATTACTGGAGGAACAGCCGTTGCAAAAGGAAAAAAAAAAAAGCAGTTGCCTTACTCTGCCTGCAGGAGAAATGTCAGGAAGTGTGTGATGGTGGGTGGGATGAAAGGAGGAAGCTGAACTCTAAAGAGAATATTCTAGCTCTGCTTGTGCAAACAAATGCTCCTCTGTATTTTGCTTGATAAGAACGTGCAGTGGCAGAGTCTTCCTGTGTGCAGGAGGAGAATGGAGTATTCTCTTACACATCTCCGAGGGGTTTGATTTGTCCATGCTGCGTTATCCAAAGCACTCAGTGAACTGGAGGGTGAAAAAGTGTAAACAGCTCGGCGGAAATACAAGCACCATCAATAATTAATAGTGACTTTTTTTTTGTAATGGGAATGCTGCAGTATTAATTATGAAGTTGACTCCTATTTGAATGGATTTGTGGGTGTATATGAAATTTGGACCAGAATTTAAGTTCAGTGCAATCATGCTTTTATTCCAATTACAATAATTATCAATCCATTCTGCATCCTCTTTTTAAGTCTACATAATACAGACCTTTGTTTTCGCAGACCAAATATGTCAGTTCTCAAGTGCACTAAGTGAATCTGGTTGTAAATAGGAAGGGAATGGTTTTCAGTCACTGTCACAGTGACTCATTTCAAAACAGTGAAATGCACAATGTGCAAAAGTGCACCTGGAGCACAGACAGTGCTAAACACATGGATTTCTAAAGTCACAGTCAACAGTGATGAAGTAGCTTAATTGCATATGTCATGAAATATTTAAATAGATGGTGACCAGCATGTGCAAATCTGGTATCTAGACTTTTACAGCTATTTATGTATTATAAACAGCTGATACTACTCTGTGCCAGTGACTCAATCTTTTTTACTCTGTAGAGTACGCCATCCAAAACTCACTATTTCTTGCAGTGCATTTTGAAGCTTATTTTTTGTACTGGGTGATTTGTTGTGGAAGTCTATGGCAGAAGTACAAAAATCAGACAAAGAGGACTGGGGTCCTTATATCCTCCTAGGCATCGGTGCACTCATTCCATGGCAGATCACAGGAAGTTACTACAGAGAGCAAACAAAAAATACCTGTTTGTTGCAGGAAGTATTCTTACATGGTCATTAACTGCTTTCCAACTACATCCAGATCTTATTGGTAAGGTTTTACAGTGACAGTCCAGTTCATAGAAGCTGCAGTTTATACCACATTCCTAACACAGTCTTGCGTCAAGGCACAAGAGAGGAAATACCTTTTTTTTTTCTTTGTGTGTATTTAGTTTTGCTTTTTCATCTGCTCTTCTCTCCCTTCCAACAGTTGCAACTCCTACCCCATATCAGCTTTCTTCCTGTAGCGTTGCCCTGTGCTGGTTTGATCAGCAGCTGGAGAGTTGGTGTCGGCAACTGCCTTGTCATCTCTGAGCGGGCAGAGCAATAAAGGGTGAGATGAGGAAGAACTCAATGAGACATTGTTTCAGGCTGCAACAGGCTCTGGTAGGCCCTGTGGTGTGGTGAGATGGAGAGGGTATTATTTGCTTTAATAAGATGCCAAAGCTAATATTTTTTTAAATAGTGAAGTGTTGGACTTTTGCAAAATCTCGGTGTACTCAAGGTCAGAAATTTTGCCTGGGAGAGGCACCAGGTTGTCAGATAATCAGCTCTCTGTGAAGCCTACTCTACTGTTCTGGGGTTATAACAATATTAATTCTATCTTTGTCTTCTGAGAGTTCCTGAAAATTTACATGAGTAATCTATGGAGAGCCCACTTTCTATATGTTTCCAATCCTTCCTCTTTTGGGCTTTGTAATTTTCAGAAGGCAATGGCAGTTGGATGGAATACCACGTGGATTTACCACTTTTCAGCCCCACTGGTACTGTGGCAAGCATTAAGCACAACTGCAACTTAGAACTGCTGGAATTTTGGCAGAGCTATTGTGTGTATTTTTTGTTAAGCCCGTGTCTTTGTCCATGGGAATGAAGAACGGGATTATCTTTAACAGTTACCTTCCATTCTAGTCACATATTTATTGCCTTCAATTATCTTCACAGAAGAAAGGAGAGCTGTTAACTGTATGGCAATGGGATAAATTTTAGTTATGCATATCTTTTGTCTCTCCACAGCTCAAAGAAATATATAGCTTGATTGCTTTGTCATACAGCTCTGCCGATTGCTTCCTGCAAGCCAGTAAGCATCCTTAACTCCAATTGACTTCATTGGAAATTGTGGGCTCCTGGAGCCTCTTGGAAGACTTACTTGGCACACTCCTCTGTGCCTTCAGCAGACATACACAGTATGCGCAAGCATCACTCCATCCACTGGCAGAACACAGCTACTGCTGAGTAAGGAGAAAACAGACAGCCAAGGCGTGGGAGAGCCTGGTCATGTGAGTGCTTGAGACACCAGATTCCTCTTCCCATCTTGCTGTGGATTTGGACAAGCCACAGAACTTCTATTTTTAAGTTATGGCATTAAGTTAAAAATGTTAAAAGTAACGAGGGGATCACAGGCAGTGGCAATGGGAACTGCATGGTTATGAATGATAAGTAGGTGTACGCTTCTTCAGTTATAATAGCAGTGTAGAACGTTTCCTGCCTGGGGTTAATGATTCCATGGGTTCTTTTTCAGGCCAAATGCTTGTCTCACCCATCCGGTCTCACCAAGCAAACACTCCCTCACAAACACTGGAACACACAGAGGTGTTGAGGAGTGATCTGATAAGCAGTGCAAAGTAATGGTGAACAGACCAGAGATACTCCTATGACCTCCCACACCAGCTGTGTTGTCCATCGTGGGAGGAAAGATGGAGAGAAGAGTGAAAGGTAAGAGATGAGAAGAAAGGGAAAGGAAGTTTCCTATCACACTTTCTCATGGTGCTCTGACTGTCTGTTTCACAGAAGACCAGATTTATGCATCTGATACTGGTTCAGATTTTGATAGAGGTCTCAGAAGTTTTGCTACTTAAGATATTTCAGGAATTTAAATTAATTCAGAAAGTTAAAAAGGGGAAATCCTGATCTTTGCAGGTGGAGAGAACAGTCTAACAGAACTGTGAGCTTTTGGTGTTTATTTTGTTCAGACAGAAGATTTCCCTGCAGATACTGTATTACTTTTCCTGTAGACTATTGAACCTGATTCAGCTTTCATTTATTTGATGATAAATCAAGATTCTATCCAAAGAAATCATGGTGTTACTGTGCAAAGACAATCAACTCCTCCTTCCCTGCAGTCATTCTCTGCATTTGCTTTACTATCACTGTCTCTCTTATCTGGCCCTGCGTTACTTACAGTCATCTGGCTTTAAAAATGGCCTACAGGCATATCTGTCATAGTGTACAGGAAAAACCTTTTGGAAAGGAGATATAATCAGTACTCAAGCGAGGAGAGAAAACAGTAGAGGAGGGAGGGATAGGAGAACTCTCATTGAGTGCCACAGGAAGGCTGCTGAGAGTTCTGCTGTGCAGCTGAGGAGCCGTTGCAGCTATTTGCCACTGCTTTCATCGTTTCTCAGCTTTATGTACCAGATGTTGCTGTAGGCATTTTACTTCCTCTTTTATTCTTTAAAGGTGACGCTGCTATTCATGAAAATGTTGAGTGCTGGAATAATGAAACCATTCTGCAGAAATCCCTGCTGTTCCAGACAGGTTGATCAGAAAGCACCACAGACTCAAGTAGCAGAGCCTGCAGCAGGGTAAGGCCACCAGCCTGCACTTTCTGTAAAGTAAAATCAAATCAGCACCCTGTCTTCTCTTGCCTTTTGCTTCCTGGTTATTTCTTTTAATTGCTGAGCATCTGTGGCACTACTTGAATTTGTGCAGACAGCCTTTCTTATCTGAAGATTACCCTGAGCTTGTTGGCTACTGAGGCATTAATGACTTCAGACTTTGGTGTCTGCCTGCTTTCTGCAAATGTCCTCCCAAGCCTGCTGCAGGTGTTTTTCTGGCTTCAGCTGTGGACCACTTAGGCTGTCCCAGGTTTCCAGTCTCAGACACAATGTTTATTTAGAGTGGGGGAGGTATCAAGCTTTCCTCCTCAGTGTTTTTGTATTAGAGCAGCAAGCTTCCCAGTGTGCATATTTACAAAACCAGGGGATTGCTAGCAGAGGTCATTTTTATTTCAAGTCCTTATAGCTACATTCACGTGTCTTTGATTTCAAGCCCAGGATAAATAATCCTATTGCAGTTACAGTGTTACAAAAACATATACTCATATCTTGGCCTCTACTAAACACATGGACGTTCAAAGCTATGTTGGGTATTTCAGATAAGTTGTCCAGATTTATTCAGGTCTGGGACCACAGTTATACTCTCTTTCTTTCAAAAGATGATTGATTAATAGCTCCCTAAAATATAGTTCACTTGTACTTAGGATGCAACAAAGCAGAAAACATCTCTTTTATACTCAATCATTTTTGAAGCTTTCAGAAATAATCAAGGATTGCAAGGAGGCCATGCCAGCTGTTTGTAAGAGCCATGCCAAATTTCTTCTTCCAGCACTTTAACCTCTGAGACACCTCGTGGTGGAAGCGCTCACTGCTCGCTGCAGGGCTTCCATCCTGGGGGGAATCCATTTTAGAGCAGAACTTGGGGCCTTCGTTGTGCTGCAGATGGAAGCGGATGAAGTCAGACAGCCGGGGGAATGCCAATGTGGGGAAAAGGTGTGTCTCTGGCAAACTTTGTGTTTCAAACCTTTATAGCCAAAGGGAAATCCATTTTGTTAGGCAATGAAGTCTGCCTTTGACTGTGCAGTGCCTCACAAATATTTATGGGATTGATGGTAGTTTATTGCTGCAATTTAACAGTTACAGTTTCTGCCCAAGTAAAGAGAACACATGGCTTTCCCTTGGGCTTCGCTTACTGTTTGTTTCTCTTGACCTGAAACCAAACATGTAACATCAGTGTGAGCCTCAATGGGTTAAAGCCCTCATTAAAAGTATCACTTTGTTCTAAGGTTAACCTGCTGAATGCATCTCCAGTGCACCACACTGAAAGCATCCCTGCTGTATGGATGGGAGCTGTTTGGGCTGTTTTCTGACTCAGAACATGGAATGCTCTGCCCATAACACTGAGTTTCACAGCTTCTTGATCTACCTGAAGTACGTCATGTTATGCTTTGGAGAACTGACATCCACTTTCTTAGCAGCAGAGGGGACAGCAGAGGGCTGTGCCCCGCGTTTACCCGGTGTTTGCAGCCTGCAGATGATTTGCGTCAGTTGGAAGGAAGTCTTTGTGCCCCTTGGCTGCCGGGCTTCTCACAACACCTCGGCTCGAAGCACTGACGGCCCACACCTCCCACGCTGGCGTTGTGTTACCACTGCCGTGCTTGAACGAACACATGGGAAGCTTTTTTATCAAATCCGCTTTCAGAACAAAAGTTAAAACCGCGCCGGGGAGCCCCAACGGAGCCGCCCCGTCGGTGGGGCCGGGCAGAACCGAACCGAACCGAGCGGAACGGAACCGAGCCGAGCCACAGCACTATCCCGCTCGCGGGACGCCAGGAGCCGCTCTGTGGGGCGGGCGGGTTCGCGCCCGACTGACTCCCCCGGCAGCCAATCGAAAGCTGAACTTCCGTCGTAACTGACCTCCCGCCGGTCAAACTGCCCAATCAGCACACAGGAGGTTAACGGATCATCCTGTCCCGAAGTCGGCGGTCAAATGAGCCAATCGGCAGAGGGCAGGCTCGTTACCAATAGGATCAAAGAGTTTACGAAACGGGGAAAGGCGATTGGTCGCTTCACCTATCGGTCTTCGCCGCCGCAGCAGGTGGATGGTTAGTGGGGAGGAGGGGGCGGTTTCCGGGGGCGGGGAAGGTATATTACGGACGGACAAAGGCGGCAGCGAGGCCCTTTAGCTCGCCGCCATTTTGAGCAGCGGGCTCTGAGGAGCAGCAGCGGCAGCCGGCGCACCTCTCTTTCTCCGCCTTCCCCACCACCACCATGTCGCGGGATCGGTTCCGTAGCCGTGGAGGCGGCGGAGGGGGCTTCCATCGGCGCGGCGGCGGCGGTGGCCGCGGCGGCCCCAACCACGATTTCCGTTCTCCGCCGCCCGGCATGGGCATGGGCCAGAACCGCGGGCCTATGGGGGGCGGCCCGCAGGGCCCCGGCGGCCCTCCAGGAGGAGGCCCGAAGTCCGAACCGCCGAAGCCTCCAGCGTCGACCTCCGCTCCGCCGTCCTCGTCCTCTTCATCCTCCGCCACCACAGCAGGCCCCGCCGGCAGCCAGTCCGGCCCCGGGGCGCCTCCTCCGTCCGCCCTGCCCGCGGGGCAGCCGCCGCAGCAGCAGGCCCAGGGCTCCGCGCCCTCCTCCGCTCCCTCCGGCCCCGGGGGGCAGCAGCAGCCGCAGCCCAAGCCGAGCCCCAGCCCCACCCCGGCCGGCGGCCCTAAGAAAGGACAAGGACAGTCTCCCGGCGGCGGGCCCAAGGGGCCGGGCGGGCCGCAGCAGGGGCCGGGCGGGCCTCACAAAGGCGGGCCGGGCCACCGCGGCGGGCCGGGCGGGGAGTCGCGGGGCCGCGGGCAGCAGCACCAGGGACAGCAGAGCCTCTCTTCGCAGCAGGGCCCGGCCGGCGGCGACAAGCTTTCGGACGAGGTGAGTCACGGCCCCCTCCCCCTTTCCCAGCCACAAGATGGCGGCGGCTGCGGCCGGGCACGGCGCTCCGCGCGCTCCCGCCGCCATCTTGAGGGGAGGAGCGCGGGGCGGGGGTCCGGGCTGCGCGAGGGGGTGCGGCCGCCTCGGCGGGGAGCGCGGGGCGCGGTGTGGCGGCGGCCCGGGGGACAGTGGCGGCAGGGCTCGGAGCCAACCGCGGCTTTGTGGTGAGGAGCTCCGCACGCGGTGATGGCTCCATCTGCTCTGCTTCTTCGTAGGGCTTTAAGGCAAACCTCTCACTGTTGAGGAGGCCCGGGGAGAAGACTTACACTCAGCGGTGCCGTTTGTTTGTTGGGAATTTGCCTGCCGATATAACGGATGAAGACTTTAAAAGATTGTTTGCCAAATACGGGGAGCCGGGAGAGGTTTTTATCAACAAAGGAAAAGGCTTTGGATTCATTAAGTTGGTAGGCATTTGTACTATCTGCCCGTCTCCTAAAAACGTCTCTCAAATAGTGGTTGATAACCCGATTTCCTAAAACTGGGTCTTAACCTTCCCCCAGGAGTCCAGAGCTCTGGCAGAAATCGCAAAGGCAGAACTGGACGACACCCCCATGCGGGGCCGACAGCTCCGTGTTCGGTTTGCCACGCACGCTGCCGCGCTGTCAGTGCGTAACCTTTCGCCTTACGTGTCCAACGAGTTACTGGAGGAGGCTTTCTCCCAGTTTGGTCCGGTGGAGAGAGCTGTTGTGATTGTAGATGATCGAGGTAGATCAACAGGAAAAGGCATTGTTGAATTTGCATCAAAGCCAGCTGCCAGAAAAGCGTTTGAACGGTGTACTGAGGGAGTGTTCTTGTTGACAACGTAAGTATTGTGCTTCTCAGGATTTGTAGTTCTAAGTGGAGTGAAACTGTCAGTTCCTTCTGCTATATCAGAATGGGGATTGATACAGAAACGTAAAGCGTGTGTGTATTTTGTATTTAGCACTCCTAGGCCAGTTATTGTGGAACCTTTGGAGCAACTGGATGATGAAGATGGTCTTCCAGAAAAGCTTGCTCAGAAGAACCCGATGTATCAAAAGTAGGCACTCTCTTTTTGTTATAATGAGTATGGAGATAACAGTATGATTACTGACTCTGTAAGAGTTAGGGTGGTTTTCCAGAACCTGGCTTTGACTATCAAATGGTGCATAAATATCAACCTGATAACAGATTTTGGGGCTAAACATAGAAATGTACCTGCACAGCTCTGCAATCAGCTGTCAGCTGTTACAGCTTGTGCTGTTGCTGAGAATTCTCATTGTGAGACTTATGTTGGTGTCCCATTGGGAAATAAATGCGTTAGAATTATTACTTTGAGAAACAAAGTAAAATCTCAGGTTGCTTCGTGATTACCAAATGCATGGACTTGCCTTACAATGAGACCACTGTGCATGAGAGATGTGGTGGTAGATGAGTTTTAGGTTAGGGCCTGTACATGGAAGCCTATTTGTTGTAGAACTGTGCTTTTCAGGCTGCAAAAGGGAGCAGATGTAGGCGGCCTTGTGGGTGTTACATGTGTTTGAAATTACTTGTTTTAATCAAAGACTTCAAGCATCCTAGTGACCATGTTCCTGTCAAGAGTGCGGACTAGTATGGTGTTTTTCATGAGATCTTAAAAGTACTTAGAATTGATAATATATGGAAAAGTCCTTAAGCTTTTCTAATTTTTCCATTAATTACTGAATCTCTAACTTCAGCTGCTTTGTCAGTATAAGCTGTCAGCTCTCAGATGTTTTGGAGACTAGCTTAAAGTACATATTATTCTGCTTTAACATAGTACTCTGGGTAAGTCAGCTCTGGAAACTGTGCTCAGGGGCTTTCAGCGGCTGTCTGTATTAGGGCAAAGAGCTTGTCTTATTTTTGGATTTTGCATCTGGCATTTGCCTGCAGTGGAGTGTTCTAATGAGGAAGTTGCATAATAAACATGCAGTAGAACTGGAAGCAGAAAGATTTGCTTTGATGTGATAGTGCAGGAGACTCTGTGTTTGCTTTTGGTGTAGCTCTTAAATGCTGCTGTTTAAATGCATAAAATGCTGTACGGTTTTCAATCTGTCAAAGCAAGCTGTAATCACACTGTTGAGGTAGTGCTTCCTGGTTTCCTGTGTTTCCTAGTACTTGGCTGTTGTGCCAGTGATGTTTTTGCTGACCTTCATTTCTGAGTCCTGTGCAGCCTGGTTGAGCATCTTCCTTTCTGCAGGGAAAGAGAAACTCCTCCCCGTTTTGCTCAGCCTGGCAGTTTTGAGTTTGAGTATTCCCAGAGATGGAAATCTTTAGATGAAATGGAAAAACAACAGAGAGAACAAGTGGCAAAAAACATGAAAGATGCCAAGGACAAACTTGAGAGTGAGATGGAAGATGCTTATCATGAGCATCAGGCAAACCTTTTGCGTCAAGGTAATCGGCTCTGAATTTGTCTCCAGGTGTTTGGTTTTGCTCTGAATGATGGCTTCAATGCATAACTTGTTAATGGCTTGAATAAGCACGCTTTCTCAGTCTTATCTAAAAGTATGATTAAGAACAGAGATGTGTGGTGTCTGCAATAGTATAATTGAGGTTAATATAATTCAAATCTGAATTTAAATTTGAGTTTGTGGAGCTCCTGCTGACAGATCTGGTTTCTGCAGACCTTATGAGGCGTCAGGAGGAACTGAGACGTATGGAAGAACTCCATAATCAAGAAATGCAGAAACGCAAGGAAATTCAGCTCAGGTTGGTCTGGCTTCTACAGGATTTTTCAATTGTACATTTTTTTTAATGGTTGATTTATGAAAACATTCTTCACGAAACTATTGTTGCTTCAGTTTGTGGATGAGAAATTGAACAGCAGTTGAAGTTTTTTTTTCCTTGGTTGTGTTTTTTCTGAAGCGTAATCATTAACTGTGAAATTGCTCATGCATAGGGTTGATGTCTGGTGTATGTTACTGCTGTGGTTTAATAATCTGCTTTGGGTTGATCAGGCAGGAGGAGGAGCGTCGCAGACGGGAGGAGGAAATGATGATCCGTCAGCGAGAAATGGAAGAACAGATGAGAAGGCAGAGGGAAGAGAATTATAGTAGAATGGGTTATATGGATCCCGTAAGTGAAACCACTCTGTTTTCTGGAATTGTTTACCATGTTCAGAGGTTTCCAGAATTCTTGCATGTTGTTGAGATTGTGTTTTGCTTCCTTTAGGTTAGAGGTGGTATCTTTGTGTAATTGAGATGGTAGTGGTTGGCTGTGCACATGCTTTGTCTCCTGAGAGGTACGGGTCTCAGTAATAGCTCTGTGCTAAAAGTTGTTTCTTCTATGCAGAGGGAGAGAGACATGAGAATGGGTGGTGCCACCACAATGAACATGGGAGGTAAAGAATTTTTAATGATTACTTTATGTGGCTACCTTAGAAATTGTCAGAATATGATTATATATTTCTCTTTCTTAGATCCTTATGCTTCTGCAGCCCAGAAATTTCCACCTCTTGGGGGTGGAGGCGGCATAGGTTATGAAGCTAATCCAGGAGTTGGCCAAGCAGCCATGAGTGGTTCTATGATGGGAAGTGACATGGTAATGTATCCTGTGATGGCTTTAGTTTAGCACAAGAGAAAAGTTGCAGTTGGAAATGAAGTTCTGTGTTCGGTTGTGTAAATTTCACTGTTAACTGCTGACTTTCTTGTCAGGTGTTTAACATGGAAGAGTAGTTTGGCATTATGTAGTACTAGTTTAGTTAACCATTGCGGTAGTTTACGCAGTTGGAAGTTGTTTGTAACTGAATTCAAATGTGCTGTTAAGCATATTTGCAATTAACTCTGACCTTATTGGACGTGAGAAATTCTGCATCACAGTTAGGCTTGGAAGGATTTTTATAAATTCTAGAGATTACGATGATTTTCAGAATTAAAATAACAGTAGTAGCTGTTGAGTAACGTGACATTCTGTATGGGCAAGTGAGATCATTGTTCTCCTTTCCACAGTTGAACGTTGCATTTATTTTGGCCCTTCCAAGCCTTGTTAGAATTGATGCATGCTGTTAGAGATATGCTGTTAATTCAGAAATCTGCGAACGTCTCTTTAAGCAGCAGATTAACTTAAATGATGGGGAACAGCATATCACTTACTCTATATGCTGATGTTTGCTATAGAAAAGCAGAAATGCTATTTTTTGTTTTTTTTTCCTCAAGTCTTAGGCATGTTCCAGTGGTCTGACTGTAGCCATTTTGTGGTTCCTGATCCACAGGGGAATGAAATGATAGCCTGTTCTTGTTGCTTTCTCTTTGTTGGGGATGACTGTAGGTAGAGTTTATTAAAGCTGCTGCATATCTCGTGCTCCGAGGTATGATTCCAAGCTGTACTATTTTTGGCACACTATATGTGTGAATGGGCTTTGAGCGTGCTTGGTGTTATCACACTGAAGCAATGCTGATACAGGTTAAAGAAATGCTTACTGGGTATAATGGAAAGCTGTTGGTTTAGGTGGTGATACTAGCGTGCTTTCACCCTCCTTGTAAGGGGTGTACTGTGTTGCACAAGCTGAACTAAGTGATTTTTTGGGTGGGTTTAGGCCTCTGGCTTAACTCTGTGAGCTACCATAATAGCTTATCAAATATCTTCTGTTTTTATGGGAACTGTGTCTTTGAAACCATAACTTTGCAGAGCCGCAACGATTCAGTAGACAGTGCTGGTGGCCTTAATGTGTCTATAGTCTACTGATATATTTAGGCAGTTCTTGAGCTTCCAGCAAATAGCTAGGCAGTCTGTGGTAAATGCTGTGAACATTTTTCTCCTCTGGAAATTCGTGGTACAGGTGCATGCTGAACGAGTGTAATACTTGAAAACGTGTGACAGTAAGATGGCCTTGAGTTTCTTAGAATGGGGGATCTCTGCCACACAGTGCTGTCACAGTTATTGGGCTGACATCTTTATGAGGAAGAGGAGGTAGACTTAAGCTGCCATGAACTAGGCAGGAAAAAAAATTGGTAGCATTTGACATGCCTTACTTGGGAGGATTGAAACTGACTTTCTGAATTGGGGTCTGAGTTTTCAGTTGCAGGTACCTTTTGTAACAAACAGCCCACCATTGTTCTGTTACTTGGTAGCAGAAAACGTGCTTGAAATGAAAGTTGATAGCTTTTTGTTAAAAATTTGGCAGTTCTGTACATTGAATGCTGATCACAACTACTGTTACAGGAGCTGAATGAAGTACATGCAATGAGAAGTACTAGCAAAAATATCTGAAGTCTCTGCTTTATTGCAGGGTGACTTAGCTTTTACATCTTGGTGTGAAACCTTTCAACACTGAAGTTGTGAATTTTTCCAAGAGCTTGTGATGAAGGTGGGGTGGGAAGGGATACATTGACTGGATGCACACAGCCCTTTGTGCATAGTTCTAACCTGAAACGGAATAAGTTGTGGTTCTCTGAACACACATTGCATATACAGCAGCAGTTTCGGAGTATGTGGGATTGAATAAAAGCAAGTCTTTTGGTGGAGCAATTGCGTTGGTTAGGTAAATCACTGGTCATGAGCTTTTTCACATTTTTTTTTCTTCTTGTAATCCAGTAGTGCTCACTATCAGTTTTGATTACTGCCTAAGGCCTCTACAGTTTAGTCAGCAGACCGTAGTCTTAACCCCATCTTGAAAAGCACATGGTCTCTATTGCAGCACATGCCATTAACTGGTGAGTAGGCATTCTGTTTACAGTGACATTTCATGAATGTCAGCTCGTACTTCAGTGAACTGAAGAAGCTCTCTCTGGCTAGGCTTGTTTGGAAATGACAGTGATGTAATCTAAGCTTTTATCACACTAAAGGTGAGAAGTTTGCAAGCTATTTGCATTAACTTGGTTGAAAATTGCTAGAGCTCATTGTGAAAAGTTGTTAATTCACATCTGCACTAATGCTTACATTTCTAGCACTGCAGGGAGGATCTGTTCTTTGTAACAGATGTATGAGAATGCATCAAGTGGGAACATACCTCAAGGCATGTATTACAATAAACTAATTTTTAAATTACCCTTTTTTCCTTTCTATGTTCCCGGTACCTGTGGATCGGCTCAATGGTGATTGTATCGACGAACCTTGACTACGGAACCTTCTAAAAATATATACTTAACACACATGGACATCAACTACATATAATGAACTGTTAATTCTGTTCCAATAGCGTCCTGAACGCTTTGGGCAGGGAGGTGCGGGGCCTGTGGGTGGCCAGGGTCCTAGAGGAATGGGGCCTGGAACACCAACAGGATATGGTAGAGGGAGAGAAGAATACGAAGGCCCAAACAAAAAGCCCCGATTTTAGATGTGACCTGTAGTTTCATTCCAGTTTGTTTTGTCTGTCTTGTTTAGACACCAACTTTTTAATTCTTGCATTTTAGTAAGAAAGCTACGTTTTTATGGATGTTAGAAACTTACTGACCTAATATTTGTAAGTGGTCTGTTTGGGCAAGTACAACTTAATTATGTAATGCAGTGTTTCAAAACAAGTTTAGCTGTTTTTTGATGTATAACGTCCCTAACTTGATGGCAGTGTACATTGTGCCACTGAATTCCCAAAGTGTACCAACTTTTTTTTACTGTGCTTCAAATAAATAGAAAACTAAATGTAGTAACTTTTCTTGCCATTCATGGTTAAATTAAGAGGCTAAATATAAATACCACACCTTCAGCAGTAAACTGAGAGTCTTGCCATAGAGATCCAACTAGACCCAGGGTGTGGAACTGTAGTGAAGAGCTGAGATCTCTTCCCATACTGCCTCTAGCTTAAGACTGGGACAAATAGCTTAACTGCCCAGTAGGCGCAGATTTTTGAACGTTGTGCTGCAATAAGTAAATAAAAGTCTTGCAGATGCTGTCAGATAATGGTAATGAAAGCTCCGCTGCAAGTAATGCAGTATGTAAAGCATTTCTTATCTTAGCTATGGATGATGGGTGGTGGGATGGCTGCACTTACCACCTTGGCAGTTACTGCTTGATACCTTCTAAAGACTTTAAGCAGAAGACTAGCAATGGTTATTTTAAAATAAATCCATAGAAAGACTTCTATTGACTGACTTCCTAACTTACGGGTTATTAATGAGATATTTATATGCTCTTAAGCTGTTTGAGATTACAGGATCTGGCCTTGCTCCGTATTGTATACCTGCCTGAAACTGCTTGGCAAAAAAAAAAACCAGAAGTGCTGCTCAAGTGATTAGGGGAGAACCTGCTAATTCATACTTGTAACTTGCTTATGTCCTCGTGCTAATTGAGTGGACTAATTTGCATAGTTCAGAATTCAATTGTATTATGGGGGCTGCAGGAACTAGTCCTGAATCTTGTAGCTGCTGGATAAATCATAAAATCCTGTATGTAAAATACAGAGAAATGAGCATTCTTGCACGATGGTTATTGTTATTATTGATGTGTAGAGGTAATGCATCAAAAGCAGTATCTAAATCTGGAGTTAATACTGCACCATACAAATAAATTCCCTTTAAGGCTTTTTTGTAGATCTGATGAATTCGTTAGCTTGCTGTTAATTTCATTAACTCCTCTGAGGAGAATTTCAAAGCATTCTGGACTCAAGGTAGTTGCTTTGCTTATTATTACACTGTACCAGATAAGCTGGGAACATGACTTCCCAGTGTAAAATGCCTTGGTGTTAACGCGGGATATATTAACCTGCTTGGCACAAAGTAGGTAGACTTAGTTGGCTGTACCTTCATGCACTTCCCCAACTATTGAGCGTTCTGTAAGTGGTTCCAATCTTAACAGTGATCTTTCCACTCCACTTGTGCTAAGCATTGGCTAATTCTAAATTCTGTGCTAAATTTTCTGTGGTTAAAACTTCAGTGTCAGATTTGCAGTATCTTAGAGTGCAGATGATAGCTCGTGAAGTACTCACTGTAAGTGCTGATACTACTTAAATGAAAAAAGTAGCATGTTGTGAAATACTGATAACAGGTAACACTGTCTGGAACATTCAGTGCACTGAATAGTGACTCAGCTGGTTTGGTGAATGCTTTTTATCTTCCCAGAAAAGTTTGGAGATTGATAACATGCTAAGACAATGAATTGTTACTCAGGAAACTCTGAATTGGCAGTTCCTGCACTGCAGACCAGGTATTTGGGAGTACTTGTGTTGGATATTGAGCTTAAAAACAGCAGTCCCACTGCAATTTGCTTTAAGTAGTACTAAATAATGCCTGTGTTTTCTGCAGGGTGTTCGTGGGACACCCACAAAAACGGAAGGTGGCTGAGATGGGGAATTCTGAACGTAAACATTAAATTAATTTTTTCAGTTTATTTTTCAGATGACATGTCATTCTTTATTAAAGAGATGCTGGTGCATATCCTAAAGTATGTTCTTTTGTAGTTCTGTAACTGAAGAGTGAAGGATGCTGATGTCCTTGTACCTTACAGAGGTTGTCTTTTGGTACCCTGTTTTGTACGTAAGCTACTGTTGCTAGTATAGATGAGTTGCAAAAACAATGACTATAGTAAATATATAGAGAGGATTTGGCAGTTTTCAAAACATCTGAAAGCTTGGCTAAATCTGGCTTGGTTGTAGCTGCATAAGCAGAATTTCTAAAATGAGTTCTGCTTTGAGTTGCACGTATTCAACAGGCATTACAATTAAATAGCCAACTTCATTTCAAGACTTTTTAAAGATAGTGTCTTAAAAGCTGGCAAACACGTCAATGCTAAAATGTGTTAAAGTTATTAAATGTGGGAGGTGAGAAGGTCATGTTCCTTTGATCTGTTCCTATGAGGTTTTGGACTTTTTTCAGAAAATCAGATTGATATAACTGAATCTTCAAAACAATTAAGAAAAGTGCTTGGCTGGTCAGACCTGTTCCTGGATGGTCTGGCTTGCATAACCTATTTTTGTACTGGACTTGGAGGACATTGGCTGTTGCAATTTAGCTTTGTTTTAACAAAATTTGAGCCCTTTTTGACCCTTGATATCTAAAAACTGCAGCATGTAGAAACTGGTATCTTCATATCTTCACACTTTCTCAAATGAATATAGAATAATCCTGTCTTCTGGTGTAGACACGTTACACTAATCATGTATACAGCTGACGAGAACCTGAAACTGCTTTTGAGATTTTGTGGTATTTTTGTGGTAGAAAAATTCTTGGCTTCTCCTTGGCAACCATTTATTGTGGCAGCAAGCTTTTGCTGGAGTTTCTGAGACTGCAATTTACACTTAAAACTAGTGGCCTGCTACATAACTGCACTTAGCCAGCATTTCTGCAGTTCATAACTGTGAGGAACGTAGTACCACAAATGGCAATGGACATTAGGACCCGGATGTAGTATTCCTGCTTGCTCCAAGATTCTCATTGCCGACTGCATACAGGTAGGTAACAAGCAATATAATATAACTTGGTGACTTTCTATGTAATCTTATACTGTGGGTATTCTGACATCACACTTCTGACTGTGGAATTACAGTGCAGCACTCTTCATACCTGTATGTTAAACTTGCATCAAAGCTGCGTGGTTTTCGGTTTTAAGCTTTTGCCTTGCTCAAAGCCAATAAGCAACTTACTGTGATTCTTAGCAAGTGTTTTCAGACCCGATTCCTTTGTACATACGACTCGGCTTGTGTGAATTTTTCTCAGTTACGGTGTAACGAAGATGTTCTTGGAGGAGCTCTGTGGGGAAGAGGGAATGTGATCTTACACTCGGTTAACTAGTCAACCAAGTGCTCTCAGTGCCTAGAAAAGGATCGTTCAAACTTTCTGTAGTGACAAAGTGGCCCATTTGCAATGCATCCCTTGATATTGAGTCTTGGCTCGGTAGGAAATGTGTTAGTAATCACTGCTGTAGCCCTGTGTAAACTGGTAGCCAAAGCTCACTAACGTGATCAGCTTTAGGATGGATTGGGAATGCTTCTCAGGACATACATATGACTGCTTGAATTAATATCCCTGTAAGAAGTTCAGTAGAGCTTATTGGACATCTCAGTTGTCTTTAAGTAATCCTTGATTGGCAAGCAAAGTACATTCCTCTGCCTCTGACAGTGGTGAGATTCTATATTTCTGCCTCTTAGACATCTTGGTAGCGTAATGCTCAACTTCATTTTTCATCTGTCTTGAGGATGTGATTCTAAACTCTTCGTTAATAGAAATGCTGAATGTAGTGTTTCAGGATTAACGTGCTTATGTTTCCAGACATCCAGACATGCTGATCTCCAGCTCTTTTGCATTAGTTCTTGAACCTGAATTTCAAGGTCCTTTGTTCCAGCACAGGGCCTGGCTCGTCTGATCGGCTTTTGCAGAGATGCTGTGATGTGTTTTCCCACTTGATCTGCAGAGTTCTGCTTTGCATACTTGTTTCTGGTATTTTGGACCAATCTGTGTTACGTTCAAGAAAAAGACTCTTGCTGTTCAACAGGCAATCTGCTGGACAGCCTTGCCCTGCTGTAGTTAGGTTTACAGTGTTCCACTGAAAGGAGCTAGCTGCACCTTAAATCTTAAGATTGCAATAATAGGTCTTTGTTTAGAGCATAGTGAGTGTAGCTCAAATCTATCTAACCAAACAGGGACACTGTTTGTCACAAAGTCAGTTTGACTTTTTGGTGATGGCTTACTCTAAACCTGTGACTGGAATTCAGCAGCAAAACTGCTGACAGTGTGCACACTGTCATGTAGTACAACTGAACTATTAATCTTTAAACCAATGCTCAGATCTAAGTAGTATTTCCAATGTGCTCTGGACACTTGACTTTACCTGCAGAAATGTCGTGGAGGGGTTATTGGCACATCTGCTTTATTCTACATACTTAAACTTAGTAGGATTTTGACACTCTTGGAGCAAGCAATCTGTGACTGAACCATAGGTCTCATACCAGCTCTGACTGCCTGCAGTAATGAAACTCGGTGTGGTAGATAACTTCCAGCTCTGACTGCCTGCCGTAATGAAACTTGGTGTGATAGATAACTGAACAGCCAGTCTGTAACAAGCGCGTACCAAGAAATGGCATTAAAGTGCTTGCATTGTGTTTCATCTTGGTTTTATATCTTGGTGTGAAATACACTTTTTCTCAAAAAGCCTATCTGAAGCTCAGAAGTGTGGTGTCAGAATACATATGCGTACCTGTTAGGCCCTCAGATCCAGATTCTGGTGCTGTCAGGAGAGCACAGCATAGCGTGTATGGGGGCTTTACTGTAACATTAAGCATACAAAGTGTTGATTTGCTTGCAGTTCTCCCCATAGCTAAACACTGAGGCCTGTGAGTAGTTTTAGGACTTCAGCAGTAATGGGGTTGCATGTCTCTGTTAATCATTGCCAGCTGCAGTGACATGACCAGGAAGGCCAGTGTTCTGTTCCATCCTGTTAAATAAGGCTAAGCATGTTAGAAAGGATGCATAAAAAGTATCGCTGCTCTGGGTAATTACTTGGCTTCTTCCACTACTAGCAAGTTTGGAATCGGCTAATTAGCTTCAGATTTTTCTCTCCATACCAGCTAGTGGGGCTCTTAAATAGCTACTTTCTGGAAAAGGAAAAAAGGGAGGATTGGCCTTCTCCCACTTCTGTCATTGCTGCTAGATAATGATTGACATGTTAGGACTTGGCTGTGCAATCCCGCAGTGGTCTGTGAATACCCCATCTCTATAAATGTTGCTTCTGAACACCAGTACTGAAGAGCTAACTGGGAGGGCTGGGAGGAGTGTGGCTATATAAGTGAATCTGGAGTGTTAAAAGGATGCACAAAGATATAGTATCCCTTATGCATGGTGTTTGTTGCTATGGCACAGAAAACAAAATATGCATACTATATTTCTGCTCCCGAGGGCCATGATAAAACCCAGGTGGTGGGTTTGAGACTAAACTTGAACTTTTCCCTACCTGGTCAAATCCCATTGTGACCGTTGTGATTTGCCTCCCAACTTGAGGTGTGCACAGAACGTTGTACTTCTACATCCCTAGTTGCTAACCACTGAAGTTTGCCCTCAATTAAGCTGTAAGTAAAAGGGTGGGTCGTCAGAAGGGAAGAAGCTGTTGCTTAGAATAAAAGCAGTAGACTTACAGTGCTAATCTCTAGTGTCTTCCTTTGGCTTTTGAAGCACTTCTAGGACCATTGAACTGGGGACTGCTAGGAATAAGGGGCACTGCACTCCTTCATGAAGCAGAAGAAAGAGGGCATTGTGCAGGAGACAAACTAGGGTGAAATAGAAGAAGTAGCTTGATTGAAATTGTTAATGCCTTCACATAAGGGATAGTATACCTCTGGCTGCAATCAAACCTCATTGTACTCAGACTGGTGATTTACGGTTTGTGCTCTGACAAGGTGCAGTTCTTCAGTCAACTACATGCATATTCCTTCACTTCTTTACAAGTGCTTAGGCTAGCCTATTTCTGCCCCTTATTCTTCCACTTAATATTTTGGAATAGTTTGTAAATTCCCCTTCATAACTAATCAGTCCACATATCTTAAATCTTTGCTTTTTAAGTTAGTTTTGAAATGGTTAGAAGTTTCTGTATGTTATTCTAATAACTTCACTTGTTATCCTTTAGGTGAAGATGCGAGCTGAGTGAAACTGGCGTGCTCATCCATGAGAAGTAAGCACAATCTTGTCTTGTTTTGAATGGGTGAAATAATAAAAGTCCCTGGACACTCAGTTCAGTCACTGAGTAACTCGTAGTGAAGGTGTGAAACGTGGGACTTGGTATGCTGCTTCTCAGACTGTGAGGTTAAACACTCAAACCCAACCTGGGTTTCACATCTTGGGAGCAGTGGTTAAAAACACCTTTCTAGATGTAGGCTGCTATGACAGATTGGAAAGCCACTGTTGATAAAGCTTGTGATTATTTTTCTAGTTCAGGAGCTGAGCATGAGCACATCCAGCGTGATGTCCCATGATATGTGAATGGACCAAGGTACCAAGTGAACAAGTAAGTAGATAATGTCCTTTTGGCTGCTGATCTATTAAAGCAGCACATCACCCTGTGATGTGTTGGGTAGTTCCTGCCTAAAACTTGCCTTTGATTAATCTCATTTTTATATAAAAATTGTATTTCTTTTGTAGAGCCAAAATATAACTATTGTTTTAGGCTTTTCAGCTATGCAGCATCAAATAAAACCATCTTCTGAGCACTGCAGGTGGTCAAACAAGAAATAAACATGGCTAAGATTGAGACTCGAATGGAGGGGTTGTGAATGGGATGGAGTGATTGTCAGCGAAGGAGAGCAGTGAAGCAGATAATTAAATGTTAAAGTTGCTACAAATGCTGTGTTTTTGAAATAGTTAATGAACACTGAGCTTAACATACAAGAACACAAGCAGGTAGTGGTTTAGGGAAATAAAGTAACTCGTAGAGCTGGAATTAATGAAATTTTCCCCTCTAATTTACTATTTAAACTACAAGGGAGAGGCTGCAGATTTTTTTAAATCTTGAGTGAAGAGCAGCCTGCAAAGTTCTGTAACACACGAGTGATGGTAAGTAATGGCTTAGATGTGCTGCAGCTCACCCTGTAAGTTGTGAAGGCAATGAGATTCAATCGGTGAACTCCAATTGAATCCAGTGTGACTTGTCACTGCTGCTCTTGTTTCTTGGGTAGTAGAGCACAAAGCCACTTCAGATGTTTTAAGTTTGAAGTAGAGGGCAATGTGAATGCTGTTCCTTTTGTCTCAAGCCTAACAAGAGACCTTAAGATTCTAGAGAATATCTGTCAGGTGCATGACCTTTCTTTTGTGACACACTGATTCCCTTTCCATGTTGTTGCTTGTGATTTCTGGTGGCATTTTCCATGTTCTGGCTAACAGCATGCTTTGTACTTGCAGAAGAAGATGAAGCCCAAATGCAGTGAAGAGGAGCCAGGAACATTCTGGAGTTTTTAAAAATAAAGTATTTAAATTTTCTTAATGATTTCTGTTTTATTGTGGAGCATGTTCAGTAGGTAAGCTGTTAAACACATCCATACCACGTTATGCTCGAGTAACTGCCTCAAGTGAGGTTGTAGAAAGGGAATGCAGAATGTGCTTTGAGCATTGAGTGAGGAGGGGCTTGAGTCATTGGGCCCTGCTCTGTGACAAACACATGAAGCAACCAGGCTGAACTGAGGGCTGTAACAAATAGATCTATTTTTCTCCTGCTGTGCATATGCCATGGACTTGTTCTGGTAGTTGGCCTGCACCAGCTGTGGGGGTGGATGTGTTTCCCTGACCAATGTGCAGCCATGTGTGCTTTTGCAAGAATGACTGGCTTAATTTTTTTTTTTATGTTCTTTCCCCTGAGGCACTTGAGTTGATTCTGGAAGTTCCACCCATTCCATCCCCATCTGCAGGGTTCTGTGTACCATTGTACCTCTTAGATTTCTCAGTGTTTGCACATGCTTGATTGGTTTGTCATCATTTACTCAGTGACTGTAGTAATGAAGCCTGGATGCCAGTGTTGGAGTTCCTTGAAAACCACAGCAGTGCTTTTTTTCAGCACTTAAAGCACAAGTTTCCGTGGTTCAGATGGCTTTTCTTGAAGAGGATGGGTGTAATGCATTAAAGCCACTCTGTGCATGTGCATAATTCCACCAGGGAAGGTTGGTGCTGCGTCAGAACCTCGAGCTGCTGTTTCACTTCTTCATGCAGTCAGGTGAAGGGTTTGTTGATGTTTTTGACATCTCTGCATTACTGACAGTTGTCAGATTTCCATGAGAGGTTCTGTGGTTCCTAAACTGCATTGCAGTGACTGCTGGGAGGTGCAGCGGGGATGGTGCCGCATTACATGCTGTAATGTTTGGTGATTAGGTTCTGCTAATTCATTATGATTCATTAGTACTGTGTAACATTCAGAAAGTTAAACTATTCACCTCTTAGGGTCTAAATTAATTTTAACTGAGGGGGAGGAGGAAGCTTGAGGAAAGAACTGAAGCTATGTTACCTGCAGAGGTGACACCTCATGGTGCTTGCAGCGCTGGGGCTGAGCACCCTCTGACCTTGGGCTGGGAAGGATCAAGTGCAGCATCTGCTGTGCGGGCACCACTGCCCCTGGGGTTCCCCTCAGTGTTTATTGCTGAGCAGGGCACCATATGGTATGGGATGTCCCCTTGGTCAGCCGGGCCAGCTGTGCTGTCATCAATGTGCTGTCACTCCCTGCTGGCAGGGCAAGCGTGAGGGGTGGAGTGACCCTCACCCCTAAGAGCTGCTCTGCGGTGACTCAAATGTCACTGTTACCACCACTGTTGCTTCTACAAGGATCGTTAACTGGTCCAAGCTTCCACTGCCTTGTCTCCATGGCTGCTGTGCTCTTACACAGCCTTTTTTTCCCTTCAAATCCTGGTGTTTTCCAGTAACTTGCCCTAATTCTATTTCCCCATTGCAGCTCATAGAGTCTGCTCCCACCAAGCTGTGACATCAACATTCACAACGATCTTCACCTCCCACACCTTTTATCAGCAAACCGTGGTTTTTATATTGAAAATAGATGGATGTGCTTTGGAGAACTGCAGCAAGCCCTCATTTTTTCTCCCCATCAGCGTTAGGCCTTCTGTCACCTGAGCCGTGACTCGCACTGTGTTTTCCATCAGCACACGCTGTGCCTGCAGCTTCTTGTTCCCTGGCTGGTGAAGCTGAGGGGCTGCTTCATTAGTCTGATTAACTCATGTACTAAGCATGGCATTGAGGGGGGGTGTCTGTGGTGAGGTGTTGGGGTCTGTCCTGGATGAGGGGCTGCGTCCATTGGGAGCAGTCAGGGCTGGGATTGCTGCCTGGTCCTGGGAGGGGGATGAGATGGGATGGATGCGTGGTGTCCTGCATGGCGTGGGTGGAAAGCGTGACCTCTTCCTGCTCGATGTGAGATGCAGAATGAATGCACCTGGGGCAGCTGGTGCTGTGTGGCCTTGTGCTGCGTGGGGACAATTCCTGCCATGCAGGAGGACGTTTCATTTAAGACCCAACAAATGATGAATGACTCATAGAAGGCTCGTGAATCTAAAGATAGCGGGATCCCAGGTGGGGCTGGATGGAGGGTTTGGTGAAGGAGGGAGCCGCGTTTTGTCTGCAGCTGCTTCCCGTTAGGTCAGGGCTGCACCGGGGCACGGTGTTATTTATTGCTGTGAGTCACTGCGGCGGCGATGCGCAGCCGAGGGCTCCTGGGGGGCACCGCTGCTCCGCTTCCCAGCACAGCCCGGCCTGCCCGGGGGGCGCAGCCTTGCAGCTCCGCGAGAGGGAAGCAAACAGATGATGCAATGCTTTTTGCCCTTTTGCACAAAAACTGCAGCCAGCTCCGGCCCGTGCCGCAGCTCTGCCGACGGATCGCGTTCTCTGCAAGCAAAGGGAAATTCCTTCCTCTCTGCGCTGCTCTCCTGCAGCTCGCCCCTGTATGTCCCTGCAGAAGCGATGGGTCCCTCCTGCGCCAACGAGGCAGTGCTGCACGTGCGGGGCCTCGAGCTGCCGACCCCAGCACGCAGGGAGGGCCAGCTCTCTTTTCCCCTTTCCTTTTCCCTTTCCTGCGGGCCGACGGGGCTGCGTGCTGCCGTCAGTCGGTGCTCCAGCAGAGCGGGGAGCAGCAATGCCAGCAGCGGTTCGGCACCGGCACTGCTGCACCCTGAGCGGGCAGGGATAGGAGCAGGGATAGGAGCAGGGATAGGAGCAGGGATTGCAGCGGGCATTGGGGCTGCGCGGCTCCCCGGTGCTCCTCGGGCCCGGAGGGCGGCGGCAGACGGAAGGGCCATCCCGATCCGCTCCGCACCGCCCCGTCCCCGCCCCATCCCGGCCATGGCGGCGGCGTTCCGGGCGCTGCGGGTTCTCCTGGGGCTCTTCTTCCTTCTCGCGGGCGCCGTGAAGCTCTCGGAGCGGCTCTCGGCCGACGCGCACCGCCAGATGGTGAGGGGGTCCCGGGGGGCGCCGCGCCGCACGAGGCTCCGCGTGGGCGGCGCTGCCGGAGCCGTGCCCTGCGCTGTGCTCTCCAGCAGGAGCAGTTCGTGCGCTTCGCGGAGGTGTTTCCCCTGAGGGACTTCGGCTTCGCCCCCTCTCCCGGCCCGTACCTGACGGCCGTCGGTGCGGTGGAGGCGGCGGCCGGGCTGCTCCTCGCCTTCGGGCCGCAGCTGCTGCAGGAGATCAGCAACTTCGTGCTCAGCGTCGTCATGATCGGTGCGTGAGAGCCGGCGGGGGGGGGGGGGGGGGTTGTTGGGCCGCCCTCCGCCGCCCTTCGCCCCGTGTCAGCGTCCCGTGCCCTCCCCAGGTGCCATCTACACGCTGCTGGCGCTGCGGGAGCCGTTGGCCATGTGTGCCCCCGCCACGCTGTGCCTCGGGCTGCTGCTGCTGCTCAACGTCCGCGGGCACGCAGCCCCCACCAAGGCCAAGGCGGAGTGAGCCGGGACGGAGGGAGGACGGCAGCGCTGGCGGAAGGCTGCGGCCGTTTGGTGCCGTCGGGGTGGTTTTAGCAGTGGCACCGTTTGCTGTGAAGCAACGCGATGCTGCTGTGTGGTGTCCCGGCTGTGGGGCGGGTGGTGACCGTGGCACTGCCATCACTGCGGTGCCGGCCTGGCGCTGGGCTGGGGATGGCTCCTGGGGGGGGGGGGGGGTTTGGAATAAAGCCTCTGTGTTTTTCATGCTTTGCCTCCTCTGTTTCTGCCCCCCTCCAGGTGGGCTGCTGGAGCAGTGCCTGGGGATGATGGCAGTGGGGGGTCATGCAGGGGCAGAGCGTCTGCATGGGATGGGAGCCCTGCGGTCACCCTGCAGTGCGCCGGGCTGCTCACTGCACATCCAGGTGGGACGGCAGCTGTGCCCCCACCCCGGCCCCATTCGGCGGTGCTTCTCGAGGACCTGCTCTGCTGGGGCACATCTGCGTTCAGTGCCCCGTGGTGACAGCTGGGCAGAGCCCTGAGGTCGTGTTGGAGCCCCGCGCTTCTGCCATCAAAGAGGCTGGGACACGTTTTGGGCAAACCGATCACAGCACCTCCAGTGTCCCCACGGGGACAGACAGCCTGACCCAAATCAGCACCCAAGCATTGCCATGCGAGGCAGCAGGGAGGGGGGCTGCTCTTCTTTGCGGTGCCGGGGGGGCCCGGGGCACTACTCCCACTGAATCCCCCTTTGAAGCAAACAATGACACAAAGAGGCGGATTCCGGCTTTGATCCCATTTGGTTGCCCCCTCCTCCCCCTCCTTCCCCCCAGCTGTTGAGTGCAGAAATTTGACCTCCGCTGCTTTCATGTGGGGCCTGGGAAATGGGCCTGGAGGGTCTCCCCCTCGTGCCCCCGTCCTCCCCAGCCCACGCTGGCGCGGGGGTCTTAGCATGGCTCCAGCGTGGCCTCCCCCATTACAAACACACGCAGGTGCCTCCCCACTCTGGCTGCGCTCACCCCTATAAGGGCCGGGGGCTGGAAATGAAGCACCCCCAACGCACCCAGAGCATTTAAAGCTCCCTGCAGCCCGGCTCTGCCAGACAACCCGGAGCAGCCAGAGGGGACCCGTGGTAAGCAATCGGCTCAGTGTGACTGCAGCATCCTGCTGAGCAGGGATGGGATGGAGCTTGGGATGAGTATGGGGCGCAGGGCTGGGTGGGTCCATCCCCTGTTTGCCAGTAAAAGGGAAAGGAAATGGGGGGCGTTAAGGGATCTGGGGCTCTGCAAGGCAGCTCAGGCCCACTGGATGAGCCCTGCATTGGTACAGTGTTGGATGCTGCACCGAGTCTGGTCCTGCTGTGCTGGGAGCCGCCCGCTGGGTGACTCAGAGCCATCACTGAGGTGTGGGCAGCTGTGGTGAGAGGTGAAATTGCTGCAGCTCTGTGCTACGGGGATTACAACAGAGAGGTTTTCCATGCCCGGATCTGGAGAACGGCGATGAGTCCATGGGTGCACTGCTGGGAGAACCCTGCAGGGCTGGGGCTACAAACCTGCCCCATCATGTGATCCCACGTGTGCCGACTTCTGGGTGGGATGTGGGGCGATGGGGGCACGACAGAGCGGGGGGGGGGTCAGCATTACACCGCACAGCACCGAGCTGGAGCCAACACAGCACCTCCGGGTGCCACCATCTGCAGCTCAGCCCCACGGCCGCGGTGCAGCTGTGCCTGCCGCTCTCAGTGCGCCCCGCCGGCCACATGGATGGGGGCCCGAGGGGGGGGGGGAAGAGCGTCTCTACGGAGCCAAGCCAAGCCCTGTGCTGCATTCCGTCTCTGCAGGACCCTGGGATGAACATCTCGGCGCCGGCCACGTGCGTGCCCAGCGACCCGGTGCAGTTCGTGCTGCTGCCCATCGTGTACTGCCTGGTGCTGTGCGTGGGGCTGCCGGGCAACCTGGCTGCCCTGCTGGTCTTCCTGCAGCGCGGCAAAGTGCGCAAAGCCGCCCGCATCTACCTCATCAACCTGACGCTGGCCGACATCCTCTTCAACCTCACGCTGCCCCTCTGGATCCCCTATTACCTGGCCGGGGGCGACTGGCTGCTGCCGGAGGCCGCGTGCCGCCTGGCCGGGGCCGCCTATTACCTGGCGACGTACAGCGCCGTCACCTTCATGGCGCTCATCAGCGTGGATCGGCTGTGCGCGGTGCGGCGGGCGCTGCCGCTGGCGGGGCGCCGTGGGGCGGCGTTGGCGTGCGGCGCGGCGTGGCTGCTGGGCCTGGGCTGCGCTGCGCCCGCCCTCACCGCCCGGCAGACCTCTCCGGCACGTGCCGGGGCCACCGCCTGCTTCGAGCAGCACGCGCGGCAGCGGGCCTACGCCTACGCCATGGTGGCTTTCTTCGCCGTTGCCTTCCTGGTGGTGCTGGGCGCTTACACCTCCATCGCCCGCTCGCTGTCCAGCGCCGCCGTCCCCTCGCCGGGCTCGCACCGGCAGCAGGCCCGCGCCATGGCGCTGGGGATGCTGCTGGTGTTCGCGGTGTGCGTGGCCCCCTACCACCTGATGCTGGCCCCCTGGGTGGGCAGTCGGCCCCCCACGCCGCCCTGTGGGCCCCCGGCCGCCCTGGATGTGCTGCACGTGCTGAGCGTGGCTCTGCTCAGCCTCAACAGCTGCCTCGACCCCCTCGTCTACTGCTTCTGCATCCGACGCTTCCGCGCTGACCTGGGACGGACGCTGCGTGCAGCCGCCCATTGCCTCCCGCTGTCCCCATCTGCCCCCCACGGGTCGGCTCCCGGTGGCCGCGCCATCTCCTTCACCTCCACGTAGGGCCGGGGGGGGTTGGGGAGCTGCGGTCCTCGGCAGCAGCCAGGGGGGGCTCTCACCTCACACCCCCATCTCCATCCGCCCCCGTTGCGCTCTCAGCACATCCCCACGCAGTGTGGGCACGTGGTTCCCTTCTCACATACGCACAGCATGGAGGTGCCATCCCCAGCAGCCACACGAGGTGGGGAGCGACATCCGGGGGTACCACCCCCTCCTGGGGGTCCCTCTCCCGCGGGGATGTGCAGCGCTGAATAAACTGCACCGCTTGGAGTGGGGCCGCCCGGTGGGGCCGCGCACAGCCCCGTCCCACTCCGTGCCCTCAGCACCACTCCTCTGCCGGGATTAAAAATGAATGAGCCGACAGCTGCCCGCCTCTCTTTGCCGAACGACGGGACGCAGCCGGGCAGGGACAGCCCCGGCCCCCCCCGGTTCCCACCCGTGGGCCTCGAACCGCCCCCCCCCCTCCCGCGCCGTCTTTCCCCGGGGAGCCCTCGCGCTCGGCGGGGGCGGCAGAGGCGGTGCGGGGCCGTGGGCGGTGCGGGGGCGGCAGATGGTGTTTTCCATCCCCGTCTCGTTCTGCCGCTGCCTCAGCCCCGCGTCCCCGGCACCGTGAGAACGTGAGCGGTGGGCGCTGCTCTGCGGCCGGGTGGGCTCCGGGGGGAGCGGGGGGGTTATGGAGGGGATGGGGAGAGACAAAGGCACGGGCTGCCCCACACCGGGGGGTCTCAGCCCCCTAACGGGGCTCTCTCACGGTAGGTGCTTTGGGAGGAGGCAGAGGCAGCGGGCGGGGGGAGAGGGGCTGCGCGGGGTCCTGCTGCTCCCGCACGGCCTCAGCCCCCAGCTGTGCCCCCAGAACCCCAAAATCCGTGTCTTGCTTTCTGCGTCTCTCACATCCCTCTGGGGAAGCAGCTGTGGGCAGAGGGGCTGCGCCGCACATATGCGGGCACTGCGTTGGGGGCTCTCCACGTGCCGCAAACCGAGGCAGGAACGTTTGCGTGGGGCCGGGGTGCGGTTGGGCACTGTGCTCTGCCCGCAGCTCTGCACGCTGTGCTGCTGCAGCTCAGCACAGTCCACCCGTGCTCGTGCCCCACGCCGTGCCGTGACCCAGCCGCGTCGGCCGCCCCGTTATTCGCCTTTAGGAGCAGGCATGAAATTTTAATTGCTTTATGTAACTTCCTGGGGAGGTGGGCAGAGCGCTGCTGGTCCCCACGTGCACCGGGAGCTGTGCGCCTGGCGGCGGTGCCCAAGGACTGGGGGGGTCCGTGCATGGGGCTGGGGGCAATCTGCAGGCCGGGGGCTGTGCAGGCAAACCATGGCTCCCGGTGACCCCATTGAGCGTGGTGGGACACGATGGGATACAGTGGGACCGCTGCTGTAACCCGGGATGCTGTGACAACCCACGTGGGTGACAGCGGCCCAAGGACCGCAGCGCTGGGATGTGGGCGCAGAGCACGGGGATGTGGCTGCTTAAAAAACCAATTGAAGGGAAAGAAAAACCCCCCAAAAACAGCTCAAGGAGCTCACGCAGGCCGCGCCACTGCCCCATGCCCAGCCTGGTGGGTGGCTTTGGGGTCGGGGCCGGGCACTGCCACTGTGCCACCGCTGCCACTGCACACAGCGAGGTGCTCACCGCCCCATTGTTCCGCTGCACTTCTCTCCTGCCCGTGCTGTAATTATTATTATTAGCAAATTACAGCGCCTGGCACGAGGGCCTCTGCGAGAGGGTGGCTGCTGCCGGCATTGTGGGGGGGGAGGCTGAGCCCCTCGGGGCTTCGCGGGAGGGCAAAGGGGGGTCCCGGGAGGAAAGCCCGCGGGTGGGAGGGACCCCCACGGCGCGCAGCTGCCCGTCCCCGCGCGCAGCCCCGCGGGTTCCCCCTCCCGGCCCGGCTGAGCCGCACCGGAGCGGGGGGTCGCGGGGCGCCGGGAGGCGGCGGCAGAGCCGCACCGGAGCCATCTTTGCGCCGCCGCCGCCGCCGCCTCCCGCTCTGATTCCCGGGGAAAATCCACCGCCGCGTCTTGGCTGCGCCTCGGCGGCCGCGCTCCGCTCCGCGCTGCACTGCGGGGCCGCCGCCACTCGCATGCTGCCTCCCGCCGCGCTCCCACGCGCGGGGCGCCGGCCCTTGCCGAGCCGAGCCCAGCCGAGCCGTGCCGAACTGAACCGGGCCGAACCGTGCCCAGCCCCGCAGCGCCGGGCCGTCGGGGGGCCGCCCCGCACCGGCCGCGGGATGTAGGCGGCGGAGAGGGGTAAGGGCGGCGGGCGCGGGGCTCCGGGGGTACCGGGTGGGCACCGGTGGTTGCGAAGGGGTATCGGGGTGGGTACCGGGCGGGGAGGGGGGGGCTGTCCGGGGTCGGTGCCCGGGGCGGGACGCGGCCGGGGGATGCTCGCGGTGCTCCCGGCGGCCCCTTTGCCTCTCCTCCCGTTCGGTTCCCGCAGCCGCTCCCTGCGCGGTATCCCGCGGGGGACGGTGTCAGCGCGGCTGCGGGGTCGGGGAACGCGTTGAGGCTGCGCTGGGGCTGGAGCAGAGCTGGGGGCTGCCGGGTGGGTCGGGGTGTTCTCAGGCACCGCAGTGGGCTGCTCGGTGCCCACCCGAGGGCCGCTCGGTGCTGCTGCGTGGGGGCAGCGATGGGGAGGGCAGGGATGGAGCATCCAGCGTCACCCACCCCCCGGGCACGGGAGGCTGTGCCATCGCTGCAGCCATCCCTTGGACGTGGTCCCGGCGCTCACCTGGTTCTGAGGGCTCAGATTGGGTTTGGGCAGGCCCAGCCCCCCCCCAGCTCGGGGGTCTCAGCAGTCACGGAGCTGGCAGCACCAGGGCTCTGGGGCTGTGTGACAGCCGTGTCCCACCAGGTGGGTGCAGGCCGGGGACTGCTGCGGGGCTGTGGCTCTCAGTGCGTTTCCAGGCTTTGTGGTCCAACCTGGCCCCGCAGTGGGGGCTTAAAGGGGATGGGATGTGGGTCCCTCTCTTCTCTCATAGCCTTCCTTCTCCTGGATGATCAGATTTTGTCCCTCCACCTCGTGCCAAACCTGCAGAGCGAGTTGGCGCTGGGATCGCTCAGCTTTCCCATCCTGTGACACTCAGCCCCGCGTGTCACCCCCCTCATGGGGCTGAACACGAAGCTCCAAACATGCAGGAGGGGCCGGAGCCGTGCATGGGCAGCAGCAGCCCCCACCAGAGCCCGGGCCAAGAGCTGAAGGCCTCCCTCACTGTAAATGGGGGCAGGATTCGGCCGGCAGTGCAGATTCCCCTTTAGGAAATGGATGTCATTTCCTGTCTATCTCAGTCCCTCGCCTCCCAGCTCTGAGCATCCTCCGCACACAGCCTTTGAGGACACGCGGCCGCGGGCGCTGCTGCTGGGAGCCGGGCACGAGGGATGCCATCCCTTATCCGAAGTGTTTTGTCGAGTGCTGGCAGGGCTGGAGGGAAAAAATTGCCATCAAAGTGCAGAGCTTCCCAGCTGTGGGGCGGCATTATTGCTGGCTGCGATACCCCACTGGTGGCAGATTTTGGAGGGGAGGGTGAGGGATGCTGCGGTGCTCAGGGGCTCCTCCTCTGCCTCCCCATTGGCATCTCAGGGCAGAGCCTATCTGTGGGGTCTCCGTGGCTGTGCCCACCCGCATGGACAGGATCCGGCCTCGTGGGTTCGGTGCCCATGTGCTGCTGTGGGGCTCCAGCTCCAGGTTTTGCAGGCGCTCGCCTCTCTTTGATCTGCTGAGCTGAAACTCTGGATCCCACCGAGGCAGAAATTGGGATCTGGAGCCAAAGGTGACTCTTGGCCCTTGTTTCCATCATGGGCGAAGCTAAAATCTGGAGGAGAGCGATGCAAAGGGCCTGGATTCGGCTTGGGAACAGAACGCGTGGCGTGTGCTCCTTCTGACCATAAAATTGGATTTCCTGAAATAGCATGCAGAGGCCCAAACTGCGGCAGGGACCGAATGACAGGTCAACAGGGGTGTGGAAGCCCCACCACGATCCTGGCTGCCTGCTCCGAGCCGTTGGCAGCGAGTAATAATAGTAATATACGGTGCCATTGCCTGGGAGAGCGCAGGGCTGGGAGCTAAGAATAGCAGCAGACGTGCTGCAGGCGGGGGGGCGGCGGGGGGGCCAGGATGCACAGGTGGATGGGTCCCAGCAATGGGTGGATGGAGGCGGACGGCGCATCCCTCACACAGCCTGCGGTGCGGGGAAAACGATGGGATGGGGACACGTGGAGCGGTCCCCGGGGTTGTGGACCCACATCAGAGCATCCGTGGGGCTCTGCAGCCCCGGTGCTGACGATGGGGGCGCAGCGCAGTGGGGCCGGGCTGCTCACTGCCAGCTGTGGCAGCCGCACGTGGCAGCAGGGCTGGTGCCCATCAGATTAGAGAGAATTAATTTGTGCTTTCCACGGTTCTGCGGGACTGGGGGTGCTCTGATGTCCCCCGCCCTGCAAGCAGATGTGCTCCGGCATCTCCCTGTGCATAAAGCCTTCCCTAAATCCCAGTTAGCTTTTGCACGTTTCCCTCCACCCCCCCTTCCAGCTCACTCCTCCCCAAATGCTGGAGTTGGAACGAGCCATGACATGGTTTCTAATCAGCTTCTGAATTCATATTTCTCTTGGCTCTCTTTGGAGGAGGCTTTTCAAAGCCTTTGTCTGATGCCGCCCGAGCTCTGCAGTTCTCGATGCCTGAGCAGCTCAGTGCTGCTCATGGGAGCATCCAGGAGACCCTACACAAACAAAGTGCTGTTTGCAGCGGGGAACTCGCAAGGACGCACCAACAGCACCCAGCGATGCTGCCAAGAGTGGGAGCCGAGGCGGTGCCTCCCCACCACCACCTGCAGCCCCAGGAGCTGTGCTGGGCTCCTGGCACTGCTGCTGGCACCGCTCTCAGTGCTGCACCGTTCCTGTGCCCGGCGCCGTGTGCCCGTCCTGGCCCGGCTCCGCTGCGCCCGGTGCATTGCTGCTCTTGGCTCCTTCTCTGGCACCCACCGCCTGTCAGCAGCGAGTTGTGGCTCTGAGCGGAGCCAGGGGATGCAAACACATCCTGGTGCTGCCAAACCCCAATTAATAACCGGTGAATCATGGGGCCGCTGGAAGAGCAGATGTTTGCGGCGCGGCTGCCAGCTCTCAGAGCTCACCGAGGGGCTGCTCGGCCTCAACCCCACAGCTCGGTGAGCCGGAGCCACTGGGGCTGGAAGCAGCTGAAGTTTGCGGTGGGCAGAGCAGAGCTGGAGAACAGCCGGCCCGTGGGAGTGCGGGGGTGCCGCGTCGGGAGGCTGGAGGTACCGAATCCCGGTGGTGGTACCCAACCCCGGTGCTGTGCTGGGGCTGGGACCCTCTGCTGGGGGATGCTGAGCCGGTCCCTGGTGGGGAGTGGTGTGTGTCTGCGATGTGGCCGCGGTCAGGGTGAGATGGAGGAATGGCAGGCGGTGTCGGTGTGTCACAGCACGCTCTGCTCAGAGCTCCCCGGGGGTGGTGGGAGAGGGGTGGTGCAGGTGGGCTGGGGGTGTGGGCGTGCGGGGGGGAGCTGTCGGGGGCGAGGGCTGCGCGTGGGAAGTGTGGGGGTGCTGTGTGTGCGGGGTAAAGCCGGGGACTGTGGTAAGGCTGGGGTGTGCACGGTGTGTGGGGTTACTGCTGCATTGTGTGTGGGTGAGTGGGGGTGCTGGGGGGCGCACAGCAGCGCTGTGGGGGCAGTGGGATGCGGGGGGTGCACAGCGATGCGGCGGTGCACGCGTGGCCGTGCCTCCGTCCATCCGTCTGCGCACACGGGGCCGTGTGTCCGCCTGTCGCCGCACAGCGATGCTCAGCGCGGGGGTGTGCGGGGGAGGGCAGCCCTTGCCGGGCACGTGGCCGTGTGCGGGGGTGGTGGGGGTGTGTCCCCAGCGCGGAGACGCCGACTGCGCTCGGAGGTGCCGGTGCTGGCCGGGAGCCGTGGGCACCGCGCTGCTCTGGGTGGCTGCGACCCCGGGGACACCTCCGGCCTCACCGCGGCATGGGCGGCCCAAAGGGGTTCTGTAGGAGGAGGGCGAACCGGGCCGCCGCGGTGCTCCCAGCTGCCGATTCCCACCGAGAGAGGATGGGCAACTCTGTGGCTTAGCAGCTGGGATCGGTGAGTGGGGTGCGGGGAGGGAGGATGGGGTGCTGGGTCTGGGTGCTGAGCGGGAGCCCGCACCCCTGCAGCGCTGCCCCTAACCCTTTCCTGGCCGAATCCCCTTTGCTGGCAGCCGGCTCACCTCGGTGTGCAGCGCGTGGCTCCCAGCCAGCCCTCGCCCAGACAAGCCGGGTTCTCCTCCCTCCCTTCCCCTGCAGCCCTGCGCTGTGCTGGGGCTGTGTGTGTCGGGGCCGGGCTCTGAGCTCGCCCGTGGGCACGAGGTGTGCTCCCCCGTGCAGAGACGGTGCTCTCCATGAGGATGTTCAGGTGAGCCCTCTCTGTGCCACATTGTGCTGGGCATCCTCGTGCTGTGCTGCTGGTGGTGCAGGGCGGGAGGGAGGGGGCTGTGCGTGTGAGAGGCTGTGCTGCACGTTTGGAGGTGCCGTGGGAGTGGGCGGCCCAATGTGTGTTGGGAAGGGGTGTGTTTGCCCACCCGTTGCATCCTGGAGGGGTTTTCCTTCTCTAGCAGCAGATTCCTGTGTCTGGGTGATAGCGCTGCACTCTGCCATGTGCTCTGGTTCCATGCATGGAGCCGGGAGCCCCGTGCCTGCCCACCTGCCAGACGGCCCCGCTGCCGTGAGGAGCACAGCCGGTGCCGACAGCTGCGCCTCGAGCTCTGCCTGTCTCCACTTCACTCCTCTTGATGGCAGCCAGGTCCCTCTGTGCAGCTTTCTCCTTACACCATGCCTGTACCTCCGGCGTGTGCTCCAGGAAGGGAAACCGAGGCAGGAGGGAGGGATGCAGCAGAGCTCTCTCTCGATCCCCACCGTCCTCAGGCTCGGTCCCACCCCTCACCCCGAGTTGTTTGCTCTTGCTGAGCCTGCACCCCATGATGCCGAGATGAGGGCGTCCCGGGACATGGCCTGTAGCAGCGCCCGCGCCGGTCCTACCTGAGTGCTCAGGGCCCTGGGGCTGCCTGGCTCCACCCGCAGCCACCTGGAGCCTCTGTGTCCTGGGGTGCAAGAGGGGCTGGGGGGGGCTGAGGGCTGCGATGGGCTGCAGGGCGTTGTGGTGGCCATAACGGTGGCTGTGATGGTGACATCTCAGCGGTTTGACAGTGGCCGTAGCGGCGGCTCGGAGGTGTCCGGGAGCTGTCCGCGGTGCTGTGCCCGGTGCGGCCATCTGGTCGTGGGACGACCCACGGCGTGTCTGTGTGTCCCTCGTGGGGCTGCGCTGAAGCTCAGGAGCCCCCACCTCCATGAGGACGTCAGGTTCCTGCCTGCCGCTGCCCTTTGATGTGCAGCAGCTGCAGCCGGGCTGGCAGGATGGGCAGCCAGCGCCGTTGTGCCGACACCCACACCCTGTGCGCCCACTGCTAATTACCCGCTGGGCGGGTTGGACGGGGATGGGGCACAGGTAGGGCTGGAAAGTGTGGCAGGGCCACCTGGGGACACGAGACACCCAAAGCTCCATCTGTTTTGGGGGCCTGGAGAGGTTCTTTGGTCCACATGTGGGTGTCCTGTCCGACGTGGTGTGCCTGGGGCCGGGGGATGCTGTGCCACCTCCAAGCCGGGTCCCCGCTCACTGTGACAGTGTCAGCGCTCCGGGCACAAAATGTCACACCATGCAAATGAGGCTGCGGGAGCGGCTGATTGAAGGGCCCTGCCCCGCCTCGGAGTTGCAATCAAATATGCAAATGGCTCCCAGGGAGGCTAGCGAGGGCTAATAATAGCGGGGGATGAGGCAGTGCAGCGTTCCTTGGGTGGGTTCTTCTGTCCCCAGTCAGGCGGGGATGTCACCCTCAGCAAGTGCTGGAGCATGGGGACAGCTTCAGGTGCTGTCCCTGTGCCCGCTGTCCCCAGGCAGCCTGGGGGGCTCAACATGTCCCCACCACAACCCCCCCCCTCCCCTGCTGGCACTTTGGGAGCTGGCAACTGCCTGACCTTTGTGAAGAATAGTGGAAGTAAGGCTGGAGACAACAGTAACTAATTATTCAAAACCTGAACCTGGAATAATTAGCCCAATTAACAGTCTCAGGTGACGTCGTATCCCATCTGATAACAGCCTGAAGAAGAAGGAAATTAATTAACCCATCAGACTGACATCTGTGGGTCGCAGTGCTCTACGGATGGCAGTGGGGGCATTTCAGGCACCCATCCCAATGGGGAGGAGAGGGTCCTGCTGCGCCCCGGGGGCTGTGTGCAGAGGAGTGTGGGGCTGGGGGGGAAGGTGGGGGCAATTGGGTGCAGGGAGGGGATGCCCCAACCTGAGGCCGCAGTGATGGGCAATGGGCCGGGGCTCAGCATCCCCTGGGAACACCACCGGCGCAGGTTTGTTAGCGAGGCGGCAGCTGTAGGCCTTTAAGGTTGCTGTGGAAACGGTGGTGCTCGTTATGGAGCAGAGGCTGCTGCTTGCCAGGCAGCCCCCCCGTGCTGCAGGAGGTGGACCCCTGCTTGGACATACAGAGCGCTGTGCTCGAGGGTCCCCCTTTGGGGAGGGGCGAGGGGTGGCAGGGCGGTGTGCAGCCCCTGCAGGCCAGGACCCCTCCCCTGATGCTCCGGCATGGACTCCAACAAACCCCCACCTTGTCCTTGGTGTGAGCAGAAGTACCAGGAATGCATGCACCCAATTGCACATGTGTGCAGCTGCATGCACACGGTCACACCTGCATGCACATATGTGCTTGCACAGCACGGGGTGCCAGCATGGTCACCTTCTGGGCACCACAACTGTGCCCTACACCTCTGCGTGTGCCCACACACACGTGTGCATGCCCATATGTCACCCCAAGCCCTGGCAGACGTGGCTGTGCCCTGTTCCTGCACGCGCCTTCCTTTGGGTAAACTGGGGCGCATGGGGACAGCAACAGCCGCCCCCTCCCCTCCGCCCTCTCCTCGCACCTCCATCTGCACGTGGCACACGGCCTCAGCGCCGCTCTGAGCTCTTGGAGTTTTAATGAGGTAAATGGTATAAAAGCACCGTTTGCCCTAAATGCCCATCGCTGCGTGAAGCTGCTGCGCGCGGTCCGGGCGCTGCCTGGGAGCTGCTGTGGGCGGTGTGGGGCGGGCAGCACTGGGGCTGTGGGTCTGGGCATGGCACCTGGGGGGGGGGAGGAGGAGGAGGAGGGCGTTGTAGAGCATTTGCAATCATTTTCCTCCTCCCCTCCAAGTGTACAGCTTACCTCAGCGGCTTATCAGCCTCCAATCTCATTAAATCAGGCAAATTGTAGCATCTGATATTTTATGGAGATTAAGGTGTGCGCCCAGACTCTATAATTATCAACAAAGATGTATTTACAATACCTTGTTGCTAGTAAACAAAAAATAACTTCAGATCAAAGCACTTTTAGAGGGAAATAAATCTGCCCATAAAGCCCCAGTGTGATGTGTGGGGGGAGGTGTGCGGGAGTGGTGCTGCCCTGCGTGGGGCCGTGGGGACACACGGGGCAATGAGGACACATGGGGACACACAGGGTGATGGGGACATGCAGGGCCATGGGGACGCACAATGGGAATGTCCCCAGTCCCACGTGGCTGCCATGGATCCAAGATCTCTGCGCTCGCAGGGATGGGGACACGGCCATCCCCTGTGCCACCTGTGCCATGTGTTACCTATGGGTGCCCTCTGCTCAGGGCACAGGATTTACACCCCAGGCTTCACCCCAGTCCTGCTGCCGTGGGGTTGGGATTTATTTGTGCCAACGCTGGAGCCTCCTGCCAGTGCTGTGGCCCTCTATTTGTCACCACACTGTGGATTACTGAGGAGGTGACACTGTTTTATTGCTGCCCGGTGTGGATTTATCCACATGACAGGACCTGGGCTCACCACCTGTGTAAATCACTGCAGTGGCTCTGCATGTGGTGGCCGAGGGACGTTTGGTCCCCGCTGCCCTATGGAGCTGTTCCAGGGTCCCCATCCCCAGGGCACATGGGGCATTGGGCACATTCCTTCTCTCCATCTCATCTGCTGCCCACTGAAACGCTAATAAAATGGTGATAATGCCGCAGACGTCCTCTGGAAAGGGCTTTGAGACAGATGAAAAGCCCTACTTAAGAGGGAGGCTATTATTATTAATAACTTGGAGCAAGGCTGTAAATTCAGCCGACGCAGCTATTATGGGAAACGGACCCGCTCCCACGCTGGCCCCACAGAGCAAAGGTGCCCGGGTGTGGGATGGGTGAGTGAGGACCACATCCCTGTGCCCAACAAAAAGACCTCTGGCAGTGCCTGGCTGCAGTGGGACAGTCCCTGCTGTTATGGGAAGGAGGGACCTGGGGCTGTGTGCGGTGCACGGGGCATCTCCCCCTGCACAAAGGGACGTGGCTGGGGTTGGGCACCAGGCTGAGACCTGGCTGCAGCTTGGGACAGGGTTGGCACAGCCCGTGGGGACCCCGCGGTGGCTGCCTGTGGGGGATCATTGGGGAGCTGTTACACATTCACAAAGGAGACATGAAAAATAACCCCGTGTGACTCCAGCAGCCATCAACCAGCTCAGCAAAAGGAGCAGATCCCACTTGGGATCATTTTACATCCCTCATTTCCATCCTGTGCTGCAGCACAGCCTGCAGGATCCTATCCGGGGCCCCTGTGGGTGCCAATACCCCATGGGCCCGGGTCTGGAGCAGGGGATGCTGTGGGGTGCATGGGGCTGTGGGCTCATAGTGCTGCCTGCGCCCAGCTTGGAGCTTCTGCGGGGGAACGAGCTTTGATATAAATATCTTTTTGCTCAGCACACGACCTACTTTCCAGACAATGCCATTAGCCTCTCGACTCCCCCATTCATCTTCCACCGTCCTTCCCTCTCTCGTGTCCCTGCGCTGCTCTGCGCACCCACTGAGTGGGGAGGAAGGATGCGCGCTCCGGGTGGCACCATGGGGACCCTGTGCTGGGGCCAACAGCTGTCCCCAGGGCCGCAGGGGCTGTGTGCCTGGCCCCCGACCTTGATCCTGCTTTGCAGAGGGGTCCCGGTCCTCTTTAGAGCTTCTCCATCCCACCCCAGAGGGTGCTCAGCTCTGGTTGTCCCCCGCTCCTGTCCCCAGCTCCAGTCACTGTGCCCTGGATGGCAAACAGCCTCCTCCAGAGACAGCTTCATCAGGGATGAAAGGGAGCATGGCAAAGCAGGAGGCAGCCAAGTGTCACCTCTGAGCTGGCACGCGGGCATTGTGCCGGGGGTCAGGAGGTACCCAGGAGCACCCCCAGCACCAGGGCTGTGCGTGGATGTCATCGGTGCGATCCCTGGGGAACGGCCTCGTGGCTGTCCAGGCTGTGCCCCGCGGCACCCGCGCACCTCCATGTGCTACTTGGGCTCAGTCCCCCGCAGCTAAAATTAAATATGCAATTCGTATTGCTGGTAAATCCTGTAAATCTCTTTTATCTCTAAGCTCTTGTCACAGGACTCTCAGGGGTGTAATCTCTGCGGGCCCCTCATGCTGCCCTTTGCAGCTCGCTATCTCACGCTGCTCTCCCCTTCCCTCAGCTATGGTGGGATGCTCAGGGGCTGCAGCAGAGCAGCATGCAGGGTGAGCTGAGCACCCCATGCACAGCCCAGCCCGGCCCTGTGCCACCCCCATACTGCTTGCAACGGGGACGCTGGTCCCAATGGAGTGACCCCATCCTCTTGGCACAGGGCTGTGCTGTGCCCGGTGCTCGTGTCCCCAACACCCATGCGCTCTGCCCCCATGCTAAGAGCATTGTGCAGAATTATGTATTTAAATATTTAGGTTTTCATCAGCTTTGCAAATTAAGCCCATCGATTAAAGCGGCAGTTCAGGCCTTCACTGGTGAGCGGTGCTGTGCTCTGCTTGGGGCTCTCTGTGCCCATCCAACCCTCACCCCATCGTGGGGCTGCAGCTGAAGATGGGGTGCAGTGGCACAGGGTGTCCTTTGGTGGGGACAGCGGGACTTTTGTTGCACATTTGCAGGGCCTGCTTGCTGGAAATGGCATCGTGAGCTGAGAACAGGGCCGGTGCTGCAAAGTGAATAGGTTTTTTTGGGTGGCATTTGAAGTCGGGGCAGGAGGTGGCATGTGATGGGGGAAGCAGACCAGCGAGCAGCCCCTTGGCACGGCTGCGTGCCCTGAGCTCGTGGAAGCTGCTTTGAAGTGATCCCCAGCTTAAGTCATTACACCGTGTGGTTGGGGAGATAAGTGGCTTTGAAGCAGGCGCAGCACTTCCCTATATTGGAAATGGGGTGAGCTGTGGTGCAGGTGGAACGGACGTGCTGGAGTTCAACTGGTTCTGCTGCACACCGTGAGGTTCTCCACATCCACGTCCCTGGAAAGAGCCCCCAGTGCAGGAGGACCACAGGACACAGCCTTCCAAGGGCACTGGGCTGGGGCAGCACGCTGCTGGGGGCACATCCATTGTGTCCTCCCCTTTGCTGTGGGTGAATATTGGGCACGTTGGCTCTCCATCCTGCTGGGCTGTGGAAGCAAAGCTCTCTGTGGGCGTTAGCAGTGATGGGCACGTGTTGGTGTGTGTGGGAGCCCCGTGCCATTGGTTTGTTGGTGGCACCGAAGGGCGGTGGTGGTGCCCTGGGAAGGCACATCCTTCTGCTGCATGGTGAAAGGAGGGCTGAGCTGTGGGACCACCACCATGCACCTCTTTGCTGCCCAGGTGCCTTTCCTCCCCGGCAGCCCCTGTCCTAATTACTCACTCATCCTTAATTACTCGCTCCTTCCGACACCCTGAGGCCTCTGTGCTGGTACCGTTGGTTGATCCATTGAGTGGAGCTGCGTGGCCTCAAGATGTCCCCACTGGGGAGCGGGGTTGTCCCCTGGCCCTCTCTGTCCCCTTCTGTATCCACGGTGGCTCCCGGTGTCCCCATGGGTCGTTCATCACAGCTGTCTTCTTCCTGCCAGCCCCATCTGCTCCCATTTATAGGGGTTTTGCTGCCTGTGAAGCAGCTCGCTCACAAACCGGGGGTCTGCTGGGCTCCCTCCTCCACGCCGGGATGCTCCGTCCCCAGCACAAACCTGCCAGCTGCCCCAGGGCTCCAGCGACGGCACACGGTGCTGGTGGGGACCTGGCAGCCCCCTCCCCCCGGCTCCGGCAGCAGCAGCCAGCAGTGGTGGTGGGGATCCCGGTGCTGGCGGCCGTGCGGGATCCCCGGCAGCTGGGGCACGGCACGGCAGTATTTCCTCGCTCTACTCAAGGAGTAATTGCTCAGATGGGGACTTGGGGCAACTCCCATCCCTCTCCCGGCATGGTAATGAGTCAAGAAGCCTCAAAGACAAATGGCTCATTAAGAAGCAGTGCTGCATTGCAGGATTTTTCATCCCACCAACCGCTGCATCAGCAGAGGCAGTACCTCGCGCTCACTCTCCCCAGCGCTGGGAGAAGGAGCTGTCAGGCAGCCGGTGCCGGTGCCAAAACTAATCATGTGCTTAATCAACGGCTCCCATCAAACGACCTGTCCTCAGCACCGGGAGCGGGTCGGATGGGAAGCACTGCGCTCAGTGCCACTCCTTGGGGTCGCCCAGTCGGGGTCACCCCAGGGATGCTGAGCAGCGCTCAGGGCTGGAGCAGCTCCTGCGCTCTGTGGCACCACGTGGACATGGGCAGGTCCGGCAGTGCTGCCCTGGGCTGGGCTGAGCGCTGGCTCTGCATGTCCAGCCCCAATGGCTATCGCTGGCATTGCTCACATTTGCAGTTCTTCAGCTGATGTTTGTCCTTCGTGACTTTTTAAAAAACACCCTCATCCCTTATTTATAGCCACGTGGTTCCCACCCCTCACCATCCCTTCCCAGGCAGTCTCCGCTCTCTGCTTTTTGTTTCATTACCGGTAATTTGGTTTCTTGATTGCATTACGTTGGCTGTGATCTTTATATCCTGCTCACTCTCTGTCCCAGGTTGGCTTCTCTCGGGGCTCCTCCGGATGTCCATCCGAGCACTCAGCAGGGCCTGCACAGCCCCAGCACTGCTGGGAGCACAGAGCTCTGCACAGAGCAAAGCCCCTTTGGGCAGCCCCAAACTCTGCGCTCCCAGCTGTGCTCGGTGCATCCCTCTGCTCCGAGCTCCCAACCAACCTTTATCCATCTGCACGTTGCTGCATGACGGATACTGCGATGCCAGCACTGCTCCTGCCCTGCTCAGCCCTCCTCCACCAGCAGGACCAGTGTGTGGGCTCTGGGGATGGGAGGTGGTCTGCAGCTCCACGCAGCCACGCAGGGCTGCTCCCCCCCTTCCTTGTGAAGTAATTACTTCCAGGAACGACAAACTTCTGACTAATTACACTATCTCTCTCCGGCCTGACGCAACTAATGAAATATCTGTAAGCTGCTTTCAGCTAATTCCACTTTTAAGAAAATAATGACTCGATGCAGAATTACGCACTAAATTGGGTGATTCCTTCCCCAGCCCCTCCCCAAACCCCCCTTTCTTTGTTTTTTCAGGCTGAGTACATTTTACTAATATGGCCTAATAAAATAACAGACTAATTAGTATTAAATAAAATATTTGCTTTCTGCAATCCTTCTCGCTTACAACTGGTTGGAGCAAAAGTAAATAGATGAAAGGTGCGGTGGAAGCGACCTGGCGCTATTCCGTATTTATTTCCATCCAACGACTGTAGATCAAATTTGCTCAGCTCCGAAGTGGGAAGAGCGTTATTTTTTGTCAGGCTCCAGCTCGCACGCGGCGCCGGGAGCTCAAGCTGCGTGTTTGTTCTCTCTTACTTTCATCACAAGCCATAAAAATCCCCAGCAGGAACCGCGCTGGCAAACTTGTCGCTAATTTGCAAAGCAGAATGGACCGGGATTGCTGCGCATCTCTGCCGGGCGAGCGGCCGCACAAAACCACTCTGCTCTCGCTGGTGGCAGGAGGAGCCTTTGTGGAGCATATGGACGGCTCCAGTGCAAATCAAAGTCAGTGCTGAGGCGGCTGCTGGGCAGCTCCGGCGCCCGCTGGCAGGGAATTGCATAAGAGGATGTGGCTGGGGATGGGTTTGGGGCGTTGCTGCGCCAAACATGTGCAGGGCTGTGCTGGCCGTGGTGCTCCTCGGCTGGAGGAGGGAAGGATGCGGTGCTAAAAACCCACAGGGATTTGGGTCAGGCTCTTTCTGGGGACAACCACCCTCGCTCTTCCTCTCTGTGCTTCATCTCCCTGCAGAACTTTCGCCCTGGGACGCGCTGCTGGAGGGGACGCTGGGCTGTAAGGACATGAGGACGTGAGGACAGCTTCCCTGTGAGCGCCGGGCGGTGAGTGCCGGGATGTGGCTTTTGGGGTTGGACCTGAAAATGTGGAAAAACACTCATTTTGTGGTACTGGGGGACGTGGTTCAGTGGTTGTAGTGGGTATGGGTTTTGTGGGCGTAGTGGGCACGGGTCAGTGGTTGGACTTGATCTTAGAGGTCTTTTCCAACCTTAGTAATTCCATGATTCTAACACTGTGTCAGACCTGAGTGTTGCAGTGGTGTTTGCAATCCTGTCCCCTTCCAATGGGGGTGCAGGGGGTCTGGGCTCTATGGGGGCCGCACCGCATCCCTGCAGCCCTCGGCATCATCGTGGCATTGCCAAGGCTGAGATCTCACCGTGCCGTGCTGGGGAGCAGAACTGCCTCTGCTGAGGGCCCCTGGGGGAAATCAAACAGGGAGGTGGAATTTGGGTGAGCCCCACAGTGCCCGGGGTGATGGGTCCCGGTCCGCCCGACGCTGACCCTGGGGTGGGGAGAAATGCCAGAAGAGCAGAAGTCAGAAGGAGGTTGGTGGTGGGGGAATTGCTGATGGGAGTTTCTCCAGGCTTTGGATGCAATAAAGGCAAGAAGTGAGTTATTTGTAATGGTAATTACGCTCTTCCAGTTTATCCTAGCACATAATTGTGTGGGCGGTAGGTTCCCAATGGTGGTAATTACCCTGGTGTTAAATGGCACAAAATTCAGACGGGTGCTGGGTTCTTTTTCCCTTTTCTGAATCTGAGATGGGACGTGGGGATGGGAGCGTTCCCTCGGGTCCCTGCATGGGCAGCACAGCAGTGACCCGGGCACATGGCCCATGCTGAGACCCACAGGAGTGCTCCATCTCCATCCCCATCCCCATCCCTATCCCTGTTCCCATCCCAGTCTCCATCCCACTGCTGGTGGCTGCAGGAAAGCTGCAGCACTGCTTTGCCGGCGCGCTGCTTTGTTTAATTCCTCCCATTCCTGAGCACAAAAGCCCGCCTGGCTCCTAATAACGGGCTGCTCAGCTGTTTTGACTCCTTCTTCCCAACGCCATGGCAATATTTGCTTCAGCTGAGCACTTCCCTCGATGAACATGAGATGATAGCTCAGCCCGAGGCAGAGGCGGGGCTGGGAGGGATCCTGCAGCCACTACCCATCCATCTGTCCATCCATCCATCCATCCATCCATCCGTCCATCCACCCATCCCTTTGTCCTGCTGCTGACCGCCCACCCGTTCCCACACCCCCCAGCCTCTTGTCCATGCCTCATTCCAGCTCTCCCAGGAGAGCAGAGGCATTTCTTCTTCCAGCAGGCTGCTGCTTCCTTCGTTTAAGATGCAGCAATTAGGGAGCCTCGTTAGAGCTGGAGTGAGATTGTGAGGGCGGGAGGGAGATGAGCGGGGCCAAGCGTTGTAGCCTTGATGTTGGGAAGAAAGGCAAGGGGAGAGGCCGGGGGGTGTCTGGGGGATGCTCCCTGCTGCCACCAGTGCCTGTAGCCACCAGACCGTGCTGTACTCAGAGGTGTTGAGTCCCCATACCCTCCTGGTACTCTGTGGGCACAGCCTCAATGTCTCAGTACACCCCAGGGGTTCCTCATTTTCTCCCTCATGCTCCCCATCCAATTGCTCCATCCCATTGCTCCATCTGGGCTCAGTGTGGCCCCCCAGGGCTGCTCGTCCCCGCTGGTTGTCCCCAGGCATGTCACCACGGCTGCTGCGCCTTTCCTGAGCCTGATTGCAGAGCTGGGGTGCCCATGGCACCCTCCCTAAATATGATAACAAGGGTGTTAATTGACATCGGTTAATTAACCGAGCTACACTAGAGAGTAAGTAATTTCCTCGTTGATAGTCATAGCCAAGGCAGAGCCTTTGAGGGGCTGTAAGGAAGACAAATCCCTGTGGGGCACACATGTCTCTGGGGGTCTGTGTGGACCCGCACCGCATCTGGGGACACAGCGAGGACAGAGCCAGCCCCAGGGCTGCCATCACGGCGGGCTGATGTGATGCTCTGCATTTGCTTAAGAAATGGTTAAACGAGAGCTATGTGTGTGTGGTGGCAATGCATGGGGATGGCAATGCATGGGGATGGCTTTCCTTGCTCCATGTCCTTGCTGCCAGTGGACACGTGGTGGTGGAGGATGGCACTGGAGGAATGTGAGGTGCCGATACACAGTGGAGTGGTGGGAGGATGGGTGGGATGGAGGTGTCAGCACAGAGCAGCCCCCCCGACCCTCCGCTTCAGCTCATTAGTGGCTCTGTGAATCGCAACGGCTGGAAAATGCAGCCAGAACCGTTTTCCTAATGGAAAAACACGTCATAATATTTGGTGCCAGGGAAGAAAACAAGTTTCTGATGATGTCGAAATGTCCTCCCGCACTGTCTACTAAGGATCTGCTTTGAATGCTTCGAGGCAGGCTGCTGCTTTCCCTCAGAAATCCCTGTGGTTTGGCATCCCCTCGGGCAGCCCTGCAGTCCCCAGTGCCCTGGGTGGGGTTGGGGGGCTCAGCCAGGCTGGATCCTGCCATGGGTGCTTCCTGACCCCGTGCAGCCAGAACACTTTGCCTGCGTAGGAATGGAGGTTTGGGCAGCTGGATGGGAGCATGACGGTGTGCCCGTGCCTGTCCCCGCAGGTGAGCCCGCAGGGAAAGCCCTGCAGGATGCCGAGGCTACGGGGCAGGTGCTGACACCATGAAGGGCTACCATGGGGAGCGTAGCCAGGCACAGCACTCCTCCGGCCACCGCTGCCGCTGCATCCCAGAGGACTGCGAGCATCCCTCCGACTACATCCCCCACGGCCCCGACGGCCGCCCGCCTTACCTCCTCAGCCCCAGCGAGCCGTGTTCCCTGGAGCATCCCTTCTGCCCGGTGCGGAGCCCCAGCGTGGCCGGCGAGTGCGGTCCCCTGAGCGATCCGCCCTCTGGCAGCGCCAGCAGCACCTTCCCGAGGATGCACCACGCGCAGCAGCAGCAGCCCTACGACTCCTGCGACGAATGCATGGCGACCGCCCACCCCTCCAGCAAGATCAACCGCCTGCCCCCAACGCTGCTGGACCAGTTCGAGAAGCAGCTGCCGCTGCACCACGACGGCTTCCACACGCTGCAGTACCCGCGGGCCGGTGGCACCGAGCCGCGCAGTGAGAGCCCCAGCCGCATCCGCCACCTCGTCCACTCCGTGCAGAAGCTCTTTGCCAAGTCGCACTCCCTGGAGGCGCCCGCCAAGCGGGATTACAACGGCACCAAGATGGACGGCCGCGGGGACGGCTACCACCACCACCACCACCATCACCACCACCACCACCACCAGTCCCGCCACGGCAAGCGCAGCAAGAGCAAGGATCGCAAGGTGGACTCCCGGCACCGGTCCAAGATGATGGGCTGGTGGAGCTCCGATGACAACCTGGACAGCGACAGCAGCTACATGGTGTCTGGCCGGCACGCCGTGGACCAGGGCACCCAGTACTGCGTGGACGCTCCCGAAAGTGCCTTCAGAGACTTGACCTTGAAGAGTCTAAAGAGCGGCGGGGAAGGGAAATGCCTGGCGTGTGCCGGGATGTCCATGTCTCTGGATGGACAGACGGTCAAGAGGAGCGCCTGGCACACCATGACCGTCAGCCAAGCCCGCGAAGCCTACCCCAGCGCCAGCGGCACGGAGAAAACCTTGATGCTTCAGGAGACAAAGGCCAAAGACAGAGCCTACCAGTACCTGCAGGTGAGAGGGACAGGCAGGGCAGGTGCTGCTGTCCGACAGGACTGTGGTTGGTGATGCCATGGGGTGAGCTGGGGCTGTGTCTCTGCATCCTGGTGGCTCAGGGTGGTGTGGGGCTATGCCAGCTCCACTGGTTGCTGCTGTCCTCAATCCTCGTGGGGTTCCTTGCAGGTGGCACCAAGTTCCTCTGCCATCTTCTGGTCCATGGGTTGGGGTCATGGCAGCTCTAGCTGCACAGGCTCCTCACAGCCCTCTGCCCTCTCCCTCTTTTGGGCTTTTATCCTGCGTGCGCCTGGCCCAGTGCCACTGCCAGTCCCATCACGTCACCAGGCGGTGACCCTTCTAGGTCACCTCCCTTCCAATTAAAAGCTAATTAACTCTTCGCTCCCTTTCCCGGGGGAAGGAGACAGGGAAAAGCAACGCTGGGGTGGGTGGCAGCGGGGGGTATCAGGGCAGAGTGCCGGCCCCGCCACCGTCCTGCATGGTCTGGGGACACCATTGTGCCACCGCAGCCTGGTAAGGGCCTGTGGCAGCGACACAGCCACACTGGCATGGGTGGGATTTGGCCTGGTCGTGACTGCCAGGGGGGCCACGAGGTGGGAAATGGCAAGCAGAGGACGCAGCTGGGACTGCCAGGAGGGACCTACCCTCCTGGGTTTGGGGCAGGGAGGGTGGAAGAGTGGTGCTGGGCTTGGGCTGTTGCGTGCCACTGTGCACACCCACACTCACCCCCCACCCCAGGTGCCGCAGGACGAGTGGAGTGGGTACCCGGCGGTGGGCAAGGACGGGGAGATCCCCTGCCGGAGGATGCGCAGTGGCAGCTACATCAAGGCCATGGGTGATGAGGACAGCGCCGATTCGGATGCCAGCGCCAAAGTGTCGCCCCGGGCGGCCACGCGGAGAGACAGCTACCGCCGCTCCTCCAGCGCCGACCAGGCCAGGAGCAAGTAAGGGTGCTGCTGGGCTGCGGGAGGGACATGGGCTGCAGCCACGAACAGAGAAAGGGCACAGATGCAGGGAGACTACAGTAGCATTCCCAAATAGCGGGAGTGTCCCCGTTCCCACTGCACATAGCATGGAATTTCCCCTCTCCTGATGGCTCTGTATCAGTGGCCCCCAGGATGGATTTTTGGGTTGGTGATGACCCTGTGCTGGGCACCTGCTGTCTCTGCAATGTGCTGGCTGCCAGGAGCTCTTGCTGCAGCTGCACTCTGTCTGCATGGGTGCAGAACCCCAGTGGGGACCTTGCATGCGCCTCGCTGCCACCGCTTGTGCACGGAGCCCTGCACGGCAGCACCCTGCCAGGGGCTGCTCCACCTCGGGGCTGGCACGGGGAGCCTGCTCTGAGCATCTCTGTGCCAAACCCGAGCAGAGGGCAAAGCGCCAGGCAGGCACATGGAGCACGACTGTTTTGGAGAGCTATGTTCAGTCCCACCTGCGGCAGCCCTGGGGAGCCCCCAGCCCTGCCAGGAGGGTAGGGGCAGTGGGGAGGGCTCTCTGCAAGAGCTGCAGTGGGCAAGCGGAGCTTGTGGGACCATCGCTGCGGCTGCATTTCCAAATGCTCGGCTTGACTGTGTTGCTTTTGGTGCCATCCCTTCTATTCCCACTGTCTCTCATTAGGTTTGCAAGTAGGCACTATTCTGATTCATATATCTGTAACTGTCCCAGCTGCGGTGTGCCACCTCGAATGCTCCCTCGGGGGCAGGGCTACGGGCGCTCCTTCACCACTGGCCAGGTAGGGTCTGTGTCCCAGCTGGCACCTGGCACTGTGCTGGGGCCATGGGTCTGTCCCCACACCGGGACAGAGGGCACATGCTGAGGATGCCGCCCCAAGCATCACCCACCGCTCTCCACAGATCAATGATGAGCTCAACCACCAATTTGAGGCTGTGTGTGAGTCCGTTTTTGGTGAGGTGGAGTCTCAAGCTGTGGAGGCTCTGGACCTGCCCGGCTGCTTCCGCATGCGGAGCCACAGCTACCTGCGGGCCATCCAGGCGGGCTGCTCCCAGGATGACGACTGCCTCTCACTCTTCTCCATGTCAGCCCCCGCCGGGCCGCCCATCACCAGCAGCATCCTGAAGCCCGGCACCTGTGAGTCCTGGGGGTGGTGAGGGATTGGCAGCATGAGGGTCCCCATGCAGCCCCACATGCACTGAGCCCCGTGCAGCCCCACCTTGCTCATGGCTCAGCAGCACCATGGGATGCCCCCCACTGTGCCCCCAGCATCCTTCTGCTGTCCTTCCCACACTTCTTTCCCTGTTCTTTGCTGCCCCTTGCTGCGTGAATGGATCTGGGCCGCTTTCCGGTCCCTTTCTGGAGATAAATTGGCCAAATGGCTGCTCAGGGTCCTGCAGGGCTGCCCCACATCAGTGTCTGGGCCCCTTGCTGTGGGTGTGGGTGGGTGCTGCTCCCCAGGGCACCCGTTCGCGGTAGGAAATGAGCAAATGTTCTCTGTTTTCACGCACCTTTTCATCCTGCGCCTCTCCCACAACAGCCTTCAGTTACAGAAAAGCTCCACCTCCCATCCCTCCAGGAACCAAAGCCAAGCCCCTCATCTCCGTCACCGCGCAGAGCAGCACCGAGTCTGCTCACGAGAGCTACCTGCCCAGCGAGGTCACCCGTGGCCCCGCCTGGTCCAAAGACGCCGCGGCCCGCTGCAATTCGGCAGAGAGCCTGGAGAGCTCCAAGGTGACGGCCGTGTCCCTTGAACTGCCACCGGTGCAGCCCCGCACCGCCCCCAAGCCCTCCACGCTCATCATCAAGGCCATCCCCGGGCGGGAGGAGCTGCGGAGCTTGGCTCGGCAGAGGAAGTGGCGGCCGTCCATTGGCGTCCAGGTGGGCTTCACTCCTCCGGATGGGCTGAGATCTGGGTATCAGTCTGCCCAAGCCGTGCTGAGAGTCCACCACTTGTCCCTTTGCTTCCAGTGTGCCTCCGTGGTGGCCCTAATGCTTGCATGCTCACCACAGTGGCCCTAACGCCACCTCCGTGTCCACTGTGTGGCCTTAATGCCACCTCCTATGCCAACACAGTGGCCCTAATGCCACTCCTGTGCCCACCCACTCTCCCAACAATGCAACCTTCTCTGGGCATTTGGATGCCTATGGCATGGGGCCACCCTCCAGCACGCTCTCCCTCTGCCCCTGGCAGGTTGAGGCTGTCTCTGATTCGGACACGGAGAGCCGGAGCCAGAGGGAGTTCCACTCCATCGGAGTGCAGGTGGAGGAAGACAAAAGGTATGCCCCATGCTGCGCCCTGCCAAGTTCCTTGCCCAGTGGCTTTCCCCATTTGGATTCCCCCGGGGCCTCCTGAGCTGACCCAGTTCCTGCCTGCATCACTTTCTCTCATCTGATGCTCCCAGAGCTCAGCACCATCCCTATCCTGACCCTTCTGTCCCCATAGGGAGCAGAATCTGGCCTTGGTGCTCATACTTCATTGCTTCTAAGGGACACCCTGGGGACGGGGATCCCCTGCTCCCACACTGTGTTGGGGTCTCATTTGCTGGGGCTCACCTTGGAACCTGCCCAGACGTGGGTGAAAGCTCTGGGCTTTTCTGCAACAAAACATTTTTGCACGGGGTGGGCGTGCTGTGTGCTGGGACCTGCATGGTGCACGAGGAGATGAGCGCTGGGAGCGTGCCCACTCACCCTGATGCACACTGCTCTGCATCCTCCAGCATCGTCCAGCACCGGTAGCCATGGAAACGGGCTAAGAGTGCAGGAAATGAGGGACAGGAAAGATGCAGCTGCTCAGGGCTGTCCCTGCAGCCTCAAACACTGGGTGTCCCCAGCCCCGGGATGGTGCCCACAGCGAGACAGGGATGGTAGGGATGTCCTCGCTGCCTCCTTCGCTGCCAGCATCCTCGCCACAACGGTCCCACGCGCTCTCTCTGTCCCAGGCGTGCCCGCTTCAAGCGCTCCAACAGCGTGACGGCGGGCGTGCAGGCAGACCTGGAGCTGGAGGGCTTCGCAGGGCTGGCCGTGGCCACCGAGGACAAAGCTCTGCAGTTCGGCCGCCCCTTCCAGCGGCACTCCTCGGAGCCCGAGTCCGGCCGGCAGTATGCTGTGTACAAAACAGTGCACACGCAGGGCCAGTGGGCGTACCGGGAGGACTACCAGATGCAGTACGATGCGGTGGAGGTGCCGCGCCGCGATGCGTGGGTGGAGCGGGGCTCCCGCAGCCTGCCTGACTCCGGCCGTGCCTCCCCCTGCCACCGCGATGGGGAATGGTTCATCAAACTGCTGCAGGCCGAGGTGGAGAAGATGGAGGGCTGGTGCCAGCAGATGGAGCGGGAGGCTGAGGACTACGACCTGCCGGAGGAGAGTGAGTGGGGCCGGGTACCCAGGGCTGCACCGCGCTGCTCTCACCTTTGGAGCGTCCTGGTGGTGCCACCTGGCTCAGGGAGGGTCAAGAGGTTGGGATCAGTGTAGACATCTCTGGGGATCCCGAATGGTGGAGCAGGGCCCTCATTGGGTGGTGGGGAGGGGATGCCCGTGTCCCTGTAGGAGATCTGACTGTCTGCTTTCTGCCCGGTACCGCCAGTCCTGGAGAAGATCCGGAGCGCTGTGGGCAGTGCTCAGCTCCTCATGTCCCAGAAGGTGCAGCAGTTTTACAGACTCTGCCAGCAGAACATGGTGAGTGCCGGAACACCGTCCTGGGGTGAGCTGAGCCTGTGGCTGGTGGGGCGATGTCAGCACAGTGGGTGTCCTGCATGTGAAACGTGACCAACGTGGTCCCTCACTGTCCCCACAGGATCCCAACGCATTCCCGGTGCCCACCTTCCAAGACCTGGCCGGCTTCTGGGACCTGCTGCAGCTCTCCATTGAGGATGTCAGCATGAAGTTTGCAGAGCTCCAGCAGCTCAAGGCCAACGGGTGGAAGATCATTGAGCCCAAGGTAAGGGCAGGGCTCGCTAGGGGAGCGCAGGGCTGGTGCTGTGCGTGTCCCTCCTTTCCTCTTCATCCCCAAGCACATCCATGGGCAAAACACTGCTGTAGAGTTACCGCCAGCGGAGCCAGCGGGTGCTTTTAGCAAACACTTGAAAAACAAAGAGCAGGGAAAAAATGAGGCCATTCCTCTGCTGTGATATTGCAGCTGGATTCTGGGCAGTGCCGTGTGCCAAGGGCCAGGCACGATCCTGCACACGTGCAGCTGCACGGAGGGATGCACAGCGCAGCCTCATCTCATTGCTCTGACACTGGCAGGGGGATAAAGGAGGCTCAGGGCCGGTCCCACGCTCACCCTGAGGCTCTCCCACTGTCTGTGCAGGAGGAGAAGAAGGTGCCTCCCCCGATACCAAAGAAGCCGCCGCGCTCCAAGGTGCACCCGGTGAAGGAGCGCTCCCTGGACTCGGTGGACCGGCAGCGGCAGGAGGCACGCAAGCGGCTCCTGGCAGCCAAACGCGCCGCCTCCTTCCGCCAGAACTCGGCCACCGAGAGCGCAGACAGCATTGAGATCTACATCCCCGAGGCGCAGACCCGGCTGTGACCGCGGCCTCGGCTTTTCTACCCGGACTGGACGGCGCGTCCATCGCTCACTGTGATCAGGGGCCGTGGGGACACCCTGGGGGCAGCGCTTGGCCCGCTCACAGCTTCTCTCTTTTCTATCGTAGACGTTTCATGGATCCGACGGTGAATGAGCACCAACCCGGTTCTGCCCCATCCCGTTGCCCCCTGCTCGCATGCCCCTGCCCGTCTCTCCCAGGGTCCAGGGCTCTTCCTTCCCCCTGCCCTCTTTGGGGCCGTGTCTCAGCTCTTCTATCCCTTGACCCCCACCTTGGTCCCCATCCCATCCAAAGGAGAGGTGACCCCAGCCCCCGGCCCTGCCGGGTGGGAGGGGATGGGGCTGCAGGCAGGCCCCCCCACCTCTCTGTAACTCAGTGCAATCCCACGGCTGCGGGGACGGACCCCCCGAGCCCCCAGCCTCATGCCCAGCTGGAGCCCCGCTCCGCTCCCTGCCTCCTGCCCCGGTGCTGTGGGGAACCCAGGAGTCCTCAACCTATATCCATATATAAATATTACCTAAGGAATAAAACAGAAACTACACATGACCAGAGCTGTGTTCTGGAGGGCGGGTTGGACCAGAGCAGCAGGTCCCCTGACCCCAGTGAGCTGAACCTGCATCCCTCACACTGAGCAGCAGCACTGTGCTCTCCAAGCCCTTCCTGCCCCTTTTCCCAGTCAGTTGCATGGGAACACCATGGGGACAGGGCAGTCGGTTCCCCTGCATCCTGCAGCCCGGGCACAGGTGTGTGAGCAAGGCAGCAGTGCTGGGGAGTCCTTCCTATGCTTATGCAGGACCTTGGTGCAGGGACAGAGCAGGTATGGTGCTGCTGGCCGGGGCTGGCCTCGGTGTCCCCTGCACGTGGGGACAGGGCTGTAGGTGTGGGGCAGGAGCTTCCCCCTGAGTGTGGGGCTGCTGAGAATCCCTCACAGGGTTGCCCCCTTCTCCCTGAGCTGCCAGTGCTCTGTAAGGATGGGATGCCACGGATGGGGTGTTGAGCCCTCAGTAACCCATGGGGACAGGGGACAGCCTGGGATGCAGCATTTATGCTACAGGAATTCCCTGAAGCCACGAATTCCTTGACGGCAGCTTCCACAGGGGATCTGGAGATGAGGCTGCATCCATCCCATCCCCATCCCGAGCACAGCCCATACAGGGCAGGTGCACAGCGCATCCGTGCTGCTGGCCCTTGGCGAGGGGCTGCCACGGGGAACAGCCCCAGCTGCCTGCTCCCACCGCCCCCATGCCCAGGGAACATCTGCCTGCACTGTGACCCCTCCAAGGGCCACCCTCCCCAAGGCCCCTTCTCCCCATGGGTGGGTGGCACGGGGAGTGGATGCCGGTGCCTATAGGTTCCTATAGTTCCTATAGGTGCCAGGCACCTCCCCAGACCCACAGCCAGCTCTGCAGGATTTGGGGGCGGGGGGCTTCAGCACGTGTCCCCTCACAGTGGGGGTCTGGGAGGGTCTCAAGAGCAGGGCAGCGATTCTGGGGGGGCTTTGTGCCCCGGCGAGAAGCGGTGCTAAAGGTCCAGGTGTCACTTCTTGGGGGGCAAGTAGGAATCAGGCATCGTGAGGGATGATGGGGGGAGGGCGCGGGGATGGAGCTCCCAGCCCCACTCACCCCACAGCCCGGTCCTGCCACCGCCACACCGTAGCTTTAGCGCCGTGCCTGCACGGGGACACCCTGAGCCCCCCTGAGACCTCCGGCCCTGCCAGCACTGTACAGTGACCGTGACACGTGGCTCCGTTTTTATTGTAACAAACCTCCGGAATTAATAAAAAGACCACTTTGGTTACTCCGGGGCAGCGGCCGCCTCCCCACGGGGACACGGCTGGCGCCCGGCTCGCCTTTCCCTGCTCTGTGTGCGCCTTTGGTGTGCGTGGGGTGGGCACGGGGGGGGTCTGCGGGTGGGCACGGGGGGGTTCACGATGTGGGGCGAGAAATCACACACTTACAGAACCGCAGGGGTTGGAAGGGAGCTGTAAAGCAGGCTGCTACAGCGGGTGACGGCTCTGCCTGGGGCAGCAGCGGGCAGCGGAGGGGCACCGCGAGCGTGGGCTGCGCCCTCACGTTCTCCTGTCACGGTTTCACCCCCCCCACCCGCGTCTCTCCCTCGGTGGGTCTCCCCGTGGAGCTCCCCCCGCCGTTATCCCACGTCTCACTGCACGGCTCTGCCCACATCGGCCCTCCCCACGGCCCTCTGCGTCTCCCACGGACCTCCACGCCCGCTCTCCCCCCGCGTCCCCACCCGTCCCCCCGCCCGCTCTGCCCGCTCTGCCCGCTCTGCCCGCTCTGCCCGCTCTGCCCGCTAGGTGGCAGCACACACCGCCGCGCGGCGCTCCGGCCCCGGCACCGGAAGTAGCGGCGGCGGCTGCGGCGGCGGCCGGGCCCGGGTGAGCGCGGCCCGCACGCAGCTCCGGGGCCCGCAGCCGGCTGCCCAACGCTCCGGGGCGCCGGTGAGCGCTCCCCGCTCCTGTAGGCCGCAGCGTAGGCCGCAGTGCGGCCCGCGGGCCGCGGGAGGCCTCCGGGCGGCCTCCGGGCTCCGGGCACCGCGGCGTAGGCCCAGGCCGGGCCCGTGGGGGCTAGGCCGCCGTGGCGGGGCCGTCCCCTCTCGGTGAGCGCCGTGCCGCTGCTCCTTGCCGCCATGTGGTCCGTGCTGTGGACTGCCGTGCGCACCCACGCGCCCTACGTCACCTTCCCGGTGGCCTTCGTGGTGGGCGCCGTGGGATACCACCTGGAGTGGTTCATCCGCGGCCCCAGCCCGCCGCCGGCCGAGGAGGAGGAGAAGAGCATCTCGGAGCGGAGGGAGGACCGAAAGCTGCAGGAGATTGCGGGCAAGGACCTGACCAAGGTGGTGAGCCTCAAGGAGAAGCTGGAGTTTGCCCCTCGGGCAGTGCTGAACAGGAACCGGCCCGAGAAGAGTTAATGGAGCTGTTGGTCCTGCCAGCGCACGTGGCTGAAGCTGAGGACCCCCAGCTGGCCCTGCGCTGTGCACGGCAGCACTGTGCTGGGGTTCCTCTGTCACCTGCACACCTCCGCCCAGACCCCGTCCTGCACCTGGCTGTGCTCTGGCTGTTCTCTGCCTCTACTGACGCACGTCACCCTCCCTGGGCTCTGCAGAGCTGTCAGGGTTTGCCCACCCCATGAATGTCTCCAGGACTGCAGCCAGCCCCTGTCCTCCGCAGCTGACAGGGAATGGGGTAATGGTTTGGAGATGGAATGTGTGAAACTCACCAGCTCTCAACCTGTTCTGGCCCCGGCAGCACAAAACCCTCATGGCTTCATCCGCCACACATGTCGCTTTAGGTTTGAGTTCTTTGTGGGCATGGAAACAGAAGAGATTTGCACTCTACATTTCGACCTGAGTGATATGGGATAAGGTGGGCTGACTGCAGTGTGAGGAGGGCCTGCCCTCCTACTTCCATCTCTTCTTGCTCTTTGTGAGCCCAGACTGCTTTGCTACAGACCTCAGCACCTCACCAACATGTTATCACCATGGGAGCCTGAGTGCAGTGGGGATCTGGAAGCTCTCTTTGCACCATCCTGGGGCTCTGCGGCAGGGAAGTGGACCAGGGGAGGGCAGACATCCTGGCTCTGCATCCATTGTGGAGCTCAGAGGTGTAGAGAATGAGAACTCTTGCTTTGTACAGACACAGCCAGATTAAACTTCTGTGAGTCCTGGGCCTCAGTGTCTTTTTCTGCATTGTCACCTATCCGAAACCCTGATTCAGAGCATGTTTCTGCTGCTGGTGTTTTCAAGAAACCCCACTTGGCATGGCTGGGGAGGGATGATGGTCAGAAGGGTGGAGGGAGCACTGAAATGCCAGCCTGTGTTGCTGTGTGCCTCCCTCCCAGCCCCCCCATGCCATGTCACCACTTCCCCTCAGAGTCCTTATCTAAACCAGAAGGGTGGTGACAGTGCTGGGTGGGGGCCCGAGGGACAGGAACAGAATGTTCTGGCCAGGGGTCGCCAGGGGTCGCCAGGGGGCGAGCACTGCGGGACCTGAAACCAGGCCAGGGCCAATGGTGTACTCCACACAGGAGTGTTACCAGCACAGTGGGACGAAACTCAGCAGGATCTGCCCCACTCTGTGCTGTTCCTCTGCCTGCAGCATGGGGTTATCACTCTCTCCCGGCTTGTTTTTCCCTGGTCACGCAGTGAGCCTCTCACCCTGCCTCAGCCTGGCCTTCCGCTCCCGGGACTGATAAATCTGTTGTGTCTCATGCAAAGCCCTGATGTCAGCAGCCAGTTCAGCGTTTTGCATTGCTCTGTCCCGCTTCCTTCTGCCCCGCTGACAGCTTTACTGCCCAGGCCATGTTTACCTCCCGACCTGCTCTCCCCGGGCTGGCTTGCTGCCTGCTGGCCGAGCTCTCCACCAGGAGCTTGCCGGCTGAGGCTGTTTGTGAGGGAACTGAGGCAGGCAGGGCCAGGAGGAGCTGCGTGTGCGGTGTGGTGGCTGTGCTCAGCACTGCCTGGACCAGAAGGTGCAGGAGGACTCCTGGGGCAATGCGCCAAACCCAGTCCTGCTGTCACCCCACGTTCTGGAGTTCAAATGCCTCCCTGTCCCCCTTGCCGAGAGGCCCTTGTACTCGGTCTCTGCCTTTCCCAGCCCAGCTGGGAGTGATGCTGGGCCCACTGTTGTGCTCTGAGGTGGGAATGAACCCTTCCCTTCCCCCACCTGGGACCAGCCGGACCCAGCTCAGAAACCTCTTCCGAAATTCCTTTGTTCACCCCGAGACGGAGTGTCTCCCGTGGCTGTTTATAGCCCATTGATCTGCCTGTTCTCAAACCCCGCAGGGCACAATCACGCTTTGTTGGGGCTTTGCTGGCCCATTTCCTGCCCCCGAGCCCACACAGCCTCTCTGCTTGCTGAAACAATGTGTGGGGAAGGACGGGCTGCCGGCAGCATCGGTGTGGGTACCACCATCCCACGGCGCATCCCCAACCTCTGCAGCCATCTATGCCTGCTACCTAACCAGTGCTTCCACATTTCCAGCTGGTTCCTGCACCAGCAGAGCACTGGGGGTGAGCCATGGGCTCCCCAAGGCATTGAGGCTTTCCGCAGACCAGCCACAAACGGGGGAAAGTACCACAATTCTCCTAAACCCTTGGTGCTGCAAACCCACCCTTCCTCCCATTGAATCTCAACAATGTGCTGCCTGGGAAGCACTCTCTGGACAAGAATAGGAGCTGGTGAGAACTCAGGGCCAGGACAAATAGCCACGATGTCTCCCTAGGAGCGAGAGGAAGCATTGCTGAATGCACCATTATGGTAAAAGTTGGCTTCCAGCTCTCGTGCACCACCCCTCATGGACAAGACATTGCCGTGGTCCAGCACAGGGGCTGCTGCTTTGTGGGAGGATGCTCTCCTTCATCAGCACTTTGAGGAAGCCCGTGTGGCAATGGGCTGTGCTCTGAGCAGTGATTAAATCCAGCACTGGCAAAATGTCACCGTGCTTGGGGTGTGCACTGCGCACAATGCCACGCAGCCAGGGCTCAACTCCTGAGACAGGACTGCACGATATCTTCTGTGTCTGCTGGTGTCCCACAGGCATCTCATCCCTTCTTCCAGAGCAAAGGTCCCCCAGACTGAGCGCTCAGGGTCTGCAGCAGCCACCATCCATGGGCGGGTGCCCAGCTCAGAGGGCAGAATGGCACTGGAGTCACTGGCTGTGCTGGGATTCTGTCCCTGCCAGACCCACGGTTTCCTCCCCACCAGCTCCATGGCCAGCTGTGCTCTGCATGCAGAGCCATGCCCTGGCTGTGGCTGTGTTTGCTCCTGGGGGTCCCTCACCAGCAGCATGTGAGGAACAGATTTTGTTTTCCGGAGGCAGGATGCAGGGATGGAGCCAGTCTGCTCTGCTGCCCTCCCCACGCTGCTTCCCAGCTCACACTGCTGGGGAGGAATGGAGACCCCAGAGCCCCCCCAGCTGCTCCGCACAGCTCAGCACACCTGGGCAGCTGCAGCGGACGTCCGGTGAGCTCAGTGTGGGGACACGCCAGCTGCGGGTCTGGGACTCTGTGACCATGTGGTGGCACCAGGGCTGCTCGGAGCTGCCGGGCCGTGAGTGAGTGACGTGGCTCTGCAGAGCAGTGCAGGGACCCACGGGGACTCCCACTCACATTTCCTGTCCTGGGGCAGCACTGTCACCCCAGGGCACCTGGGACATGCCGGCAGCCCCCAGATGCAGAGGTGTGCAGAGGCGCTGGCTAACGAATGGTTTGGTGTCCCCCAGTGTGTCCCCGCATTCCTTGGGGACTGCTGCTCCCTGCCCTGGTGAACCCAGGCTGTTTTCCCAGGCTCCCGTCTTGTCCTTTCCCAGTGTCTCAGTCCCTCTGCAGGACCCACAGTCCCACAGCATAACCGCATCGCTGCTGCCGGCTCCAGCAAAAGCTCTGCAGCGCCTTTAGAGAAGAGCAGCTCCACTTCAAGCAAAATCCAAGGCGTGGGACAGCAACAGGGGACACGTCCCACTCAGTGTCACCACTTCATGCAGCCACAGCTCCCAGAACCCATCCTGGGGTGGGCATTGGGGGTGCTGCTGCAGCCCCACTGCCTAAGCGCGAGGAAGAGGCCGGAGGGGAGTGACAATGTCAGGATGCAGGAAGTCGTCGGGGCTATTGAGCGCGTTTCCTCCTGCCTGTGGTTCTCACGCGGGGCTCGGGGGCCACATTGTCTGCCGTGCCCATGCGTGGAGGCCTAAATATAACCCTGCAGGGAGCTGCGTGGGGTTGGCTTTTCCTCCTTAGGCACTGGGCTGACGGGGGCAGGGTTGTGCCACGGTTGGTGTTGCCACCGTGGTAGTGCTGGGGCTCAGAGGTGCATCATTGCTGCGGTCCCAGCTGGCATCGCCCTGCCCAGCCTCTGCCTTTCCTCCCCTCTCAGCTGCAGTTTTGCTCCCGCCGCCGCCGCTCTTCCTGCGAGCAGGTCAGATTTAGCAGCTTGCTCTTTTCTCTGCGCTGGGAAAGCTTAAAAATAAACTCCTTGGTGCTCGGCCAGCTCCTTGGGCAGAGCCTTGCGGTGGGACGAGCTGCAGCAGTCCGTGTGCTGCTCCTCTCCAGCCTGGGCTGCACTGTGCAGAGGAACCCAGTGCAGGTTGGTGCTAACTAATGGCCCTGGGACAGTGGTTGGTGTTTGGGCAATGGCCCCAGCAGGAGCTGGGGTCCTGGGCAATGTCTGGCCCCTGTAGGACCAGCTGAGCACCCCCAAACCCTTCCTGGATCAGGAGGTGCTCAGAGTGGACACCCAAAAGCTGTGCCCAAGGGACGGCCCTGCGTGGGATCCCTGAGCTCCACACTGTTTGGGTGCACATCCTTCTGCCCGTGCTCCTCCCTCCCCATTTCTTTCACACCTTGAAGACATCACATCGCTCTCTTGGCACTCACTTTCTTTCAGGAGCTATGGGTGTAGGAACAGCAGCAAGTTTCTTCTTGCAGTCCATTAAAGAAAGTGTGCACATGGGGCACGGCATAGGCAGACTCATGATGAGATTGTTTTAGGGGCTGCACTCTTGGAAAAACCTCCAGCCTTGGATGGAGAAAAACCCCACAGGCTCTGGGGTGGGGCTCCCCCATCCCAAGGGAGGCGGTGGGGGGCAGCACCCCAGAAAAGTGCCCATCCTGGGGTTACCCAGAGGGAGCTGCAGGGCTCAGCACCATGGCACAGGGCCGGGCTTTGGGACAGCGAGCGCCATTCCCAGAAGGGGACCGGAGGGAGCTGTTTATTCAGGAGGCAACACAGAGGTGTGAGAAAGGCCATGCATGTCTACCCTGCTGCTATCTGTCCAAAAGGGCTCCTCCGGGCCAGCCAGCACGCTTATCAGCTGCAAACTTTTATTTGTCTTAGGGCTGCCCGCCCGCCTTCAGGGGATCCCACGCCTGCCCCATCCCCGCTGCTGCGGTGCAGGTGAGCTCTGGCTGTTGTTGTTGGCGTGTGCTGATGAAGGTCCCGGCGGCGCGGGGTCACGGCAGCCACCATTGTCACAACACGGGAACAATGGTGGTGTGCGGGGCCGTGTTGTTGAAGCACGTGGGGCCAGGCACGCGTGGCCCTGCTGGCTGCTGGCTCCATCAAGGGGGCTTGCGGCTGTCTTGTTTTCCACCTTGCAGGGAAAAGCGTGATGCTCTCCCGGTGCCAACAAAAATATCAGCCTGGGACAGCGAGGAGAGCAAACAGCAGCTGCCCGGTGGTAAACACTGTAGGGCTGCGCCATTCCCCTTCCCACTGGCATTTCCTCCCTGCAGAGTATGGGGCCGTCGAGCTCTGCTGGTGCCTGGTGCGAGACAGCCAAGGGGCGCCCCCTGGGAAGGTCCCTGCAGAGGGTCTGTCCGGGTGCCCCACAGCACCCCAGCATGGGGGTTTGGGGATGCTCCAGGGGTGTGCTCCCATCCCCATGGAGGGAGGGAAGCCAGGGAGTGGCCTGGGCACAGCTGTGGCTCTGCACAGTGCCTCCCTCTCTGCTTCCTCTGGCAGCGATACGGCCCCGTATCACCCATATTTCATTGCCTGTGGGGTATTTTTAGCCTGTCCCACCCTCGCTGAAGAGGCCCTCAGCAGAGAGCAGCAGGCTCTGCCCTGGGCTCACGCCGCCAGGGAAACCAAATAGGGCCCAGAGGCACATTGTGCGCCTTTATCTGCGGCTCACTTCCACCTATTATGCAGCAGCTCTGTGGCTTCCACCAGGTTTATCTGCAACTGAGCTGGAGCACACAGATGAGAGGCCCCGGTGATGGGGGCACCCAAAATTCTGTTTTGCACTGCAATGGCCCCATAATGGAACCTGCAGAGGCAGCAGGTGGGTCCGTGCTTGCAGTGATGGGCAGCATCACTAGAACTCACTGTGCCTATGCACACTTCAGCCCCACCACCCATAGGACAGCAGCAAACCCCCCTGCCCCAAACCCTCCCCAGTGCTCCTCTGGCATGCTCTCACCACACCGCACCTTTAATTCATCCAACTTTATTCAATGCAATACAGCGCTCAGTCTGGCAGGGAGGAAAAGGAAGCAGAACAGAGGAGCAAAGCCCACACCCTGCGCTCATGCTCTGTGGCTGCACGTGGTCCATGAGCAGCAGATGGAGCAGGTTCCCGCAGCCCCTTCCATCTCACAGCTTTGGTGGGCAGTGGTCCATTCCTCTGGCCCATCAGCAGCACTGCAGCCCACAGCAGGAGATGACTAGTGCAAAGTATTAAAAACAACGACCCCTCAAAACTGATTACTGCTTGGCTAATTCCTCCCCCCAAACCACTGGGCCCAAAGGCTGGTGGCCTGGGATGGACACGGCTCCCTGGTCCCCTGCATAACGGCACCTTTAAGGCAGAAAGCTCCGTGCTTGGGTCGGCATGTTAAAAATAACTTAGAGACATCACATGGGAAAGGGTCCAGGGACAGGACACAGGGGGGGTCCTGGGGCACTCAGGGCAATGGGGACGTGCGGTGTGACAAATGTCCCAGCACGGGGTTAACTCACTGTGGTCCACAGGGACAGGAGCAGCTCTGGCAGCAAAGCCCCCACATGGATCAGTGCCAGCTGTCTGCTGGGTCACAGGAAGGGGACACAGCCCACGGCCAGGACAAGAGGCTTCCCATGGCTCCACAGTGCTCCCACACTGGCAGGGGGACTTCATCACATCCCAGGGGCCAGCTGCATGGGCAGGACCCCTCACCACAGCCCCTTCCCAGCCCTGGGGATTTGCTCCCTTTTCTACACTGATGCCAAGTCCCTCTGCACTGCACATGCCATCCCAGCACGGCCTGGGGAAGTTTACATGTAGTTTCCTTCCTTGCAGGGCCTATGGGGAAAACAGCAGAGAGCAGAGGTTGTGCTCAGGGGCCGGTGAGTTTGTGAGCATCGGGTCCCAACAGCAGGCACCACATCCTCAGAGCGGGCACAAGGGACAGTCCCCAGCCCAGGCCCTAAACATACTGCTTCTTGGATGCTGAGCTGCTGGGCCGGCTGCACTGCTTCTCCTCAGGGATGGGGGCATCTGGAGCCCTGGGGGCATAGGGGTCCGAGAGGGGCCTGGTGCCGCTGCCCAGTGCCAGGTTCTCCTCGTTGCGGAAGTTGGCCCAGTTCTGCTCGCTGGAGAGCTTGTTGTAAGCCTGGTAGGGCGGTGTGTGGCTCTCAGCCATGGGCAGGAAGGGGTAATGCTTGGCTGGGTAGGGACCTGAGCCCATGTCATCAGCAAAGGCACTCTGGCTCGGGCCAACCGGCACCGGCACCTTCTTGATGCTGCTGAGCAGGCTCTTGCAGCAGAGGTGGAAGAGCTCCAGGAGGTTGAGGATTAAGGAAATGAGGCCCATCACCATCATGAAGATGATGAAGATGGTCTTCTCGGTGGGGCGGGAGATGAAGCAGTCCACCTGGTGCGGGCAGGGGTCCCTCCTGCACACGTAGCGGGGCACCATGGAGAAGCCATACAGGTACCACTGGCCAACGAGGAAGCCTGCCTCAAAGATGCTCTTGCAGATCACACTGATGACGTACGTCCACATCAGTGCCCCTCGGATCTTGAGCCGCCCATCTTCTGTCACGTAGATCTTGGACATCTTCTTTTCTACAGCTGCCAATGCTTGCTCAATCTTTGGGTCCTTGCTGTGAATAGCCCGGAGCTCATTCTCCTGCTGTTTCAGCTTCTCCTCTTTCCGCGAGAGATAGACAACGTGGCCCAGGTAAATGAGGGTCGGGGTGCTGACAAAGAGGAACTGCAGCACCCAGTAGCGGATGTGGGAGATGGGGAAGGCTTTGTCATAGCAGACATTGGTGCAGCCCGGCTGCTTGGTGTTGCACACGAAGTCCGACTGCTCGTCCCCCCACACGGACTCACCAGCCAAGCCCAGGATGAGGATACGGAAGATGAAGAGGACGGTGAGCCAGATCTTCCCGATCACGGTGGAGTGCTCCTGGACTTGGTCCAGCAGTTTCTCCAGGAATCCCCAGTCGCCCATCTTCTAGGAGCCTCGTGCCTCTGGCAGCAGAGGGAGGAGAGGGGGATCGAGTCAATCCCCCATTTGCATGCTGTTCCCCCAAGCTTTCTCAGTACATAACCACTCTTCAGAAGGTCCCAGCAAACCCACTGTGAGGGCATGGCTGGCAGCTCGCAGGGGCAGCCTAAACTCACCCCTCCTACAGCCCAGCCCCACCAAAGGGCAGCAAGCAGTGTAACTACAGCAACAAAGCCCCGAGTACAGCTGCCACCCCGACACGCAGGCAGTGCTGTCCCCACACTCAGTGCACAATCAGGGAATCATTAAAGTTGGAAAAGACCACAGAGCTCAGCCTATCCAACCTGCAATCCACAGCCAGCTCCCTCGCTGTGGGACAATACCAACCCAAACTGTTCCCCCATGCTCCTGTAGCCCCCAGCCTAGGATCCCAAAGCCACTCACCGCAGTGAGCCCCACTCCGCAGTGGGACCCCGGCTGTCCCACTGTCACCCCTGCTGGCCGGCAGCCTGCCCCGCATCCCCCCTCATAGCACAGCCCTGCAGCCCAGCTGGGAAAAAGGAAGCAGCCGCAGCCCTGACTCCTAATTAACCTCTGCCAATTAAGTGCAGCTGGACCGTTAAAGGGACACGTCTCCCGGTGGGATGGAGAAGTGCCCCGAAGCAGAAAAGCGGGTGCATGCAGACAGCAGTGACTCTATCGCGAAGCAGAAAGTGATGCGGTGCCGGGGGTCCCGGGGGGTCTCACTCACTCACTCACTCACCGCCCGCCTGGCAGCGCCGGGCACGTCCCTTCTGCCTCGGGCCGTGCAGGGTGTGAGCGGCCGGGCCGGGCCGGGCTGCGGGGGCCGTGCGGGGCCCGGGGGAGCCGGAGGAGGAGCGCGGACAGGAAACCGGGGCCGGGGCTTAGCGAAACGCCGCAGGTGCGGGGAGCCGGGCCGGGGCCGCCGCTCCCACCCCGTCGGGGCGGGCCGGGGGCGGTGGGGCCGCCAGCACCGCCCGGGAGGGCTCCCGGTGACGGCGGGAGGCGGGGAGAGAAAAGTTGTGCGCGACCCAAACGCGAATCGTTGCTCCGGGGCCGTTCGGCAGAGTCAGAGCAGTACGGGACGGGCGGGGGGAGAGGAGCCGGGGGGGGGGAGAGGTCTCGCAGCTGCAGGGGGGAGACAGGGAAAGAGAGCGGTGGGAATGGCCGTGTCCCGTTGTCCTGCGGGGAGAGCCCGGCGGCTGAGCGCCCCGCACCCGTTCAAAGCCCCTCTGCAGACGGGAGCACCGCGAGGCGGCGGGGACACCCGACGGGAGATGCTCCGGCCCCGTACGGCCGTACCCGGAGGATGCTGCCCTCGGGACCGGTCCGTTCCTCCGGGATTTGGGATATTTCGCTCCTCCAGGAGCGCGTGGAGCGGGGCCGTGCGCGGCGTGGGCGCTGGGTGGTGCTGGAGCCACACCGCAGGCTGAGCTCGGGCAAAGGCGCGGGGCTGCGGCCGCCGTCGGGTTTGAACAGAGCCCGGCTGAGATAAGGGAGGGTGTGGGGACAGCGGGAGGCTGTGGGGTGGCGTTGGAAGCCCGCGGTGCGGATGCCCTGAGTAGCTGAGTGAGGGGACCGGAGCTGGGGCTGATACGGGAAAGCAGTGTAAGTGCTGATATTTTATGCTCATGGTTAAGTCCAGATGGACTCTGGGGGACAAAACCCCCATTTGTGTTCTCCCAGCTGCAGTGGGATGGCACACAGCACAGGCTGCATGGGAGCGGCAGGGCTTGGGCAATCCAAGCAGAAACTGGGCCAGGCTGCTGCTGCCTCTCCCCACCAGGATGTGACATTTCCTCCTCACAGACAGGTCTGAGCATAGGTGGAGCCAGAACAGCCTCGTTACATTTAATATAAATTAATTGCATGGGGTAACACCCACGTGCTGTGGCACCAGGTGTCCAGCACCCATCTCTCAGCCAACTCACCGGGCGTCACCACTCCCCCCTTCCCACCAGCCCAAAGTTGTGGCTGCTGCTGTGACGTGTCCCCTCTTGGCATCTGTCTCCAGTGATGCTCTGCACCCTTCCAGTGGGTGGAAATGATCACCTCTGGGGAGCAGCCCCAAAGCCACAAAGGAAATGGTGTTGTCCCCACTTGTGGATGCAGCAGCTCCCATTGTTTCACCCACACCAGCCACAGGTCTCCAGTGAGCCATGAGGGCACCTCAATGCAGACCCTATGCTGGTTGCAGAGGCACATCCCGATCAGATACTCATGATATCTGTCCTCTGGTGTGGGGTGCCCAAGGCTGGCACCACAGATGGCACAAGTGATGAGGTGCTGAGCAGCAGAGATGTGTCACCATGCCACACGGGCATCGTTGTCACTGCCTCTCAGTGCAGCACAGGCTGCACTGCGTGTGTGGATTTGGAAAAGCATGGTTTGAGCGGACCCTCTGCACAGAGCTGCTTAGGGAGAGATTAAGTGGAAATCATTTCTATTTATTGTAATATTTATCAAGGTTTAGTAAATGATTGATGCTGATCTCGCCTTGATTTCCTTGGGGGCCAGCATGCAGTTCTGGTGAATTAAAGTTTAACGATGCGTGACAAGTGGGAGGGAGGGGGCAGGGGGACACCAGGCATGTGGCCAGGGGGCTGAACCCAGCAGGGGCACCAGAGGAACCAACACAAATCCATTTCTTCAGCCCTCACCTCCCCCCTGCAATTTCCAGCAAGCAGAGCAGACCCCAAAGTCTACAATGAAACGTTTATTGACCCCTTGGATTCATTGCTAATGCTGTGAATGACACATCTGTCTGAGGCAAGGGGTGGGTGCAGAGGGAAGCAGCAGAGCCAGAAAAGCCACTTGGGCAGGACGTCTGTGTGGTGTTTGCATGAGCAGAGAGAGAGAAGCTGTTCCTGTCCCTGTCCTGGGCCAACGCAGCAGCACCATATGATGGGCACCAGCAGCCCCGGCTGGGCACTGCTCAATGCAGTTGTACCCAGCATAGGAGCAGCAGCACAGGAAACCCAAGAGGAGCTGCTGGAGCCTCTGGCTGCTCCCTCCTGCTGGTCCCAGTCCTGCATGCCCTCCCAGTGCAATGGCTTTGTCCCCACTGGGGGCAGCGTGGTGGCTGCTTAGCAGAGCTTGTGATTGATGTCCAAGTGTCAGCACGATGTCCAAGCGCCGCTGGGTGCAGCCAGCAGAGCTCAGGGACTGCCCTTCCCTTACCTGCGTCTTCTCAGGCACCCCACAGTCCTCTCTCAGAGGACTTTGTTGGCTTTAATCATTTTTCATAGAGGTCAAATCTCCAGAGTTTGGGAACTTTGTAGGCTTGAAAAGCTCATGGTCCGAGGGGAAGGTGAGCTGGCTGGGACAGGGGAGGTCACAGCTCCTCTCCTCTGTGGAAAGAACAGACACTCTTAGTTACAGCATGCCTGCAGGCAGCTGGCACTGGGCCACTGCCAAGCATGCCCTCGCTGCTGGGACACCCTGGGGATGTGCCTGTGGTCATCAGTCCTGGCAGTGTTAGTCCACGGAGTCCCCACACCTCACGCTGTGGGTCCCTAAGAAGGTCTTGTCCAGTGCTGGGATGGGGTCCCTCTGTGTCCCAGCTTGGTCTGTGCCCACCCTGTACCTGCCCTGTGCTGCCCGTCACAAGCTATAGAGGTTACAACCACCCCAGCCCATCATCATCACGTATGTCATGGGAACACGAGTGACAATTGCCCATGGGGGCACCAAGGAGGTTTCCCATGGATGGTTTTCCCTCCCCTACAGAGCCGGTGAAATCCCAGCTGAAGGCTCTGGTGGTGGCATTGCTGTTGGTGGTCACCTCCAGGGCAGCCATCCCTGGCACATGCCAGGACCCTTCTCCCTCCCTCTTCCCCTTCCACGACCCCATCGGATGGAGGTCAGGATGGGAGCTGAGGCCTGCTAGGCTGCCACACACCTATTCAGGGCCTTGTTCTCCCTCTCCTCTGCCTTGAGGTGGCACTGGCAGGTGGAGGCTTTGCTGTAGCTCATAGAGCGCTTGATGGACTTCTTCAACTTGCGTGTGCTCTGGACAACCCGCTTGAAGATGAGGTAGAAGATCTCACAGACAGTGAGGACGATGCAGATGGAAGAGGCCCCGACCATGAAATAAGTGAAGACTCTCTTCTCGGTTGGCCGAGCAATGTAGCAGTCTACAGTGTTGGGACAGGGCTCCACACTGCTGCACTTGACCAGCCGTGGCAAGTCGAAGCTGTCCCACATCTTGTGGAGGAGGTAGAGGAACAGGATCTCTATGATGAGCTTGAAGAAGAGGCTGAACAGGTAGGTCCACCACAGCCCGCCGTGCTTCTTGCCCGTGTTGCTGTACAGCTTGGGACAATTCTCCCCATTCTTCTCCCTGTTCTTTTTCTCACGGTCCTCCCGGTAAGCCACGTGCATGATGACCAGCAGGGAGGGACAAGTGACAAAGATGAGCTGCAGAGCCCAGAGGCGGATGTGGGAGATGGGGAAGAAGTGGTCGTAGCAGACGTTGGTGCAGCCCGGCTGGCGCGTATTGCAATCAAAGTCCTTCTGCTCGTCCCCCCAGACCCGTTCGGCTGCCACCACATAGACCAGGACACGGAAGACGAAGACCACGGAGAGCCAAATGCGACCGAAGGCTGTGGAGTATTTGTTGACCCCACTGAGCAGCCCCTGCAGCGTCTTCCAATCCATGGTGAGCGGTGATGGCTGCGGCCAGAATCAGACACCTGCAGAAGCATCGATGGGTGGGGAGGTTCAACAGGACACAGCAGCAGGGCAGCTCATCTCCTGCAGCACTGTATGGACCCTCCTAAACCAGCTGACCTCCTGAACTCCTCCCATCCATCACACTCAGCTGGGTACAGGGCACGACCACATAGAGCAGAGCCTGGGCTGATGGAGGCACAGCCGACCCTGTGTCCTCACAGAGACGTTCAGAGGCGATTCAGCCCTTCCAGGCTTCCCTCTATTAGAGCCTTTGCCATCACAGAAGAGCTGCCTGGAGTACTCCTGCCAATCACAGTCCCTGACTGCACACGCTGGTACAAATTGGCAACAAAATCCCCTGGATAAACAGAGAGGCCGTGCCCTGGGAAGATGTCGGGGCTGCATGGTGTGCTGGGTATGGCAGCAAAGCAAACCCTTGAGTGAAAAGCAGCCTCGTGACCTGGCAGCACCCCTGGGATGGGGGCAAGAGGGAACCCTGCTGCACGTTTCCACCCCCCCTTCAGTGCCCAAAGGAACACGTGCTGCTGGCCACCGCAGTGCATTGCCAGGCCGTGTTTGGGCTGCTGGGTGCTCACACGTCAACCCAATTGGGTGACTACTCAGGGCACATCACTTTGTTTGCTGAGCCACATCAGAGCTGTGGTATGATGGAAGGGAGGCTTTGGGGAGCCATGGCTGCCGTTAATCACCTAGCGGGTGAAGCTCCCCGGCAGGACCAGGCTGGCAGGGCTCCCCATGGGGTACAGCACCAGGTGTGTGTGGTCTCCACTCCTCCAGCCCCAGGCTCACCTCTCCAGGAATTCACATCCATCAGCTGCACTCCCCTGCATGCTCTGCACAGCCCTGGGGCTGTGGGAGTGCCGGGCAGTCCCTGTGCACGTCCATGTTTTGGTGTCTGATGGGACTTTTATCATTAGGGGGTGTCAGGCTCTGACTCTGCCCATCCCAGCCCCACTCAGGCTTCAGTTTCCACATGGGTAAATTGGGTTGAATGGCTGCTGCTCACTGAGAGCCCAAAGGGGTTTGCAGGAAACAAGTTTTCACTCTTGTAGGTGACACAAGGGATCCTGTGCCCAGGTGGGGGCAGGACCACTGGAACTGAGAGCCCATGTATGTCACCCTGGCTGTCACTCCTCTCCCAGGTTCCAGTGCAGACACTTCCCAGTATCACCATCCCCAGCATTCCCACACCCCACATTCCCATGCTGAACAAGCTCTGCCTGTACCAACCTGGCACCTCTGAGACATACCTGCAAGAAGCTCCAGTTCCGTCCCTGCTCACCGAGGGCTGCGGGGTGGGAAGATCCCAGTTTGGGGCATGGCTGGCAGCACAATCACAGCGCAGCGCTCGGGATCCCCTCACTGCTTGGCTCTTCGTGGTGTGGCACCTTGGTGCTACGTGTCCTGGGGCTGTGCGGAAGGAACAGATCCTCAGGTGCTGCCCAGAGCCCACAGAGCCCAGCCCTGGCGGGGTGTGAGCAAGCTCAGCGCTTCCTCCCAGCCCTTCCTACACATCTGCTGTGTGAGATCAGGAGCAGGGAGCTGCCACGTCCCCATCCTCACCCAAAAGCGGGGGAGCAAAGCCTGGAGCCGATAACAGCTGCATACCCCACGAGGACCACTGGCCTTTCACCATCCCCCTGACAGCCACCTGCAAATTCCCCTACGTCCCCATCCCTGGGGCTCTATTGGGCAATGCTGTGCAGCCCCCCCACACCCAGCGCTCACCTCAGCCCGGTGCCGCTCCTGTCCATGTGTCTGCAGTGGGGCAGGAAGGGAGCTGAGCTGGGAGCTGAGCACCACGCCCCGCGTTGTGCAAGCCCCGCGGCTCGGTGATGCTGGCTGTTGGCCAGGGGCAGCTCCAGGTGTGCTGGGCTCTGCCTCCTGCAAAGCACCCAGCACCGCTGCGTGCCAACCTGCTGCGTCACCCCCACGTCCTGACCTGCGTGGGTGCAGGGCGGTGGGACCGAAAGCACCCAGCTCCCACCTGGGGTGCAAATGTAACAGAGCTAGGAGCAGGGATGGGGTGGTCGTGCCCCCTGCGTTGCTCCGTGCTGTGGGTGCACGTGCCATGCACAGCCCTGTGGATCAAGTCCGTGGGGTCCTAACACGGCATCAGGGTTCCCAACTTCAGCCACTGCAGCATAGCACAGCAGCCAGAGATGTGACACCCACACCTCCTTAGCACTGCGGGATCCATCCCACCTCATCCAGCACAGCCCACAGCAGCCCTGCGAACTCCCACCCCAGCCCCAGCAAAGTACCTGCCCTGCACTGGGGGACACAGGGTGGGTCTGGGCAGCTCTGGGAGCAGGGAAACCCATTCCTGGCTGCATGTCCTGCAGCACTCCTGTGTGCTCGGGTCCCAGCTGCAGTGTGTCACGAAGGGAAGGTTTGTTCTGTTCCGAGTAACTGGGTGAGTCTGGCAAACAGCTCCGTGTGGTTATTGTCTGTGCACATGCACATACATGCTTGGGTTGAACAACAAAGGCAGGTCAAATCCTGCAGCAGGGACAACAGAGCCAGATTCCTGCACCAGAAACCACGGCGGCTCCTCCAGGTGATGCTCTGTGCCCCCGGGGGCTCTGAGCACCAAACCCAGCAGCAAACCCAACCCAGCGCCGATGGGGCTCTCACTGTCAGTCCCATCCACGCCCGGAGTGAGCTGGGCAACAGCAACAGTTGTTAAGAGTCACAGGTTATACAATTATGACCCATTTCTAATACAATTTGCCTCACTAATACTTTGGCAACAGAACTTAAGTATCTCCAACCTACAGCACCCCACAGACACCGCCCCGCTCTGGGTGAGACCTTTCCCAACACTCAGCACCAACCAGGCAGCACGACCGTGCCCTGCTGACCACATCCTGCCCCATCCTCATGGGACCCAGAACGCATCCCTAAGTGGGCAACACCCCTATCCCATGGGATGCTGGGTCAGACCCTCCCTGTGTGGGCAGCCAAGTGTCACCGAGTGTCCCTGCTCCACCTCTGCCCCATTTCACGCCTCTGCCAATGTGGCCAGGGTGGGATTGCATTTCCTCTTGCCTGTGGTTTACCGGCCCCGTGGTTCCTGCTGGCACCACTCCGGCACAGCGCAGCTTTGTGGCCCCCAGGGCACGGTGCTGGGACCCCTCCCAGTGCAGGGCATGGCAGGCACTCACCATGCTGAGCTCAGGGCACTCGTGGCACACAAGAAACCACTCCCTGAGGCAATGGAGCCTTGCTGCATTTTTTCACTCCAGGTCAAGAAGAGTTGGTGCTGTGCCAGGCTGGGGGCACAGTGGGGAGCAGGAGAGCCCAAGCGAAACCTTGCGTGGTTCCCAGGCATCTCTCCTGTTCTGCTCAGAGCAAACACAGCAGTTCCCAGTGCCAAATCCGGGCCCTTCCTGTTCCCCCCCCCTTCTCTCAAACGGGAGAGGGGGAGGGGGAAGTGGGGTGATGCTACACCAGGCACCGACCTCCCTGCTGTAAGCAAAGCCAGGGCGCCTGGAGCCCTTCCCTGGCCACCTATCAGCAGGATCAGGAATTTGAGCTATTTTGTAGCAAGCCATGAGCTGCAGCAGCAATCTGGGGGCTGTGGCCTAAGAGAGAGAAAAAGCAAAGGGAGGAGATGCTGAAAGCCGCCCAGCTGGTCTGGTTTGCTCCCCAGGCAGCAGCAAAACCTGTGGTCCCAGCAGCCCCCCCACTGCAATTGGGGCATTTCAGCAGGGGCTGTGTGCCCCACGGCTCTGACACCGTCATGGGGAGAAAGTTCAGTGCCTTCTGACGCGGGCAGAAGTTTTTGCCCACGGCAGTTGGGTGGGGAAGGAAAACAGCCCCGTGTTGTGCTGCGCTCCGTTGGGTATTTGGGCAGCCACGCCAAGAGCATACCTCCCATCTGCGGCTGTGCTTGGCCTTCACATTGCTCTTACTCCTTAGCAGGAAGCAGCCCTGAGTTGTGAATTCATGCCCACGTGGGAGTGGGACGCTTGGAACCCCCCCAAATCCATCGGCATCCCTGGGAATGCCCCATCCTGCAATCAGCACAACGTGAACGCAAAAAGCACTCAGTGACTTCCAGTGCGCTGACCCCGGGGCCTCCATAAGGAAGCAATCGAGCTGCGGAGCACGCAGCCTCCAAACACCACCGGAAAAAAACAGATCTCAACGTCTCCTTAAAAGGGTCTTCAATGGGGTTTGCAAGGCAGAGGTGCCAGGTCACGCAGTAGGGCCGGGTCCTGGCGCTGCCTTTGATCCACCCCAGCCCTGACCCCACTGCAGTGTGGGAGTCACCCGGGGCGTGGGAGCGGGGAATTGGCCGTAAATCAGAGGTTTTGTCCTCTATTCCCAGCAACAGTGACCTTGCTGGGAAGCATGGGCTGCCCCAAGCAGCGCCAGAGTCCCTCTGCATCCCCAACTGGGCTGGCATTGGCAATGCTTTAGTTTTAAATGCTGCCTTCCAGAAATTCAGGGGGCTTTGGGGCATCCCTCGCAATAGAGCAGTCCCTAGATGACGATGATGATGGAGAGTCTAGAAAATATTCAGCCTTTATGATAACACCCCCTGACACCAAGTGCTCTGTGCCCCACGGAGGCACCACTGTCCCCCATTCCCAATTCCTGCAGCACCACCTGGGACAACCTCAGCTCCCTTTGGTGCAGAACACAGACACACACCCGAAGGAACAAGATAACAGCACCGATGTCCCACCAGCCACTGCCAAACCCCAGCCTGGATGGTGCAAGGCTTTGCAGAGCTGCTGCAATGCTTGCTCCAGGCGAGATAGCGCAGCACAACAACAGCAGCACCTGGACAGTCAGGTCTTGCACTGGGTGACTGCTTCTTTGATGCATGGAAGTGGGGCAGGGATGTTTGGATGTGGGCTGGGCTGTGTTGGATGTGTCCCATCCCTGCAGAGATTATGGCTTTCAGCTGGGGAGCACCTCTGGCTTTTGCTCTTAGAGGATAGCATTGATCATCAGCAGCCAACCATGCTGCAAATCAAACAGCCCAGCTCTGTGCTCCGAAGGAGAGGTGAGGGCTTAGCACAAGGGGCAGCTTGAATCCTCTGGTGCTGAAGATCTCAGCAAGGAACATTATCCAGCAAAGAGAGGACAGAGATCAAACCAGCTTCACTTGAAAGAGATGAAAGGAATCCACACGTATGGAATGCACCATCTGCCACCATCACCCCAAGGGTGTCCAAACTCACCACTGTTTGTTCCACGTGCCAACAGAGACCCGGGAAGCAGAGACCCCCCTGTGCTCCTCCATCATCCTCACAGGGTGGCCCCACACATCATCCCTGTGAGAGAACCCAGCATCCACCACCCCCAGCACATCTGAGCTGTGGGCTCAGGTTAATGGGCTCAGGGTTAATGAGCTCAGACCTGCTGCAAAGTGGAAGCAGCTGAGGTGGCTGAGCAGAGCCCTGCACTGCAGGGCCGGGCAGGAGGCCCCCCATGTGCCTTTTCTCTGCAGCAAACACAGCAAGTGCTGGGGCTTTCTGTGCACACGGAAAAAGTAATAATTGCACCCTCTAAATACAGCGAAACCAGTAACAGATCGAGCTGCTTGTTCAATGTTAATGTTACTTATGAGTGCATTCGCCATGAAATTATTGTTAATTATTCATTCCAGCTAATGTTCAGTTACTGTTGATGGCCTTAGAAATTGCAGAGCAGCCTGAGTCACGGCAGAACGCGACATATTACAGCAATAAACGGGATCATACTCTGCCATTTAATGTTATTGTTTAATCAATGGCTGGGGTGTTTTTCCTCTCCTTTATTTGGCTGCTTTGCTCGGGTGTTTTTCTCCAGCCCACAGCAGGCTCCTCACCCTTTTGCTTCGTGGCTGTGGCTGCTGTACCAAGAGCAGCATCGCTCACAACCGGCTCCAGAGCTGCTCTGTGCCTTTCCAGGGGCAGCACAGCCCTTCGTGCCCCTCTTGGCATGAGATGTGCCCAAAAAGCAGGAGAACATCACTTAGAGACAGAAATATTTATTCGCTGCAAAGATACACTCAGGACCCACTGAGGCACTGAGCGGAGACAGGCTCAGTGCATGGCGCAGAGCTGCTTGCCCCCCGCCTTGTGGTACCCAATGGCTGGCCCTGCAGCACCTGCTCTTACCCCAAATCCACCAGAACGATGCGAACCTCCTTGCCTTGAGGAGAGGAGAGGCCGAGTCCCGTCTCCATGGTTGGGCCACCCCAGGGCTCCCAAGATGGGGTCGTGGGACGGTCCCATCTGGAGCAGGATCTCGGGCAGGCACAGTGCTCCAGCAGCCCTAGGAAGGAGTCTTCTCCTGCTCGGGCAGTGTGGTGGGGATGGAGGTTGTAGGGATGGAGGCGGTGGGGATGGAGGTTGTAGGGATGGAGGCAGTGGGGATGGAGGTTGTAGGGATGGAGGCACTGGGGATGGAGGCTGTGGGGGCTTTGTACCCCACCCCATGGAACACCTGTCCCCCTGTGCTTGCAGACTCGGCACAGTCATGGCTGTGGCAGTGGCTCTCCCCAGTGCCGGCCTGCAGGCGCTCCCGACACCGCTTGCCAATCAGGTAGGCGGCCTCTACCAGGCTGAGCACGATGCAGATGCAGGTGGTGACCACCATGAAGAGGGTGAATATAGTCTTCTCAGTGGGCCGGGAGATGAAGCAGTCCACGATGTTGGGGCAGGGGGGCAGCTGGCACTTCACCAAGCGGGGCAGGGTGTAGTTCCTGTAGATGTGGTAGAAGATGTAGAGGAAAACCATGTCCACGCCAGCCTTGACGATGAGGCTGAACAGGTACGTCCACCACAGCCCGCCTCGCTTCTTGCCGGGGTTGGGGAAGCGGGAGCGGTAGCTGTCCCCCCTCTCGGCGCGGTGCTGCAGCGCCTTGGCTTGGCGGTAAGCCACGTGCATGATGACCAGCAGGGAGGGACAGGTGACCAGGATGAGCTGCAGAGCCCACAGGCGGATGTGGGAGATGGGGAAGAAGTGGTCATAACAGACGTTGGTGCAGCCCGGCTGCCGCGTGTTGCAGTCGAAGTCTTTGTGGTCGTCGCTCCAGACGCGCTCGGCTGCCACCACGTAGACCAGAAGGCGGAAGATGAAGACGAGGGAGAGCCAGATGCGGCCGAAGGCTGTGGAGTATCTGTTGACCCCACTGAGCAGCCCCTCGAACACCGACCAGTTCATGGTCTCCCGGTCCTGTTAGCTGCTCTGGGAAGAGAGGAGACACAGTGAGGGGCCGTCTCTGGCAGCACTGGGGGGTCCCCACCTGTGTGCCCCATGGCACAGAGCCATGCTCCCACCTGGGTGCCCTCAGGGACAGCCAGCGCCCTTCTCTCACACTGAAGTATCCTCTGCCAAACACCGTCCCCACCTGTGGGCTCTGAGGACCCGGCAAAGCCTCAGGAGCAGCATCCTCCAGCCACTGCACACCGCGATCTGTGCCCGGCTCAGCCTGCCCCCATCCCACACCGCCCTCCCCATTTCTCACCTCATCACCCAGGTATTTGTTGTTATTTTTTTCTTACACTACCAGGCTTGGCAAAACAAACAGGAGCAGGCCGGGGTGTGACTCATCCAGCAGCTCCACCGCCACGTCCTCTCCCATCTCTGGAATCCAACATCTCCTCCACTCCTCCCACCCCAAAGCACAGGAGGAGCCTGACATCAACTCAGCAGTGCTGCCCACACACCAGGGCAGGCAGCTCCTGCGAGCTGGTGTGGCATGGCATGGCATAGCATGGCACGGCATGGCATAGCATGGCACAGCACGGCATGGCACAGCATGGCACAGCACAGTGTGGTATGGCACACTGTGCCATGGCGAGTGGACACCATGCAGTGGGCTCAGAGGGGCTGCTCAGCCCCAGGCAATGCTCTAGGGCTGAGTGCCCACTATCACCAGCTGGCATCAGCTCAGCCCGTTCCATCCCCAGGACCCGGAGCAGTTCTGTTTGACCCCAGCTCGCATCGAGCCCGATAAACACAATTCCCAGCGCTGCTTTTGGGACCGACTCTCCTTAAACACTTCATTTATCAACAAAATAACAACATTCCCCTTTGCTGGCAAAGCAACACAGGCTCCACTGCTCTGTGCAGTCTATGCTGCCCTACCAGTGCTCCCTGTGCCCACACCTCCCGTGGGAGCCAGAGCTCCCCGCATGCCCCTATGGGGTTGGCTGAAGGCACGGATGCAGGACAGGGGACACACAACACTGCCCATTTTTTACCATTCCCAAGCAAGCTGACAGCAGCAGCCCAGGGTGCACGGTCACACTGCAGAGTGGGGCTCAGCTGCGTGCACCCACAGTGAGAGAGTTCCCCATCCCACACCAGCAGAGCCCCCAGCACCCGGGGCTGCCCCTTACCTGGGGACGTCCCGCAGAGGCCGGGTTGGTGCTCACGGGGCAGGAGCGCATGGCAGGGTGTGCGGGGTGTGAGTCATCGCAGGGCTCCTGGGAGTGAGGAGGAGATTCCCGGGAGCAGGGGTTGGCTTCGAGGCAGATCCCTGTGCTGGGTCACACTCTGCTCGCATTGCAGGAAGGGCTGTACCGCTGCAGGGATGCGCTCCGGGCGCCTGGCTGTCCTGGGGATTTTGGGGTGTCCCAGCAGAGTGGGTGCTGCTGTCCCACCATGTGGTCCCTACTGCTGCCCCACACCTTCTCTTGCTCAGACCCCCAAGGGCTGCCCCAAAGCCCTGCCCAGATGGGGGCTCCATCCCACAGCAGTGCGGGGGCTGCCTGGGTGCTGCACGCAGTGCCAGAGCACAGGTAGGGCTGACACCATTTGAAGAGCAAATAGATGTTTCATTTGCAATTCCGCTGGGTGTTAAAAAAAAAAAAATAAATGTAGAGAAACAAATCTAAACAGCTGTAAAGTAAATTACCACTGTTTGCTGATGGCTCCAGGGAAGAGTTCTGCAGTTTGAAATCAAACAAGCCCTTTTTTTTTTTTAAAGCATCAGAGTGACAGCTGTGACCGGAGGGGGGGTTTCCAGTTTCTCCTTTAGTGATGGAGGCAATGCAAAGGGGCTCTCCCAGCTTGCCACTTTGGGGCCCAAATCATCCTTTTTTGGGTACACCGGGGTGATGCATCCTTCCTGCTGCCTCTCCCACTTCCATTGCCAAGCAGTTCAGACTTGCAGAGGCACAGAGGTGCCGGAGGCTGCACCGCTGCCCATGGGGAGCAGCTCGCCCAGGCGGGTCAGCACACAGAGGTGTGTTAATGGCAGCACTCCGTCTTGCAGGAAAAAAGCCCCATTAGCACACTTTCACTACAACGTGAAATATTAATAACGCTTTGCATTTATATAGCATCATTCATCTCGGAGTCACTCGCCGAGCTCCTGACATGAATCACACCACGGAGTGAGCTCTGCAGGGAGATGGGTGAATGGGGCTGTGCCCATTTCCCTGCTGCACACACTGAGGACAGCTCTCCCCCAGCCCTGGTGCAGCTCTCCAGCTTTGTGGGGCTCCCCCGTGCCGTCCTTTTTCTGCCTGGGTTTTCCATCTGAAAAGCTTCAATTTTTTTAATTCTTATTTATTAAAGTCAAGCTGAGGTGGCGAGGAGGGGCCGCTGCATCGGGGCTGCTGGGGAACCCACAGCAAAAGAGCATCTCCAACATGACCAGAGTGCTCCTACGGCACAAACCGTGGCAGAATGCTGGGAAGAGAGGCTATTTTCATCTTATTAAAGAGCCTTATATTTAAAACCCTTCTTCAGGTCCATAGCACAAGATGATTGCAAAGGCTTTTACACACTAACGCAGCAGGAATCACTCCTGCTTTCAGTGATGTTGCATGCAGATGCTGCTTAGTAGGGCAGAATCCCATTATTGATGCTGGATAAATACAGCAAAAGAGCTCTGGGAGCAGTGATGGAGCTGCTGTGCACGGCGTCAGGCTCGTGGTGTTCTCTGCTCCCCAGCAGCCAGCAGGAGGGGAGCAGTGGTGGGGAACAGGGGCTGTGTTCTGCTTCGGAAGCCCAGGTCCTGGGAGCAGAGAGCAGGCATGACCCCATGCAGCAGCGCTGCCTCTGCCCAACATGTTTGCTATGCAAAGAAGGTGGCACTTTGTTTGCAGACAATTAAAAAACCAAACAGATTAGTGCAAACCAAACACACCGAGCAGGCTGGGTGTTGGCTGAACTCCTGGGAAAGTCACACGAGCATCCAGAGCTGTTGCAGGTAATGTGAGCAGCAGCGTGCCCTGTGCCCAGCCCTGCTGCTGTGATGCTCCCACCCCTCCCAGTGCATGGGAAGCACAGGGGCAGCCCCAGCTCTGCAGGAAGGGATGGGACAGCCGGGCTTCCCACCCCATGTAGCAGGTTCTGTTCTGCTCAGAGCTGCGGAAGGAGGGAACCTGCAATTAAAGGAAGGATCGTGAGAAGGGGGCACTGCTAATGAGACCAACAGCAATTAAAGCACCTCCTGGGGCAGCAGTGGGGCGAGGGCACTGTGCTAATGAGGAGGGGCTGTGGCACGAAGGTGCAGGGGTTCAATGAGCAACATTTTGCAGCTGTGCTGTGGCCCCATTTCTGCAATGGCAAACGCCAGGGCACAGCCTGGTAACAGCCATCCAACATGGCCAGTTCCCATTAATCTGCTAATATTTGTAAGTGTGGCTGGAGGGAGTAACCTCATTTCTAGAGAGAGCTTAATTAATCACGGAATCAAACCGACTGGATGGGATGGTGTGCTACTGAGGAGATCAATCCGCATGGTTGCTGGTGGCCAAGGATGCAAGAGAGGTCAGTGCTGACCTGAATCACAGCAGCTGATGGTGATGAGTGGAGAGGAGGGCACAGTGATGGTGGGGGAAGAATAGGACCACAGACAGCCATTGGATCCCAAAACCCAAATGGAGAAGAACTGGGGGCCTGGGATGCTATCCAAACGGGAGCAACACGTTGTAGCACCGAGGGACATGGTGCAGTGGGCACGGGGAGGTTGGGCTGATGGTTGGACATGATGATCTTAGTGATCTTCTCTAACCTTAATGATTCTATGATTCTAACCCAGCCTCCAGACCCCACTGGTTTCCACAAAGGCGCCGGGTTATTTCTGTGTTGGGTCCTTTGGCAAAATAATCATCATGCCAGTAACATCTCTGCCCTTGCTGCTGACCTTGGCAGCGTTCAGATGGATGACCCGCAGGTCAAAGTCTTTATATCCTATTACCAGCCTCCTGAGTCATGCCTGTCCCCTGGCAAGTCATATTATTTTGAAATGGCAGCTAAATGGGAAAGAGGTCATGCTCCCAATACAGTGACAATAGGACATGACAGCAGTTTTCTGAGTGATTAAGCCTCAGGTGATGTTGGGGCTCCCAGACAAGTGGCTGAAAGCTGAAGGATTTTAATCACCCCAGACGTGTCATTGCATCCTCACAATCCATCCTGCCGGGGTGGGCTTGTATGGCAAAATGGAAGTGATAGAAAAAATAATCAAGCCTAACCCGTGCACCGACCAGTTAGTTACCCAGGCTGCAGGTACTGCCATTAATAACCAGCCGGTGCAGCCTGTTGGCCCTCAGAGAGCATTCTGCAATAAATCAGAGCTGGTGCCATAGTGCAGAGCACAGGGACTGCCCGTGCAGACACTAGATGGCATTGGAAGAACGCGCCGTGCAGTGCCGACAGCTTCCCTGGAACAATCTGGCAAAGCAGAGCAGAAAACTCAGGATGACGGAGCAGAAAATGTCTGTGCCTGGGCAGGGATGGCAGCTCACCTCCAGCCCTTGCGCCAACCTTGCGACGGCGCGGCTGTCTGGGGAGCTGTGCTGCGTGCTTTGATGCTGAGCTAACATTATTTATTTATTCTGGCATTATTTATTCTCCAAGGAGCTGCAGGTTAGACCCTGCACGGTTGCTGCCCCCCCTCTGTGTAAATGCTGCTGTCTGGGGGCTCTGTTAGTTTCCAAAGGCTCTTCATTGGGAATGTTACCCCAGATCTCTCTGCTCCAAGTGCACTGCAGCCCCTGAACTGGAGGGGCCACTGCAGATCTCATCTCTGGGCTCGATGCCCACACATTTGCTTGCAGCCCCGCTTCCATCCCAGGGTCTGGGGGTGGTTGGGGGCACCATCCTGCAGCAATGCCTGCACAAACCTCTGTGTGTGGGGCGAGGGCAGCAGGCATACAGCCCTGTGCAGGAGCCCCGTGTGCCGGTATCGCTGCTTCCAACAGCTGGGAGCAGTCAGGCTCTTTCCTCTTCCAACTGCTTCCCATCACCTGTCAGCCTCCTCCCGCACTGAGCAATCAAAGGGACAACATCTCCTCTCCTACACTCCCCCAAATCAACTCCTGAATCCCCGCTGAGCTGAGCTGACTTTTGCATTTTGTCTCCTAAATTATGCATCGCACAGGAAGTCGAACAGCCACAATATGCCTCTTGATTGCAGCTCGCTCTCTTCCAGCCGACCCAGTGCTCGCAGCCCATCTCCCCAGCACAGTGGCAGCAGGCAGATGGCCCGGCCCCACTCACAGCCCAGCAGCTGCCTTCAGATCCCCTCCCATAGGTGTTCCAAAGGCCCCTGGCCTTCTAGAAAGGGGCTGCTTCAAAGCAGTGTGGCCAGGCTCCAGGTGAGAGCTGTTGGGGAGACATCATAGCATTCTTCCAAAGGCTGAAAGCTTGCTCACCCTCTAAAGAAAATACCAGACCAAAATCCCCTTCACCCCCACTTGGCTTGCCAAGCCCCCTGGGCAGCAAAATTCATGAACTGAACTCTGAAAAGGGCCCAGACTTGGCTCGAAGCAAGAGATTGTGCACCACCGTGCCTTAAAATGTCAGCACTTTAATTAGCCGCCATCTGAAGCTGGCGTGGCTCTGCCTGGAAAATAGCTAGCAAACTGTTTTGCCCCTTTCTGGTTTTAGTCTGGGCTGAGAAATTTGTTCAAGCTGACCTTTTGCCTGCTGGATCTCCCAGATTCCCATTTCATATTGGCATTTCCTAAAATTAGGAGAAAATTGCCCCCCAGAATATCACTAGCCAAAGGGTTTTTTTTCCTTTCAGCTCTTTCGGATGCTGCTACCAGGTCACCTTCACGTAAAAGGAAAAGCCACAGTTAAAGTTATCCAGATGGAGGTGTTACCTCCTCGCAGGCTTTTAGTGCTCCAGATAAATCTCCAGCCTTACCCACCCTTTATATTTTGGGTTGATTTTTTTTTTGTACCTGTAAGGATGCCAGAGTCATTACTTCCACTCCAGGATAATTTCTTGCTCTGAAGGATACTGAATTCCTTCACAATTTGCTGACCAGCAGCGCATGCTCTCCAGGTGGGTTCTGTATTGGATTTCCACTGCTGGAGCTTTGAGCCTCCTTACACTTGCACATGTGGCAAATCAATGAAGTCAAAGCCAGAAGAAGCATCTGAAAAACCACATGGGAGTCAGAGCCCCATAGTGGCTGTTGGCTTTGGAACTCCTGGTGCTGAGGCAGCGCAGAGCAGCCAGGGGCTCTCTGATGCCACAGTGATCGGAGACACACACCACCAAAGCACTGCCTACGGCTCTGAGCCATCCCTAGTTACTGGGGCAATTACCATCCATACATGGAGTAGCTCAACATGGCTCTTGTGGTGACTGCCCACACTGAAGGGCCACCACCGCCATGCTGGGTGCTGCTGAAGGCTCAGGGGTGTTGGGTTTGGGTCTGGATTTGGCCTGGAGCTCAGTGAGCATCTTCCATGTCAGGTTGGATATTAAGAAAAGGTTCCTCACCAGAGGGCATGGGCATGGAACAGACTCCCCAGGGCAGTGCTCATGGCAGAATTCAAGAAGTGTCTGGACAATGCTCTCAAACACATGGTCTGATTTTTGGGCGGTCCTATGTGGAGCCAGGAGTTGGACTCAATGATCCTTATGGGTCCCATCCAACTCAGGATGTTGCATGGTTCCGTGATTCAATGGTGCATCACCAGCCCCATGTGCTGCACTGCCCCGGGCCCTCTCAGAATGGCAGAGCCCTCAGTTGGTCCCGCACAGAGCGAGCGGAAGCTGGACCTGAAGCAACGCTAACAGCAGCCTGGTAGTAATTCTTGAGCGCGGCAGAGGAAGAAGAGCTGGATCAAAGCATCCTCCCTGCCTCCCCGCTCATTGACAGAGAGCCCCGAGTCCTGGCCTCACCGTGCTCCGGGCTTTGGTGGAGTACGACAGTCGTCTGCGGCGTGGCAGGCAATTATGGCAGGAAGAAAGCGGGGGCAGATCGCCCCGGGTGTGGGAAGAATTGAGCCGGCCGCCTTTCATCCGCACCCCACCGGCCACCGCCTGCCGCTCGTTATTCTTCTCCCTCCTGATCAAGGCGAAGCGATTCCTCTGCCTGCCATTGAAGGTGGGCACGTGGGGCACCGCGGCGCCGAGGGCCGGGGCACGACCCTACAGCGGTGGCTCTGAAGTTTGGGGGCACCGCATGGAGATGGGGCTGCGCGCGTGGAGTGCGCGGTGCTCTATTGCAAAGGAAGGTCAGCGCCGGTGCGTGCTCAGTGTAGGAAGCGCTGGAGCTCACTGGCTGGGGCTGTGCTGCGGCTGTGTTTGTTCCAGAGTTGTGCCAGTAGGAAACTGTGGTCAGTGGGGTTTAAAAATCCCCTCCTGTTCTCATGGGAGAGGACGTCAGTGTTTTGTGGTTGGGCATCTTTGTTCCAAACCCTGATACAGCAGCGAGACCCGGGAGTTACGATGCTGGATGTCCCCAGGGCTGCAGTTCGTGTCCTGCAAGGAGGTGCACACCGCTTGCCCCAGGGGTCTGCAGCTCCACAGCCATGGGTGCTGGCACCTTCTGTGAGCTGAAAGTGGGGCTGCCTTGAAGGCAAGAAGAAAAGGAGTCCCCAGGAGGCCAGGTCCTGATCGGCCCCTTGGGATAGGTTGGCGTCCAGGACAGGCAGTGTGCTGTGAGCTCAGCAGAAGGAAGAAGATGGCTGGGTCTGTCTGTGCTGATGGAGCCATGTTAACAGAGCTGTACTGGGGCCTAAGAAAGCCTGAGGAGTGAGCAAGGAGACAGCAAGTGCACCTGGAGATGCTCCCAGCTCCCATCTGCTGCAGGAAGAGCACATCTGGACCTGGATGTCTTCACTTCTGACCAACTCCTCCTGGAACGAACCAAACCTGCATGTCGAGGGACAGAGGCACAGGACCCGGTGCTGGTGTCCTGCAGGGCACACAGCCCAGCCCACATCGGTGGCATTGGCCAGGTGAGCAGGAGGCCACGAGTGATTAATTAGATGGGAGGAGCACTCGCATTCCCAGGCTCCTTCCTACCACATTCTTTGTGCCAGTTCGATGTGGCTGCAAGAAATTAGCCTCATTCTTTTGAAGGACCCAGGTGCTCTTCCCAGAGCTGGAACTCAGAAGCAGCCCCAGAGGCTCCTGCAGAGAAACAGACAGTGAAAGTTCACTCCTGACTCGTCCAGCGGGCTGCACAGCTCCTGGCTGTGGCTCACACCTCCCTGCAACCAGTGTGATTAACCCCCTTCCACCTCTTTTGCACACAAATACAGTTGCTGAAATTCTTCCATTCCCATGACATTTGAGAAGAAAAAAAGCTGCTTCACCGAAAGGTTTCCCCACATTACATTACTGCGGGGGGAAATTAAAACAAAGGGTGTATTTTCTTTTTCCTGACGATATTTGGAAATAAAGGTCATTTCTATCACCCAATCGCTGCGCTGCTGTGTGTGCAAGGAACCGCCAAGCAGAGAGAGTTACATGGCCAGGGCAGCTCCCAGTGCTCCCAGTGCTCCCAGTTTGGTGCAGGATGGTGCCAGCACTGCCCTCAGCTGTGTCGTGCAAGTCTGGACCAGCTCCATTCCTTCCCCGTGGCATTTTTTATCCTCCTCCCAGTGACAGACCGACAGCTTCAAAACCATCCCCATGAACTCCCTCCTGCTTCCCCGCCATGGAAATTACAGCACAGCGGTTCAAAATGCGAGAGCAATTTGCAAAACAAATAAGTCTCAGATTAGTTAACAAGCGGCAGGCTGACCTTACAGGGACCCTTTCATTAGGAGACACTTATTCCCTGATACTTCTCCATAGAGCACCGATTAACTGCATTGGGATGGAGGGAGCTACTTCACACAGTTTTAATGAATTAAATATATGCCCCTGTTTGGCTCTTAACGTTAAAAAATATTAAGTGCGGTAATTGTCACAATCCCAAAGTCAGCCATCCCTCCACCTCGCGGTTCATCTCCACTTCCCCCTTCCCACCACAAAGTTTAATCTCTTAATGTGTTCCTCGTGCCGCAGTATTCTCCTCTATCCGTGCCAGCATGCAGGAACGCACGGCACCGTCCAGCTGGGGGGAAGAGGACGGCGGAGCAGAGGGGATGAACAAAGAGCCCGAATAGTGTGGGAGCTTCAGGTCTCCTCCAGCACATGGAGGTGCTCCAGGCTGTGTCCCAGCTCCTGTTGGGGCTTTTGCTCCTCCTCCCTGCATCTCCTCTTTCTGCAGCACCTGCAGATGTGGGAACGGATTGCTGTGCCAACGCTGTGCAGGAGCTCAGGCTGCTGCCCAGAGCGATGCTGCAGCAGTGGCATGCAGGGAGGTGCCGGCCCTCCTGAGGACCTCAGAGGGCTGGGAAAGGGAAAGGGGGGAAGAACAGCAAGGAAGCAGAGGCTGAGGCCTCAGGAAGGATGCATGTGGCCACGTTGGCCACAGGGCTCTGTCCGGAGCTCTCCCTGCTGTCCGCGGGGCTGCGCACCTCGTGCATTACGTTGGTGTGGCTCTGACTGCCGTGTAATTTAATTACTGCGTGCTTAACAGATTAAATCCACGATTAAAAGAATTTATATGGATTAGCACAAGATGACTTTAAATCACTGCCAGCTCACGGCAAAGCACACCAGCAGTCTGTAGCACGAGCAGCCGCGATGCAATGGCTTGGTGGCAGCTCTGGTGTGAGGGAAGAGTGGGAGCACTGCAACCAAGGCCAGAGCCCACCTGCACTGCAGCTTCTGTGCAACACGGGGATGAGGTTTTGCTGCTGGGCAGTCCTCCCTGAGCCTCCACTTGTGAATTTCAGGCTGTTGTTGGAGCCCATCTGTTATTTTTCTTTAGTCACTTGCTAGCTGTACCCTTACAGGGTAAAGGAAGGAGCTGGATGGGAGGAAAAGTAAAGCATGCAAACTTGGAATATCTGTGAAATAAAGCAGCTTCAATCAAATTCACAGGTTTTAAGCTAAAGCTGTGCTCCAGAAAGTGCTATTGTTTCCCTCTCAGGGGGGAGAAGGAGAATGTGGAACTCATTTTCCTGCGCTGGGAGGAGAAGTGAAGATCAAGAGCAGCATTCATAGAAACACAGAACCACTGAGGTTGGAGAAGACCTCTCGGATCTCCAGGTCCAACCCCAACCCCTCCCACCACACCCACTGACCATGTCCCCACGTGCCACATCCCCATGGTTCCAAACACCTCCAGGGGCAGTGAGCCTCCACCCCCCGTGTCAGTGCATCACTGCTCTTGCAGAGAAGAAATTCTTCCCGATATCAAAGCTAATACCCAAATGATCCAAACACCCAATTCCCTGATATCCAACCAATTCAACAGTTTAGACACCAAAACTCAGGGCAGCCGTGAGGCACAGCACAGGGAAGCATCACCCATCCTGCAGGTGCAAACCAAGAATACAAATTTTCCACTTCTGAGTTCATTGAAAGGAAGAAAGACAATCACCACCCCAGCCCTGCTGGTCACACCATTTCTGATAGCAAAACGACCACTTTCCAGTCCCCAGCCCTTTTCCAGAGCAGCTGCTGTGGCCATCCCTGGGCAGGGACTTAAGGAAAGCTGCCTGCACCTCACACCACCGCTGCATGGAGACTCATTGGGTGCCTTTGCTTGCAGAGCCCCCGTGCAATCTGTTTGATTTGCAATATTAGTGAAGAGATGAGAAACAGCGCTCATGATTTCGTGATGCATATGGTAATTAAAGTGTTACATTGCAATTATGATGTAATTAAACTGTGGGATGCTCTTCAAGATGCAATTGCTGCTCATTTGCATAACTGACGGATTTGCTTATTATCACCCTTTTAATACATGTATTACAAAGAGCACCAGGAGCGTTGGCTGCGGAGGCCTCTGCTGCTCCCCCCAGCACTTGGGCTGTGCTTTCCCACCGGGGGGTGTTGGCTGGGGGTCCCGATCCCCACCAGATCCCAATGCCTTCATCCTGCTTTGCCCAACAGCTGCACACATCTGTGATGGAGCAGCCACCAAAGACGCTCACCACGCTCCATCCTCAGCCATGCAAGGACCTTCCAGGTTCAGCAAATTCCTGCAGGTACTGCCAACAACCAAATCTTCCTCCAAGGAGCTGAAGTAGTGCCCCTAAGACTGGGATGGCCATTCCTCCCCCCCATCCTCATCGGCTGCTCTCTGCAATGCGCGTGCGGACACAGAAGCTTGTGGGGTAAAGGCTCAGGAAGAGATCTTCCCTGAGAGCCAAGGGAAGATGCAATGCTGTAAGCAGGTGAGCTGCAAGGTTTGCTGCTCAGGATGTTCCGCGTTGTCTTCAAAATACACTTGCCTTTGTGTCATTGCTTTGCTTTCATGGCAGATTCTGTGGGCCTGTGTAGAGAGAAGTGAACGCTGGTTTAGGAAACAACTCTGCTTCTGCTCTGAGTGCACATGTGTGGCTGCAGCTGGCATCAGCACCAGCACCAGCATCAGCATCAGCATCAGCACCAGCAGGAGCACCAACACCAGCATCGGGAGCAACAGCAGCACCAGCAGGAGCAGCACCTCCCAGTGCCAAGCTAAGAGGCAGCACATGAGTGCTGTTGCTGGGAGGAGCTCATCACCTTTCCCACCAGCAGACACCCATTGGTGAACCCTTAACATGCTTTGCTGTATGCACTGCTGAAATCCCAGCTGGGCTGCCTGGGGGCATTTCAGCCATCATAAAGTTGTACAAAAGCAGGACAAAATGAGTGAGCTGTGCGTGGCTGTGCTGGTTTTGAGACATTTCTGGAACTGTGCTGCAGAGATTTCCCACTTTGCTTTTTGTTCTGACTGAGAAGGGCCGACCCAGACCCCCAGCAGCCAGGGGCCGGCTGCTCACAGCTCCCAGGTGGCTCTCATTAACCTTCAAGGGAAGATGGCAACTGCGGTCCTAATCTACTGAAGATTTAATACAGCCAAAGCTTAGTTTCAGTTTATATAAAGACTTGCCAAAGTTAGGAGTATAAGTCAGAAGTGGGAAGATTTAGATGCGTGGCTCCATGTGTTATTTTTTTCCCTCCCCTTCCTTTAGCAAGGAGGCAGACCCACAGCATTGGTACCCACGGGCCAGGTCCTTGAGTGCAGAACCAAAGCCAGGACAGCCCTTCCCTCCAAGCTCTCTGCAGTCAGCCCTGGGCTGTCCCCCTCCCCTCTGTGTTCTGCTTTAGCTGGAAGCTGCTAATTAAAATTGATGCCATCTTCACTAGAGTCCAATTCTGCTACGAACTCCTGTTGTTCCTTCTCCACGAGAGCAGGTCTGCCATATTTAGCCAACTTTTAAACTCATTAGCAAAAGCAGATGCTTAGATCCACAGTCCCTAATGACTGTAAATGGGAGAATTAGTTTATTGATTGATGGCCTAATTGTTGCCACCAGGATCACAAGCAATAGCTGCCAGCCCTGGTGGGGGGGAAGAGAAAAGCCATAGGGGTGAGGGCTGGGTGGGATGGGCCATGCAGCAACACCGCCAGCAGGTCTCCAAATGATTCCAGCACTTGAAGTGTCAAGCAAAAGTTAATTAACTTACACTTCATCCACCAGAGGTCAAAGCCTTTGAAGGCGTATTGATGCATACCCTTCAGTGGGGTGCATTGACTTGCCCCCGATCTTTGCACAATAATGGAGAGACTGCTGGGGCCTGTGTAAACAACAGCAAATGCTATTGCTGCTTCCCTCTGCCTTCCTCCTTCGTTTGCCCATGAAATAAATGGAAGGAGGGGACGGCTGATCACTTGTAACAGTGCCAGAGTGACCTTCACTGCTGCTCGTGCATGGAGGATGCTGCTGACACCTCCTGCTAACGCTGTGCAAAGCCATGGAGCAGAGCCCTATTGCTCCTGGGTGATGACACAGCATCACTCCCAGCCAGGAGACTTCAGGAAGAAAAGCAGCAGGGAAGAAAGCTTTAGGGATGTGGTTGGTGTTTTTGTGACACCTAAAAAATCAAGAGGAAAAAGAAAAAATAAAACAACACAACAGATTTGCAAGAGGATTTAAGAGGCATCAAGTTGCCTGGATACCAGATCCTGTAAGTACCCAAAAAGTAATTATAAAGCAAGAAATCTGTCTCAGCTAAGCAGGTGGATGGGAAATTGGAAATCCATTTGCGAGAGGCGTTCTGCTTTCTAACAAGACAGGTCACAGCTCACGCTCTCCCTGCAGCCTGGTGCTCTGCCCCTGGCACCTCCATGCTGTGCTTCCCAAGGACTCACTCGGAGTTCATCACATCCCGAGCTCGCAGTCTGAGAGCAAACTTCTCCATGGTTCTTTGCAGCAGCCCCAGGCAGCTTCCTGCAAGCTAAGCTGCGCCCTCCCCAAATGTTTCTGCTCCATGTCACAGCTCTGAAGCAATAATTGAGAATAAGGGGAAAAAAAAACTGTTTCACCTTGATAGGATTTCAAGGTGCTTTTAAAGGACAAGGCCCAAACATGTATTTAAGAGTGCATACATTCGCACACAGACACTGAGGTCGGTTCCCTACACACAAGGACAGCCAGGTTCAGGGGAGCATCCCTTTAGAGGCCAATTTCTGCACTCTGTCACAAATATTTCCATTTTAATAATCTCCGAAGTAATCATTTCTCAAATCCCATTTTCTCCTTAATGCTTGTTCCTACTTTTTTTTTTTTTTCTGCAGTTCACTCCATAAAACGTAACTACTCAATTTCCCATTGCTTTCCTGCAGCTTCTCTCCTCTCCCACCCTTTGGCCCGCGATGCCGCAGTCTCAGCTCAAGGACAGGTCGCTTTTCCCTGTGTTTTCTAGACTCAGCCCCAGAAATTTGTGGGCACAACCCCTTAAGGATGCACACATCATTACGGGAGGTGCACAGCAGGAAGGGCTCAGTGCTCTCTGACACCAAATCCCTCCTGCAGGGAGCAGGGCGGATGCTGCAGCACCCAACGCACGGACCTCGCAAGGCGCTGCTGCGTGGCCAGGAGCATAATTACGGCTGTAGAGGACTTTTACTGCTGTAATTGTTTCTGCGTGGCCTGGGAGGAGATGGGTTGTGCTGAGAGGAAAGAAGAGATTTTGCTGAAGCGTGAAAAGCAAAGCCATTTAGTTAGGTAATAGCTCCGAAGCTTCAGGGGTCAGCAGACTGAGAACTCCAGGAAAATGCTTTTCAGGGCAGGACAGCCTGAAGACAAAGAAAAAGGAGAAAGATATCGAAACAGCGCATTGTTAAATGGCCTCTTCACCCCCACCCGGTTTGCTCCTTTCCAGCCTCAAAATAGGAACCGGGGAGGAGAATTAGCAGCAGCACCGCAGCAGTCATCGGGAAGGAAAAATAAAGGGGAACGACAGTGAGGACAGAGAGCTCCGACGAACTGCAAGGAGCTGCCAGCAAGGCTGTAAGGAGCGGTGGGAGCAGAATGCAGGGGGAAGCAAAGCCCGGCAGCGGCGGCGTCGCGCTCCGCCACACGGACACGCACAGACACACGCGCTGCTCCTCCCTCTCAGCCCCCACCGAGGGACTCCTTCTTTCCATGCAGTATTTCTTCCTATGATAAGTCCCATAATTCTGCACTTCCACGGGGAATAGTTGTGACAGCACCGAGGGTGGGCTGGGAATGCTTCGTGTCGTCGATCAGCATCGCTGAGGCTCACAGGGCTTCGCAGCGACACGGGCAGGGCCGTCACCCGTCCCTTTGCAATTAAAGGCAGCGCTGCCCCATGTCAGAACATCCCGAACACGTGGGGTGCAGGAGGTGTAGTGCTGCCGCAGGACAGCACCGCTCACCTGGCAGCATCTCTTGGGCTCCGCTCTGTGTTGTCGCCTTTCCACACCGCGGGGGAATGCATCTGTTTGCTTTTGTTTCTTTCTTTCTTTTTTTTTTTTTTCTCCAAAGGCAAATTCCAGCCCCAAAGAAAGGAATCGCTGAACATTCAGCACAGCTCGCCTGGAGGAATGCGAAACACACGAGGAAATCTCTCCCTGCTGCCTCCCATCGCACCCTACCCGGAATGCGAGAAGAAAAGTCATCGGAGTGATCGGAGCAGAATCAGAACAAGCACTTAGTGGTCTTTAAGGACCCATAAAACACTTCAGTAGTTTGCTGTTTTATATCTGACTATCTTCTACATTAGCCATTTAAATTAAAACATTTATAATTAATTGAACAAATCATTTCCTCTCTCCCCCTTTGGGGACTGGCACGCATAAGTCTTCAGTAAATTTCAGTCTCTTAAGCAACGGGGGGATCCATTTCTTTTATAGGGCTTATTTTCCTGCAGGGTGTGAATCAAGGGCAGGCAGAGAGCAGTTTTAACTGGAAAATCAATTGATAGGGAAGACAAATTAACGCATATTTTTTCAAAAGGGGGAATGCAGAAGGCACCCCAGGGGCAGATGGGTCCCTTCCGGCTTCCTGCAGCTGTGCTGCAATGGGGCAGAGGGAGGGGAAAGGTGTGGGGTTGTTGGAGAAGCACAGGGATGTGTGGGGTGATCCCCGCTGGAACGCAGCACAGAAGGGTGAGGTCGAGGGCCCTATCATTTCCAAAGAGCCACTTTTGGATAAGAAGCTTAAACAGGAGGATTATCTGGGCAGCGTGATCCTCATCCTACAGCTGCCTCCAAAAGCGACATGGGAAGAACAGACAGTGCCAGGAAGGAGCACAAAGCACAGAGCACAGCCCAAGACAGCCCACGGTGGGGTCTGCTGCGGGAATCGGCCAAGGAAAAGGGGAGTGCAAAAAGCAAAGTGAAATCAGGGCAAAGCTTAGCAAAGATGACCGAGCTGAGATGCACCGTGCATGGGATGTGCCGGGTGGGTGACAGTGGGGGCAGTCCCCGGGGCAGTGTGTGCTGAGCTGGAGGGGCCCTGCAGGAGCCCTGGCCTCTGCCAATGCTACCGTTTGTTTGGATGCCCTGGAAATGCCTTTGTCAGCAGATCTATTCTTTTATTGTGAAAGAGCCTATTAGCTTCTGCTTTCGACTTCTGTGGGAATTTATCCCTCCATCAGATCTTCAGTATAAAAGTGCTTCCCTTACTGAGATTGATACCGTGTATATGAAAAGCTCCGCGTGCCTCTGGGCGAGGCGGCCCTTTCCCTGAGGAAGGATGAAGAATGGCTTTGAAAGCAAAGCACTGAGCAGCTCCTGAAGATGAAATCTCAATTCCGAGGTCTGCTGTGACCTTCCCTGCGGCCTTGGGCTGTCAGCGGGGTCTCCAATCCCCGCACAGCGCAGAGGTTCTCACTGGGCTCTGCACCAACTGAGCGCCATCCCACACCCCGCAGCAGGATGAGGGCCAGATTAAAATAATAAATAACAATAATCATCAGCTCGGGGCTCTGCAGCAATGCATCGCCATGGCAACCACGTGCCAGCAGTGATGCTGCCTCGGCTGACAGGTCCCTCTGCCCCCAGTGTGCCCCCAGCCCTGCCCTCCTCTTGCAGTGGGCACTGCTTTGGTGACATCCCCCTGTGAGCATCAGTGTGGCTGGGGAGGCCTTTCCCCATGCACGACCCTGGCACTGCTGCCAGGGGTTTTGCTACGACAGAACCAGTTCTCACCAGCAATGAGCCATCACTTTGCTTTTAATTATCAGGAATGGTCCCGAAGCGTCACAGCCTGTTTAACTCGGGCTGATGGAAACCTGACTGTCATGGCTCCATTTCTTTTTCCTGCACGTTCTTTTTCAATGTGAACCATGCAGAAAGCTGAACCCGCATAGGGAAGGGGACTGTGTGGCTGTACCCACCTTGGGTGCTGGAGATGGGGGTCACCCTGCTGCTGCCCCCCCTTTGATATGCCCGGAGTCAAACTTAATAAACAGCCAGATGCTCTCAATTTAATCATCAAAATACCTTGCAGAGGATTAGCTGCCAGTTTCCTCTCTTAATCACTATTGATATAATGAGATGACAGACAGCTTTCCGAGGGGGGAACGTATTAAGCAGGAGGGTTCTGCTGCGCTGTGGCACACTGCGCTTGGCGGAGGCTCAGGAGTGGCTCTGGGGCAGACACAGGGCAGCACTTCATAATCCCGGCCCCATTCAGCATCCAAGATGTAAAAAACAGCACCAAGAAAAGGAAATTCAAACTATATTTCACCAAGCAACAAATCCCCTCGATAACAGAAATGCTAAGGCGGCAGGAGAGAGCCAGACTTAATCCGCAGACAGCGCTGCTCCTCTTGCTCCTGCAGGAGGGCTGCTTTGCTGCTGGGCACGGTGGGATCCTGCCTGGCCAAGGGAGCCTCCCGTATTTCCCCACTCCTCTTGCACTCCTCCCAGTCTGTGCACCTTGAATTGCAACCCTGAGCGGCTTCTGCCCCAATGCAAGGGATGAGCAAAGCTGGAGTCCGCTCAGCACGCACCCATCGCTGGTGGAACCCAGAATGGCTCTGCCCGTGGATCATATTTTGCCCGGATTTAGAGGAGAAAGGAACTACTATGAGAAATAGATCAGAAGTGACACAGCTCATTATTGCCAGGTGAGCCTGAGTTGGAGACAAGGGCAAAGTTAATAGAAAACGTATCCAATCCACAATGGTAACTTTAATTGTTACCACTAATGAAACCTATTTAGGATGTATTATGTATCTGGCACTTCAGATGCAGCTCTTCATTCATCTTCCATGTCAGGTGTCTCTTTGCATCAGACCCACACGAGGGGGGGGTTACCCTTTTTCTGGAACAGTCGTGGCTCACACCCAGCCCTGCAGCACCCAATGCCCATGGGATGACTGCACAGCCCCAAGGAGGTGGGCTCTGCCTTCCACCACCCCTTCCCCATTGGCACTCCTGGAATTAAGGGCAATTTGTAATTGCTTTCTTCAGTAAGAAAACCTTTGGAGGAAAGGGCCAGTGATAGATTCTCTGTTTTATTGGAGCTGACAAGGAGCGCTGCTCGCACGGCACCAGACCCGGCACCTTGGCAGACACCAGCTCTGTGCTGACCATCCCCTGGGGCACCAACAGACACCATTCTTTAATTTATTAATATAGGAAATAAATGTGCTGCCTGATTGGGTTCCCGCAGTGCTGCTGAGCAATGAGTGCAGCCCTGGCGTGCCGTGCCCACATTGGCACATGCTGCCCAGGGAGTGGTGGGGCCACCTATCAGGGTGTGCTCATAGGACACCCCAAAGGGGATGGGGAGGTTGGGACGGCATCTCCTGGGCACTGCTCCGCTTCCCAGTCCAGATGGGAAGCCCAGCACACCTGGGATTAAAGACCACAGCACTTGGATATTACTGTTATTACGGTAATGGGAGCCATTGAAAAGCTCAGATGGATGGATCCATCTCCTCTGCCATCCGTTGTATCCATCATATAACTGTGTTTTACCACAGTATCTCTTTAAATAATGCTGCTTGCTTTCCACTGGGGAGGGAGAAATAATAATTAAAAAAAAAAAAAAAGATTAAAAAGAAAAGGAAGTGATGGGGGATGGATAATTGCATTGCACAAAAATTAAGGGAAAGAAAAACGATGTAAAAAAATTACTTCTCTTATAAAAGGGCATTTCATAATGGACCTTTAAAGCATTCCATCAAGTAAAACCAACACATTTATTTGAAGTGTTAAAGAGGAACCTTCAATCAATCTGAGAACTTCATTTTTACACTGTAATGAATTCCATTGACCTTTGTGTTGCAGAGATATGGCTGTGGTGGGGGAGAGCTCCGTGTCTGTGCTCCCACTGTGGCCCCTGAGCCGTGCACCAGGGCTGGGGCTGTGGCCACGTCCATGGGGCTGCATGCAGGGGGCTTCAGGAAGGCTCCAGCTGCAGGAGTTGGCCAAACCCAACGTGTCCCAGCACCACTGCTGCGCCTGTAGGTCTTCTCCATGGGACTGTGCAGAATGCACCGTGCCAATCATGCGGGAAGCCCACGGAGGAGCAGGGAAGAGGTGATGGGAAGCGAAGCAACAGCAAGATCTGCCTGCACCACGGCTGCAAGCTCCGCACTGAAATCCCGAGCTCAGACCTCTGCTCCCAACGCAATTACTATCAGCTAATGGGAGCTGGGAAATTACCTCTCCCTTCTCACTGATTGAAATCCCATTTTGTCTACACACATGGTCAGTGGAAGGGCATTCACTCGTTAACCCTGGAAAAACAGAGACAAAGGCTCCAGGCTCCATCCCTGAGCACTCTGTGCGCTGTGGGCCGTGCAGAAGCAGAGCTGGAGGGCTCTGGATACACAGTGTAAATGGAGGAGACCAGGTCTCATCTCTTAGGGACCAGCCTGGGCCAGGACAGACCCCAAATCCGGCTGTGACATTGCTAACAATGGCTAAAATACAGGAAAAGCATTTATTACTGAGGAACTAATCCTCCGAGTTGCACCAGGGCTAATTAACATTTATAAAAAGGGTACTCATCATAAACATATATTAACCTTTGAAGCATATATAACAGCAACAGTAAAGTATATAATGAGGGTAGAGAGGCACACCGAGCACCAGACTTCCTGGCTGGAAATGTCACCCTGCCTCCTTTGGGTTGAATTCTGAACTTTTCCCACAGTTGGCAGCATTTCCAAGCTTCTGTGGTGCTCAGTGATGTGCCCTCCTGCCCCTGTGACCATTGGAAGCCCAATGCAAACCAATCCCATCCCTGTTGCTGCGTCCTCTGCTCTCTCTCTTTCCCATGGGGGAAAGAAAAGAAGAGAAAAGAAAACGAGAGAAAAATCTGTGCTTCTTCACTCCATCTGCCCACATCGTTACCAGCCAAGTGGTCAATGCACATCTCATTTAACAAGAAACTAATGAAGATCTATCACTGCTCCTTAGCTTCGCCGCCACCCCCATTGCTCAATGGCACCTTCGCATGGCATATGTATTCAAAGCTGCAACCTCAGGCTGTAGAAATAATGCTGCCCTGTGGGGAAAGCCATCAAGCAGGTCCCCCATATACACGTATGTATGCACATATATTGGGGAGCTCCTCCTGCTGAGCCCAGCGAGGAGCCGGGGGAGGATTTGTTTCCACCAAACCCAGCGCTTTTGTTTGCTCAGCAATCAAGAAGCACTTCTGATTTCAGTTGTGTGCATCTCCTCGTAAAGCCTCAGAGTCAACAAAAGCCAAAGCCATTTAACTCAGCGCTAATATAAAAGTGAGCAGGAAGGAGAGCGCGCGTGGCAGAGAGCACAAGGCTTTCCAGAGCAACAATGAGCAGCAATTACGCTTATCGGGAGCGCTGGGGTGGAATCCGGCACGTCTGCAGGCTGGTGCCAGTAATCACAGCTAATTTCACAAAGTCTGGATGACATATAGGGAAGATTTAGATGTTCTAATTACTCCGCTGAATACCAGGGGTGCTGCTGATGAGGGAGGCAGGCACATGCACATCCACACATCCACACTCCAAGCCAATTAAGAAAGAAAAACAGCAACAAGGAGCCTGCAGGCTCACGAGCTCTTTGCAGAAAGCAGCTCTGAGCTGACCTACCCCTTAATGCACCACCACAGACGAGCCAGGAGACTTCTGAGGGCAAGTGCCCAGCAGCGAGGACCTAAAGGATGGGATCCACGCTGCCAGCAGCACTGCAAAGCTTAATTTGTAGCTAATGAGATGGTACCTGGAAGCATCCTGGAGCGTGGCAGGTCTTCCAGGCAGGAGGAATGAGGAGTGGGATGGCAATCACATCCCCTCTGAGTCCTTGAGCCTCTGTTGGTAGTGGAACAGGAGGTTCCTGCAGGGCAATATGGGATAAAGAAGGAAAGCTCAGAGAAATGCAGAAGCCCTTCAGCTGGAATTGCCCAGGGCAGCAGAAATGCAGTGAGCAGTGCTGTGCTGCACCTGAGTGCACTCAGTGAGGGCAGAGCAGGGCAGGGATGCTGGCCAGGCAAAATGTGTGAGCAGAAGTTTTAAAGACCCCCCCCCCCCCCAGAAAAGCAATGCTATTTTCAGTGCTTTATATTGCAGAAAAAAAGCACGAATATAACTACACTTATTAATAGATAAAACTGTAGCGTTACTACTAAACCATCTGCAAAACACTGCATTACTATTAATGCTGACATTAATACATTAATAATACATTATTAGCAGTTTGTTCTGTAGCTAATACATTCCTGAAATACTTTCTGTGCTTTAAGCTTTGTTCACGTTTGCTCAATACTTCTGCAAGTAATTCAGCCTCATCAGTAATTGTGGCTGATCTTCTTGGATACGGAGTTTGCACCTCCAGCCCCAGCCCCTCCTCGTGCCTGCTCCCCTCTGCTGCATAGCACCTACTTAGGGAGTGCTTTGAAGATATATGATGGTCAACTCCAGCCAACAGTAGACCTAATCCGCAGGTCTTAAATATAAATGATCAAAAAAACTCCTAAAAAAGTCCCAGAAAATCAAAGGAAAACCTAAAAGTACACAGCTGGGATTTAACCTTGATGCCATAACGACCACGAAGTGAGCTTTGTTGCTATTGATTTAGGAGGAGAACGCTCTGACGCACTGCGATGGGCAGCAGGACGGAAAGCCAACATGAGAGATGGAGATCACGACCCCGCGGCCTTCCACCTCTCATGAACACCCAAGCAAAGGCAAACACCGTGGGAGTTACTTTGAAATCCATTTTGGTCTCAAATAAACCCAGGACTGAGAGTGCTGCTTTGATTCCACATTTATTTTGCAGAGGAAAAGCAGAGCGGCTGCTGGGGCAGCTGAGCCTCCCCTGCTCTCCCATCCCAGCGTACGTACTGCAGATTTCCAATAAACTTCGTGTCTTGCTGGACAGAAAGCACTGACTTTTAAGCGCTGTTTGTTTAAAGAGAAAATACCCTTCCGAGCCTCCGAAGAGCCTCATCTAGAACACAACCTCGTATTTTTAGGGTGTTTTTCGCCCTCATAATGCAAGCATCTGCTATCAGTATTCTTTTAGGATTTTCTTAATGCACACAGATGTTCTCTTCCCCCTCCCCACCCCTTTCCCCCGCAGCCGTGCTGCTTGCCAAGGCCTTGACTTCTCCATCACCTCCAACACCTGCAGTGACCGCATTAACCCAGGGCACCGGTGGTGCTGGAACCAGTTGGTGGGGATGGGATCCAGTTGGCCATCCCACATCAACCACCAAGACATAGGGAAAAGGTAAAACATTACCATCCAAACAGTCAGTCTGTAATCACTGTAAGCAGTGGTTTTCCCAAAGCAAACACCTTTTGCACAGCCCTCCTGTTGCTCCTGGAGGCCCCACGGGTTCCCATCCAGCAGCTCTGTGGGCAGAGCAACAGCTGCGAACAGAAGGTGCTTAATTTCCTTTGCTTGTCTCTATTTATGGGGATGTTTTATTTATTTCTGGATTCACTTGGTAATTGCCCAGTGGCTACACAGAGAAAGTGCTTAAGCTTTTTTCTTTCTTTCCATTTTTCTTTTTTTTTTTTAATGCATTTTTAGCATTCCTACGGGCTCCAAACCAGCAACACATGACCAGCTTGGCACACACTGAGGTGATGTTTTCTAAGGTACAGAGAGACCACCGATGGCTGAGCACAGCTCAGGGCTGGGCTGCACTGGGGCTGAGCACAGCCTGGACCTCCCCAGTCCCTCTCCATGCAGCTATTCCTCCCCAGATGCTCGTTGCTATTTCTGTCCTCTTCTCAGTGCACACTCCTACCTGAGCCAGAAAGAAAGAGAAAGGAAAGGAAGCTCAGGCTGAGAGTCAAAGGGAGAATAAAGAAAAGCTCCTTTCGCTCCAGGGCAGCTCAGCAGTATCTCAGGATGGTTTTCCTCTTCCAGTCTGGAGCAGCAGTGGCCCCAGCTTTGTCATCTCTCCCCTGGCCCTGAAGGCAACAACTGATGCCCACGTTCACAGGCAATGCAACCTCCTTCGGAGGTCAGCAAACAGGGTGTTTCATACCTTCAGCCCTTCCCTTGGTGTTGGCCCCTGCACTTTCCTGCGTGCCTTGGTTGCAGCTGAGCTGCTTGGCTGCAACCCAGCGCCAAACCCAGGGCTTGTGCAGAGCAAGGAGTGGAGGAGGAAAGAAAGGGCTGAGAGGGGTAAAGGAGAGCATGTATCTTGTGGCAGGAGGGCAGAGCACTGGCAGCGTGTCCAGCAGCCCCAGTGGTGACAGCGACACACCGCCCATCTCACACACAGCCTGAGCACCCTGACACTGCAAGCATCCGTAGTGCTGCAGCACTGAGCAGGGACCAGAACGGAGACCCCAGCAGCAGTGCTCCCATGGCATCACCCCGAGGCTGAGGGGAGAATCTCACCCTGAGTTCCCTCTTCAGCCCCGAATCAGTCCAGGAGGAGCAGGGCAGGCTGCCTGCATCGCATACAGCTAGCACTGGAGCTAAATACCAGTAAATACACCTTGTTCTGTGTCACACGAGGCTGCAGCGCCAACTCCAGCTGGAGGAGCACAGATGTGTGAGGCCAAGAGAAGGTCTCTCACCTTCCTGTCCTCTTGAGGGGCTCAAAGAAAGGCGCTGAAGGGCAGAGCAGGATGCAAGCTCAGCTGCTCAGCCCCATCCAGGACTGTGTGCTGCCTGGGCTCGTGCCACAGAGCCAAATGGGGATAAGGAGTGATACTCCCCTACTTGACTGAATTAAAGGTAATAGCTGAAAATGCCTGAACTCTCATCAAAACTAATGGGAGTTAGGAGCCAGAATGCCTTTGTGTATCTGGCCCTCCAGGTCTTTATCTTGATTCAATATTCCCTGGGAAGTCAGTGTGGAGTGAGGGATAGGTCTTCCTCCAAGATTTTGCTGACTAGAAGCCATGGACAGCAGGTAAATCTCACCTGGTAATATCTCACCCTTCAGAGCCTTTTCAGAACTCCGGGAAGTACAAGCATCCATCAGGGCTGACACATTAATTCAAACAGTGTTATTTTCACATCATTTAAGGCCTCTCTTCCCACTTTTGTTTTGCAATTGAAAATAATGTGGAGGCACAGCACCACTGCTGCTCTCACCACCGCCTGGAGCCGCTCCGCAGGTCTGCGGGGACTGTTTGCATTCCAGTCAGAATTAAGTGTTTGAAGGGGTTTAGATTTAATCCCATTCAAATGTGCATTTTGCTTAGGATAAAAGAAAAAATAGCGCTCTCTTGCTGAAACAAATCAAGCCCAGGTGATGCTGATGGTGGCAGGGGTTGCTTTACACCTCATTGCATATGCAGGGGAATAGACATAAATCACGCGAGCTGGGAGCAGAATTAGGCTCTGGTTACAAGGAACGCAGCCCGGCTTGGAGCTGCCAGAGCAGGATTAATACATCCCTTTAAAAGAGATCACAGCGTGTGTGCTCAGACAGCGGCGTGCCGGAGGGGGGGGGACCGGGGAGAGGCACTGTCTGCTCCTCGCTGGGAGGAGGTTGGATTTGGAGGCACGTCGGACCTGGGAGGAAAGCAGCACCCGAATGGGACCCGACGAGCACTGAGCGCACTGCGTGGCTGTGCTGGGGGTGGACCTGCAAGGCGAGGACCACAAGGACTGGGCTGAAGCACAGCTCTGCCTAACAGCAAAGCTGTTTATGACGGGCAGGAAGGTGAAATGACTGAAAATGTAATCTGGAAGTTAAAAAATGGGGACCCATCAAATGAAGAATTAAGCGTTCGCTTCTGTAACATCGATTTTTCATCAGTTTAAAAAATGTTCATTTTGATGCACAGTACAGAATAGACATATCCCTGTTAAAAAAGTTGATTTTGATGCGGCTCCATATTTCATTCATTCAGTGGTGCTCCACCATATATTTGGATGAATATTAAAGGAAAAAAAAGAGTTTGCAGAGCTTTTTCCTCCTCTCGCCAAGGACTCAGACTACATCCACTCGGTATATAGGGAAGAGGAGGGCTATATTTGCCTCCATGCAGATTTCCCATTTGGCACAGAGCGCTCTCTGAACAGCCACCAGCAGCTCAGCGCCGGCCCTGCCTCATCTGCTCACTGCTCAGTAACTGGGCACAATTTACTGCTGCTGTGATTGCATCCAGCTGCAAATGGCCATGGAGCCAAAATGCCTCTTCTGTCCACTGATTATAAAATTAACTCAAACAAGCATAAAATAAAGGCTAGCAAGCTGAGCTGTTGGACCCGGCCCTTTGAGATGATTGCAGCTCCTTGGCTGAGCTGCTCTTAAGCAAACCCGGGGCATCCTTAGAACCCCATCACACAGCCCCATGTATTCGGCTGAGCTGGGAAGCTCCACTCCAGAAGCACTGAAGTGCTGTGTTCAATGCACATAGCAACAGGTGAGCAGCGTGGAAAAGTTCTTACAGGCTCACAAAGGCTCTTCTCCTGCACAGTGACCTTTGCTTTCCCAGCTACCTGCTCATGAAGGGGCACATGTTGCTCCTCAATAAATACATGCCTGCAAATAGACACTTTATTAAGGGCTTTTTGCTTATACATTGTAATTTAATACAAAGCATTTTTTGTCCCAGGAACCAGAAGGTAGCTCACAGACCCACTCACTTTCTCATCCCTTTATGCAATAAATCATGGCAGCATTATTCTGTCCTCAAACGTTTCCAATGAGAGGGGATATCAAAGTCGGTTTGGTTTCCTGCATTAGCTTTTAAATGCCTTGTGGTTTCTCAGCACATTTTCCTCTCTTTGTGTGGTGCCTTTACCTCCCTTCCCTTCTTTTTTTCACTCCAGGAAGGTTGAGATTTCTTTTTAAGCAAAGAAAAAAGATTTCTTTCTTCTCCGTCCTGCTGCTACATCTTAAATGATTCCTCTTTCCTCTCCTGGGTCTCTGCTACCCTCTCCCCAGGGCAGGACAAGGGTGCAGCACTGCAGGGCCCTGGGGGCTGTGCATCTCGATTCAGTGCAGGCAGGAGCTGGGGAGTGGGTTGTGATGGATTGGTAGGAGCTGCCAGGCTCATGGCAGAAGGGATGAAGCTCTCTGGTCCCTCTTGAGACAGCTGCTTCTCTGCCCACGTCACCCAGCATCAAAAGGCGATGGCCCTGATCAGCTCCAATAAAGCAATTAAGAATAATTTGCAGGAGCACGGTGCCATTAGCATCTGTACTTGAGCAACCCCAGCAGCAAAGACAGCCTTAGCGCGTTGCCTCGAGTTCGAGCTGATTTGCTCTGACAGTGATCAAATGATGTTAATGATTTGTCAGGCAGCCGTCATATCCAAATCTGTTTATGATGAGGAGCAGGAAGCAAAAGCAATTTATTTTGTTTGTTTACCACCAGGATGGGCCTGGACACCCCAGGGTCATTAAAAGAAGTAGAGGCATCTCAGGAAAGCCAGAGCTATTTGATTACAACAGGCACCTTGGCTTTTTCCAACACAGTGAAAGACTTTCAAAGTGCATAAATCAAAACGTACAGCAGCGTGAAATTTGACCAAAGCAAGCCAAATTAAGTGTCCAAAGCTCTGAGCCTTGGGGTTTTCCTTTAATAGCTTTGATGACCTTTAGGGATGGGTAACCTCTTGGCATGAAATGAGAATTTCTCAGACTTGCATGACTTATCTGTGGATAAGCTGTGTATGTACGTGGGCTGGGAGAAAGGGAAGGAGGTGGTGCAGCTCTGCTGCTCACCCTGGGAATCGCTGCATGCCAAAAGCCCCACGCCAAAGCCACAGCGCTCTGCTCCTTGCAGACTGGCACTGTCACGCAGATACATGAGATGTTATGTTCAAACTTGTGCAGTCATCCCGAGGGATGATCTGGTGCCACGTTCCCATGAACAACTCCCTTTCTACCAAACTGGTGTTTCCCGAGGAAACTCACTTTTGTTGGACAACTCCCAGCCAGCTCTCAATGAGAGCAAAAGCAGTTTGCAAATCCGCACCTCATCGTCTATTCCATTTAAATGATCTACCATCTTTAGCAGGGCTGAGCCTCTCCAGAGCCTGTATCCAAGGTAACAAGAGCTACCAGGGAAAAAATGGATCCAAGAAGTTATTAAAACCACAATATCCTTTCTGAGCAAGGCAGAGATAATGAGCGTGCATTGCGTTGGATCCCTGCGCCATGGGCTGGCTACCAGCCACCTGCTGGGTGAAGTTCATTGGCTGGGTACCAAGCGCAGATTTGTGAAGGCATTTAAGGTCCTACAGACACAGAGCAGTGGCTCAGTACCTTCAAACATCAGTCCAAACTCATAAAAGCCTTGAAGTTATTCACTACCTCTGCAGTCAGCCTGCAGCTCAGGGCAGCGGGAAGGGGGCTGTACTTCAAGTTTACAGACATTGGGGAAATTTCAGTATGGTAAGAAGAAATCAGTAGTTTTGCAAAGAGGAAAATGCAAAACACTGCCCTGGCTATCGAGCAGGGCTCGTGGTGCCATAGGATCCATGTGTCAAGGTTAGGTTGGGATGTGGGGCTTATCCTGGGCGTGCTGTTCTGCGTTCCATATGGTAGGAGAGTGATGGGCTCAACCCGGAGGTACCGATGTCCCCAGATACTTTCTCAACCCACCACCATGCAATGGCTCTGCTGCAGGTGTGAGGTCTGGGGGTGGTGGATCGCTCTGCCCCATGCACAGGGCTCCTCTGCCCTGCTGCAGCGATGCATCACTGCCGTATGTGTCACCAAGTGCATTATACATCCCATGAGTAGGAGAGTGTGTCAGAGTGCTCACACTGCATGTGACTGGCATGGGGTGAAGCTGCTGGAGCCTGGCTGAGGGAAGGACTGCAGTGTTTGGGTGTCTCAGGGCCCAAGTTCCATCGCAGGACAAAATCCCACTGACGTTACATTGAAGGACAGCTTCGCCTTGCAAGCCCCAAGTCAAAATGTGGGCTTATATCTCCTTTGTGCCTCTTCAGAGCAATGCATGACTTACAGATTTGATTTGCAAAGAGATTGAGCAAACATTTCTCTTTATCCATCCCTCTGTTTGAGCTGCTCAAAGATTTTAAAGCAAAGTGCTGATCTCTCCTGGGATTTATGCTGAAACCAAAGGAATCAGCTGAGAATCAGTTCCATAAGCTGCACCCATATTTGCTCAAAACCAGAGCGGATTCAGTTTGCAATAAACGTATGGGCAGCAAGCCCAGCAAACTGAGCAGGTCGGTGGTCAGCAATCCCATCCCAGGTCCCTGCAAACAAGTTTTGCATTGCTTATACCAAAGCTGGGAATCACCAGACTTCTAATGGATGTTGAATGTTGTCACCAGCATTCGCAGAGCTGCAGGGAGTGGGTTCCAACCAGACCCAGGTCATTAACACATGGTGTGAATGAGGGCTGGCATGTAAGCCACGTCCCTGCTCAACACTACCACTGCTCCACCAACAGCACAACCAGCACCACGACTATGGTGTTGTGTCAGTCCATTAAAGCCCATTAAAGCACGTAATGGCATTCCTCAGCTGGCAAAATTATACCAGCAGAGCCCTTAAAGTGAGGATTAACCAAAATTCACAGCCGCAATCACTGAATCATTTACTCAGTGGTTTTTACAGTATTTTTCAAATGAAACGTTCAGCAAAGAATATTCATTCATTCTTCACTGCTTTCTGGCTGTAAAAATAATCAAATTAAACTTCACTCTCAAATTCAAACAAGACTTCAGAGGCAGAGGCAGTCAAAACAAGCACAGGAGAATGGCAAGGATTGTTCATGAGAGTTTCCTACTCGTTTGGGATCTAACTCAAGGTTTTCGTCATTGTTTTAGTTTGGTAAATCCTGGCTGAATAATAGGAGTTCAAACCCCACATTAGAAATGTCTGGCCATTTTTCTCGATTTTCCCTCTCTCATAAAAGAACTGATGGAAATATTTGTCAGAAAATGAACGGAAGGGGTTTGGGGTGGTGGGCACTTTGCAGAGAGAGATCTCTGTGAGGAGCGGAAGGCATTTTCTTCTCCCTTTTCCCTTTCTAAAGGGATGTAAATAAGGGAAGCAGCAGCAATCAGGCTGCCATCCCTAGGACAGCAAGTCTGCAGCTTATTCTCTTCGCCATGGGGGTTTGATGAAGGCAAACTTTCCTGACTCACTGCAGCACATGCAGAAAGAACCCGTTTCCAAGGAAACAGGGATTTTTTGCATGTCCAGCATGTGGTCAGAGATGGGGAAAGGCTGTGAAGGCAGAGCCAGCCCATCCGTGTGGCTGCTGCCTCCTCCCCACCCCGTGCAGGTTGGCATGGAGCACCCCCAGCACTCAGCATTCCGCCGGCAGCATCGCCATGCAGCACGAGGCGTTTGGTTCCATCTGGAGAAGCAGAGGGGCAGTTTGCATCTCTGCATCACCTGCGAATTGTAGGGAGTGCAGCGTTCCCCAAAAGAGGAACAAAGACAAATGTGTGGAATATAACCATCCGTGCAGGACTTGAGTACACATTTTCTGCCTTGCTCAGAGCAAATCGTCCAAACCCAGGAGCTAACCTCAGAGCTGAGCACCTCCCCAGGAGGAGGAAGCACAGCTGAAGCTGTCACTAAGAAGCATGCATGGCCCTAAAGCAAAGCCGTGGCATCTGCAGTGATGCATCTGCAGACACTCTCTGTCTGTAATTAATGTTTGTACAGTGTGTTGAAGATAAAGCGTATAGAAGTACCAGGTATTAGTATTAGATCCACCCTTACTTAAACCCACCCAAAGTCCCTGAACTGGGGGTTTAGGAGTCGGGCAGCATGGTCATCCACTGCTGCTAAGGCTCACGTCTTTCCACTCCACATTTTGCTCAGCAGAGTCAGCCAAGTCACAAGTGTCAGCAGTGGATTTGCAGACTTAGCCCACAATTTGCTGCTTCTTGTACCTTGCAGGGAGAAATCTCTCATGAAGGGACTCAGAAAAGCCACAAATCCTCTTAATGCATCGATTTTAGGGACCTTTGCGGCCCCCTCCCAGGTTGCAGCACACACACCCGGGCAGTGACGCCAGAAAAGAATGTTCCTATGGCAGAGGGGACTGATGGCCCCATACAGCCCAGGATGTGTCACTGCGTCCCCTGCTGCTGCCCTCTGTGTCAGAGGTTGTCCCCTTCCTTTGTCCTCTTATGGCACTGAAAACCACGGTTACAAAAATACTCATTTTAGCTGAGTTCATTTTAAATGTCAACCTCTAAGAGTTGGGAAGGGCTAATTAGTAAGGGGGAAGGGGAGCGGGGATGTCGGGAACTTTAATTTCACTCAGTGCAGCCAACCCTGAAGGGAATTCAGAATTCTGCTATTAGCTACATGCCTTTAATTTGAGTCCAAATGTTAGTCAATAGTGCTAACGAATGGGAAGGAATTGCAGCACAGAAAGTGCCAATGCCAGGACGCCCCGGCCTCCATGTGGGCGCTAATTGGGGTCAATGGGTGAGCAGCAGAGAGTGCATCCCTGTCCCAATCACCCATGGGTTGGGTGCAGAGAGGGGTGGTGGTGCTGAGCGCCCACTGGGGAGGGCACAGATTGCACAGAACAGCAGAACAGTTGACAGGATTTGAACCTGTGATTCCATGTGACAGCTCTGACCATCAGCCTGAGAAGGAAAGAAGGAGAAAGGAAGAGTGAGGAAGTGAGGACTGAAGGATGAAGGCTGCTGTGTCCTCTCCCCACAGCCGGGCTGGAGAGCAGAGCTGAGCAGCAGGACAGAGAGCAGAGCAAGGAGGTGGTGATGGTGGGCAGCCCTGGGGCTCCCTGCCTGCTCAGCCCCAGGCTTTCTTCCATAGCACTTTTTGAAAAGAGATCCAAAAAAGAATATTTTTGGTTTCTTGGGCTTCTGAATGCCGTGGCGCTCTGAGATGGAGGCACCTGAGCCCCCTTCAGCTCTGTGATCTCAAAGGCAGCCACAGTCCTCTCCCAGCAGCCACGCTAAGGACCGTGTGCTGCCATCAGAGCCCATCTGGATCCTTTCTAGCTCAGGATATTCAATGATTCCATGATTTGCCTCCAGGTGTATCCCACAGGTGCTCCTTCTCCACTCCCACAGCCCCACTGCTCCCAGCAGCATCTTCCCCAACACCTGCACTCCCCTTCACTGCGCTCCCAGGGAGGAAAGGATCAATCACAGCGCTTCCTGAAACGTCCAAGAGCTAATTGCCTTCTCTGTTTAAAAAGCCAGCGTTAGGGCTTGGGTTAGATCATCCCAATTTCCCTATTCATTATTTTAACCCCTCTGTGATACAGACATCTCCGTACCGAGCTGCGGCGCGTCTGCCAGGCCCTGGGAGAGGCTTCAAACAGGTGTGTGATGTGCAGAGCCGAGCCCCAGCAGCCAGGGGTTTGCAGCTGGTTCCCTCCCTCCTGCACGGAGGCTGCATCCTGCCAGCACGTCTTCCTGCCCAACCTTTATCTGCCAGGGGGAGGACGCGGCTTCAGATGCTGCCTGGGAAAATTGTTATGAAATATCAATGATATAATTTTATCTACCTGCAGAACTGACAGGCATATTTCAACCGTGGTATATTATCAATTATAAGCCTAACAGAGCATGTTCTCCCATTTGATTGTAAGAAAAATCACTTGTCATGGGCTGGTAAAGACCACAGCTGTCTGCTTCCTATAGGCAGCACTGCAAGAGACACAAAGCTTCTGTCTTACAATGCTCTTCCTTCTCTTTGTTGTTTTTTCTTTTTTGTTTAATCTCTGGTATAATAGGAGACAACTGAATGAGGTGATTTTTATTGCATCCACACACCAGCAGTGTTGCACAGAGCAGGGCGTTAGGGTCCGGCAGTGGTGCCAATGTCCATCCATTGTGCCCATCTCTGGGCAGAGCCTGCATGAGACCCTCCTGTCCTTCTCTGTGCTCTGGTCTGTGGCTTTAGCTGGAAAAACCTCATGGCAAAGACTGACGGAAGAGCTCTGAGATGCAGGATTCCCTCTAACGCTGACTGTGACTCTGCCATGGAGATTACAAGCGATAACGCTTCTCGTAATGGCCTCGGTCCTTGCAAGCTTTCTCCTTTATGCCCAACTATCTATGCAGACACGGTGCCAATTATAATTACTTACAAATAGGACCGGAAGGGTTCTAACTATTAAAAAAGCTTTGGTACTTTAAAAAGCCACAACAAGAGAGAGCGGAAAAGAAAAGACTTAATCAGTTTTGCTTTGGAGTTGCCTCAAATTTGTAATTCAATCAAACCTCCCGTAGCAGTGAGGATGTCTTTCTGATATTCACAGGAGCTTTCCAGGGGCTATAATCTCTGAGAGATTTATTCATACTCTCTGCATTAGCTTAAGACTATTTTGGAAGAAGCATCTCTCCCTTCCTCCCGTCAGCAGAGCTCCAGAGAAGATATTAATATTAAAACAATTCAATTACAGGACTCGGGGAGAACACGGGTCCTGGCCAAAGGGCTGCTTGTTACACCGTGCCGCAGCTGCCCTCCTTCTGCTCCCAGTGTCCCCAGGATGTCGGTGCTCAGAGGATGCAGTCCTGATCCCAGCTCACCATCCTGCCCGCCAGCACAGCTCCGACCATCAGCAGCACTTTGCAGCCACAGCTGGACAGGGCTGAGGGAGGAGGAGGAGGAGGAGGAGGAGGCAGCCACTTTGGGGAGAAGGATGGGGAGTGCTTTGCACTTCAAAGGACACATCATCTCCTTGCTTCACAAGATCACAAGGAAGAAGGAATAGCAAGGCTAGAGGATAGATTAACCTTCCTTCTCCCTCCTGCTTCCTTGTTCTATCCAATCCATCCTTCCCACGCCAGCTAATTAAACATGAAACAAGGAGAGGGCTGCTGAGCCTTGCCAGCTCCCAGCTGTACGTGCTTCAGCCTCGCAGCAGGAATGTGTCGGTGCCGCTGGCGCTGCAGGAGGAACCCGGAGGGACCTGGCACTGAGCTGCCCCAATGGGGCAGTGCCACCCAACCCCACCTCACACCCTCACAGAAACACAGAATCATTCAATTGTTTGAGTTGGAAGGGACCTTTAATGGTCATTTGGTCCAACACCCCTGCAGTAAGCAGGGACACCCACAGCTCCGTCTGGGTGCTCAGAGCTCCATCCAGCCTGACTTTGGATGCTGCCACAGATGGGGCATCCTCTCACCATGCTGAGCTAAGAACCCCGCTGAGCCTGGTGCTGTTAGTTCTGCTTGCACCCAGCGTCAGAATACAGCGACAACGTAAACCTCATCACCCTGAGTTGCACCAGTGCAAGAGAGGATGGTCGAACTGCTGGACGGGGCTGCACATGAGCAGAGCTGGGTACCGTGGTCTCTCCCTGTGGGAGTGGCAGTGGGCTCTGGGTCAGCATGACAAACTCAGTGCACATTGCATCACCAGGGAGAAAAGCCTTTGCACGAGGGCAGCTCGGTCCCCTGGACACGTCACGTGCTGACATTGTCTGTAATCAACAGATGTTCACCAGGGCTGATTTTGCTAACGAGTTCTCTGCTGCGGGCTGAGATCCCATAAACTCATTGGAAATGAAGGTTCGGATCCTACACAACCTCCAACCCTGAGAAGGTGTCAGAGAGGGCAGGAAATCAAACTGATGGCAGAGGAGAGGGATCAGACTTTGAGATGGAAAAGAGGCACCCCGCTGCCGCACTCAGCTGCACATCTCTATCTATACATCCTGATCTGTGACATCTACAGCTTTCTATATCAACAACCATATATGAAAGCGAGAGAGAACTTTGAAAGGAAAATAACATCACTGTGATGGGAATGTTTTATCTTTCTCTCTGGCTCTCGGGGGCAGCAGGCTGAGAGCCGTGATGTGTGCCGAGAAGCTGCCAGCAGAGGGAAGGAAGGTACCGACGAGGGAGTATCTGTTTCCCCTGCGGACACTGTTATTCTTCCATCTTGCCAGCTCCAACGAATGCCTTCTGCATGCGTGTGCATATGCCAGCAGCCTGCATGGCATAAAATGAACCTTTGGAATCAACTGCTGGCAGCTCAGGGCGCTCAGAGCGCGGCTCAGGACAGGCACAGAAAGCCAGCAGCTTCCCAGCAGCCCACTCCTTCCATTGCTCAGCACAGCACCAGCCCGGCAGCCTGACCTCCCCTCTCACTTTGTGACTCAGAAGGACTGGAAGAAGGAGACTTTGCAAAGAGCTGAGATCTTCACAGGAAGAACATCTTTTCTTTTGACCATACACGAAGCGCGCTGTATTGTGACTTATCAGAGAGATTCAAGCATTGCTCCCACACGCACTCTTCACTCTGTTTATTGTTAGAGAGGAAATGAAGCACCTCTGCCACTCCACATTTTGCTGCTTATAAGAAAAGCGAAGATCCTTTGCTGCTGCTGCCATCCAGCCCATTTTCTCCAATTCCAAGCTGGTGGACGGGGGTGTTTTTCCTTTTGCAGTGCCCTCTTCAGCTTCTTGCTGATTTGATTCTGAATTCCTGTGGCTTTTTCAGTCTCAGACTGATTTGGTTCACGCGCTCCCTCAAGACAAAATGTGCCTCGCAGCACTGGGCTTCACTCACAGCAATCTTCCACCAGGATCCACGCTAAGCATCCGTTCCACTCTCTGTCTCCCTAAGAATCCCAGCACCCCACTGCTGGCTGATGTGCGTCCCCCCACTGATGGTGTCATCCAGGAGATGCTCAGTGCTCCCTTTGGCTCAGGAAGGTATCTATTGCCTGCTGGAGCGTGCAAACAGCAGAGCAGGAGCAGCGCCCGGATTTCTGCTCACACTCAGAGGGATAAATCCGAGTACAGAGCTCCTTCAGCTGGGACTCACTGACCAGATTTGGGAACCGCTGCCCACAGCTGGGAAAGGGCAGAAGGGAATGGAGGTGGAGCAGGGAACAAACAGCACTCTGTCACCCAAAAAGCCTGCATGGGCACCGAATGATCTTGAACAGAAGGTGCAAAGTGATTTGCTTCACCTGCTTTGCTCCTTCAGCTCCTGGCCCAGTACTCTCAGGATGTTAATTAATCCCTTGGCATTTCCTGCTTGCTTGTTTGCCTGTTTACGTACCACACTCCTCAGCCCCTTTCATGACAGCTCCCACGTGCTACCAGCACCCAGCAAGGAACAAGTCCATGCCTCCAGGCTCCCTGAGGGTGCCCTCTGCTCAGCTCCATCCCTCTGCAGCTCGGGCACATCAGAACAGCGCCGGGCCGATGTCCCACTGCATGATGGATGGCCAGAAAGGAAAAGTTAAAAATACTTCCAGAGATCGATGTGGCCTTTCTACTGACAGAGGCTTCCAAAACCAATTTCATGTTTTTTTTTTTTTTTCCCTAGGAGAAACATAAGTAAGGATAGATGACACAAGAAAAAAAGTCTCAAAAATGTACTTGTTATTATTAAGAGTTTCCAGCTTTTGTCTGCTGCAAAAGAATACTCTGGTTTTCATTTGCTACGTCTGCTTAAAACTTGCTTATCTTGTCACAATCCTCAGTGGGTTCTCCGGGACTATCTAGATGTGCAAAGGAGATAAATAAGGTTGGGCTGCGCCTCTGTCTGCATCTGAAGCCAAGCATGTTGTGCTCAGAGCAGCTCCAGCACAGGCAGTTAATCATGGGATGGAAATGCCCCTTCAGGTCCATGCTCACTTGGCCGTGGCCACTTGGCTCAGCAGCCCCTTAGAGAGAGCTCTTTATTCACAAGCTGTGAGCACTGAGTTAGGGGGATGCTGAGGCAGTAACAGCGACCTCAGGGAAAAAAAATAACCTGGTATGATTTGACTGGAATAGAAACAGAGGCCCAAGCTGCATTGAGGAAAGGAAATTTCAAGGGCCAGAGCTTGAAGTAATGGGCAATGCTAATGCTCAACCACAACGGGAGATTACATGTGTGTGTAGGTAGGGTGTAAATATCCAGATCTAATGTGAAACCAAAAAGATTACCTGCAAGCAGTTCTATCATCTTCAATCTCCTGTACGTGCACTGCTGCCTCAAGAGCATCTGCTCTCCTCTGCATGGCATCAAAAAGAGAAAAGTCTGACACAGTCCTGAGGTTGGCTTGATCTTGTGCTTCATAGGCCTTGGCGTTAAATTCACCCTGTCTGACTCTGTCCTTACACCAGTTATCATCCCATCCTAATGAAATCCAGCCCAAGCAGAGTGCCAGCATGGTGCATCCTGGGCACAGCCGGGTCGTTCCATTCCGTGCAGGGACTGCAGTCACATCCAGCCTCCTCCTCCCTTCGCAGGTCAGTTCGGGTTCTCTCAAACACGGATGTGAAATCCTTTTGCAAACATCGCTAAACGTTTGCCTGCTCAATTAGACAACTCTGTAGTCATCTCCTTCCTCCCAGGGAGGCGATGTTTCCTGCAGTGAGGAACAAATTGCTTGCCTTGTTTTCCCAGTGCCTCCTGGCTCTCAATAGCCCGAAGCTCCCCCAGCCCAGAATTACAGGGAGCAGTGTTTTCTCAAAGCCTTGGCTCTCGTGTCGTCCACTTACTGTCATGCAATGCCTTGACATTGCCAAGCGTTGCTTCTAAGCTGGAAGGGAATTGATTAGCAAATAATTTACCTCCTGTTGCAGCACTGTCGAAGAGGTGTTCATTGCAGTGAGTGTGCGTGCACCACCGGCTGGCTGCCCTCCCTTGGTGGAGCACAACACAGAGCATCACTGGCAGCAGTGAGGTTGGGGAGGCACTGAGACAAAGCTGACACCACTGGGAAACAACAGCTCAAAAACAGCCCCGTGGCCCTCATGGCGAGGAACAACGCATGCTGCAATCTGAGTGGCAGGCAGCCACATCTCTATTTTGCTCCGTCCATCTCCATACAGCCCATTTCGCTCAGACAGCAGGGAGAGATAAGCAATTAGAGCCCTAATCAATAACATCCACAGCCCTCCCTGCTTCGGGCTACCTAATTGGCATCCTGGAGTCAAGGGGAAGGTGAAACCAGGTCTCTGCAAGCAAAGGGAGGAAGAATCCCCATGTGCTGGCTTTAACAAAGTACAAATAAATCCCAAAACAGGATGTTCTGGTTCAAACCTAAGCTTTGTTCAATACCAGCAGACATGAGAATGACAGGAGGGCAAAACAGGCATGTGCTTTTGGTGAAGATAAACACTTCTGATCCAGTGCTGCTCAGATGTGCTACATCTGAAGTGCCTTCCCCTCCACGGAGTCACACAAATGCCACTCTACAGCATCCTCTGGGGATGCTTCCAGGTTGTATGACCTAAACAGATAGAAAAATAAATTCAGCAATCCCCTAAAAATCACAGGTTTGTTAATATTCTTTCCACGACTACCGTGGTTTCATACTAAAAGACCTGGAGCTCTAACCACGACATCATCTTTTTCCATGAAGATGACTCTTCTATTGAACAATCATGCTCCTTACAGGAAAAAGAAGGGTACAGGGAAGTCCAAATTGATACTCAGCAATTCAAAATGCATGATTCTATGATGCTGCAAAACATTTCCATGCTAAATGTGAAGCATGTGCACTCCATCTCCAGGCACTGGGTACGCACCATCCACCAGTGGAGCACATCAAATGAATTGTAGATCTTTATTACCAATGGGTCAGATCCCCGTCCTCCATCTCAGGTTGGATATTAGGAAAAAATCCTTCTCTGAGGTCCTCTCTGAGAGGTCTTCTCCACCCTCAGTGATTCTATGATTCATAAACTGTCTGTATTTCCACTGCACGTGAGCCCAGCTTGCTCCAGCTGGTGATGCATCCTCAGATGTACTGCTGAAGCATTACACTGGAGCAGTTTCCTCAGCCACCCACAAACCACGTGGAGATTCCACATCCATCAGTGATCTCCTGCTTTGCTGTTTCCCTTGACTGTTCCACCACAGAGCTCCCAGGGTTGAAATTAAGCAATGCTCTGCAATCCCTCCCCTTCCCTGACTGTGCTGCAGCCTCAGCTAGAGACAGCGCTGAGCAGGAGCGTGGCAGGATGGCTAGGCTGTTAGTGTTTACAGATGCATTTCTCTGCTGAGCTTGTCACTGTAGACTCCACCTGGGAGATGCATAGGCAGAAATTAGAGGCAGATAGGAAGAAAAATATCTTAATACATCATGCTGCTGGAGGGAGGCAGCTCCAGAGGGCTTGTGAGACCGAACGTCAGCTGCAGCCCCAGGGTGAGCTCTGAACTCAGCTATTGCACAGCAGAGCAGCTCTGTGGGGCTCAGCTGGAAGGGCCCCTCGACAGCTGGGGCTCTGACACAGCCCTGAGTGCTCCAGGAGCCGGGTGAGCCACGAGCACAGCACTGACTGCAGGGCTCCGGAGCCAAAGAACCAACCCTTCCCCATCCATCTATCTCTCCTAAGCTGCGCATCGCCATCCCTGCAGAACAGGCAGCACAAAACCTTCCCATCCCCGTCCTTCTCACTCCTGCAACAGTTTAAACGCTCTGAAAGAAGAAGAAATTACTTATTGCTGGGCTTATTGTACAAGCTGGCGGGATTTATTTGAACGTTTGCCAGTAAACACCAGAACAGGAGGCTGTTTTTCCAGCATTCCCACAGTGGAGCAGTAGCAGAAACAATAACAGGCCGTGTGATTGTTACTGTGGGACTTCCCTGCCAATTACACTGAGTTATACGTTCCAGATATGGGATAGAAAATAATTAATTTCATAAGGTCCAAGAAGAATTGCACTGTATGAAGAATCTTCCTCCTTTAGCTTTGTATGCCAAAACCATGTCTGAAGACCAGAACTCAAAAGAAGGCTGTGCAGACTCCATAAAACAGAGTATTTCATTGTGACAAGGAGGGAAAGCAATCCCAGTAACAAAGACCCAGGCAGATCTGCAGCCATTGAAGCCAGCTGGACGTCCCCATCCCATCCCCATCCCCAGGGCCGGAATGGGACCCCCAGGCAGAATAGCACTGCATGGAAGCAAGGTGTGTTTAGCAGAAGCTTTTGGAAACTTGTCATGTCAGCTTCAGCTTAATGAAAATAAAAATCAAATTAAAAGATCTGCAAGCTCTTCCTTGGGATTTTTCAAGTGATGAGATTTAATTAAAAGCAAGCAAGCAAACAAAATCACATATTGTACGGGCTAGAAGAATGAGCCAGAAACTGAACTGCAGTCAGGTCGATGTTTAAGAGGCTGGAAGAAAAGGTAAAGAAAAAGAAGTGGAAATGGCATTGTTTGGGCCTCTTCCAAGCTGGGAGAAAAGCACCTTTTGTTGTTCCATGACCGATAGCTGACATCTACAGAAGGGTGGATGGCTGAAATCCCACAGCCGACAGCAGCACAGCGCCCTGTGGGAGGGATGGGCTGGGGGCTCCCTGCTTACACAGCCCCAACCCGGAGGGGTACCACCAAGGGAAGAAACCAATCTGCCCAATTCTGTAATGGCTTCGCTATTTCTTTGCATTGGAAGCACATTTTATCCCTCCATCTATGATATGCTGTAAAAACAAACCCTACAGAAACAAAGGAAATAGCCCCGAAGACCCCATCTGAGTACTGTCAGCCCTCAATAAAGATCTGCAATTTGTAGCTGAAGGATCAGATTGCATTTTGGATCCAAATGAGGCCGCATTTGCTACTAAAGCCAAAAATAAGCTCTTATTCCAAAGCCATAGGATAAACAGAAGCCTTTCTATCATCATGGAGCATTCTTCAGTTTGATGTTCCTTTCAGAGCACAGTTCCTCTCATGCATAAATACCATGGTAGGATAAGGATTGAGGAGTGGCGGGTTAATGCAATAATGTTCTGCAAAATGAGAAAAATAATCAAATAAACCCTGGAATGGAAATGCTGGCATTCATTCCCAACAGTGCAGTGTCAAAAAGGAGATTATAATTACCTCTAAGCCTCACAACAGCAGATGCACTTTCCCAGGGGAGCCTTACCTCCAGAAATTAAAAATACCCTGATTTACAAGCATTGGCTCCATTAAGCTCCATAGAACCACTGCCCCCACCCTACAAATGTGAAAGCCCTATAATCCCACATGCAGACCTCACAGCTCCCCTGTGAGCTCCTTCCAGCTGATCCGAAGTAGGCTGAGCATAGAGGGGGCAGCTGAGTGCAGTTCCTCCACCTGGACCTCAAGCAGGGTATGGCAAACAGGACTGAATGATGACTGTAAATGCTACGTGGAACCTCAGCGGGAGGAGCTCAGAGCATGCTGCAGAAATTACAGAAAACAAGACGTGAATCCCCTTTGTGCAACCCAATCTGGAGGATCCCACACCTCTCCTCCAGCTCTTTGC